>NC_135477.1:218032615-218659400 GCF_052094955.1 Ictidomys tridecemlineatus
GACACACTAATATAAGAACTCCAGCCTATTCTGAACCAGATATTTACATTCTAGGGCCTTAACCTATTAAATCATATTGTCAACTTATGGGCAAATGTTCCCATTAATGTGTTTGAATTAGAGGACATTTCCTCCTCATCTCAGCCCTGTGAATTCTGTCATAGAATAGGGGGAGGCAAATGCAAGTCTTTCAATTTCTCTATTCCATATGACCGAAAACCAGAAATTAGAAAATGAGAAAGTAGTTGTAGAATGCATACTAGAGGTTACAGCTTATAAAAAGTAGTCCTGATATCTTAAACCCACACAGTTAGAAAGTTTTGGTTACACCTAATAAAATTTTCTCTTGCTTAAATTTTAGCTCATTTCCTCCTAGTTCTCAGTAGATACAGCAATAGTACATCTATAGATAAGTGAACTCTTTTATGTAATTTGAAAATTGCTATTTAGTGTTCTTGGACATTTTTCCACTTCATAGTGTGAAATATTCATTCTGAATTGTAAAGTAAACGCACCAGTGTGACTTGTTAAAAGAAATGTTTCATTAAAGATAATTTTGTTATGTAATTGTCTTTACACCCCCACAGAAGAGTGCTACCATCATACTTAATTCTCCTTCCTATTCAAAATACATTCAAAAAGAGAAATTCAGCTTCTTAATTAACTTATATGATGTATTTATGTACATATAGAATCCAAAGATTATAATTTCCAACATCCATGATGTCACTCCATTGCAATGTGATAGAATTTTTTCTTTATGTCAAGGAATTTATATGACTGACATTCCTTTGCCAAGTCACTGCAAAATGTGTCAACTTGTACCAATGGCATTCCAACATTGAATAAGTCATTGCTGACTGTCATATATTTCTTTGATACTACAGCTTTGTTACTGGATGGCCATTAACCCATTGGTAGCCAGATAAAGAGCTAGCTAGGGGACAGCATTTCCTAAATCTGTAGCAGTATTTGGAGCAGTAACCTTAGTAATGACGATGGATACAGTGTATTGAACATCTGTTTGTCAAACATTGAACTTGTTACTATATACAATTGAGTTCATTTCATCCTTAAAGCAACTGTATCAAATTACACTAAAGTCATACAGCTTGTAAAATCATGGTGCTGCAGGAAAACCTTGGTCTGTAGAATGTTAAATCCCACTGTGTTATTGCTGCTATTGCTCTTGTTGGCTTGTTTGCTTTGCTGTACTATCTAAACTAGTTTATCTGCACATGCTGATTTTACCTACTGGTATTGCTAAAGTTAATAGGCTTCTACTTAGACCTTTTCTTCTGTCCTTGATAGTTCAAGCTTCTTTTAATATGTGCATATAAAAACATGTTTGCCTTTGGTGTTTGTCTACTTTCTCTCCCATGATTTGCATACAAGCCTTCAACCAGGGACCCTAGAGATGTGTTAAGAAATAGAAGATGGACTTTGACACAGTTGCATTCCTTAGAGATCTAGCTAGTTCCTGACTCACTTAGCTTAGTGACCCTCTGCCTCTGGTCAGACTATAAATTGCACTGTTTTGTTCCTTTCGGGCGTTTGACCAGTTTGTAGGACCATAAATTCTTTTAAATGAGTAGAACCACAGAGCATAACCTATAATATAATTCTCCCCACCTCTAACCCCAATGTGCAACTGGCCAAGTTTTGCTAGTCTTTAACATTTCTGGTCAAGTAAGATCAAGAATAACTGTTAGAAACAATGTCAGTGTTTTGAGCCGTAAAAGGTTTTTGCGTTTTAAAAACTCAAAAATAAATTTGAGGTCAAACAGAGCTGAAAACTAGTTCATCAGACAAATGTATGAAGGACAGTCCTGTCATAATTTGTGTTGGATTTTTTGTTTGTTTGTTTTTTTTTTTTTTTTGGAACTGGGGGTCGAACCCAGGGCTTTGCGAATGCAAGGCAGACGCTTTGCCACTGAGCTACATCCCAGCCCTTGTGTTGGATTTGAATGTAATTTTTTTAAACTTATTGCTGGGAAATTAACTAATGCACAGCAATTCATCAATGATACTGTCAGGTCTTTTCTGCCTCTCTAAACCTCCTTCTCATCTAGGCTGGAAGCACATTCTTGGTTGTATAATTCATAGATCAATATTTATAAATACATAGTTCATAGATTGTTATTCACAACATTGTTCGTAGATTTATAACATTTATATCATTCTTAGAAAATTATTTATAGGTTATTATTTCACAGATCCATAGATGAGTCTCATCTTTCTTACCAGACCACAGACTGGGCAGGGATTCTCTTTAATTTACCCTTCCACCTTAATTCAGCAAAAAAATGGCTTAAGCCACCTTCTTCATCCTACAGCCTGGAATGATACTTCAGGATAAGCCACACATCCACAGGGTGTGAATGTCAAGAATACAGTAGATTGGTGAGAGAAGGCAATTTGCATTCCACAGTCACTGGCATCTACTTATTTTATTATGAATAGTTACCCCCAAATGTGTAAAAGCATTACTTTGTTATAATTACAACCATTCATTGGGGTAAGAGTTGCAAGTGAAGGTGGAGTAAACCAACTTGGGGACAGGAAGTGGACCACAGAAGATTCCATGAATCTTTTGATGGGAAAAAAAAAATTACCTATTATTTATCTGAATCCCGTTGTTAGAAAAGAATGTAACTGTATATGAATCAGTGTTTCTAGAGTAATATAAAAGACACACAAAAGAGAACTTGCTGTTAGCAAACATGCCATTATAAAATTATAATTGAGAGTATTATTTTACATGCATAGGTATGAAATTATACCCTTACTTAAAATTATGAGTGAAATTTCTCCATGTCTGTAAGGTCTTTTTCATGTATATAATAAAAGAAATAATCCTGTATGTAAAACCAAGATGGCTAACCTTTTTAATCTAAGGGTGAACTCTCATAATTAGTTTCAGCTACACTGAATTGATATACTGAGAGCTGCCTTGGGCTCAGAGAGAAAAAGTACTTTCATGAATTCATGATATTTATCCAACAGCAGAAGGACAGAGTGTGGCTGTTTGCCACTTAAATGGCTCTGGTGATCTCATGATAATTCTATGTATGTAAACTTGCTATTAAATGTGAGTGCAGATTAAGTTGCTATAGCAGAAGCAGAATTTCTACATGTATCAAATGTGTATGTATAATTTTTGACTTAGCTTTGTATATTTGTCACCCATATTTTGTGTAAGTATAATAAACATAAGGACTCAATAGTCTCACCAGAAACCAAAAATTACCTTTGTTCCTCTTTAAGCCACTTCCCATCCCCATAGAGGTAACAATGATTCTGATTTCAAAAATCACAAGTTATGATTATCTCCTTTTGAATTTTATATAAAAGCAATAAGATAGCATGTATTATTTTGTGTTTGGCTATTCCCTTCATCCTATTGCAAAATGATTTTTGAGAGATTATCCTTGTTTATGTGTATGTGGTTCATTCATTCTCACTGATGAATGGTTAATTAACTTTTGTTGGAGATATGAATTCAGGGTAAAAATGGGTTAGCAAACTGTTTAAATCATAATTTTGTATGTAACACTATATGAGCATTTAAACCCGTTTTCATGGGGCTGAAGGTGTAGCTTAGTGGTAAATCACATGCTTAGTGTGTGGTGAAGTTTTTGGTCCACACACCAAAAAAAAAAAAAAAAAAAGAAAAGAAAGAAAGAAAGAAAAGAAAAACTGGTAACAAAACTCCATTGTCCTTTTAGAATAATCGTTTGAATGTATAATTTAATATCTACACTCTGTTGCTTAGATTCACGCTCAATGAACATTTCTTCTGGGAAGCCTTCCTAAACTTCCCCATCCAGAATGAAAACTCCTTTCTCTGTGCTCTCCTGAAACCTTATGTATTTCTGTTATAACTCTGTTTAATGTTGTTATTTGTGCAGTATAGTTATTTATAGTTTTGAGCTTTATTTTTTTGTCATATGCATACATGCATGAAATATAATTTGCTCCATTACAATTACCAGTATTTTCACTTTCCCTCCTGTCCTTACTTCTACTGGTCTTCCTTATATTTATTTATTGTTTTTAAAATGCTTTTATTAAATCATTCGAGTTATAAACGATTTTGGTGTTCACTGTGACATAATCGCATATACATGAAATATAAGGTGCTCTATTTCAGTCCCTACTATTTCCTCTTTCTCTCTTCTCATTCCTCTCCCTTTCAGCTTCCTCTACTCTTCTAGTTTTCCTTCTGCTTATTTATTGTTTTACAATTGGTGCATTAAAGATGTACACAAAGATGAAGTTCACTGTGATACATTTATATATGTACATGGCATAATTTGGTTAATTTTACTCTGTGGTTCCTCCCTTTTCCAGTCCCTCCTCTCTCCTCTTGGATCCGCTTCCTCTAATCTACTGAAATTCCTTCTATTTTTAGGGGTCTCTCCCTTCCCCCACCCCTTATTTTGCTCTAGCTTCTGCATATGAGAGAAAACATTCAACCCTTGACTTTCTGAGTCTCACTTATTTCACTTAGCATGATGTTTTCCAGTTCCATTCATTTATCAACAAATGACATAATTTCATTTTTCTATGGTTGAGTAAAACTCCATTGTGTGTATATACACCACATTTTCTTCATTCATTCATCTGTTGACAGGCTGGTTTCATAGTCTGACTATTGTGAATTGCATTGCTATAAGCAATGATTGGTGTGCCTATATCACTAAGGTGCACTCATTTTAGTTCTATTGGATAAATACTAAGGAGTGGGATAGCTAGGTCATATGGAGGTTTTATTCCTACTATTATGCGGAATCTCCATACTGCTTTTCTCTCTGTTATAACTCTTAAAACATTGCACTTATTGTCTGTTGTCTCTCTGTAACCTTGTGATAGGATAGACTGGGCTTATTCATCTTTGTTCAGGAAAAAGTCCCTATTTCCAGCACAGTGATTACACCATTTGGGGAATTTAGTATCTGTCTGTACAGGAACAGGAGAACCATGAATTTTTTTGTATTACAAATAAAATTATAATCTGCTTTTATTTCTTTAAACTAGGTGGCACTTAGCTTGAGTTTGTACTGGTGTGTCTTAGAAATAGAACTACTCTCTATGGCAGGAAGTTGGAAGATCTAGGAAGATTTGCTTATTTCCTGGGTCTTTCCAAAACCTTTAGTTTACCACCTCTAGTGGGAATTCTTGTCTCAACACAGTTCTCTAAATACCTTCCATCCCCTCATATATTTCCATTTTAGAATCTATGCTTTCTAGTTTCCTTCAACATATTAGCCTTGTTTGAGTGACACTTCTCAGTATCATTGGCTAGTAAGAAATGTTGCATACAGAAATGCTATAAGTATTGCACATATTGATCATCCAGCTAACATGGCTGACCTCATTCTATCAGTGGGTAATTGTGAGCCACAGTTGAAAGATCTGCTGCCAGTGAGTACCAAGATTGCTTCTTTAGATTCATCTTATCCTCATTGTGATCATCTAAGTCCAACACAGTTATCATAGTAAGGCAGATTCCATAGCCCTGAAGTTAAGCCAAAGAGACAAGCTTATCCTAGAGTCCTAATAGGGAGTTGATCCCTGACCTTCAAAGTCAGGGAATAATTTAGGGTTAGCATTCCTGGTTGCACTGTGAAGTTTTTCCATTATGAAGTCAGCTTTTAGATTTACCACACTTCTAAAACTTGAAGATTTTTAAAATACTCTAAAATAAATGTTTAATCCCAAATAAAAGAGGAAGTTATTTGTTTAATGTTGTGTGCAAAATTTTTCTAACCACTTAAAGTTTTAACGTGATTCTATATCTTAAAAATTATAATTTTAAGAGAAGAGTTTTATTTCTGTGGATTCATTAGTTGTAAAAATAAAAGTATATTTTTTTTACTGTTTCATATAACAATGTTTTTAAGCTACCCTTTTGGCTGTCAGAGAAACAATGATGAAATGTATAGTCCCTGATTTTATAAAAAAAATATATATAGTTTAGTAACTAAAGTATTCCTGGGTAGAGGATTTCAAGTTTAAGCTACTAATACATCCTTGTGATATTTTTTACTTTCATGATAGAAAACTACATTTACAGTTTTAAAATGTTGCAGATGCTTTTAGAAATCCAGTGGTGAAAAAAATAATTTAAAAACCTCATTACCTGAATTTGGGGTGGAATGGTAAAATAATCCTGGAATATTTTATTTTTTTCACATCAAAATAATTTCCCTGGGCTATAGAAATAGCTATAGAGATGTTTTTTCTCTTTCTTTTCTTTTTTCCCTTTTCCCTTTCTTTCTTTCTTTCTTTCTTTCTTTCTTTCTTTTTTTCTAACTTGGAAATCCATGCCATATTTTTAGGAGATATTTCCATTCTAAACAAGTTATTTCCCTAATCACCTCCTAACAAAACTCGTTGGCCAAATTAAATATTTAAATTTATTTGATTTAAAGAAATTTTATAATCAAGAGATTTATTATGTAGGTGAAATTAGCCTTTGATTTTTCAAACATAAAGTACATAAACTAGTGAAATTTTCATAATTTCATACAATTATGAAAAATAAATTAGTATGATTTCTTACAAAATCTGGAATGTCTTACATGGCGCTCTTAATTCTTAAGTTTATATCAATTTTATCTTATAGTAGCCTACATTGATACTACAAGAAAAAATATAAATGCCTCTATATAACATAGTTCAAACTAGACTTATTTGGGATGATTTCTTATAGTTTTGTATAGGGTAGTTTCTATTAAGAAATAAATATTTAGTCTCTTTTCTGGCTTTGGAGATGTCACAATGCAGTCCTCTCTTACCAGTGTAAACCATTAAACAAATAAAATGTTTTCAAATTGAGGTTTAAGCACAGTAAAGAGAACACACAAGGGATGGACTGTGTGTGTGTGTGTGTGTGTGTCTGTGTGTGTCTGTGTATCTGTGAGTGGCTGTGTACCCTGAAGACCTTCCTTAGTTGAAGTGATCAGAGAAGATGAGAACTGAAGGAACCACTCAAGTAAATACTGAGAAAAGGTGTATCGAATACAGAGACCTTGAACCTGCAGGATGAGAAACAGACAACCTTTGTCAATCATTTGAAAAAGAAAAGAAGTGAAAGAATGTTCTTGTAAGAACTTGCATTTTCTTTCTTTCTTTCTTTCTTTCTTTCTTTCTTTCTTTCTTTCTTTCTTTCTTTCTTTCTTTCTTTCTTTCTTTCTTTCTTTCTTTTCTTTCTTTCTTTCTTTTCTTTCTTTCTTTCTTTTCTTTCTTTCTGGCATTCCCACTGGCAAGACTGCTGAGGGCCTATATGGGTCTCCCTCCTGGTCACTCTTAGGTAGTTTGAATGGGTTCTCTCAGCTTCAAACAGCAAATACATTTGGGCCAATATGAACTGAAACCAAAGCACTGCCTCAGTCATCATCCTGTGCTCATCCTTCACTTTTCAAGGATTTTCTGGAGCCATAAAAACAAAACAAAACAAAACAAAAAAACCGACATAGTGATAAAACCAAAGGAAACAACCCACAGCAATGGAATTAAGGTTTTACTATGAAATTTATTTTGTTGCGCTACAATTCTCTTAACATCGTAACATCCATTAACGATATATATAACTTTTTCTATCAACCGTGACATTTTGTTAGTTAATATCTAATAAATTCCTTGTTAGATGACCACAGTAAATAACTAGGTTTTCTTCTTCTGCCCAGATATGTCCATTTCAATAAAAATGACAATGCAGCTCAGTAAAATCACTCAAAAACAATTCCAAAATGAGGCAGAGAGAGTGGAAGGAAGGAAGGAAGGAAGGAATTCATCCAAACACAGCCCTGTGTTCCAGGAACACTCAACAGCATCTCCTCGCATCATTAAAACTTCACGCAATTAAATTTTACCAAGTTTACTGATGTCCCTGGTGTTTTCTTTTTCTTTTTTTACAACGGATTGCCTTCTGGGAATTCAAATAGTATAATTGGATCTTGGTACTTGATGTTTATCTTAATTGAAACAGATTCTCTTTATCCTTTTACTGAGACTCCTACTTGGAGGCTGAAAGGTCATTTTAAAATGTGCACAGCATTTGGGAAACCACATAATGAATTCAAATAAATTCATGCCTATTAAAAGGAGACTTCTCTTTCTCAAGTTCCAGAGCTTATGGAGAATAAATCATTCATTTTTCACTGAATGTCTTTTAAAGCGAAATTTGGGGGCTGCTTTCTTTAATGCTCTATCTACAGAGAATGGGATAAATCCTAGGTTTTCATTAAATCTTTGACAGAAAAAAATGTATTTTACTCAGTAATTGTAATTAAGCCCTACTGAGGTTCAACAGCTGCTACAGGGATATTCTTTTGTTGCATCACTTTTTAAGGATTTCTTATTTTGTCTGTCTTTAGCAACTGTATCTTTTAAAATTTATTCTATGTACTTATGTTTACATACAAATATTTATGTACATAAATGTTCTGCAGCAGTTTTTTTTTTTTTGTAATAGAAGACTGAAAAAAGCCTAAACATCCATCAGTATAGGACCAATCGAACAGTTTGTGTGTAAGGATAGTGAAATGGTGGTTTGTCTGTGAGCAAGATCTGTAGTTTAGTGGTATGAAGCTGCCTCCAGGTGATGTTTGCTATTGCTATTATTTTAAAAGATGATATGCATGCTCACAGGTATTCATTTTTTATTAGCTTTATTTGTGTATGGCAGAGTTTGTGCAAGTGCAAAGGATGAGAACATACATTCTGTTCACTCCCTCTTTTTGACACAAAAAGAAACATCATCTGTGCTTTTAACAGTTTGCATTTTTCATTTGAAAATATGTCGGTACATGGAGAACTGTCTTGGTATTTTTGGAACAGGACAGCCCTAGTGAGATATGAATCATATACTATTCACCCATAGAAAATGTAGGTTTTGTTGATTTTTTAATATGTTCACAATCCATGAAGCCATATCCACAATTGATTTTAAAACAAATAGAATATTTTTGTCACTTCCAGAAGCAACCCTTCACCTTATAGGTATCTCTCTCACCTTCCTTCACCTATCCCCTGCCCATAGCCCTAGGCAACCACTAATCTACTTTTTTTTTCTTCTATCGATTTGCCTAATCTGAATATGTCATGGAATATGTAGTCATTTGTGACTGGATTCTTTTAGTTGTTATGTTATCAAGGCTTTTCCATGGTACAGCACATATCAGATTTTACCCTTTTTATGCCTAAATAACAGTTGTTATATTGGTATATCATAATTTGTTTGCTTATTCATCAATTGATTGACATTTGGGCTGTTTCATTAATGGCTGTTTTGAATTGAGCAGCATTGAATATTTGTGTGGGTGTATGTTTTCATTTCTCTTAGAAATCTACCTAGTAGTAAAGTCACTGGTACCTCTATATTTAACTGTTTGACTGTTTTATAAATTGTCTGCAATTTCATTTTTTTTTGTAGCAGAAAGTTATTCTATTGAATGGTTGAATCATTAGATTTAGTCCAGTTATATTTTTAAATGAAGGAATTGAGGTATAATGTTCCCTTTTATGTAAAAAATACAAAAATTCAATATGCATAAATGTATTTTACTTCCAAACATCTTTTTGCATGTGAAATAGGATGATAGTAAAAGTTCTTGGCTTTGGAGAGAAGGTGACTAGAGAATTGGAAATCTGAGATAGAACAGGACTGAGTTCTCACCATTTTGAATATGGGAGATTTTTACTATGTGAATAGATTAATTCTTTAGTTGAAAATTGGTTTATTAACGTGAAAAAAAAAAAGGAAACATTTTCCTGGTACTTCACACTCTTCTGACAAGTATTGTTCAGACAAGGGGCTTCCTAAGCTGTACTTTTCTTCAGTCTTTCTGCACTCTGAGGTGCTTGGCACTGCACAACCCATTTCATTGCCAGCTGCCCAGACTGACATCACTTTTAGTTGTTAGGGCAAATATTTAATAACTGATTTTCTATCTTTACTAGCCAAGGTATGGGTTTTAAAGATAGATATTGTTTACAGTTCTTTCCTAAAATAGGGTTCTTCAAATGTTTTATTTAAATTAATTCACATCAAAGGCCAAAAAAAAAAAAAAAGTAGGGCAGGTGGGAAAGCCTATCAGCAGGGCTGGTAAGCTTGGAGTCTTTTGGAAAACACAAAGTTTTCCAAGCACAATTTGCGGGCAATAGAAGGAAAAGACTGGTTACTTTCTGCTTAGCATCCCTCCTGTAGCTCTGAAGTGGCTTTGTGCTTGCTTTCACCTGTTTGAAAATAAGCTGTCTTAGCTTGAGTTTCACTACCGACTTAACCCAAAATCTATAGTTCTATGGGAAGGACACCAGGAAATTCTGATTTCTGCCTTTGGATGAATTCCCTTGCCTAATTAAATGATGGGAATGGACCAAATTTCATTTGCTTTGCTGATTTGTTCATTCTTGCATTTACTTATTTACTAAGGAAGCATTTATTCATTCAATCCTCCTATGCCACTGTTCCACAGTGACTGAGGATTATTTCTCTGGTGCTTTGCAGTACATGATTTCTAACTAAAGAAAGAATTTGGTATCATTTTTAATATTCAAAACCTGAAATTTTTTTTCTGATATATTAACCAAACCTCATTTTGAAAATAATATGCCTTTGGTTCATTTAGTCTATCAAGATACAGAGGAAAGAATCTGCAAAAATTAAATTTTTAGGAATAATGTGAAATAACTCAACTTGATCAGAATTTATATAACAGAATAAACTTACAACTAAAGTCCTTTTTTATTTTCTTTAATTTTGAGACAGGTTCTCACTAAGTTGCTTAGGACCTTGCTAAGTTGCTGAGGCTGGCTTTGAACTTGCAATTATCCTGCGTCAGCCTCCCCAGCTGTTGTGATTATAGCAATGTGCCACAACATACCCAGCTATAGCTAACGTCTTTTTTAGAAGAATAAAATCATAGATGAAATATGATTTTTTTCAATCATTGTCTACATGCTACTGAGAATATGAGGAGGATACTACATGTGGTATTTTTTTTTTTAAATGTGTTTACAGGTAGAGAGGGTTGGGTCATGAAATTAACAAAGATGCTGCCAGAACTCATAGTACATCCAATTAATCCATTCCTGAAGAATTCATTTATGGGGATGATTATAACTAAAAGGAAATGTACTATTTTTCATTTTATTTAAATGTGGAAAGCCTTTCATCATAAAATGTATTGCTCTCAAATCATGATACATTTTCCATTAGACAGGACTGTTGTTTATTTTTAAAGGAGAAGACATTGACTAATTATTTTTTTTTCAGAAATAGAGATTTTGCTACCATGAAGTGACTAGTAATTCATTTGCCAAATGTCAACGGTTAACAAAGAATTTTGTTTTGTTATAAAAACCTCACAGTTGCTTCCTTTACTCCCTCATGGACAGGGGAGGGCAAGATTCTTTGACATTTTTATATATAGCATGACTAAAGAATGTGACTGTGTGACTGTGCCTATGATGATGATCTAATTGCAATTGCTAAGGGCCCCAGCTGAACTAGCTGGGAAGGTGCTGTGCACATTGTTATGCTGGGGAGCCCAGGCAGCCAGTGAAGGAAGCAAAGCTATAGCACCACTGGGGTAAAAATCAAGACAATACGAATAATTACATTCAGTTTTATTCAATTATTGGAATATGAGTCTGACAAGGCATCCATTTAGGGGAAAATAGTAAAATTTGCTTGGAAACCTTAGCCACTCTGCTGTGCTTTCTCTTGAATAACCAGCCTTATGGAAAACTGCCTAATTAGACTTTTTAAATTAGGTACAGCACAGTAGCAATTTGCCCCAAATCAAATATGAAATATATAAGTATTTCACAGATTCTAACTACACCATTTCGTTGAAGATTCCTTTATATTTTTTTCAAATAGAAAAACATTTTTCTTAGATCTTTTGTCATATCATCTGCAAAGTATTTACATTCAAGACATATTCAACACACATTTTTTTAATTTAAATTTTTTTAAATTTTTTTTATTGTAAACAATTTGTGTTTTTTTAAAAAATATATAGAAAGGATAAAAATACATTTTTATAAATTACTCATAATCTTAGTACATCACAAAATAACCATTGTTAATTCTTAGGTATTTTCATACAGTTTTATTTCCAACATTTGAATATTTAGCTTTTAATCATATTCAGTTCCTCATATCATTTAATATTGTTTGAAATTAAACTTATGTGCATAAATAACATCCCACCTTGAAAATATTTCATACATTAAACACTTGCCTATTGTTGGACATTTAGGCTACTTCTAATTTTTCCTAGTGATTAAAAATATCAGCAAGGAACATCTTTGACCTGACCTGGCCTGAAACCTTAGCTTATCTCTAATTATTTCCTGAGTAAAATAAATATGTCAAAAGGTATGAATATTTTAAGACTATTAACATGTATTGCAAAAATATTTCCATGAAGGTTATGTCAGGTTATACTCAAAACAACACTGCTTTGAGAATGTTCTCATACTACAGAGCCATCAGAATTTTATAATTGAAAAAAAAATCTTTAATCACATAATAGATTAATGTGTTGTGTGTGTGTGTATTTTTTGATTTTTAATGTTGAGACAGTGTCTAAGTAAGTTGTTAAGGCTAGAGTCAAACTTGTGATCATCTTGCCTCAGCCTCCCAAGTAACTGGGATTACAGGCATGTGCCGTTGTGCCCTAAAATAAAATTTTAATATTTTTTACTTAAATTTTTTAACTACCAACAAGGATGAACCTGATTTTCATGTGCATGTTAGCCATTTGTCTTCTATGAGTTTCCTAATTGACTTCTGAGCTGTTTTCTTTGGGTTATATAATTTTTCTTGTTCTTTACTAAAGTTCCTTACCTGATATCTGAACCTTTTCATTTCACATTTATTAAAATTAACTAGTTTAATTTTTAGTTCCTTTTTTCTATTCATAGTATTTTCTATAGTCATACCTATTCATTTGTGGTAGATTTCTTTGCTTAAATAATTGGAGAACTTTTTCCTATCCTAAGAGGAGATAAATATTTGGCTATTTTTACTTTGTGGATAATTTTTTCTTTATACTGTGGCTCAAAGCAGGTAATAATTGGAAGTATCCTAATATATGAACATCTTATTGGGGTACAAAAAGAAAATACTGTTTCTCATCCTCAAACTTTATTTTTATAGTGTATTTTATAAAATTGAGAATATTTTTGGCATAATAGTACAAAAATATAGCATAATTTATGAAAATGACATGTAGATAATAAAGAGGATTGTACTCTTTTTTTAACCAATAGAAATATGCCACCCAGTAAGTTTGGCATAACTGCTCTAGATCAGGTGACAACGAGAAGTTCTATATTTCAACCTGGAGTTTAGTGATGTCATGGGAACAAAGCTTCTCAAGCCCACTTCTGAGGGTTACCTGGCTGGGGTGTCAGCGAGGGCAGGCAGGCAGGCACATGGTTTTCAGGCAGAAGTCAATAATCAGAAATGCAACATATGTTCAAGACAACTGTGACAGGATGATGTGATGCTGGGCCCCTAAGTTTGCTTCTGCTTAAAGTCAAATTATTTCCAGAGACCAGGGAGGAGGCAGAGCAGTAGGTGAAGCTCAAGTGACAATACTGGAGAGGAGAGTACATTGTAGAAACTGTCCCTAGGCCACCTATTGATCAGTTGTTATTTTTCATTAAGAAAATGCCTACTATATAATTGAGGGAAACCTTGATTAAAACACCTATGGTCTACATTCCATTTTTATTTTTTATAAGTCTACTAATAAACAATTGCACAGCAATTTTATCAATGAAAAAAAGCCTTTGTGTTCAATTCAGTAAAACCATTCATCCTAATCCCTGCCCCTATCCCCAGCTTTCCTGAATTGCCATTGCTGAGGCTTTGGAAAATTGAAATTGACTTTAACCTTGAGTGAATTCTTATTTCTTAACGTTTACTCAGTGAACTTTTTAACACGTTAAATAGAAAGCCATAAACATTGAAAATAATAGCCCACCTCCTAAAAATCAGCACTTTGTGGTGTGCCTTTTAATATAAGGTCATTCCAAAATTTACCAAACATTGAATGGCATATCTCTACTTAGGTCAGCTGTCATGGCTGTGAAATAGATATTCTTAAAGATCAATTGCTTTTATAGTCACTAACATCACATAGTTTAATCGTAGTTTCATTTATTTCAAATAGACTGGTTTCAGTTATAATCAAATGAGATCAACTATATACTAGAATTTAAAAAGCCATATGATGATGGTCCATAGGTGCAAGGATATAGGTGTTTTACAGACTGAATGTCCAAAACAGATTGTGGCTTGTAACTGTAATAGTTTTTACTAACTGTGATTAGATTCACAGCCTATGACACATACTTATGTTCAATGCATACACAAATTTACACTGTGGTAGAATATTTATCTGAGTGTTAAAAATACTTAGAGCTCTGACAGAGAAATAAAATAGTCTCCCTTTGTCTAGATAAAACTCAGCATCTGAAGCTAAATAAATGATTATCATTCCAAATTGTTGAATAGGTTGGTTGCATGTTTACTTTTTATTAGTATGTTGACATACATGTAGATCCAGTCTTCCTTTCAACAAGAAGCAACCATGAAGAAGATTTCCATAAATGGTTATTCTTCTCCCAATAAAAATTGTGGAAATGTTAGTCATCATGGTTAAAAGTATTACTTAAGGTTAATGTAGTCCCCATCTGGCGATACATAGGTTTTTATTTCAGACTTATTAAGAACAGGATTGGTTTTGACTAGAATCAGAACTTTGAATTTTATAACTAAATAATAGAGGAAAGCCCTGATGGATAATAACCTATTTCTTTTTGGACATTTATGTATTTTTATTAGGATAATAAGCATAGAATTTTCAGCATCATTCTGTGTATATAAATATTTTTAAATCATATCTGTAATGTCAAGCTCATTTTGTATTTCATAACCCCACCACACAGAATCTACAGTGAAGCAAAACAGAAGTTGAATGTATTTATTGTCATTGGCTTTGAAGAAAGGTTTGCCTCAATATTTTAAAGGAAAAATGATTGGTACCTTACTGAATAGATGTAACTATGTTGTTCAGACAAAGCTTATTTTCTTGTCTATCAGTGAGCATTTTCAGCTGAACTTCCCAGGACAATAAAGGACTTTCAAAGTTTTCATTGTTGTTTAAACATAACACTAGTTATAATTCCAGTCTTAAAGATTTCTATCTTTCTGTCCATCAATTGATAAACAGATTTTTCATACATACACATATATATATTTCACCATACAAATACTTGTCAGACTGCATTCCTACATTCCTTAAAATACTTTTGAGATGCCTGAAATCACCTTAATTAATAGCAGGAGGAAAAAAAAATCAAGTTTGCATTTATGCTGCGCTTACTATGTCCCGAGATTTTGTTCTGCACTTAAATTGCATTTTCTGTGCTGACCTCCATGTATCCTGTGTGGCAAAATTCTATCTAAATTTACTGATGCAAATGCAAAATATATAGAAGCTAAGAAGTCTTCCCAAAGGCACAAGACAAAGTCAGGTTTAGAAAGTCAAGTCCCAAGGTTCCAATACACACAATTATTCAATTGAAAATGAAGTTTGAACCAGGATAGGTTTTCCAGCTACATTATAAATAGAAGTTTTCATTTGGCAAGGTTTTTCAAAAACTCAGAGTGTTCATTTCCAATTTAATTTTTCTCTTAAAGAAACAGTTTTTTCCATGTCTGGCATGTACAGTTAAAAAATAATAAATTAGAGGCAAACAGATAACAGTATCCTGGCAGCCTTTATGTTAGCCTGACGCAGATCCCAGAAGAAAAAAAAATATGCTATAAAGAAGCTTATGTGATATTGCTTATTTAGGGAACCTTCAACCACTTGTTTACAATATCCAGTTACAGCCACGTTACTTTCCTTTTTGGGCAAAAGCGCACATTTGCTTAACCATTATTTTGGAGGAAGCCAACTTTGTCTGCCACTTTCAACAAGTCCTTGTGTACCCAAGCTGATAATTGCAGCACTTGAGCTTGGAGCTCCTCTGACAGCACAATTAACGTCAAATTTACCGTCAATGGGTGCATTGGTGAGGCTGGCTGCAGAGGCCTCTCTGACAGCAAGAAGTAGATCACAGGCATGCTGCACTTTACATCATATACATATTCCCCAAAGTAGTTTCTCACTGAGTTCCTTTGTAATAACATATGTTTTCCTAACTACAACTTGAACATGTGTTCATTATGGAAAAATTAGAACCTCAGAAAAATACAGGTTATAAAATATGAATAACCTGGTGTCACAGCATCCAGGGACTACCGTCAGTCATTAAAGTGTTGGTTTATTTCCTGTGTAACTCTTTAAATTATAACACACACACTCACACACACACACACACACACACATGTTACAACTATATTTAGATACACAAACACATATGTAAATCCATACTTAGGGATTTGACAAATTTGAGTCAGAGGTTGAACATTTCGAACATTTTTATTGCCATGTACAGATGTTCCTCCATTTATGATGGGTTATATGTCAATAAACCCATTCTAAGTTGAAAATATTGTGTCAAAATTGCATTTAATACATCAAAACTACAGAACATCAATTTAGCCTGAGCTATTATGCTTAGAATACTCCCATTAGCCTATAGTGGGCAAAATCATCTAATGCAAAATCTATTTTATAAGAAAGTGCAAGATAGCTCATGTAATTTATTAAATACTGTACTTTGAATAAAAAATAGAGTGATTGTATAGGTATGCTTGTGCACTATCGTGAAGTTGAGAAATTATGAAATCCAACCATAGTAAGTGCCCACTGTTGTGTGGCAGGTGAGTGTCAGGAATGTCTGTGCTATTTTCACCCTTTATTGTTCATGTAACATTTTAAATAAATGTTTCCTCATACTATGTAGGATTCTAGGAAACTCTGGTATTCTAATAGTAGCATAGGAATCATTTTATATATAACAACATCATTTATTTAGCCATGCCTTTGTTTCCAGGCACTTAAACTTCTCTCATTTTTCTCTGTTTATTGCACATATTTGTAAAAGAAACCTTATTTTGTATCTCTGGTTATGTACTTAGAAGCACAAAAGTTTTTCTTCTAAACTTGACTCAAAGCTGTTACATATATATTATCAGTTCAGAAGACAATTGGGTTTTTTTAAAAAAATAATAGTTTAAATAGTTGAAACAATAGTTGGAACACTTTTTGGTAGTAGGATATTTCAGTGTTTTTTTTAAATGTTATGACTCATAAGTTTTGACCACTGTTATAAAAAAAAGAATCATTTTATTCAATTTGGTTAATGTAGCAATTACAGGATATGAAATTCAGGCTGCCAAGACAGGGGTTCTCAAATATGGTGACAATAAGCAAAGGATAATTTTTTTTTTTAATGCTAATTCTGGGCTTCATCCCTAAGACTGATTCAGTTGCTAAGGAGAACACCAAAATCTATTGATTTTTAGCCAGCCATCCAGTTGATTCTAGGAGAATTCTAGGTAGGTGGTTCCAGGACACCTGGGGAGGAAAACCAGTATATTGAAGAACTCTGACTTTGGTGCTTGGACTCAAGTTCTATATCTGTCTGTAACTTATTTAACTGAAACCTATCTCAGTTTTCTTAACTATTAAAAGAGAGAGAGAGAGAGAGAGAGAGAGAGAGAGAGAGAGAGAAATACTGGTTTCTTCTACCTAGGATTGCTATGAGGATTAAAAGAAATAAACCATGCCAAAAATTTAACACAATACTTGGCAGATAATAAACACTCAACAAATGCTAACTCTTATTATTACTGCTGTCACTGGCGTCAAACTCGATGATTATTAATGCATTAGAATATGCAAATGTATAATTTAAAATGATGGTTGGAGGATATTAATTGTGATATGTCCTCTTGTCTCTTTAACAGGGCTAAATTCTATTCACTTAGACATTTCTGTCTTATTTTCTTTTGTCCCCACCCTTACATACTATTGGAGTTGAAATTGAGTTGAGATGGGAAGCAGCAGGCACTCCTTAATAGTTTGGTAAGCCCTGTTGAGAAAGCATTGATGAAACTTTTTTGAAAATAAAATAGTGATTCTACTGCTCATCTACTCAGAGAACCCACTAGGAAGCAAGAGGTTCTCCAGGTCATGGTAGAGCTGTCACATGCAAATTGTGTCAACAGCAGCAGGTATTTGCATAGTTAGTTCCCTCTCACCAGGCATAGCAATAAAACCTGTATTGAAAAACAAGGGATTTACAGCCAGGTGTCTTGGAACTTGCATGCCTGTGGTTTCAGTTACTTAGGAGACTGAGGCAGGGGGATTACTTGAGCCCTAGAAATCACAGCTAACCTGGGTAATGTGGAAAGACCCTGCCTCAAAGAAGATGAAAATGAGAGAGAGAGAGAGAGAGAGAGAGAGAGAGAGAGAGAGAGAGAGAGAGAGAGAGATTTTACTGATGTCCATATGTCCATATATGGAAAATTCATTCAACAAATAATTACCTACACTTGGAGTCAAAATTGTGCTAGGTACTGAGAATTCAAAAATGAGCGTATTAAAGTCACTTAATTTGGCCATCTTCTGTGATAATCTTTCTGAAGCCAAACAACATGATGTGGAACCTCTAGACACTCTTTATTTGTGGTTACTTCCTACGAAAGACTGATGTATCTGATATTGCTGGCTTCTAGATATTTCAGTCATTTCAAAATGGAGTGATTTGACTACAAAAATCCACTTAGAGGATAAGTCAAATATCTTAAGAGGAAATACAATCGCACTAGCCAACAGAAACCTGTGTATTTTCTCTCCAAAGAAAAGCCCTCTCCAGGGCCTCCTTATTTCAAGTCATGTTTAGTTAAACCACGTAACTCAGTCCCCTGAGTGTCAGTGGAATTTCTCCCAGAGCTGTGACTTTGTCAAGCTGTGTTTCCCTCTTTTCTGATCCATGGAAAGAGACAGCATTTATTAAGAGCTTTTTATGGGTCAGTACTGAAGCTGGAAACCTAACAAATATCCTCTCATTAAAACCTACAACAGTTCTTTCTTATACCTAGAACCTTGTAACAAATATGTCAGGAACAGGACAATAGCCTTACAAAGTTCATGCAGCCAGAAAGCTGTTTTCCTTTTCAGTTAAGTGCAGAAAGCAACCATGGCTGCCAAGTTCTGGGCTGGGGCTGGTACCAGCGGGTGCAGCAGGCGGCATAATTACTGTCGCTAAGAGCCCAGGGGAGATGCAGCTGAACCCATTGTCCTGCTTGCTCAGGGCCAGGCAGGGTAGCAGACCCAGTGGCTGAATGCCCCTTTATGGATAGTTATTTAACTTCAATAGGATCTTGTTTTTATGGTAGACAGATTGTCCTAAATTGGTTTGAACTTGGTTCTCTTTTCATAGCATTAATTCTTAATCTGCTGATGTCCACAAATAAGCTTTGGGGATCTGGAACCCCTTAAAATAAAAGCCAAAATGTACAAAGCACTTACTGTCACACAACAAGTTAAGCGCTTCACATACTTTATCCCCTGTAATCTTCCTAATGACCCCATCAAATAGGTGCTCTTTTTATTCCCATTTTGAATTTGAGGGAAATGAAATTTAGAAAGGTTAAATCGTTTGCATAACTATATGTGAAGTCATGATTTTAAGCCAGGTTATTGGACTCTAAAGCCGTCAGACTTCACATTATTGAACTTTCTGGGATTATATTCCAAGGGGTGCATGTATGTGGGTGTTTATGAATTTTTTGAAGTCCTAAGTTTGTGAAAATTTCCAAGTCTTCTTATTCTTAGAGGGCTCTCTGACCTCCAGAATTTGAAAATTTGTCCCCCTCTACTATAGGTTGGCAATGTGTATGGACTTCTGTGAGACGTATTTGAGCAGAAACAATCTTTTCCAGCATCCAGGGCAGGGTCTACAATTGTTGGGTCTATAATGTTCTATCCATGGAACAACTTGTTTAGTTCATCAGGAAGACCTACCTTCGGGTCTTGAGCTGAGAGCCCGGTGCTTCACAGACATATGGTATCCATTGATTTCCTCTTACTACTCATCAAATCTCTGGAGAACTAGAAAAGTTGCAGGAAAACAAGCAGGTGAGCCTAGGGGCAAGGAAATTATTAATTTGGAACATTCCATGTGGCTTTATCACCTCTTGATGAATTAGGTATGTTACCCCAGGCATCCATGAGAATATGCTATTTAATAAAAAAAAATTTCAACTAGTCTATAGTAATTAAATTACTTTTATTCATTATTTTCTTTGAACCAGAATTAAAATCACATCCTTTGGTAGTGTCACACATACAATAAAAGTCTTAGTGTCAGAATAATAACAGAATTTTGTTTTGATGGACACCTAAATAACTAACACCTCCATTAAGACATAGGTAGATTCTCTGCATCGTGAAGGTTATGTCCTGGTTGTTCATTTCAATAACCTGAAGAATTGACAGTAATCATTTCATTTGTGCTTCACTGGTTTCAGGATGCATGAATGTATGCAATGAGACAAATTAAAACCCTCTTATGAAAATACCAAAGCAGCATTTAGGGCATTGCTATGTGTTTTTAAAGGGAAGAATAAAAAGGGAAATTAACATTTAATAAGCATGTACTTCTTTTTAAATTTTTTTCTAGGTACTTCAAAATTCACTAACCCACGTTAGCTCTCTTTATAATACTTTATTAACAAATACGGAATCTCAGGCTGAGGAGGCTAAGTGCTTTGTTTAAGATCCCATAGCTGACGAGGAACACAGAATATACAAATCCATGTTTAATTCCAAAGCCTGTATGGTTTGTGCAACTATATGATACACAGGGGGACTAAATGGCATTGGGGACCTAGTTTTAATGAATTGCTTCTATGTTTTAATAATGGGTCACTGGAATCTAGAGAAGCCACGAAGTATAACAGATAGAAATGTGAAGTTAAGGCAGATTGCTTAGTGCCATTTCTTTGTCTAAAGTAACAAAAAATCAAATGAAACAATAAATATGAAATGCTGAAAATACATTCTCTGTTGTTAGTTGCTGTTGGTATTAGGAAAAGGCCTACAAAACAGGGATAGCCAAGTCCCATGGATAACTCAGCTATCCAAGGATGTCTGGTAGGCCTGCCTTTGGAGGCTGCTGTGATATCAGTTCTCATTCTCTTCAAGAAGGCAGGGTCAGGAGAGTCTGATTGTAAGGTTCTAGTGAGGAGGTGCTTTAGCAAAGTGATCAATGTTGCCAGAGCTTTTCAAAAGATATGATAACCATGCTTTCTCTCAAGACATCAGCCAAGGCTTAACATCCAGCATAAAGCATAGATCTGTCAACAGCAGTTGCAGCACCAATACTTAGACCCCACGTGGTAGAATTACATGCCAACCACCCAAAATTATTATTTATTTTACCCTACTATACAGAGCTCCAGCAAAGGGATGGGGAAAGCCCTACCTCTTTGATTTCTCCCCGTGTTTACCATTGCTTAAGCAGTGTGTATTTTGGCAACAGGAACACCTGGCCTTTAGATGCAACTTAATCTCCACCATTCCAAAGATTACCTTTCTGAGGTCATCTTAGTATAATGTCTATGCAATAAGTATCTCAAGTTTCTAGTTATCCCAAAGGACACTGATCTCACATTACTACCATCTTAAAGTGGAAAATAACTTTGCTCTTAACTCACACCATACATAAGGCTGGGAATGTTCTGACATTATAAGTAGGGTATATTTTGGTTATTACAATTCTAAACTATTTTTAAAAGTGCACAAGATTTCTCAGGTGAACAGAGTCTTTGACATATCATTCAAAAGGATAATTATAATTGAGAGAAACAGTTTCTCACACCAAGTAAGGAAGACAGCATAAGACAAGTGTTGCTCTGCACCTGCACTGAAGAGGAGGTATCACAGGTTGTGTATCATTGAGCTCACACATATACACATGCACACACACACACACACACACACACACACACACACACACCTTTTTATGAGGGCAATATTATGTCTTTGTAATCACTGAGGAAATGGAAACTCACAGTTGTCCAACATTATCCTGCTATCTATGCCAAGCTATTGCCCTTTCCTTTCTTCCCTTCTCCCCTTCTTTTTTACTTAATTATACACAAAGTTTCAATCATAGTGTGGAGTGTTGCAGAGGTGCAGGACACATGGACAGGGATACTGGCCAGGGAGCTGGCATGATAATCTGAATGAGGACATCTTTGGCCCTGAATGGCCTCCCTTTAGTGAGCTCAGAGTGGAGGAACATGATCTGAGTTCAGTGCTGTCCAGTTGGTACGGAGAATGCTGAAGTTGGAAAGGACCTTAGAGATCAGCAAGTCCTGTGTTTCCAGCCTGACAACACACAGTTGCTTTGATAACTTTTTAAATATATATATATATATATATATATATATATATATATATTCATTCTGGGTCTAGATCCAGATCAACTGACTCCAAGTGTCTAAAAGGAGGCATAAGTATCGATTTTTAAAAGCCTCTCCAAAATGATGAGCAGACCAGTAATTGAGAATGAATAGTAGTCAATCTCTTATCTTATGGATGAAATAACTAAGTCCCAGAGAAGTCAAGAGACTTGCCAAAATCACAAACAGGTTATATTAAACTCAGAACTCAAATGGAGAGTCCTAGAGTTCCAGGCTCAGTTCTTATCTTTATAAAGTTATAAAGAAATGCATTTCTTTTTGTTTTGGTGTTTCTTCAAATATGCTTTAGAATATGAAGTAGAAATCCCTTTGTCTTCCACAGGTGGTCTACAATTCATTGAAATAAATTTAACCACATGGTTGTTTGCTGTATCTTTCTCTGAGTGTTATTACATATTTACCATGTGCTATAAAGCATTACGGTATTGTTAGGAAGAATAACAAGGATACCAAAATGAAAGATCCTTGCTATAATCTCTTGCCAGTTTTTTCATTCTGTTATTTAGGGACACATAACTACGTCCTTTCATTTCAGCTAAATGTCATGTTCCTCGCAAAGGTTTTGAACATTGTGCTCAGCTAGATAATATCTCTAAGTTCTAATAGAGCACATTAAAATTTGTCTGATTCAAGAGTTATGAAATTAAAACTAATCCAATTGTTTAATCCCCCATTTAAACTTTTAGTCCAAAGATCAAAAGATTTTGTTTTGAGTCATAATCCATCTGCTTACATCTGTGATACTCTGGGCACACCTTTGCCCTCCTTCCAGAACCTCAAATTCCTCTCCCACATATGAGGATAATAACCCCCATCCTACCCCCATCACCTAATGCCAGGTTTAAAGGGCAAATTCCATTGAATGATGACTGTAAACTGGCTTTATATACATTGTGGGATATATTGCATACATGTATTGAAATGCTATACTGCACCTCATAAATAGGTGCAATTAAAATGATGGAAATAATAATAAAATAAATTCACGGCACTGTTAGAGGCATGTGGAGGGAAGGTCTTTGGGAGACACTCATATCTCACCCAGGAGATATGAGTTTGAGTGACAGACCACGAGAAGTAAAGATGAAGCCCTCGGATATGGCAAATGGAAAAGCTCCCAGGCTCCTGGATAGATTATCTCCATGTGGTCTGATGGGCCAAGTGCATTAGAGGAATTAGTGGCATATATAGTTTTCAGACTCATAAGTACATTGAAGAATATGATGTGGAATCAAGGACCAGATTAAGCACAGACATGATTTGGATTCCCCCCCCTTATCAAATTTAAAATTCAGTTTCAAATTTTACAGAGAAAAAATAGTGCAACAATCACATTTTAAAATTGTAAAGCATTTTAATGATGTGAAAAAAGCAAAGGTGATACCTATATTAAATGCTCATTAAACCTTCTGTTTGTATTTCCTGAAATACAGCCATCTGCTCTATAGTTCAATTTTTTTTCATCAGTAATGGAGGTTGAATCAAGAGGCACTCTACTACTGAGCTACATCCCCAGCCCTTTTTACTTTTTTTTTATTTATTTATTTATTTATTTATTTATTTATTTATTTATTTATCTTGAGACAGTGTCTTGCTCAGTTGTCCAGATTGGCCTTTAACTTGCAATCCTCCTGCTCAGCCTCCCAAATAGCTGGTGCAATTGAAATGATAGAAATAATAATAAAATAAATGTGCTCCGGAGCCTGGTTCAATCTGAAACTTTAAAGATCTATTTTCAAAATGGTCAAAATTAAATTTCACAGGTTAGCAAAATATATAATCACATTTGTTCATTTTCCACAACCTAAGTTTAAAAAACGGACATCTATAATTTTTAAATTTAGTTTGGTGTATGAAAAAATAGAATTTATTGTATAGCACATTTTCTATAAAGGGGATCACATTTACAATTAAATTATCCACCAATGGGATTTATGATATATAATCAGGTGAGAGGTAGGGGTTCATTTAATTTACATATTTATATTATGATGATTCAGTGAAAAACTAAATATGTTACAGTCCAGGAATCAAAACAATTACAATTTCTGTTGGAAACACTAAATCTGAGGACTCTGGCGTGAATAATATAATAATCCATTGCCTATTAGAGAAATTTTTATTGGGTTGAAAGGCTGTCTCTCACAGATGGCCTTGTTTACACTGAACTTAGAGTTCTGTGTACTATTTTGAACTCCTCATTTTAAAAGCATAAGTCATTTTTTAGAAAGAGTATAGGTGGGACATAAAATGAGAGCCCAGATTATACAGAACAAATTCAAAAATGAAGTAAAAATAAAAAATACACACAGTTGAATTTTATAATCTATCCAGAAAATAGCTGAATTGTCACAGAATGGATGAATGTATCCAAATATTTGAGAGATGTCATTGCATAAAAATGAGAGGAACTTTAATGGCTGAGGAAGTAAAACCTAATTTGATTTCCTCTGAAAACATAGTTAATGTCAAAGCCATGAGGGTCATTGCGGACATTGCTCTCAACTTGAGATGATTAGAGGGCAGATGTTTTTAGAAAACAGCTGTGCATTTATCTTGGCTATGGACTTGGAAACTCAATAGGATTTATGAATAGATTCTGCATAAATGCGGTCATCCCAAGAGGGGAAAAGAAATCCAATGTTAGCTTAAGAGCAAAAGCTCAGTAAAACTGCTGCGCTCCTATGTCTTCTCGATGAACGTCATTCCTCTTTCAAGTCTGGCAATGGTGTGCAGTTGATGAACATTTGCAGAATGGGTAAATCACTCTTTTTGTGATGTGATTCATCACCTTCAGGATACATTGAATATTTGTCTTTGATCTCTAAGGTGGCAATAAAATGGTTCTTTTACCAGACATGCACTGAAGCTTAGAAAGAGAGAGCTCAAATTCAACGTCCCTCCATTATTTCAGGAGACCAATAGCCAAGAGAATGCCCCAAGTAACTTGTACCTTTTTCTCTAGAGAGGCTCATTTAGCTATATAAGGACAATTAGTTTATGCATTAAGTCCAAGAAGGGCCATAGGCATCTGATTCAACAACAGTATTCCCAGTCAAAAAAACAAATCAACTCTGCTTGCATTGCAAATGAGTGAGGCAAAAATGAAGAGTGGTTCTATTCTAGATTTGGGTAAACTATGAAATACTTCTATAATTTTTCTATGAATTTTCACCCAGAAATATGCACATTCAAAATGTCCTTTTTTTTCTTCTTCCTGGAATTGCATTATAAATATGGCAAGCCTATTAAATCAGGTACTTCCGAAACCTCTTTGGCTCAAGTGAATCATGAATCCAAATCCTGTGTTGATAATTTCTGGTCCTCTTCTAAAATACGGAGATAGATTTATCCATCACTTTCATGTTAGATTGTCATCAAGGGAGAATAAAACTGGACAGGCTTTTGCTCTACAGAACAACCACAACTCTATGTAATGTTTCCAAACTTATATTCTCACCATTCTTATGCAGTTCTTAGATAATGAGAAATCTCTTAATGAAAATAGATATAACCAAGGAAAATAAAGAAGAAAAAAAGAAAAAGAAAAATAACCAAGTGTGAAAATGGTAGACATGAAGAGAGAGTTGGTTTCATTAGGACCAGAGGGTGATTGAATGTGCAATGTCTGAAAGTTAAATCTACCTTCAGTGCTGCCAGCTTAATTTGTTTTGGTAGAAGTCATTGAATGTGATTCTGCTAACGTATAAACTTCAAATGACTTAAAAATATATTCATTCTTCATCAAGTAATTTTCTAGTGTGGTGTTTCAGAGAATAAGGCAGATCCCTTCCTTGGTCTCAGATAGGGACCAAGAATTCTCATGTTTCCACCATTCTTCATACCTCAGCATCTATATCATCTAGCTATCAAGAGAAGGAGCACAGAGACAACCATGTGGGAGGAGTTATGGGCCAATGCCAAAAGTAGCACGCAGTATTTCTGCTCATATCCAGTCATGTGACCAAATCTAATTGCAAGTATGGCATAGAAACAAAGACTTCTCGTATGCCTGGGAATAAGCAGAGAATGGAATTTGGCAGACAGCATGCAAAATTTGCCACATTCATGGTCCTGATTATTGATGCTTTGCTTTTCCAAGATCATTTTGTCTTTAGTAAGAACTGTATACAAAACAATTTCAAGAAAACATGAAAATATTTTTTAACTCTTCAAAATCATTGTTGATATAGATCACAGAGCCTTTTTGGTAGGCCATCTTTCAATGTCTTTATATCTTTACAATATAAGTTTATGTATAATTCACCAAATGTAATAAATTACAAGGGAAAGCTAATATCAGTGTTCCCACAAGACAAGGAGGTATAAGCACTCTAGCTCGAGCATCTACACCTCCTTTTTAATTCCCTGTGATGTATTTTAAAATAATGGCAGAAGAGAGTGATTGTGACCATTATAGGATAATATTTGTATAATCCTTTACCTTGGTAAGAGTGAAGAAATGGTAATTCAGGACTTACAATTCTCTGGATCCCCTTTCTATTCTCTTCTATCCCCTTTAAAGTGAAAAACCCATGTGTTTGGATCATTGAGGTTGGAAACTGAGTAATATCACTTCTCCAAAATAGATTTAATAGTAGGGCGGCTAGGGAATGGTTTCCTGACCTGCTTGAGGGAGAGTCCAGACCCAGAGAAAAATATGGTGTATAAGTTTTCATATCCATTAGTGGAAAAGAATCAGATTTAGGTTTTATTTTTAAAGTCAATTCTTGTAAAACTATTATAGTTTTTGCCTTCAACTGTCATCTTACAAGACTTACTTAGTCTACGATATTTAGTGATAAGGATTTTCACAAAGGATTTATAACTTAATAATTCATATTTAATTAAACCTTTTAAAAATTAATTTCTTCTAAGTTCAAGTACATAATAGCCAGGAATACAATTGAGAGTACAATTGAAGGATACTAGCAGCTACACATAGGTTTTTTATAAAACTTGAAAAGGTAAGAAATTTTTGTATTATTTTTCTCAAAACAGACTCCCAAATCTGTGCCCCTTTGATGTATCACAAAACGTGGATCCCATCTCTGACTGCATCTCACCCCTGAATGTGGGATGATTGTTGGACAAACAGGAAGATATTTAAAATAATCCCTATTAACATGCCTTCTTAAGATTCCAGACTTCTAAGTGTCTTTCTAGACTGATCAAGGTCATTAGTGGTTAGAACTCTTTCTTTAAATAAATGAGCAATTCCTTACCAAACTGAAAAAAAATAATAATGAAGTTCATTTGAAGTAAAGCCATACATATAACCATAGTAAATGATAACCAGGAGCTATTAGGTGGTGCTGCATCTAAAGATATTTGTGCATTCATAAGACAAATATTTATTGAGCAACTACTACACGAGAGACATTGTTATAGGTGCTAGGGAAAACTTAAAGAAGAAAGTAGATAAACATTTCTGATGGAGCTTATATTCGAGATTAAGCTAATAAAATAGGTAAATAAGATAAAGTTTATCGATGCCTAATAAACATTGTGGGAAAAAATTAAAAGGAAGGAAGGTTGTATAAGGCTCAGGGATTAGGGATAACAACTGTAAAAAGGACAGTGTGGGAGTGTCTCACTATGAAGGTGACATTGAGCTGATATTTGGGGAAAGAATATTCCAGCCATAGAAAAAGTGCAGGGGCAAAGGCCCTGAGAAAGCCCCTTGTACACCTGTTTAAAGACTAGAAAGGAAGGGAGTCTGAAGAAGAGTGAGCAAGAGGAAGAGGTACAGGTGCAAGATGAGATCAGAGACAATCTAGGAGTCCACATCAATGAGGGCCTTAATTTCTGAGGACACAGTGTTTACTCTGAATAAAATAGGATGCCATAGGGAGATGGTGAGCAGGGACTTGCAGAGATCTCATTTTCCTTTCGCAGGACCACTCTGCAGTATAGTGAATAACTATGGTGGAGGGGAGGATGCTGGGAAGGAATGGGAAGCACCTCTATTAAAATATTGGTATTCCAATGTGGGCTTATTAAAGCAAATTTAGTTGCTCAGGAAATATAAATAAATACAGAAACATTTTCTACCCCACTTTGTTAACCGTATACCTTTCCTCTTGAAGCTTTAGCTTGATGGAGTAAGTTAGAGGAAAACTGCATTTTGGAAATACAACCCCTTAGAAGTGGTTGGAAAGGAAAAGATTGGTAGTAAGCTGTTGCAAGCAGCACAAGGAAAGTACAATGGATTAGTCCTTGAGGGACTGCATCTGACTCCCAGGTCCAGTCCAGCCTGGAGAGCTGTGCCCTTATGCTGTGACCTCTGTACTCTTAGCTGAGAACAACAAATGATATCAGGATGAAAGAAAAGAAGCACATGCTTGCTTGTTTCATCCCTTATCACAGTGAAGCCTGAATGAAATTATCAGCTAAGTCAAGGCCTATCAACCACAGAGATAGACACTTCCCACTTTCCACTATCAGCACTCCACATGTTCTTGTTGGAAAAAGGAAAAACATATATGTATGTATGTATGTATATATGTATGTATGTATACATATGTATATATATTTATATTTATTTATACACACATATGTATGACTTGAAAGCTTTATTATTTCTAGATATTTGCTACAAATTTGGAACTCACCTTGTCAATACAGGTTTTGCTTTTAGAATTTCAATGCCATATGCCCTCATTAGTCTGGGTTAGGCTCATCTGATCTCATTGTTTATTATATATAATATTTTTTATTTAAAAAAATTAAATTTGTTCTTTTTAGATGTACATGACAATAGAATGTATTTTGATACATATAATATGGAGTATAACTTGTCCTAATTAGGATCCCATCTTGTGGTTGTGCATGGTGTAGAGTTTCACCAGTCGTGTATTCATATATGAACATAGAAAAATTATGTCCAACTCATTCTATTGTCCTTCCTGTTCCCATTCTTTCTCCCTTCCCTTCATTCCCCTTTATCCAATCCAGTGAACTTCTGTTCTTCTCTACTCCCCACCCCCACTGTGTGTTAGCATCCACATAAAAGTGAAAATATTCGGCCTTTGGTTTTTTTACAATTGGCTTATTTCACTTAGCATAACAGTCTCCAGTTCCATACATTTAGTAGAAAATGCCATAATTTCAATCTTCTTTATGACTATGTAATATTACATTGTGTGACATTTTCTTTGTCTATTCATCTGTTGAAGGGCAGGTTGGTTGCTTCCATACCATGGCTATTGTGAATCTAGCAGATGTAAACATTGATATGGCTGTGTCACTATAGTATGCTGATTTTAAATCCTTTGGGTATATGCTGAGGAGTGGGATAACCAGGTCAAATGATGGTTCCAATTCAAATTTTTTGAGGATTTTTCCACCTGCTTTATAGAGTGGTTGAACCAATTTGCAGTCCTACCAGCAATGTATAAGTGAAACTTTTCCCCACATCCTCAACAACATTTATTGTTACTTGTATTCTTGATAATTGGAGTTCTCATTGGAGTGAGATGGAATCTCAGTGTAGTTTATTTTTTTTTACTGTCCTCATTTATTCTTTTTTTTAAATTTTTTAAATTAGTTACACATGACAGTACAATGATCTTGACAATTCATACATTTGAATCAAATGGGGTATAATTTCTCATTTTTCTGATTGTACAGGTTGCAGAATCACATTGGTTATACATACAGTCACCTATATACATACAGCAATAATAATGTCTATTTTATTCTGCTGCCCTTCCTATCCCCCCTTCCCTTCCCCTCCCCTCCCATCACATCTCTCTACCCAATCTAATGTGACACACTTCTTTTTTTTTTTTTTCTCCTCACAACATCATACATGTATTCTGTATAATGATGAGGGTCTCCTTCCATCTTCCATGCAAATATCCTTCTCCCTCCTTTTTCCTCCCACCTCTCTTCCTTATTTAGTGGTAATCTTCTTCTCATGCTCTTCCTCCCTGTCCCATTTTGAGTCACCTCCCTTATATCAGAGAAGACATTCGGCATTTGTTTTTTAGGGATTGGCTAACTTCACTTAGCATAATCTGCTCTAATGTCATCCATTTTCCTGCAAATGCCACATTTTTACCCCTCACACATCACATATAGCTCTAATCTCTAGAGTATACAAAGAACTCAAAAAGTTAAACAACAAAAAAATAACAACCCAATCAACAAATGGGCCAAGGACCTGAACAGACACTTCTCAGAAGAGGACATACAATCAATCAACAATTACACGAAAAAAATGCTCACTATCTCTAGCAATCAGAGAAACGCAAATTAAAACTATTCTAAGATACCATCTCACTCCAATAAGAATGGCAGCCATTATGAAGTCAAACAACAATAAATGCTGGCGAGGATGCCTGGGGAAAAAGATACACTCATACATTGCTGGAGAGACTGCAAATTGGTGCAGCCAATTTGGAAAGCAGTATGGAGATTCCTTGGAAAGCTGGGAATGGAACCACCATTTGACCCAGCTATTCCCCTTCTCGGACTATACCTATAAGACCTAAAAAGAACATACTACAGGGACACAGCCACATCAATGTTTATAGTAGCACAATTCACAATAGCTAGACTATGGAACCAACCTAGATGTCCTTCAATAGATGAACGGATAAAAAATATGTGGCATTTATGCACAACTGAATATTTCTCAGTGTAGTTTTAATTTGTATTTCTCTAATTGCTAGTGACGTTGAATATTTTTTCATGTATTTGTTGACTATTCATATTTATTCTTCTGTGAAGTGCCTATTAAGTTTCTTTGCCCATTTATTGATTGGTTATTTGTTTTTTGGAAGTGTTAAGTTTTTGAGTTCTTTGTATATCCTGGAGATTAATGATCTATCTGAGGTGCAGATGGCAAAGCTTTTCTCCCATTCTATAAGCTCTCTCTTTACATTCTTATTGTTCTTTGCTGTAAAGAAGCTTTTAGTTTGATACCATCCCATTTATTGATTCTTGATTTTACTTCTTGCACTTTAGGAGTCTTGTTAAGGAAGGTGGTTCCTAAGCCAACATGATGGAGAATTGGGCCTACATTTTGTTCTAGTAGGGATAATAGGTGTATGGTCTCTGGCCTAATGCCTACGTTTTTGATCCACTTTGAGTTGAGTTTTGTGCAGTATGAGAGGGGTTAAATTTTTATTCTACTACATATGGATTTTCAGTTTTCCCTGCACCATTTGTTAATTAGGCTTTGTTTTCTCCAATGTATGTTCATGACAACTTTCTCTAATATGACATAATTATATATATGTGTGTGTGTGTGTGTGTGTGTGTGTATGTGTGTGTGTGTTTGTCTCTGTGTCTTCTATTCAGTTGCATTGGTCTCCATGTCTGTTTTTGTGTCAATACCATACTGTAGAATAATTTAAGGTCTGGTATTGTGATGCTTCCTGCTTCACTTTCTCACTAAGGATTTTATTTTGGCAATTCTGGGCCCCTTAAATATCTGTCCTCCATGCAAATATAAATATTATGCAAACTAACATGCTTAGTATCATTTAACTACATAATCTGGCTGAGTAACTAAAGATCATCTCAGGATATACTATTAAAATTTGTGTGAAGTTTTTGAGAAAGATTGTTTTCTGTGACAATCACAGTAAAATACTATTTTCTACAGTTTTATATCTATATCACAGGAAAGTAAATATCAAAAGAGTGAATTTTGAGAAACTATACTTTTTTTTTACTTCAGAGAAGTCATTTGACCTACAGAGAAATTTTAAATGAGCAAATGTGATTGACATTAATTAGAAATTAATGTCAAAGTCATAACTTTGTGATATTGATAACAATTGGTAAAATATTTACTATTATGCAGAGAAAATACTTTAAAACAGTCATTCATTTTTAGGTATACTTCCATTAAGCTTGGGGACAAAGCTTTTTCCTCCCTGAATGGCAAAGCACCAACATGGAGTCCATTGTATGGCCAACAGCATGAGTTACCATATTGTATGGCCAACAGCATGGGCTAACGTACACATTGGAGAGCTGGTCCAGGAAAATAAACAGCACTTCATTTGTGGTCCCAGGTCCTCCAAGTACATCCTGTATCTGGAAACTGAGGTTTAAAGTGCTGTTTCTGCCCATTATGTTCAGCTATTGCCCCACCCGAGTCTTTGGGACCTCCAAGCCTTCTACATTTCCTACCAGGAAATTGTTCTTTCTCCTCAGTGAGGAATATCTAGAGAAAAATCAGCAGTCTCCACCCTCTCCCCAGATGTTATCATATTGGAAGTATGGAATAGGGTGGAGACGTCAAAGCAGTTGAAGTTCTAAGTGCAATCTGGCTCCAGCATCTGTCACCTCATTGATTGCTGGGGTTGATCCACATAATTTTGACCTCAGTTCCTTTCCTCTCTCACCTCTCCATTTACATTCCTCCCAAAGCCAAGTGTCTAGGTAAAAATAATCAGGTAAGGAAAATGACCTAGACAGGAGATCACTCAGGAAGATAAAGAGTAAGAAAACTAAAAGATAGCTGCTAAGTATTGGGAATGTGCTGGCTACCAGGCAATGTCGTAAATGCTTTCCAAACATTTTCTCTTCTAACTCATATAATGGCCCTAGAGCTACGTGTGTAATTATCTTTATCAGAAAATGGAAGCTTAGAAAGGTAGAGTCATTTGGCCAAGAATATGCAATTAAAAAATAGTAGACCAAGATTTGAAATTTAACTCTGCTTTTCTAACTCTCAAGTGAATGTTTGAACAGGAACATTGTGATATCTCCCCACCTTCTAACAGGGAGTAATAGGATCTATATTGTTAACATACCCTTGTTCTTAACACCAACCAGCAAAAGCAGATGTCATATGCTGCTGGCATTAGTGGAAGCTCCCAGGTTCCCAGCAACATTCAGCCTGGTCTTTCCTGTGGGAATCCTTCATAGATTTTTTTCCTCATAGGAACTTCTGTTGACAGCAGATCCTAGCAACTACTCCACTGGGATTCTCAGTGTATCTCATCCCAGGTTCCAAACTGGCCATCAGTGTTAGTACAAGGTCCTGAAAGCTAGAGTAGATGAGGTGAGTGATTTACACAGGATAGTAGCAAGACCCTGACTCTAAGAAAGAGACTAAATTATGGTTAAGAAGAGATGTAAAATGTTTAGACCAGCAATTCAAGGGCTAGCATCAGGCCAAAAAGATGAAAAATGACCCTGAACAGAGAAATTATAACAAGGTCAGTAGACATGAAATATGGGAGCAAAGAAGCTGGCTAGAAAGTACATTGAAACTGTATTAACATCCAGTTAGTCCACTGAAATGGGACAGCAAGAAGAGCTGAGAGGGGTTTTATTGGTCAGTTTTTCTGATTTCTGCTTATTTCTTGTGGGAAGGTGATTTCATAGAAAAAGAATGCAAAGCACCCACCGCCTTCAAGAGCTCCAAGTACAACAGATTTGTCCTCATAGGGGACCAATGCAGTTGCATCATTGCCTCTCTAAAACTGCCTCCTGGTAAAAGTCAGCTCTTTTAAGGATCTTCATCACATTGAAGGACGCAAACATGAAGGACAGTAGAGCATCTTACTTAGTTCCATTTGCTAAGACTTTTCAAGGATCCCCTGATCCTCAATTCCAGATGAAATCTCAAACTCTCTAAAGGAACCTATCAAATAGGTTATGACAGAGACTGTTTTTGCATACTACTATTGTGTTCGAAATTGGAAGAATTAGAGATGTAGCAAGTCCATGGTGTTGGCTAATGTGGACATCTAGGACCAGAATTAGCCTTGGTATGCATGCCCTTTAAGTTAATCAAAATGTTCAGTTTAAAGAATTAAGACTGGAAGTTCTATCCAGATAAGGAAGCTTGTATTTTTTAACGGTTAATAGGAGACTGTAATAAAGACATAAATACAATGTCCATTTTCCCAGGCTCTGGAATCCTACAGTTGAGTTTAAAACCCATCTAGGAGATTGATGGTCCTGAACACATTACTTAACCTTGAGCCAAGTCTCTATGCCTCAGATTCTTCATTGACCATACAAAAAAATATAGTGCCTGTACTTCAGAGTGTTATATTATAAGGACTCAGTGAGGTAATATAGACAAAGCATAGTATTTTGCACATGAAAACTGCTCCAAGTTTTCATTATTATTGTTATTATTATTATCATCATCACTATTATAATTGCATATTTTTACTCTCTTCAATTCTTTCCTTTCCCAAACATCTCAGAGTCTATGCTTGGGCTCTTTTAACTGGCAGTGAGTCAAAAGAGAATTTTCTATACCAAGTGATTGCTAAAGAATTCCTGGGAAATTCATAACTTCTTGATCTCTTTGGTAATAGCAACTAGAGTTAGGGCTACCTTACCTCTCATTTACTTCTTGTTTTATTAATATTACCATGATGTGAACTGTTTATAAAGTTATGTTACAAAAATAAGTAGCTTATTTAAAGGCATTTATATTTGGGGCATGAAATTAACTCTCAGTTAAATTAGACTCTCTTTCCAAAACTTAAGCAAATAATAAGTAGTGTAATGCTCAATTAATTGACTATCTACTGAGTGAAAAAGTCCTATTTTTTTTTTAATCCAAAATAACCTCTCCCAAAGCAAGCTTGCTAGTTCTAATATTTTAAAGATTTAACAAAGGAGTGTTTTCTTCTAGGGGAAGCAAGTGATTCCCCCTTTGGTCTATTTATTTATTTTCTATTTTGTAATATTCTACTCTGTTCTTTTATACTCTCCCTTTAGTTGCAAAAATAATAAGGTTTATCTTAACAAATTAAACAATATAAAATTTGTAGCTGAAAAGTAAATAGCCTTCTCCATCTCACTCCTATGAGATATCAGTGTTAGAAGCTAGCGTGTGTATTTCTTTATATAAGCTTCTGACACTCCCTAGCCTAACTTTCCATAAACACACCCAGCCGTCCCTATTATATTGAACCAAAACATGGCAATTTTTTTATAGGTCCCCACCATTCTTTAACATCAACCCACAAATGGAGCCAGACATTGTATTTTCTGTTTTACACACATGCCTCAGCCATCCCTTTTTGGTTTGCTTTAGCTACTTCACTTTGACTGGATATTCTCCACCACCACCCCAATTCTACCTGCTCTTGAAAAATGAACACCCTTTAACTTATCAAACTCCCTTTATGTTAATTGTCTAAATCACACTTTGATTGCCTAATTTATGCATGGTAGTATTTTATGATTTATATACTATTTAATACAGATGCCATATGTTTGAGGTTTTTTTCTCTAATTGCTTCATGTCTTTTGAGCTCACTGGACTTTATTGTCTAGCTGAGAAGTGTTGTGTTTTGTATATCTGTATTTATTCCATTGTTAGTCTAAGGACATAGGACAAACTGCAAAAGTTGATGCATCTTTTGTAATATAAAAGTCCTTACAATAGGGCTGGGGTTGTGGCTCAGTGGTAGAGCATTTGCCTAGCATGTGTGAGGCACTGGGTTTGATTCTCAGCACCACATGTAAATAAATGAATAAAATAAAGGTCTATCAACATCTCAAAAAGTATTTTTAAAAAAAGTCCTTATACCAATACTAACATTCAATAATTCTTCATACTAGGGATTCTCAGTAATATTCCTTTTTCTTGATTATTTATTTTAATCATAGGATCCTTTAATTAAATGGAAATTCACCATGATAATAACATCAGACTCTGGTCCTACCACCTAAAAAAATTTATTCTGAGAAAATTTGTGTTATCATAGAGTGATTCTCCAAAGCATTCATGGTACTTATGTTACTTTGTCCCAAGATAATAAATTTTTAGTGATTTGTTAGAAAAATTCAGTTACATCTGTTTGAGTTTTAAAAGTAAGAATCTAATAATACCTGTGACCATTTTTAGATCATTCTCAATGTTAAGCTAATACATTTCTCAGATAAATATGATTTCTGTAGATTGTGAGATTTTATTTTGGGATGATATTTAATAGGTTGTTTTTTTATGAATATTTTAGTAAGATGAAATTTAGCTTTAAGTTTATTTAAGATGGATTTCCTTACTCAAAAAAATCATCTCAATGTCCTGAATCTCCCCCAACCACACCCCCTCCAAAAAACCAGAAAGAATATTATCTCCATCTAGTGGACAAATTATTATATTACAACCTACAAAAAAATATCTGATGCCCTAGAATATCTCCTATCACAGGCATTTTTCTGCCCTTCTAATAAATATTTTGGTTTTAATTGGTAAGTGGTAATTTTATGGCAAAAATGTTAAATGTTTTAATATATTTAGCAATATTTTGCCCAAATGTAAGTAGGGTGTCCTTGTAATTCAGTTGCTTAATTGAATTGAAAAAATATTAAAATTTTAAAAATTACAGAATTTGGGGGCTACTTAGTATTTACTCAATTGAATTGAGAAAAACTAAACCAAAATTATCCTCCTATGTCTCCTATACTTCCATTCATGCAGAATGAAGAGAGTGTGTTTCCTTTTAGTTTTTATAGCAGAAGGATCATCTTAATGCTAATGGGAAATCAGCGCACACAGCTTTCATTTGAGTACTCATTCTTAGGTCCTCAGGTTTCAGCATGAACTACCTATGCATCTTTATAGGATGGAAGTGCACTCTTCTCTTCTCCCTGTTCAAAAGTCTTTAACATCTTCCAACTATATATTGCATGCCTTCAAAAGCCCTCTTTATATATCACTCATTTTTGGAGATATCTCAGATAGATATCCCAGTGAATTAACCTTCCTACCTTTATTTCTGTGTCTCCAAGTGCTCATGGTTGGTGTTCACTGACTGCTTATTTAATTACACACATTGGGGAAGAGCTTGCCTGAGATCTCCTAATATGGCTTGAATTCAAGGATTAGAGACCCTGTTCCACTCTGGCTTTCCTTGGGGTTGCCATACCACATATACCAGTGCCCTAGCCTATCCAAGTGAATCAGATGTACCTTTTTTGATATCACAGTTACTGACACATAGTTGTGGTGTATGTAATTATACAATGGAGCTGAAGGAATGTCAGGAATGATAGATGATTAAATCCGGTTAGCTCAGTAACTTGAAAATAACTATTTTAGGACCTGGTATCCTTGTCTATAAAATGACTCTGTTCAACTAGATAATTCTTATTGTCTGAGGGACCAAATAAATAATCCATTTATAAGGAGACACATTCATAAGAAAATTTTAAGTTGGAAAACATATTTTTGATTGGTTAAGCTACACTGTGAATTTTTTTTCCACGTCTTCTACTTGATGGGTTGATTTGGAAGCAGGATTCTTTTGTCGTAGATTTGCAGGTGATTCATGAAACATCTAAGCTCTACTTTATTCTTCAGGTTTGGCTTCCAGTCTTTGGGTCATAACACTATTAATAACTCCACTGAAGAAAACAAAGAGCATTTTAAAATTCACTGCTTACTAGTTTGGATAACACTCTTGGGAGAAATGTTGATGACATCTAAACCTAAATGCATGTGTTTCTTTATTATATAATAAACTTCACTTATTCATTAACAGTTTTTTAAAATCACACGCCTCCTGCATTATTTCTAGCTATCTTATGAACACACAGAGTTGACTTCATTTTGACACTTCTTGATATTTCACTTAGAAAAGCTCTTTGTGGAAAGTGCATACAGCTTATGAGTTTTATAATTTTAAAAAATATGTGTATGTATGGTTCTTTTTCCCTCCAACTCTAAAAATCGATATTATTAAACATAGCACCAATCATTCATTCAAACCGCTTAGGTGTTGTTTCATTCTTCTGTTTTGTGGTGCTGAGTTTTGAACTTGGGGCCTCATACAACCAGGCTGAGCTCTACCACTGAGCTACACTCTCAGCCCATTAAAGGGCAATTTTTGAAGTGCTGTTACAGGCCTGGGGCCTGCCATGTGGAGATGGACAGCCACTACAGTCCTTTTAATGTTGCTAGAAATAATGCCAGTAAAACGCAGAGTAGCCAGCAAAAGTTTACCAAAGAGACTGAGGAGTGAGGACACTGTACAGGAACTCCTGCAGAGAGGGTGGTATGGTACTCACAGAGTTGGAGTTTTTAAGGAAATATTGACCATAGGTTTTTGTCTCTGTTTCCTGCCCCCTTAATTGGTCATTCTACCTTTTGAAAAGTCCCCACTAAGTTTACTTTGAGTGTCTTGCTGCTTTGGCTATCAGGGTGAGTGGAGGTTGTGACATAGTTTCAGTGATAAGAGAGGGGACTGGAGACGTGGTTACAAGAGATAAAGATGACATGGTCCAGAAGCTCTTGTTTTTTCTTAAAAGGGTGTCAATTGTTAAGGCTGGGGGAGGTTTTGACATACCAGGTCTCTATGGCCAGGTTCCTATCCTGTCAGAAAATGCTCCCTGGGCTTTTTAGTTACACTTCATTGTCATTTCACCCTACTCACCTCTACCTAACAGTGCCCTGTGAAGCTCTAAGAATATTCTGAGTCTCCATCTTCAGAAAGCTCACCGACTAGGAATGGAGATCAGATGGTAAACATACTCAGTTCATTGCAAATTCTGTCATTACGAATGGAGAAGTGTCTTGAGATCATAGAGAAGAGCATCTCATGAATTTCTGAGGTATCAAGCTGAAGTTAAAATCTGAGTCCTTAAGGATGAGCAACTGTTAGGCAGGAAAAAGCAGAAGCCAGGCAGGGCTAGCCTGGCCTAGGATGTGCTGCTCCAACGAGTACAGAATACACTTGAGGCAGAGGGTTGCCAGTTGAGGTTGTGAAGATAAGTAATTGCAACTGACAGCAGGCAGTGAAGACTTGTAGTCTAGTAAAGAAGTTTGGGCTTCAACTTAAAGGTAATAGTGAATTATTGAATTAGTGGATTATTTAAACAGAAGAAGGGTAAGGTCAGATTTGCATTTTAAGAAGAGTCATTCTTGGTACAGATTGGAAGATGGGTTCAGGAGACCAAGAGAAACGCTCTTATAATAATGTAGGTGGGAGTTGAATACTGGATTTAAAATGCCTGTAATAAATCAGGAATGGAAGGATAGGGGAATAATGGAAATTAGTGGCTGGATATGTTTATTGGGTAGAGAAAGAAGCTCGGGTTTGGAGGAGTAATAATAATAGGCATATAACAGGCACTTGTTGAGTTGAACTCAAAGGTTTAGTGAATTTTTATGTATTTGCTCTTTTCAACAAATAATTCTGATTCTGCATTAGAAGAGCTGTTTTTAAATAATTGTTTCTTTTTAGCTGAAATTGAGTTTAGAATGATCTGTCTTTTGTGTCTGATCAGAAGTTAGAAAATCAGAATGTGAAGCCAGCGGGGGTGTGTGGGGGTGTGTTTGTGTGTGCGTGCACGTTTCTTATTTATGTTTACTTTTATTCATTTTAATATTATCATTTTTCACAAGCAGGAAGCAACTATAAATTTTCCCATGCTAAATTCCTTAATTGAAGCTAAATGTTTTGGTAAAATATCAACATGTTAGTGTTTACCACAACATAATTCCTTTTCTTTCATTCACAGTTTTGATGTGGACAATGGCACATCTGCGGGACGGAGTCCCTTGGATCCCATGACCAGCCCAGGGTCTGGGCTAATTCTCCAAGCAAATTTTGTCCACAGTCAACGCCGGGAGTCCTTCCTGTATCGATCCGACAGCGATTATGACCTCTCTCCAAAGTCTATGTCCCGGAACTCCTCCATTGCCAGTGATATGTGAGTACAGAAAGGGGCAGAAATGAAGAAATCAACCGAATTTATTTCCACAGTTGATGATGTAATAATACCAAAGCGTTTGTTCAACTGCATCACTCTTCTCTAAAACAGGAAGAATGAGTAAAATCATGCAAACTGAAAATGAATGGTAGATTCAAGTTGAGTACTCTGTCACTCTTGACACATTTATTTTCCCAGAAAAACATTGGGAAAAGTGAGAATTGCATTTTTAATAGACACTTACATTTAAACATCAGCTTTATATTTATGTAGGACCTGGTTTTTCGCTGCCCTGCCACAATGAGTACTTTCTAATATTTTGAAAGACTTTAAAGTCAGAAAATCTCTGTGAATGGATCTCAAGTGATCTATATATATAGAGAGAGAGGCTAACACTGGTTTTTCAGATCACGTTAGAGATGTTTTGGAGATGTGGCTTAAATTAAGCCAATTTTTAAAGATTAATCACTAGAGGCAAGCCCGTAAAACATTAGACAGACTCGAATATCACTGAAGACATGGCACACAATGGAAAATACTTTAAACTGCAGATCTTATACTATTTTCAGCTCATTTCTGTAGCACATTCCATTCTTGTTTTTATGTCCTATTTATGTGCTATGTTCTGCATTGCTATATTTGGTAATGTATAGAACTGATCTCCACTTTCCTCTTCTGGATCTAGACAACCATCCAGGTACACTCACCATCTTCTCAAAACATCATCTCAAAAACTCATAATGGGTTATAATTCATCTTATAGGAATTAGACTCTATGAAGCCCCTAAGGGCCTGTGTTATTCTTGGTATCTTAATAGATCATCCAAGTATTGCAGGTGGTCTAAGTGGAATTCTAGAAATGAAGTTGTGTTCTACTCTTCATTATAACCTCTAGTTATTATTAGGTGTTTACTTTTAGTTATTAGTTTTTAGCATTTGTATTATTGTTGTACACTCTTTATTTCCAAACAACTTTCTTTTCTCATTGGCCCTATCTCTGTGCTATTCTTATCCCACTTTCATAGGTTTGAAATTCAGGATAATTGTCTATTCATTCACCAATAATGAAAACACTTCTTGAGACTTCTGGTGTATTTAAAGTTCCTATTCTGGAGTGGGGAGTGGAGATCTGGAATTTTAGTTCATTGTTATAAAATTTGGAGCATAGCATCCTTGAGGTATTTACAGATCACTACAAAAGCATAAAAAAGAGAAGGGGGATTTTCTGCCCAAGGGAACAGTGCAGAAAACAACAGACAAGGAACAATATTTGCAAAATATGAGGCATGGAAAATGACTCAATTAAGGAGTGACAGTCTGCTTGGTGTAGGGAGCAAAATGTGGCAAGAATAGAAAGATTCAAATGCAGTATATGGGAGCCAAGAGCCATGGAGGTTCTTAGCTCAGGTTTGCCCTGATTATATTCTTGTTTCCATGCATTCCAATCACTCTATTGTGGAATCTTGGCACAGGGAAGTAGACACAGGGAAGTGATTTGTGTCACCATTAACAGAAACAAAGCAGAGTAAATTTGATGAAGACCTAGATCAAGGAAATGGCAGTGGAGAAAAGAGATTGGTCCAGATGCAAGAGGGACAAGTTTACAGAAGTGTGTGCATACATGTGTCTTGGGGAGTGGCCACCTGGGGAAGGAGAATCAAAGGGATTGCTAAAGTTTTTACCCTGAATGAGTAAAATGGTGATGTTGATGTGAGGAACAAAGAACAGAGAGTAGACAACATGATGGCAGGTAATAAGTAATAGATTTGGCCTTTATTGGATGAGCATAGGGGAACAAGACAACCATTAGACCCAAGGACAAAGAGCATAAATAGTAGTCCACAGGACCAAGAGAACTTAGAAGAACCAGTTACTACCTCTGATTACTAGGTCTTTGGATGACAGTTGAGTGAAGCAATCTTAGTCAGGTAATGGAATTAAAAACCCACTATGTTGAGGAGTGAATTGAAACTTGAGATCTGAGCAAGTACCTGTATCTTTTGAGAAGGTTAATGAGGGAGAGAATAAGATTGCTTGAGGAATAATTAATTTTAAGGGGAACCGTTTCTTGTTTTTTTTTTTTTTAATTTGGGACACTTGAGATAAATGAAAACAGAGATTAAAATTTAAGGAAAAAAGAGGTTAAAAAGTGGAGTTGTCATTGCTGAAAAAATGATTCTCAGTTCAAGTAAAGAGATTATCTCTGGAAAAGTAATAGAGACAAGTACTGTATTCTTTAAGATGAACAACAAAAGAATCAAGTGAAAGGGGAAAACATAAATCTAGAGATGAATGAATGTTTAGAGAGTTAATGGCTATTGATCTCTACTTTTGCAATCATAGAAGATATAACCATTAAATGCAAAGAAGAGAGGGATAAGGAACACATAAGAAAATCACCATGAAGATCAAAAAGAATAACAGAATGAAGATAACCAGAGGAACACTGAACATCCCCATAGATCACAATAATGATTTTGAATGGAAACCATCTAATCTAACTTTATCAAAGGCAAGACAATTTTGGAAAAAAAAAACTCACAATGAATTAGTGGTCTTTATGTAGTTATGTGTTCTGTTTTTTAAAATTGTAGAAAGTTGATCTTTTAGTACCAGCTTGTGTAGATAATTCCTTCACATCCTTTACCCAAGTTAATAAGGATTAAGTATATACACACATTTTATAAAAGGACTATAACATTTCATATTTAAATAGGACCTTTATTTTCAAAGCCCACTGAAAGGGATGACCTGGTCTTATGCTGGACCAGTACAAGAGTTTCTTTATTAGCTTAGCCTCATTGTAGGAGTGACTGGTTTAATCAGGCCATGATGCAATTCTGTATTACAGAAAAATAACATCTTGAACGTGCTCAGTTTTCCCATTCCCTTGGTATATTTACATATAAGATTTTTCTTTTACACTCACTGACACACAGAGCACATTCTTTCTACCAAGGAGATGGAGTTTCTGTGGGAAGAAAGAGAAGGAGAATAAATAATTACCAATTCAGTATAAATCTGAATCATCCCAGGCCATCTACACATAAAGGATATGCCTTCTCTTTACTGGACTCTCCTGTAGCTATATGTAAGCTTGTTTCCTTACCTTATCTCATTCGGAATTCTGTGAAGATTGTCCAACAACCATAATCCAACTGTGCTTGATGAGTTTATATTTATTGGCCTAGTTGAGCTTTCTACTGAGAAAATTCCTGAGAAATTTCAGGCACAAACAGTACCAGTGGAAGTTTGTGATTATCTATATGAATCAAATGCTTTAGGAAACCTTTAAATGTTCAGTAATTTGGAATGTAATTGTTTAATTTATTGAAAAAGTGACAAGGAAAATAATCACTTCCTAGTAGACTGGATTTTGTGACTTTGTCTTCTATAAACAATTCTAGAAAACAGTTGAGGTATGTGGAGAGAAAAGGCCAATAATATTAGTGATGATAATCATAACTCACATTGCATGTTCTACCCTTAGCTTTCCCAGATATTTTCATACCAGCTGTTTCATATGAGGTACTCACAGTTCTTTCAATGGGGACATTATTATGCCACTCGCAGGCAAGAGATCCAAAGTCCAGTGATTTTAATCTTGCTTAAGAACACAATAAATATTATTATCAATTCTAAAAGAATATATTTTGATACTACCATTGGGAATAAAGTGCTGTGAACTACTATAGCAAAACCAAATTAATTAGGCCAAATGAACCACTTAGTGCTGTGAAATTTGGTCAAGCTCAAAGTAGTCAGAGAGGTTATAAGACAAAAATGCAACCCACTCAGCAAACACATGGATCTTAAGGAATCACTTATTTAAAGTGGAAGAGAAGTTCCTGGGAGATTCTACTCTCAGACTACCACACAGTTTGTTGAATGCAGATGACACAGTAGCAACTTAATTTTTAATAAAAATAAGGAGAAAATCTTAAGTATTAACCTGAGTAAAAAAAATTAATACATAAAAAGCAAATTTGAACTACTCTTAGTAGTTTCAAAATGATTTTATAACAGTAGAAAATAGATTTTAAAAAAACATGCCTCAGTGATGTCATGAAGAAACATGATGGAAATTTTAGAGTAAACAGATAATTATGTTTTTTTTCTCATAAATTTCTTCAAAATATGTTTAAAATTATCTTTCAAATACCAGTTACCTCTATTGTTGCCCATCATCCAATAATATAGTGTTTCTGTATGTGAAAACATGTGAAGATATGATAGATTGTGAGGATTAAAGGATAATTAACAGTGATAAGACAAATAGCATTTAGTCATAAAGCTATTACTTTATTGAATATCAGCTACTTGTCAAATAAGTAAAAAAAAAATAATTCACCTGAATAATTGATCCTTATCCCCCATCACCTGCTGAATAAACACTAACATACAGAATGCAAAGTTGACCCAGAGAGCCCTTTACTCATGCTTACGTGCTTTACCTACACACAGAATATGATGTGGAGGTGAATGTGAAAAGGGTGCTAAGAAAGAGATGAGTGGACTTAGTATACCAAAAAAGCTGGGCACACTTGGTAGTCTAGCTAACTTGTTCCCATATATCTATAATTCTCTAAACCTCACTGATCAGACTTCGCACTGCCCCATGTGGGCATGCTCTTACCTGATGGGCACTATCCCCTGCCATATCTCAGAATGCCACCCTGTCCTTAGCAGTTAACAAGTGTCCCTCTATCCCGGATTTCGAGTGCAGGTTTTAGGTTCCAGTCCATCATTCCCACTACCTGGGCTACTGAAAAGAAGGGTGCTGCTAGTCTTGAACTTGCAAAGGCAGAAGGACAGCCTGTTGTCAATTCATATTGACAGTTTACATGACTTTTCCTTGATCCTACTAGGGTATCTCCAAAACTAAAAATAATAAGATATGGTTAGTCTTACTAGATGTATGTAAAAAGTTTCTAACAGTCCTAGCTAGTTTTTTATCTTATTATATGAATAAACATTTCAAAAGCAAACCGATTTGCCACTTGAAAGCCATCGTCCATTAACTAAATACAAAATGGTATCAGGGGTAAATCATCTTTCCCCAGTTCCTGAGTCTTCCCAACTGAGGTGGGTAGGAATAAAGGGATGAGGGCCAGGGTTCCCTAAATTTCCTCTGGGGTAACCAGAGGGAACTCACAAAGGCAAAGGGGATATTTGAAATATTCAAGGGAAACAGAAACATCCGTCAATCACCTGGAAAGCAAATAATGGCAGTTTAGATCATGACATTCCTTTCTGTTACCTCATATGTTTGCAAAACTGGATTTTCAGTGGTTGCTAGATGAAAAGCAGGTACTGAGCAAAAATCGATGTGGAACCAGATATGAGAAAGGCAGAGCCCAATCTCGTTTCAAAGTGATAAGATGCATAGTGCTCAATAGGTGCTACATTGTTGAGATAACACCTCATTTAATTGTTTGGACTGAACTACTTAATAATCCTGACTGTTATTTGTTTGGGCCAATGGAGTGTTATAAAAAATTACTGAGTTGTTAAGGACTAAGAAAGTTGGAGAACCTCTGCATTAGGTTGTTGTTTCATGTCCTTAGGACTGGAACTAAACAAAATCTCTGTGTGAAGAGAAATTTTGTTTAAAAAGAAAAAAAAAACATGTTAAAACTCATGAATTTTTTGACAAGTTCTAGAGTAAAGAGTATATCCTGTTCTTAATTCTGTTAGGATCCCAGGTAGCCAAAATCTTTTATTATTTGATAATAATCAAAGTAGCCTGCTCTTTTTCTTCATTCCTGCCAAGTGGCCACCGTTGTCATCGTCATTGTGGAGTGCTGATGCGCAGGCTACCACCAGCTCCTAGATCTCAAGATGTGTACTGACACAGTATTCTAAGATCATTGGCTACCGGAGTACCTGCTTAATATCAACCATCTTTTTTCCTTTTAGTCTTTTTTTTATTACTATTATTCTGCAAAGCTATTCTTCATTCAGTCACTAAGTCATTTTATTGTGAATCAAAAAATGAAAAATAGAAGTGGACTGAGCTTAGTGGTAGAGTGCTTGCCTCAATTGCCCAGGCCCTAGTTTCTATCCCCAGTAGAGAATCAAACACTCCAGGAGTTCCATGAATAGTAAAATACAATTTAAACATTTTTTTTTAATTTTTGAACTAATAAAATAAAAATACCAGCTAAGCATAGGGACACAGAACTATCAATCCAACTACTTAGGGGGCTGAGGCAGGAGAATCAAAAGTTTGAGGCCAGTGTCAGCAACTTAGCAAGAACCTGTCTGAAAATAAAAAATAAAAAGGATTGGGCATATAGCTCAATGGTAGAGTAGGCTTGAGGTCAGTTCTCAGTACCAAAAATATAAAAATTAAGGAAAAAAACCTGAATACATATTTTAAATTTTTATTCTTGTGTTTTAAAAACATCACAAAAAGGAGATCTGAATGTTTTGACATTTTGAATGGATGGGTTTTAAGTGCCACGGGGTAAAATTAAAGTGTCGGGTTTTTTTTGACAAAGCATAGATTTGTTGAAGAAGAAAACAGTGGCCCAAAAAGTATTGGCAGCACTTTCTTGGAGTCTAGAAATATTTACATCTGTGGAGCTTCAGAATAGTCTAAATCCACATGAGCACCCAGAAGGTATCATGGTCAAAACAAAACAGTATTTTAAAGCCTGAGTTAAATGTAGTTATACTGCATATTTCCATGCCTTGAGAGTTCATGATCTACTAAAATGTCAAAAAAAAAAAAAAAAAAAAACCACCTGGAAGACCGACTTAGGGTTGCTAAATTTGTACTTTGTCAGACAAAGGATACTAACAAGAAAATTCCTACTGATACACACCATCATTTTTTAAAAGAAAATGCATAATCTCATAATAAAATTATTTTCCAAAGAAGTGTGTTTGGCTTTTTTAACATTTCACTTCATGGCCCACTTTGACAAGAACCAATAAACATTTTGTTAGGTAAGTCCCAGATCTCAGAATGGCATTTGGAAACTACTGATCCCTGCCACTTGCCAATGGCATGACTGTGATGAGTTACCTAAGTTCTCAGAGCCTGGTTCCTTGCTTTGGCATGGGAATATGAGTATCTTGTAATGCAAAATCCTTGAAATTAGATATTGCCCATTGGTGGAGATCCATGCCTGATACATAGTAGGTTCGTATCAAGCATAATGCTCTCCTCTCTATTTGATCAGACCATTCCTTTTAATCTGCTAAAATCTAGCACATACTGTCCTTTAAAACACTTGCATGCACTCCCATAAATCTTCCTCCTAGGAACCCATGCTGGAGAAGAATCAAGAGGGCAGGGCCTCTGACATTAGAAACAGGCTTGTCAAATAAGATCAACAGTGAAAGAAGAGCCTGTTCCTAGAACACAAAGTGAGGTAAAAGTCCTTCTCTGTGAACTCAACCCTTTCCACCTTCCTTCTTCCCCTCTGTGGAAATAAGACTCAGCCTAGTACTGAAAACAGCTGATGGTCATTTGTGACATCAGCAGTCCTGGAAAATCCCCCTATTACACTGTTTTGTTTGTTTGTTTATATATGGTGCTGAGAATCCAGCCCAGTGCCTTACACAGGCTAGGCAAGCGCTCCACCACTAAGCCACAACCCCAGGCCCTATTGCACTAGTTTTTATCAAAGAAAATAATTCAGTGTACTTAATGAACATGTTTACAAGCATGTGTTAAGCACTTTTTAAATTACTCCAATCAGAAAAAAATTTTTGATACATAATTTTAAACATAGATTATCTTTTGTACTGTCATATGACTTAACAAATTGAAAGTCATTTATTGGCCTCATGTATTTTTTTAAGTTTTTTTTTCTTGTAGCACATAAAGAGATTCCATTGCAGATGAGAGAATTTTTTGCTTATGATGCATAATACCTCTAATTTCATTTGCTATATCATCAGTGCATAATCTTAACAGGGATGAGCATGAGTGAGTCAAAAATTATGGATCTTTAAGAACTTTTTTGATCAATGATCAGTTCTAGGTTTTAATCTGTTGTTGTTGTTGTTTTATTTAGTTTTTAGTTGACAAATAATATGTGACTGTGTAGTGTGTGTGTGTGTGTGTATGTGTGATGTAGAATATAATGTTATAATATTTGTATACATTATAGAATTATTAAATCAAACTCATAATATGTCCATCAATTCATTTATACTTTCTGTGATGAGAACATCTAAAATCTATTCTCAGCAATTTACAAATATGCTTGGCATTATTCTTAATTATAAGCCTACCTTATAAATCTCTTAAATGTATTCCTCCTAACTGTATATCTGTACCCTTCACCCAACATCTCCAAACCCCATTTTCCAGCTTCCCGTAACCAACATTCTACTCTCTCCAAGACTTCTTTTTTTATTAATAGATCTACATTTATATGTGCAATAACACCTTATTTGACTTTCTGTTCCTGGCTTATTTAACTAAGCATAATGTACTTTAGGCTCATTTCTGCATCATTGTTTTCAAACGGGCACAATTTCTTTCCTTCTTAAGGGAGAGTGCTATTTCATTGTGTATAGAGACCACATTTTCTTTATCCACTCATCTGTTGGTTGATACTTAGGCTGATTCTGTGCTGGCTATTGTGAATAGTGCTCTAATAAAACAGTAATCCAGATACTTTTTGACACATTGATTTTATTTTCTTGGCTTATAAACCCAGAGTGGATCATATGATGGTCCCATTTTTAATTTTGGTGAACCTCCATAGTACCTTCCAGAATTGCCACACGAATTCACATTCCCACCAACAGTGTACAGTATTTTCTTCCACTTCTTTGTCAACATTTTTTATCTTTGGCTTTTTTGATTAAAGCTAATTTTTTGGGTGAGACATGATAGCTCATTTTGATTTAAATTTGCATTTCCCTGATGATTACTTATGTTAAGCACCTTTTCATATATTTATTGGCCGTTGGTATGTCTTATTCTAAGAAATGTTTACTCCGTTCTTGTGTTTATTTTTAATGGGTTATTCGCTTTCTTGCTATTAAGTGATTTGTTAATTATTAAAATGTTAATAAGTGTTAAGCAGGTGGTTACAAGATTAGCTGGGCACAGTGGCACATACCTGTAATCCCAGTGGCTTGGGAGGCTGAGGAAGGAGGATCATGAGTTGAAAGCCCTTGTCAGCAACTTAGCAAGGCCCAAAGCAATTTAGCAAGAACTTGCTTCAAAATAAAAAGGGTTGGGGATATGGGGATGTGGTTCAGTGTTTAAGTTCCTTTAGGTTCAATTCCTGGTACCAAAAGGAAAAAGAAGAAAGAAATTTAGAATTCTAAACATCTAAAGTGATTTTAAAAAAAAATATATAGTTGTAGATGGACAGAATGCCTTTATTTTATTTGTTTATTTTTATGTGATGCTGAGGATCGAACCCAGTGCCTCACACATTCTAGGCAAGCGCCAGCCCCTAAACTGATATTTTTTTTTTAAGAGAGAGAGAGAGAGAATTTTTAATATTTATTTTTTAGTTTTCAGCGGGCACAACATCTTTGTTTGTCTGTGGTGCTGAGGATCGAATGAACCCTGGCTGCAAGCATGCCAGGCGAGCGCGCTACCGCTTGAGCCACATCCCCAGCCCCCTAAACTGATATTTTTAATCCAGTAAAATATCAATTAGAATGTAATGTTTACAGGTGTTCTCTGAAGGGTTTTCTCATTGATTAGAATAGGCAAAATGATATAGTAAATTCTCTTAAGGCTAGTAAAGATGAAAGTGTTTTTTGTTTTGTTTTGTTTTTAATTTTTTTATTTTTTAAAATTAGTTATACATGACAGTAGAATGCATTTGTCCACTTTGATATGATATATATAGATGGGATATAATTTCTCATTTTTCTGAATGTACATGGGTAGAATCACATTGGTCATGTAGTCACATATATGCATAAATCAATAATGTCTGTTTCGTTCTACTTCTACTATCTTCCTTTCCCCATCTCCACTCCCTTCCCCCCTTTCACTTTCGTCTACTAATCTAAGGTAACTCTATTCTCTCGTGCCCTGCCCCCTTATTGTCAATTAGCATCCACATATTAGAGAATATGTGTTTTGTTTTGGAGGGATTGGCTTATTTCGCTTAGCGTATTCTCCAACTTTATCTATTTACTGGCAAATGCCATAATTTCATTCTTTTTTTAAAGCTGAGTAATATTGCATTGAAAAAATATATACATATATACAATAATACCTTATTTGACTTTCTGTTCCTGGATATATATATATATATATATATATATATATATATATATATATATATATATATCACATTTTCCTATTCATCTATTGAAGGACACCTAGTTTGGTTCCATAGTTTAGATATTGTGAATTGAGCCGCTATAAACATTGATGTGGCTGCATTACTGTACTATGCTGATTTTAAGTCTTTTGGGTATAAACTGAGGAATGAGATAGCTGGGTCAAATGGTGGTTTCATTCTAAGTTTTTTTGCGGAATCTCTTACTGCTTTCCATAGTGGTTATACCAATTTGTTTTCCTCCCAATGGTACTTTTCCCTGTCATTTGAATTACAGAAAGCAAAGAATTAAAATTTTAAAAAAGAATTTTCTTTTAAAAGAAAATTTCCTTAGGATTACATATACACATATATACAAAATATGCATGCATAAATTTACTTGTAGATATTTACATTAGAATGTTTTGTTATCTGTACACTATCCTCAGAGGTCTTTGTTACATATGACTAACATGTTCTTATCATACCCCAATTATGCACATTTGTTATTGAATTGTCAGCCAAAACTTTACACCTGGATGGAAAAAGAAATTATTATTTTATTTTAGGGTTGTAGGACATGAAAATCATTAGGTAGACTAAGCTTGTTTTGCTTTATTAGTCATTGATAATATGTTGTTTGATTAGCTTGATTTTGTTGTTTTGACATTATTTTTTGCATTCATGTATAATTCTTCTATTTGTTGTCTTTTTGATATTGCCTCATGATATACAAAAAATATATCAAAGATTAAGCATTGTTTTGGATGAGGGTTAGGCATTGATAAATGTGTTCTAGCTGGAGAATTACATAGCACATGACAAAGATTTGGATCCTGGCCCCAAAGTCACATGACACAGATTTGGATCCTGGCCCTATCACTTCATGGACATGTGATTTTGTGTCTTTCTCAGGCCTCTGTCTTCTCACCTATGGAAAAAAAAAGAATAGATTATTATTGTAACATGTTTTGCATATAGTAATAACTCAATAGATATTAGCTATCACTGTTGTTTATGATAACTAATTTTTGTACTTATTACCACTACTATTTATACTTTAATTGAATGTTTATACTCTGAATTCTTAAAAGCAGTATAGTGAAATTGTTTTAAGAAATAAAAAATAATAAGATATTATAAAGGCTCCTAGTGCTGAAGCCAACAAGAAGAAAGGTGTCCCTGAGTTTCACAATTTGAAGTAGATTTATATACATAAATTTATATATATAATTATATATATAAATTAAATATAAATATAATTTATATATATAAATCTATTTCAAAGATTTATTTATATATAAATCTATTTCAAAGATATATAATTCCAGGTGCTGGTTTTGGTTAAACTTATTGTTTTATGATGGCAGTGTACTTTTCCAAATTTAATACTATACTTGAATAGTTTATGGATCCCAACAAGGCTTCCATAAGAAGGTTTGCTTTTAGATATCTCTCTCTCTCTCTCTCTCTCTCTATCTCTCTCTCTCTCTCTCTCTCTCTCTCTCTCTCTCTCTCTCTCTCTCGTGAATTGAACCCATTGGTTTAACTACTGAGCAGATTCCCAGTCCTTTTTATTTCCGAGACAAGGTTTATACTACATTGCTTAGGACCTTTCTAATTTGTTGAGGCTGGCCTCCAACTTGCAGTCCTCCTGCCTCAGCTTCCCAAGTCACTGGAATTACAGGCTGTCACCTCCCACCTGGCTTTTCTCTTTCTCTCTCTCTGTTTCAGCTTCTTGTCTGTGTTTCTAACTTCTCGTTATGGAAAGAACAAGAAATAGGGAAAGGATGGCAAAGGCATAAAGAATGGGAGTTTTTAACTCTTGTCATTCCTGTTTTGAAAACAAGAGTCAACAGTTGAGCCTCTGCCTCTGGTAGCCCTGACTCAGGACCTAGCAAGGCCTCTCTTTGAGAGTAGAGGTGGGCAGGTGTAGGCAAGCCTACCCATCGCAGCCAGCTCAGTGACTGAGCATGTGGCACCTCCTTCCACATCACAACACTCAAGGCCATTGTGACACTGCCTCCACAGTGACCTCCAGTGACTTATCATATCTGTTCTGGAAGTCTCTGCACTTGACCTTCGCTGTGACTATTACCTGGGTCCCAATCTTCTTGGTCTCCACATGCGTGCGTGCGTGCGTGCGTGCGTGCGTGCGTGCGTGCGTGCGTATACATATATATGTATATATACACACATATATATATATATGTATATATATAAAATGTCAAAAAGTAGCTTTCTCCTGAGTATTATCAGCCCTCAATCTCTTCCCACCTGTGTCCCACGAAGTTCTGAAAAGAACTTTATCTGAAAGCTAAAATTAGCTTCCCTTTAAAATAGATCTGATGATTTAAGTTTGTTGAAGTTTTTTTTTTTTTTACTTAAAGAAAAGGTGATATTGAATAATTCTCCCTCAAATTTATGACACCAGTAGTTACAATTTCAAGTCTCCAGGCACTACTAACTATGAGTTAAACTTCTTAATTTGTTAGAGACTCTGTCTTTTCCTATCTCAGAAAACCCCAGTTGATTGCATGATATTATACACCCTCCTAACTAAAAAACTTCCTTGTTGAGAAAGTTGTTCAAGTGCCAATTGCAGAATCACTTTCTTTCAAGGGCTTTTTGTTCATTTTGTTTTGTTTTGTGTCTGGTGGTGCACACTGTGGTCACAGCTTCTCAGGAGGGTCGCTTGAGCCCAGGAGTTTGAGACCAGCCTGGATAACATAGCTGTCTCAAAAAACAAACAAACAAAAAACCATAAACTCACATGTAATTTAAGCCAATCATATGTATCAAAATTAATCTTCTGTTGATCTTAAGTCCCAAATCTCTTTTAATTATATATGCAAAGTTCAGTACACAATTAAAAGATACATTTCATATTATATTTATTTTCTTCTATCCATAAATAAAAACATATATTACCTACATCATTATATTTCAAAATAGTCTGGAAAAGGTTGTTTTCATGTTGAGTTGAAGACAAAGATTTTTAAATTATATATTAGATATATATCCAAAGACAAATTAAGCCTTACATACTTTTGAAAAGAAATGGATAAAATATCCTTTATAGAAGATGTCTGCCACTGAAATGCTGGGAATCTCATTTATTATTACTAAAATGAGACAAACTTGAAATATTCGGCAGAAAGAATTTCTGGGCAATTTTTAAAAATGACATATCTCCACTAAAATTACAACTGTCTTTCTTTATACTTTGACAGGAAAAGAAAGGAAGTTGGATAAATTATGTTAAATATTGTATATTCTAAATATACCTTTTACAAAGTTTCAGAATGAAATTGAATGAAAGAATTAAGTGTTTTAACAAACATGCAATCCTTTTGACTAGTTCAAATCCACTATGATGCACTTCCAAACTAAAGGACTTATTAACATGGATTAATTTAAGAATGATGATGTGCCTTGATCCATATGACTTAGCTCTTAGAAAATTAACTTTATGGTCAGGAAATTATAAGGAATAAAATGAAAGAAAAGATTGTAGCTTGGGACAATATCTGGATTTCATATTATTTTTGTTCTGGGTATTTGAACTGCCTTCAGTATGGCCACGTGTTGAAGCAAACTGAAAGCTCTTCAATTGCCAAATCAAGGAGACACTTCACATGTAATTTTCTCATTGTGTAATATATTTCCTGTCATGGTATCATGCTTTTTATTTTTTTATACCTTTATTTGTTTATTTTTATGTGGTGTATTTATTTTTATGTGGTGTTGAGGATTGAACTCAGGGCCTCCTGTGTGCAAGGCAAGTGCTCTACTGCTGAGCCAAAACCCTAGCCCAGAATCATGCTTTTTAAATAACACTTTTTCTCATAGAAACCACTGAAGTGTCTTGAATGTATGTAAATTTGTTGAAATAGTCTTTGCCTTTTGAACTTCTAACAAAGAAAAACTAATACACTAAATTTATTATTTTGTTCACTACTTATAAAAACAATTGGCTTTGAATGGATATTTGTGTGTGTGTGTGTGTGTGTGTGTGTGTGTATTTGTATATGTCAAATAGTAAAATGCTTAGCTCTGGATCTCATACTCATGCTTTCGGAAAAATTTGGAGCATCTGCAAGTATTTCTCAGTTGCTCAGTAAGAGTTAGGTTACTATTTCAAAGTGAGTACATAGGCGGAATTGCAACCCTAAATTGTGCCTGTCATCAACCCTCAGAGAGCAAGGTCAGAATGATGGACCAATGAAGAAATGCAGTTGTCCAACCCTGGACATCATTTTGAGTTTTGCCTTGTAGTTTTCACTTTTTTTTCTTTTACTAGATTACTGTACTATTTTCCTATTTTTTTTTTTTTACCTTTTGTAGGTCCTTATTTTTAATCTGTCCTATAGGAGTGAACTAGTGAAATCATAAGGAGCAAGTGTGGCTGTGTATTCTTACCTGTGTGACTTTGGGTTTAGTCTTTTAACCAGGTTGAGACTCAGTTTTTCTCATCTGTAAGATGGGAACATACCACTTACCCGAATCATTGTGTGATAGTTGGTGACATTGTACATAAAATGTACCTACCATAATAGCATCCCCCTTAGTTTTGTATGTCTCAAATTTTCCTTAAAGTTCTTTTACAAAGCCCATAATGTTGTCACTTTTCCTCTCTCAGTTACCATTGATTTGACTCAGGTCCTCATCTCCTCCACTCTTGACACTGCCTACTCTGCTTTCAGTTTTGCCCCTTCAAAACTCTCAGTCCCTTATAAATCTGTCATAATGGCTTAGAAGTTCTTAATTAAGTATCAGTTTTCTGAGTCTTTTAAATTTCCTAACTGCATAAGAAAGCAAAAGCCATTGGAATATAAATAATATTTACTATTACTAATTATATATAGACTACTAAATTTATCGAATTTTAGGCTAAGCACATTCTGAATACCTGAACATCAGTCACTTAATCCTCAAATAACATTATGTATGGACTATCATCTCCATTTTACAGATGAAGAGACCAAGAGAAAGAGAAGTTTAATAACTTGCACAAGTGTGTATATATATACTTAGAACATGGTGGGGTCAGAATTCACAACTCTCACTCCCATCAGAAAGTAAAATCCCAGGCTTTTCTTACATGTACAAGGGCTCAGTGATCTGCAGCCTGGCTCACCACCTGCCACTCTTCTTGCATTTCCTACCCTGCAATGCATTTTCTAGAATCGCTCAGCTATGCATTGTAGCTCCTCGAATGTGTCATATTCTTCCTCACTCAGATGATTCCTCTGCCTCTTTGGCTTTGTCTCCTCTTGCCAGCTGCCTCTGGGACACTGGCTTTCTTACCGCTTCAGTACACCAGCCTACTTCACTCTGGGCCATTCTTCTAGGAAAGAGTCTTTCTGGGTTTGGCCTCAGAAGACCTTTTTGGACTGACATCCTGGAGCTACCATTTATTTGCTTCTAGACCTTCTGATCCCCTTGAACCTCTGTTGTTTCCTCTATAAAATGATATTCATAGCATGTAGGATTTTATGAATAAAAGAATAACAGATGTCCCTTGAAAATGTGGTTCTGGAACCAATGGAAAGGAAAATGACACATGCCTCTTTTGAAGTGTTTTTCCGTTTTTTTTCTTCTATTTTCCACATTTTGACTTTCAAGAGCTCTGTATAATTTGATGGTGACCACAGCAATTAGTCTCTTTGCCATTGATGATCCATGGAGAACATTCTCCCCGTGCTCTTTATGCTGTACCACATTTCGTAAGTGTTGTTTTAGGTCACTCTGGTTCTTTTCAGATTGTGCATGAGCAAACAGACAGGTCAGTTGCACTATTTTCAGTGAAAGTAATGTTCAGGAAGCTTTCTGTGCAGAATAACTGCTTACACTTGATTCAAGAGCTTTGGCTGTCTAGATCAAGAAATAGCCCATGAAGATAGGCACATGCTGCTGTTGAACTATTTATGCTAGGAAATACCAAGAAAGACTTGCAGGCCCAAGTTTCTCACTTTCTTCTAAGTAGAACATTGCACAACTTTTCTTGACTTTCTCTATCCCTCCAAGCCACGTCATGCTGACACCTTGCTCCTATATCGCAGGCCTGGTGTGGCTGAGGTTGCTATAGCAACAGCACACATGGGGTAACATTCCCCTGTAACTATGGTGGCTGAGACATGAGTCAGTTGAAAAGTTTCACGGGGTTTTTATTAGTATATGATGCAGTCCCATGTCATCTATAGTTCCTGGCTTGTCCAACACTTCCAGAGGATGATGCAGAACACGCAACGCTAATCATCTTCAAATACATGGGCCAGGGTCCTCTCACAAAAGCTACTGAGGCTGCTGGTTCCTTCCACAGCACCCCTGACTAATAATTATACTAAGAGGCAAGAGTAAAACCCAGGCCCCAGCACTGGAACTGTTTCTACCATGGTGTACCCTGTTAGCCCTAAGTAGCTGGATAATTGTTCAAAATCCAAGAAGATGCATTTTCAACCCAGTGCCTGAAAAGAACATGTGCTGAAGAATAAGGATGGAATTATTGTAATTCTCTATGGGGATTTATGAAACTTAACATTGGAACTTCACATGGAATATTGATTAAAACTAGTCATAGAGTTGTCGATGACTTCTAACATGGGATTTGGTTTATTTTTCAGACATGGAGATGACTTGATTGTGACTCCTTTTGCTCAGGTAAGCATACCTCGGTGAGCAGGCCGACTTCTCACAGATTTGGAAATTGGTTTGGGAGGATTTGATCTGTTTCTCAATTTAGTTTTAAAGTAAATGAAATTATAAATACAAATAGTGTGGTTCATCCAAGTAATTCATAGGCAACGCTAGAAAATGTGACTTTGGCCCTAGAGATCTGTTTTCTTTAAACTGTGGTAGACTCAAAGATTGTCTTTGCTTCAAATAACAAATTACCCTAGAGATAGAGAACATAAATAGGCCCATATTTCTTAACTGATATAGGCATTAGAAGCAGAAGGCTATATTGTGGATTAAATTACATTTAATAAAATGAGGTATATGATCATTGCTTGAAATTCAGTCATACAGTTCAAACTGATACCTTATTTACTCCTTTATACATGTGTCATTGGCACAAAGATTTAGCCCAGTGATCTGTGTTTGTTTTACAGCATACAAATCATGAAAATACTTTGATCACATGACATAGATGCAAGAAGGTGATGAGATGATTTGAGGTGTACTGGAGTGATTCTCAACCCTAGATGCAAGCTAGACTCACCTAGAGCACTCATCCCGACGCCTAGGCTTGCATGCCTATGGATTTTAAATAATCTGGAGATCCAAGAATTTTTATTTTTCAAAGGCCACAGTATTTTTACTGTGTGTAAGAGAAGTTGACAGCCCCTGATGTAGATAACTAGGGACAAATAGGATGAAACTTATTTAAACTGGGTCATGAAGCAGATTTAAAATCAATACTGACTGAGAAAAAATGTTTAAATGTTGAAATACAAGCAGTGCCGAGAAGTTATACAAATTATTTAACTAGAGGTAGGTCAGAAATAGATGTAGCAACTTGAGCAACTCATTTAACTTTTCTGAATGACTTTGAGGAAGGCACTGAACTTTTCCAAGTCTTACTTCCTCCTCTGTTAAATTATAATTGCAGGAGTACCCGCCTCATAAGATGTTAAAAGATTAAAATAATACTGTTCATGCAAAATATTCACAAGAATACTAAAAATTTTAATTTTTATTAAATTTTAATTAAAACTGGTTTAATTGTATAGAGATGAAATTGCTCTTTTCTTTCTAAATGTAATCTTAGGTATAATTTTTTAAATGAATAATAATAATTTTAGAACAATATGATTTTGCAGTTTTAATTTTTTAAAGATTTCTAAAATAATTTAGACCACAATTGTAATTAATTCATAAATAAAATGTCTAATGGTGATTTTAAAAATTAATGCAGGTGGGCTGGGGTCATATCTCAGTGGTAGAGCACTTGCCCGGCATATATGAGGCACTGGGTTCGATTCTCAGCACCACACATAAATAAATACAATAAAGGTCCATTGAAAACTAAAAAATAATAATGCAGGCAATTAAGAACAGATGATGATCACCATCCATTCCATATGCTCAAGTCCTTTTGCTGGAGATCATGAATTCTTTCTAGTGCTTGTATTTCGGGGTCAAAAAAATTTACACTCTTACATTTTAATCATATTTGTGATAGCAAACTTTTAATGAAACAGTTTGTAATTAATTCCTATTGAGAATTTATAATTGTATAACTAAGAGCTGAGAGCCAGATGAACAGGCAAAATCAGGTAAAACAATATAAACAACCATCACTAAATGTAGAACCAATCATCCCATCATGAGTTTACTCAGGTAGCTAGCTAAAACTAAAATCTCTAGATATTATTGTAAGAAAAATAAATCTAAGTATGTTGTAAAAAATGTAAAAAAAAAATCTGTATGTAATATCTTGGCTTCTTACTTCAAGTAATATTTACTAATATCTAACAGATTAATAAATCTTTAAAAAGAATTCACAGCCCCTGGGGCAACTTAAAATTCTTTAACTTGGCTCCTGCCTTCAGTTAAATTCTAAAGAAGTCTAGCCTTTTACATGATTAGACATCTATAGTGTACCTATAATCTCCAAAACAAGTACTCAAATTTCTCTATATTGGGATGTTTATACATATTTTATATACAAAACATCATTTAGCCATAAATGTTATTTTACAATGATTAATACCCTTGAAACTGGAACTTTGAATATAAACTAACTCTTTGTAATATTCAGATATATCTGATGCCTAAATAATCTGAAATATACTTAAGGAGATTTTACCTATCATCAACTGAGGGACTCACTCACCTTGCAGAAGGTGGTCGTTGCCCCAGGGGCTGTGAATTCTTTTTAAGTGGCTTCACCACAGTTTTCATAAATGGACTTTTCCTGGAGTATTAAATCTGGGAAGCTGTACTAAAATATAAGTAAGAATAGGCTTTTTAATACTGAGCAGTTTTAGCACTGATGGGTATCGTTGCAGAAGCAGGTAAGACTAAAAGCCCAGTTAGCGCCTGGCCTTTTCTTAAGCTATGTTGGGCCCAACTGGCATATATTGTTGACTTAATTGCCATCTCCTCAGAAAAAGAGTGTGTAATACAGGGCAGAGCACTTACCACTTAATGTTAAATATTATAATTCCAAAAATGGAATATATTTATATTGCTTGAAGTTATGCCAACATTATTCGTTCTGCTATACCATAACTGATTTTAGCCAACTTGCTCAGGAAAATGTCTCATCAAGTAGGCCAAAGAATCATACCCTCTTCCTACTATGTTTTGGATTCATAATTTCACACTAAATTTTGGTGAAAATTTGCAGGGAGGCCTGAGGTTGTGGCTCCAAGGAAGAGCACTAGCCTAGCATGGGTGAGGCACTGGGTTTGATCCTCAGAACCACATAAAGATAAATAAATAAAGGTATTGTGTCCATCTATAACTAAAGACTATTAAAAAATAAAATAAAATTTGCAGGGAGAGCCACATTGCTCTCAAAATGTTTCTGCATACAAACTTTAGAAAAATTAATATAAGCAAAAGGAAGAAAATTTCCCACAATTTACAATCCCCAAAGAACTACTGCTCACATTTTTTTTTCTTACTTTCTATCCATTTAGGTTTGTTTTCTCTGGGTGTTACGACTTTCCTTATGATCTTAAAAACAGGCCACTATTGTCCAATATGGTCAAGGACCTTCCTCCAACTCATCTCATCTTCATCTTCTTGAAAACCCATTTCTTTAGGCCTGAGTGCAGCCCCCCGAAACATGAAAGGATCCTGCCCTATTATTTCTAAATTATGGCCTTTTGGGTTTTGAAAAGAATTAAATACTAAATTACAAGAGAATTTAGGAAGTCACAAAAAGATATATCCCATTTTGTTGGATGGAGCTGAACCTAGAACATCTTGGTTAGGCCTAATTTTCAGGAAGGATCTTACAAATCCCTCTATGTTTTATTCTAATGTGAAGAACAATGTTAGAGTAAAGTTTTTGCTGGGGGTCAACCTGAACTGTCTTCTACCTCTGGTGGCTTAGACTTTTCCATATAATTTCAGAATCTCTTTGAGCTCCAGAAAAAGTTCCAACTTTAATTAGTTTGTATACTTCAATTTCAAAACTGAAATTCTGTTTGGGTATGAGTATTTCCTTCGGCACAGAGACTTGAGTGTTGAGAACGACCCTACTGCCCTTTTCCTCCCACAAGGATAACAACTTGGCCAGAGTTCTTGGGGGCCCAAGAGCACCAAGGAGGCACAACACTGCTGAATACTGGAATCAGCAGTCTCTGGCCCTCTAATTCCACTGTTTGCAATTATGACAACCTTGTAAAACTCTAAGTCTCCTGGAATTCTCATCTGAAAGTCTGTAGCATTGAAAGAAGTGGAATCTTTGATGAAGCAAATGACAGGAAACCCCCACCCAAACATTATCCTGACTCCCTGTGGAGTGCCTCACATCAGTCAGTCTAGAGAGACATGCCCAACCCATGAAGACTGGGCAGGAATACCCACATTTTTTTTTTTGCCCTCTCTAACCAAAACACAGCACCCAGAATACTTTTAGGAAACAATATAGTAGTTATTAATACTGTAGAACATTAATTATAGTAGTAGGACATTACCAATATTTTTTTTAAATATTTCACCCCACAGAGATTTTTATGATCTCCTCACAGTCCCCAAGTTTGCTGGACCCACCAGGCCCTCTCTGTGAAGCAATGGAAGAAAAGAGTAGTCTCCTCGTTTCAGGTGCTTTTATTCACCCAGCATTTCCTTGGACTTCATTAATATAAATGGCAACTAGCATCTTTCTAGATATCTGAACTCTTACAGTCATTCATAGGAAATTGTCAATAACTTTTTGACATAACCAAAACAATTTCATATGGTTCAACAAAAACATAAGTCGAAAGAGATTTTCTTTTCTATCAAAATAAATTTTTTATCTTGTACATAATTCTAGGTTGACTCCAGCATTTCTTCTGAAGTTAAAACCTGGATCCAGGAATACTTTCATTTCACGCAGGATACACCCACCCCACAAAAATCTCAGTCTGTGTTTTACCGCCACCTAGTGGCATAAAGTGTACATGAATTGAAAAACAATCCTCAAAACTCTCCTTGAGGCTGTTCATTACTGATTCATGAAGTCCACATTTTTCTGTGAATTTTGGTAAATCCTCCTGATCAATAGATGTTTAAGAGCACATAAAGAAGTTTGAGAACTCTGTATAAATAACATCCCACCCCACAGGCCAGTGTACGGATCATCTCTGTCCACAATTTTTCTATAGTACTATCAGTATTTCTTTCCTAAGGTGTGTATGTGTCTCATCATTCCGGAGGTATTTTTGATCTTGTTCTGTTACATTGTACTTGTAGGAGAAGAAGAGAAAGCAGTGACCTTAATTTTCTGCCACTGAGCCACGTGGAAGAAACCTCAGGGATTTCTTTGGTTAACAACATTAAGAAGGGAAGAAAATTATAGGGGCAATAAAGCTCTGACTACATCTCTTACAAAGCTGAATTCATGGGCAGTGAGAGCAGCCCTGGAACAAAAGGAAAAAAATAACGGAACCTTAACTCAGGGGCTCCAGTAACACTATTTCCATTTCCTCTCCCCAGCAACAGTTACCTCCCTCTTTGTGTTCTGCAAAGACAAACCCAGTGATATTTAGGATAAAGATTCCCCAGGAAGCACCCCTTAAAAGATCTGTCTGAAACTTATATTTATACTATATTTATACTTTGGCTAAGGATAATAATTAACACTTGATCTAAAAATTTATAAAATACTGCTTGTCCTGCCACTGAGAGAGAGAGTGAGAGAGAGAGAGAGAGAGAGAGAGAGAGAGAGAGAGAGAGAGAGAGAGAACGCCACAATGACTTAAGACTTGCACACACAGGGAATGATGTATCCTCAGGGCTATTTACTACAGCAGTGTTTGTAAAAGCAAACTGTAAGACACAACCTCAAAGTCAGTCTCAGGGACTGGCAACTGGATGCCTGAAGGAAGGACTGGGATGGGGGAACTATTTCTTCCATTTTTATTTTTTGTTTGTTTTGAGATAGTTCATACATATAAAAGAATATATCTAGTGATTATATAGAGCATAAATAATCATCATAATAATAATGAACAGTTTAAGAAATAGAAGGATATGAATATTTTAATGCCACTGAAGTATCCCTTTCAATGTTCATCTATCGCATAAATAACAATAATTTTGATTTTGGCTTAATTATTGAGATGAGACTTTTTGCGGGATAGTTATGTTTCTACTTAAAGTCTACAGCAAGCAAATGTATGATTTATTCAAAATAAATACATAAAAAACTTAAAATAAAAAAAAATAATCCAGTTTAATATTTTTATTATTATAACACAGGCAAAATTTCTCTACAGAAAATATTTCTTTTATGAACTAATGTTTCCTTTCATGAATTACTTTCCTCTCAAATGAGCATGGAATATGATTTACCTATAATATCATTTTCAATTTACCAGCTGTCAAATGCAGTGAATTTACAACAGCATATTATGATAAAATCCTCAGAATTCTGAAGTTAAAATTTTTGCCTAGAAAAGGGATCGATTAGCTGGTGCAATGATCTTATTTAAAATGCGTTCAGTATTCACTTCTTAATGTGTTCAGAATTCACTTCTTAAAATATAAATCAAGTCTGCATGATTTAATGACAGTGGATCATTTATCCAATTTATTTCTGCATCAGTCAAGATTCCATGCCTGTTGAAAGACATCGTAGTCTGATGTCAGCAGTTAGCTATTTGAATATTCTGTCATAGGCAGTGTGACCTTTCAGAGCTGTGGGTTGTTTATGTGTGGTAATGAGCCAGGATTTTCCAGTAACTGAGTTAATCATGGTTGGCTCCTTCGGAAGCACCACAGATTCCTTCAGGGGAAATGCTGTAGGTCACTGTCCCAATGCACAAACTTCCTTTGACCAACACAAATTAATGTCAAGTTTTTGTTTTTTGAAGTCTGAAACGTTTTTGTCTTGGAAAAAAATATAAACTGACTCTAGATCCATGCCAGGTTAAAAAAAAAAACTCTGGAGACAATTCTGGAGCCCTTAGAGCAATTAGAATTTGGGGGGCCCCTTGTAGTACCACTCCTAAGTCACTAAATAAATTCCCTGTGTGTGTATGCCAAATCATTAATCAAGTGAAATGCTACCCCAATAAACTCACCCACACTGAATGCTTTTTCTTGACACCTAACCTGTCATTTCTTCTAATTCACACTCCAATCCTGTGAGGTAAATATCAGTTACAGTTTGTATTTAAGAAAACTGAGGTAAGGAGAGGCTTACATAACTTGTTCAGGTTCACACATTAATACTGAACAGATTCAGGCAGCCTGGTTTGTTGTGCAATACCCTAGTACTTACCAAGACACATTTTAGATAAATTTAGCATTCTGGTTCACATCCAGAACACCTATAATTCCACCTAATTGAGGATCCACCCTGAGGAAATGAGCCCATTCTAGGAAAAAGCCAGGGGCAGAAGATTCATACAACTTTTCTCTCCTAGGCTCACTTCCATTCCTTGACCACCTTCTAGTCCGACTGGAATTAGGAAAGGGGGCTATCAGAGATGGTGGCATCGTTTTCCTGCCTTGTCATATGTGTAGATATATTTCATCTAGGTATTCTTCATACGATGCCATTTTATTGGGTATTTTCTGTGTTCCAGGAAGTGTGTATGTGTGTGTGTGTGTGTGTATATATATATATATATATATATATACATATATATATATATATATATATATATATATATAGAGAGAGAGAGAGAGAGAGAGAGAGAGCGCAGTTGCATTTTATGTGAGAAATACCTTCTTGGGGACTTCTTGTCATTCACAGTCTTAACCAAGGAAAAGACCATCTGTGCACTAGCTGGTACAGACACATGGCAAAGCTGGAAAGCAATCTAAGATTTACTTAGCTTACTGACTGCAAATTATGGAACTCTTGGTGAATTCTTTTTTCTTTCTTTCTTTCTTCTTTTTTTTTTTTTTAGTTGTAGATGGACACAATGCCTTTATTTAATTTATTTACTTTTATGTAGTGTTGAGGATCGAAACCAGTGCCTCATACATTCTAGGCAAGCACTCTACCACCAAGCCACAACCCTAGCCCTCTTGGTAAATTCTTAAAGAGAGTTTTGGAATGATTTTTATTTTTATCCTTAAAGTAAGCTTCATTCGTATTTTATACTACACTATTTCATATATGCATAAGATGCAACATACATGTTTGCTTGGGATATTGTGTTAGTGACTTGGGAATACAGGAATGCTATGGAGACTGCTGCTGCTGTGACCACTTTTGTAGATAATGAAAAGGGTTTCTGGAAAATTTTGACAGTGTGATCTCTGTGGATTTCATATGGATGCATACAAGCTTTGCTAAGTGCTAGTAGATTCTTTAGTGGTCTATGAAATTAAGTTTTAAGCATTATAAGATTTCCTCTTAACAAACCATTCTTAATTGCATTTAAGATGACCCCAGTTTAAGACATCTCAAGAATTTCTTTTTGTTGTAGGTGTTAGCCAGCCTGCGAACTGTACGAAACAATTTTGCTGCATTAACTAATTTGCAAGACCGAGCGCCTAGCAAGTAAGTTATTCTTTATTCCCTCTTTTTTGCTGAGCTTTTAAAGAATGTCATCTCAATTTGAATTGAACTCAAGACAAAATATTAAATTTCTCTGTGTCACTGCCAAGCTATCTAACCATGGACATTAACAAGACATCAGATGATACCCTGCTAATTCACTATAAATACAGTGTAGTGGTGATTCTAACATCAGGAATGAAACAGTATGACAAATCAATATGGTGATTCTGTCAGAAATTACCTGGCGTGAATTGTCTTCTAGCCAGTTATTTATTTATACTCAAAGTAACTTTATAGTTTTGGCTTATTTCATAAATTAGCCACAGGCAAATAATCTCATCACGCCTTAATGATATCTCAAAGTCATACTGTTAATTCTAAGACAACAATTAACTGGAAAAACACCAGATCTCAACAAAGATCTTTGATTCTCCTGCTGTCATTGACTCTCTGAGCAGCAGCATTCATGAGGCAATTAATAAAATTGAGATTGATGTAATAACAATAGAAGTGTTTGGGAGAGGGAAACTTGAAATGGAAAATGATTTAGAATTGGGGGATTTTGGAGCTGGGGCTATAGCTCAGTGACAGAGTGCTTGCCTAGCATGCATGAAGCACTGGGTTCGATCCTCAGCACCACATAAAAATAAAAAAAAAATAACAAATAAAATAAAGATGTTCTGTCTATCTACAACTACAATTTTTTTTATTGGAGGATCCTGATAAATCTAAAAAATCAAAAAGAAGGAAGTAAATTTTGCAAAATTAAATGAGAAACTGATAAACCACTATTCTAATATCTATTATTTTTTAAAGTATTATTTATAATAAAGTTAAGATTATCAGCCTGGAAGAATTTTCCAAAACAAAACAAAAAAATCAAATCAATATTAAGAGGACAGTGATTAGAAACTTATTAGGGATTATGGTATATCTGAGTCTATATTATTTTATACTAGTTAACTACTTCTTAAAGAACATGAAAAAACTGAACTTTTCCACTCCATAATAACATAGTTTACCTCTACAATCCACATTTCCCTGATTAACAAGAAGCTATGGCCATTAGGCAAGTACTTCCTATGATAGAGAAAGCTTTTCTAAAAAAAAAAAAAAAAAAATTAGTGGAAGTGCCACAACACAAATAATTGAGATGGAACCTAGAACCTTGGGCCCATTGTCTTTCCCTCAGCTTGAACATTTACCTTCTCTTTCTTCTTTTCCACTTGACTAACTGGTTCATTCCTCTCATCACAGTTTAAATATAATTGCTTTGGGGGCACTATCCCTCACACTGCCAGATATAGACCCACAGTGACCAGCCCTAGCTGGCTGGCATGTCTTTCCAACTCTGCCTGGTTGCATCCTGTTATTCAAGCACATTTCTCCCTGTGCCCTACTTGCCTGATCACCTGGTTGATCCTCAGCAATGTGGTCCCCCAAGAGCAGGGGTGTGGCTGGTTCACATTCGTATTCCCAGTGCCTATCAGAACACAGAATAATTCCTCTGTTTTAGTCAGATTTTTCATTGCTGTGACCAAAATACCTGACACAAACTATGGAAGAGGGGAAATTTATTTGGGGCTCACTGATGGTTTTAGAGGTCTCAGTCCACAGATGGATGACCACAGAGCTCTGGGACCAAGATGAGGCAGAACATCATGGTAGAAGGATGTGGAGGAAGAAAGCAGCTCAGAACATGGCCAACAGGAAGCAGAGAGAGCCAAAGAGCTCCATTTACCAGAGACAAAATATAAACCCCAAAGGCACACTCCCAGTGACCAGTCTTTGCTAGCCGCGTCCTACCTGCCTTCAGTTACCACCCAGTTAATCCATTTCAGTGGTTTAAGTTACTAATTAGGTTACAGCTCTCACTTAACCTCATTTGCATTTTCTCACACATGAACTTTTGGGGGACACTTCATTTCTAAATCTCTGCAAATGCTTGTTGACTGAAAGTGTAAAGTGGCCATTTAGCATTTAAAGCCTGAGGGTGTGCCATGAAGAAACCATTTATCTCCAGTTGTGTTGTCTATACAACATGGCCATAAGTTGTAAAACATCAGGCTGACCTCAAAAACCCTGAGGCCTTTGCTATTCAGTAGGTTATGGGTACAAACTTAACCTTCTAGAAATTCTTAGCTCTGAAGGAAAAATGAAATTATTGGTTGCCACTAAAACTTGCAGTCTCAAATTTCAGTAAGAAATCGAGGTCTTGTCTCTAAAAGGCAAACAAGAAATTAATGCCCTGTAAATTTCCTTTGGATGTGGTCACCTGAGTGCAAGCATTTAATATAACAGACACTTAATCAAACAGGTGTGAAGGTATCACACTGGCCCTTCTATCTCCAAAGAAATGTCCTCAGGCCCATTCTATACAAGGCAGAGGTTCTCAACTGATTTACAGGCACAGAATATATTAAAATGGAAAGGAGGAAGTGAAAAATCATAGCTAACACCTGAACTTACACCTGCTTTGACTAACTATGCAATGCCCATGGAGACATTGAATTACAATATCATCTGGTAGACTCTAAGTGAAAGCCAGTGCATGGTCTCCTTTTTGGTCAATGCAGATTTGTACCTCCTTTATTAATTCAAACCAAATCATCTTCCTGGGGTGGGGTCGGAATAGTAGAATTCAATCTCCACACGGCTGGACTCTGTTGTGCTTGGTATTAGCAAAGAGGATGTCACTGGTACATGGCATGATGACTCTGAAAGAATCAGGATTCAATTGCCCTGCACTCCCTGTGCCACTAGAATGTTTCCAAGCTCACTGTTGGAATTTGAAGAAGACCTGTGCTGCCTTTCACAGACTACCTTTTTATTTGCTTTAGGAAAGGAGTCTAGGAAGAACTCATCTAAGAACTTGTTTTTGTTGTTGTTTTATTTGCTTTAGGGTTGGTGTCTAGGAAGAACTCATCCAAGAGCTCTAGTGTTAGCCCACTAATGGTTTCTTGTGATCTTCTTGCTCTTTTGTGCCCTTTAGACTTTTTTTATTCCAAGAATAAATTGTGACTCATTCTTTTTAAAAATAATCTGTCAAGTTACCATGAATCCAGTGATTAATATTTTCTGCTTGTTACTTATCAAGATGTCAAGTTCCCAAGTGTCAGTAGTAAGATTGATAAAATGAGAATCAGTAGCAAGTCAACCATTTGGTTTTCCAAAACTATAGAAAAGGATAAATGTTTATTTATATTTTCCCAGACAAAAAGTCAATGTTTTCAAAATTTTCACAGAACAAGGACTAAAAAACATTCTCAGACATCAATATTTAAGTCATATGAATAAACTCTAGTCTATAACTATATCATCCTGAATATCCCCAAACTCATCTGAATAACAAACTCTCAGCAAGAAGGTAACTACTAGTATAGAAAACAGAGCTATTTCAAAGCAGCAGTTTAAAACATTGACCTTTTTAAATAAAGCATTTATCAAGTTCAAATTTATATTTTCAATTGCTTCTCTTTCTCTCACTTCTATGGTGCTGGGGATCAACCCAGAGCCTTACACATGCTAAGCAAGTGTTCTACCACTGAGCTATATCCCAGCCCCGACTTTTATTTTCATAATTTAAAAAAACTAAAATAAGTCAGAAGTGAATCATGGTGTATTTTCAATCAAACACAAAAATTCAATCCCAAGCTGACACCAATAAACTTAAGAGCAATGACCCAGAGCCAGACACTGAATAGAAAGAGCGAGAATTTACAAAACACCAAAGTGCTTTCTGTAAGCATCCCCTAGACCTGCTAGGATAGTCGTCATCTTCAGCATTAGAGAGTCTGCTGCCAACTGCACATCTGTGTGGTTATCCATTCGGCTTCCACAAAAGCATCCCAAGCTAAGACAAAGAGTAGAGTGCAGCCTAGAGTCACATTACCTTGATTCAAATCTCTGCTGGCTTGGAACAGATTTTCAACTTCCCAAAGATTTGTTTTTCTCACTGGTAAAATGAGAGCAATGATTCTACCAGCCTTGAGGCTTTTTGTCAGGGTTAAGTGAGACAATTCATTTAAAGTGCTCATTTAGTATAGCGTGTGACAGACACTAAGTGCTTATTAAGTAAGTGTAGCCACTAGAAGAAACACACACACACACACACACACACACACACACAACCTCAACTATTTTACAGATATCCCTTAATGTGTTTTAAAGTGTTTTTAAAGTTGGCAACAAGTTAAAAGCTATCAATTATAAGTAACGATTTTATAAAGTTATATTCCAAAAAACTTTGGACAATCCATAAATGATATTCTTTTCAACATAATTTATTGGGCACTGATTTAATACCAGATACATTGATAGCTTTTAACTTGTTGCCATCTTTAAAAACACTTTAAAAATAGATTCATTTAGAGATATCTGTAAAATAGTTGAGGTTGTGTGTATGTGTGTGTGTGTGCACGGGTGCACTGGGCTTTGAAGGGAATATGAGTTAATCATTATATATATATATATATACACACACACACACACACACACACACACACACACACACATACATATGTATATTTTTGTTTTGGGTTTTTTTTTTTTAAACCTCAGGATGTTTATAATCATCTTGTGGAACCTGGCAAACATCTGTTAAAAAAATAGGAAAGAATACTAGATGGAATCTATTTAAATACCTTAGGTTTACAATAGTTCTAAAATCTCTATAGCATATGTTTATACAACTTGTCAATATACCTCTCTAACACATGTATCAGAAATGTTTCTCAATGTAAGAAAATAGAAAAAATTTTAAATCCCTTCTCTAAGATACTTTAGAAAGAATCATGCACTTCTGATAATGTATGAGCAATCATGAGGCTTTATGTCAAAATCAAAGATTCTTAGCACTGTTTTAAGGAAAACAGTGATAATTTGACTACTTTTCTAAATTCAGAAAGTCTTTGTTAGCTCTGTAAACTCTAGCTTAATTGAATATAGTCAATTAATAAGAATGTCCACTTTTATCATGTGCCTGTGACATGAACATCATAATCTTCCCCAATGTCTATCACCATGAGACTTAACTTTTTTAAAAATTTGATATGTATGATCTGAGATATAGTAAAAGGATCCCCAGGAATTGACTGAAGGAAATCTTCATCTCCTAACTTAAAAATAATCCTTAAAATTAAAATTTCATATCTAAAACGACTCAGCACGTACTCAAATCAACAAGGACCACATACTTACTGCTTTGTATTTTTCTCTCTTTGTCAGAAGATCACCAATGTGCAACCAACCATCCATCAACAAAGCCACCATAACAGGTAAGAGAGATCTGCGGACTTATTCTTCTTGTGTCCAGGAAGAATATGTATCTTTCAATAGTCAACATCACAGTAATGCTGATTCTATACTCCAATTCTAAAATGTCAAAGAAATAATTTTTTTCTTCTTTATGTTATCCTCACTATCATTGGTCTTACAATTTTTCCATATAAGCTGTTCCTTGGAAAACCTGTTCTAATGTGCCCCATGTTTAACCACTTGACTTTATATTGGAACTCAGTTCAGCTTTGCTCTAGGCATTTGTGTTTCGGGAGACAGAGTTACCCTCAGAATATCTGCTATTTTTGTTCCAGGCTTGGTTATCTGCTTCATCTTCATATATGGTAGTTTAGTTTAATCAAAGTAAAAGTATAAATAAGAGAAATATGTGTTTTGTGCTCGAAGGAACATATTACTATTCCAGTAGTTTTTATGGGAACTTGGGTTGCTGAGTATAAATACAACTTGTGAGGGGAGAGAACATGTTATTACACAATACAGAAAAATTCAGTGTGATGAGAAAAGGGTCTGTTATGCCAGATTCGTGAGACCCCAGTAGACCTCCAGGAGCCGAATCCGTTGCAATCACACAAGAGTCTTTATTGCAAGCTGGAGCCTGGATTCACAACTGATCCCGATGCAGCGGTCCAAGGGAATGAGTCCCAGTCCTTTATTCAGTGAGATTTTATAGGTTTTGGGGGGATACTCTATGTGTCACAACATCACACAGCAAATCATTCCATATCTCGGGAAAATCAGACAACAACTCTTAGCATTGATTAGCACATTCACTGGCGGGAGCAAGTTGGGTAGGGATGATTGGCTAGTACAAGAGGGGGATTCCTTTGAACTGATTGGTTTAAGCGATGAGTGGTGTATGTGCTAAACTGCATGGTTTCCCAACATGTTATCAACCACCATAAACTACTGGGGGATCATCTGGCATTCCAGGTATTTTCCCCGTCTCATGCTGATTGGAGGTTTCTAGGGGGGTTGCCATGGGTCCTCACCTAGCCCAACTGAGTCAGACCTCTCCTGTTATTTACAAACAACTCAGCAGGGTGGGTGTGTGCCCCGGAGTGCTCTGTGAGTTTTTCCAAGGACAAGGGTCAGGCCCCCTTCCTTAGGACAGGCCTTGAGGTAGAAGCTGTGTTATTTATTTATTTTTTAAAAATAGAGTCACATTTGATCTCAGGTTCACAAATGTTTGGGAAAGAAAAGTAGAAGAAAGGATGAGGGAAAGAAAAGGCATAAAAATATATTATCCCAATGCCTATTGGTCTGATTTAACCAGGAGACTTGACCTGAACTGAACCAGAAATAGAATGAATGATCTCATTTTGCTGAACCTGAAACCAAATTGAACCTCATTTAATCATTTCTCAAAACCCCAATTGATTCATTGAAATAATTGCCTGGAAAAGAAAACCTATGATTTCTAAAATTATTACCAAAAGAAAATTAACATACTCTCCAAACTAGACCAATACTTCATCTTGACTCAAGTGTCTTCTTAGAACCCCAACCCTTAATAAGGAGCTTCTTATTAAATTTTTAGTGAATGTACATCGCTTGAAATTTAACTTTGTCATGTCCAGTCAACTGGTTGCCTTTGTAGTCACCACATCAGAGTTGATTCTGAAACAGTAGTTAATGTTATCTTCTTATCTGAAAGTCTGCCAAATAGCACTTGTATTTCAATGACTATTACATTTTTTGTTTTTTTTTCCGTGTTTCACTTTACAAATCTTGTTGGTAATGACTTTCCATTGTCATTTCATAGTATATATATATATTCATTTCATAGTACACATATGGTTTACCAATTTTGTTCTTGACATTGACCAAGAGACCAACTGTAAAGAATTTCTAAGTACCAGAATAAGTTATTTTAGGAACAAAAACCACATTGAACCTGGTCTCCAGCCCTATTCCAGGAATTACAGGTACCCCTGTGAACAGGAGCTACCTTCCCCCCACCCACTTTTGCAATAAGCAAGACTGACATTTTGGTTTGAGTTCAATGTGTGCTATTTTGGTCTCTTGGCATTTGTTTGTTTGTTTTGTTTTAGTTTGAGGTTGCATATGAACTTGCCTCACAGATGGGGCAGCATCTTCCCAGAAGAACAGCTTTAGGCACTAGTAGAACTCCTTTGTGTCCTGCACAAGATGTTTGGGTGTTCAGTGGACAGAGCAGCTGCAAGCCACCTTGGCAGATGACACAGAGGTGAGAAACCCCATGGAAGCTCCCAGAAACTTTTACATAATATTGAATGAAGCCCTGGAGAGGGAACTAAGAGACAATGGAATTGGGCAATTAAGGCTAATGGGGCCTCATTTGTACCCAATAACTCCTGACCTGAGGACTACAGAAACATCCCATGTAGGAAGGGAGAGCAATTAGCTGTCATTAACTGCTTGGCAGCTGGGCTCCTCACAAAGCCCAACAGGAAATTGCCTGGCTAGTGAACAGAAGTCTTTTTTCTTGTCCAAATATTGCAAACCAAGGTGGGAAGAGGGTCTGGAGTGTGAGGGGATGATGGCAAGAGCAGTGAAAAGTTCCTGTCTGTCATCCCATTCTGAAAAAGTGAGTCCTTAAGACCTAAACAATAATAGTAATGGTGGTTGAGTCTTTGACACTAGTTAGACTTCAGATAAGAAAAAGTGTTTCTTCCCTCCAGGCTTATTCCCTCCTGTTAGAAGCTCACTATATCTCTGTAGTAGTACTGAGGAGATGAGAAAAGTGGTTGTTTTGTTTGTTTGGTTTTTTTTTAAGTCAGCAAGGCAACCTATCAGATCAAGGCAGCCATCTTTGAAATTTTGCTGAAAATCTGGAGGAACAGGGTTGTCTGAATTCATTTCCTCACTAGCCCAAAGGGCTATACTGAACAAGCTCAAGGCTCCCCTGCAGGAGTCCTTCATAGATCTACAAAGATGTGATTAAAATTGTGGGCTGCCTGTCCAGAACTCAAATTGTTCTCTATCATGACAGCTATATGGCCCTGAACAGGTTGCATACCTTTCTCTGCTTTGGTTTCTCCATCTGTAAAATAGTGATCCCACTGTATGCAGTAAGATCACCACCGTTGGTAGGTGCGGTGAATTAATGTGTTCGCTTTTACCGTAGCATGGTGCCTAACAGTGTCAGCACTCAATACATCTTGGTAAATTTTGTTTGGTTGTTTTGGTTTCTCTGGCCTACTCTGTTCATAGAACTAGGGGTGTCAGTTCAGACTCTATAAAAAGTACCAGAGATTATCCTCATAAATTTATAAACTACATAAATTTATTTCTTATGGTGTTAGAGGCTGAGATCAACTTGTCAATGTGTTTGAGTTCTGGGGAAGGACAGGTTGCAGACCTGTCTTTCTTATTATATCCTCACAGGGTCGAAAGGGGGCAAGCCGGTAGATTCCTTTAAAAGGGTGCTAATTCCACGCTCATGACCTGATTATCTCCCCAAAGCCCCACCTTCAACTATTACCATGTTGGGGGGATTAGGATGTCAATGTGAATTTGAGGTGCCCATACTCATTCAGCCCATCATGAGGGACAGTAAAAGGAACAGGACAGAAATTAAAAAGAAAAGGGAAGAGTGAGAGAAAGACAAGGATGCAGAATCATAAGAGTAATGTGTGTGGATCCCCCAAAATGGCCCACAGGGACATACTTGCTTTGGACCTGTCCAAATGACACCTCCTATTGTCCTAATTTTGTGTCCTTTCCCCTCATCACTGTCATAGATGTTAGTGCATTTTTTATTGAGATGATAAGATTATTCTTCAGAGTCTAAAAACTTACTTTTGAGAGCTAGTTTTTTGAAGGAAAAAAATAATTCACTATAACTCTTCCATAAACCAATTCTTTAACTGTAAAAAAATAATTAAGAACTTCTATGTCATATAATATTTCCTGAACATTAGTCCCATAGAACATATAATACCTTTTTACCCACTTCAAGTTTGATTATTTATTGGTACTGGGGATTTAACCCAGGAGCCCTTCACCACTGAATGTCATCCCCAGTACTTTTTATTTTTATTTTTTAATTTGAGACAAGATCTTGCTAAGTTGCTTAGGGCCCTACTAAATTGCTGAGGTTGGACTCCAACTTGTGATCCACCTGCCTCATCTTTTCAAATTGCTGGGATTTCAGGTGTGTGCCATCATGCCAGAGTCAGGGTTTTTGTTGTTGTTGTTACTTTGATAAATATTAAACACAGAGAAGTTCTACTTCATATCATTAGCGTTAAAACATGTCAGATACCTGCCAGTTTTTATTTTTACTTATGAGAGGTAATTACATAGATCTAATAATTCTTTAAAATAGGGCTTCTAAAATAGTATTTTAAAAAAAGATTTACTATTGAAGATCTGTTTTAAAATTTTTTTTATTGGTTGTTGATGAATCTTTATTTTATTTGTTTATTTATATGCAGTGCTGAGAATTGAACCCAGTGCCTCACACATGCTAGGCAAGTGCTCTACCACTAAGCCACAACCCCAGCCCAAGAGCTATTTTATTCTTCAGTGTGATATAACAAAAAGCTGATGTGTGGCATTCAGATCCTGATGTGAAACCTGTCTCTCTCTTTCACTTTATTTTCCAATTTGAAGAATGGAGTTGTATGTACTTAGTTTTCAGGGTGGTTGCAAGAGTTCAAGGAGATAAGTTCTAGAAAGTTCACCAGGTGGTGGGTAGTATAAGCATTTCTTTATACAATCCTGCCCCATGTTTGATACTTTTTGTTCTTTAAGGTAATTCAAAAACAGGAAGAGTGGAAGTAGCAGAGGCTAATTAAAGTTCATTGGCTTTTCTGGTGTATTTCATTAATGACTTTACTTTTGCACAGTAATGACTGGACCTTTGCAGTAATCCCTCAGTTACTTAGAAAAAGCCTCACCTGCATTGGTCTTCAGCAGGCAGTACCTGCCAGAGATAAAGACTGTTGAAACATGAGAGGGCAGCAGAGAGTCAGAGATGCCCCAGCCATGCCTGTATGGGGATGACACCTTGTTTTTGGAGTAAGGTCTTGTTAAGAGGCGCAGGGTCCGTCCTTTCGATCATTTATTTGGGGTTTTGTTTTGGAGGGTGGAACTGGGAACTGAACCTAGGGGCATTTTAGTACTTTACCATTAAGCTATAGCCCCAGTCCTTTTTAATTTATTTATTTATTTATTTAATACATTTGAGATAGGGTGCAAAATTGCTGAGTCTAGTTTTGAACTTTAGATCTTCCTGCCTCAGCCTTCAGAGTCACTGGAATTACAGACATTAGCCACCATGTCCAGCAGCAAGCATTTCATTTTTAAATGACAGTAAGAAAAGTATTCTGCAACTATCTCATAAAACCTTGTCACGTCTTCACAGTATTACTTTCAGTATGTTTCTGAATTTCCATATTTTAATCCTCTTTATTTAATCATCTTTAATTTGGGGATTTTCATGCATGAATGTAACTCAGAGAAAAGCTATTTAAATTTCTTTCTTTGGAAGATGTGAAGACTGAAATCTAGTGAGTCAAAAATCTACTTGGTGGCAGCTCTGAAAATAAATATATGGTTCCATTTCCCCTTCTTACACCCTTATAAAATAAAATAACCCACCAGAATAAGATAGTCTTCAGACTCTTAGAATTTTGTTTTTCAGGAAAGTAAAAGAAATATTAAAAATATTAATTTCTGAGTAATAGATGTAGCATTAGTTTTTTGTACACGGACTTGAAAATTAGAAAAAATATTGTCCCAATTTCTCATTGGATATGTGTTTATGGTTAGAGTTATTTTAATTATATTCACTGATTATCCTAGAGGCAGAAAAATGGGTAGCCTAAGGCTTTGGACTTAGGACTTTGGAGAAATACAATTTCTTATACCCAGGAAATACAATTAGTGCAATTGCCTTCCCACTACTGTAGAGGGCGACACACAATGCCATGAGGAGCATAAAATACCACAAAAGTAGTTTCAGTCAGGAAAAGAATATGCATTTAAGTCTCTGTTCCACTTCATATTTTTTAACCCTGAAAACTCATGGCTCTATTAAAAAACTGAGTTTATTACAATAGAATTTTGTCAATCTGTAAAGCAGAGTATTAAAAAGAAAACTATCCAAATACTAGTCAGTTAAAACATGAGAAGAAATGTAACTGTGTTTGTTATTGATCTAAAACACAAATAATTTCTATTGATCTAAAACACAAATACTTTCATACTTAATACAACTAATGACTGTCAGGTATTCCAAAATTTTAAAATAAAGTTTACTTTTATAAAAATTCCACATGAAAAAGACTTTTCTAGAGAAAAAAAAATGCATAGTTGCTTAAATGCATAGTGTGTGACTATTTATTAGTTAAACCTATTATCTGTTGGATCAGTAAAGGTCTATTTTCTTCCTTACTAACACAACTTATTTTATAACTTGTTTTGCCTTTCTCTGCTTTTATTTTGATGAGTAAAGTTATCCCTATTAGTATAGAAAAAGACCAGATCTGACAAGTGACTTTTTGACTGGGAATTGATGAAAGTTTTATATGGTGTTAAGAGCAGTGAAAACAATTGATATAGCATAATTATGGGGAAAATAAGTCTATCTCAATTGCTTAAATATCTGGTTTGGATATTTTCTTATAACTTTAGTTGAAATAAATGAATGGTACTAAATGTTTGTTTTGTTATCACAGCAAAAACATTTAGTCCAGCCATTTAAGTTGAATCCAGCTTGCCTATGACCACCTGTGTAATTTTGGTTGATTTACTTAAATTCACTAAGTTTTGTTTTTATCACCAGTAAATTCTAAGTCAGTGCTCAACATAATGCTTGGTACCCAGGGTATATTCATAAAATATTAGTTATCATTATTAATGTAACTATATTAGTAGTGACATTATCCATCTGGTCAAAAGATGTTTGATAAGCACCTTATATAAGTTATGTAACAAATTAGGTTTGTTGGAGTAAAAGTGACTCTGGCTTTAAAGGATTCACATTCTAGGGGAGAAGAAATTATAAATAATTAATACTTGCTAATATCATGATTGAAGGTTCTTCAAATAATATGTATTTGAAGGCAAGGTGAATGGTTCTACCTAGGAAGAGCTCTCTGCTAAACTTCTAAGAATATGGTATTCTTCATGTGGTAAGGTGAAGATTACCTCGAAGCAGAACCAATAAGAGTGAGATGTGGAAGCATGATCAACCTATTGGGAACAAAAAAGGACAAATGGAGTTAAAAGTGTATAGAAGCAACTAAAGATAAGCCTCCAAATTAGATTAAAGCAATCTCATTGGAGTCCTATACCAAGAATAGTGGACTTCCTTTTATGGGCAATAGAAAATCATCTATTAATACTATTTATTTATATATTTATTTGTATGATCCTGGGGTTCAAATCCAAGGCCTTATACAGGTTAGGCAAGCACTTTACTAATGGAGTATACATCTAGCCCCATCAATCAATTTTAAGCAGGGAAACAAATAGGCCTTTTAGAGTGACCACATCTGGAAACAGCATAGGCATTGTAATATGGCTCTCACCTGGAGTTGTAGCGTCAGAAGAGAGGTGAGGGTGTAGATTCATAACTCTTTTCTGAGAAACAATTAAAAATATTTAGGAGTTGATTAGATTGGAGAATGAGGAAGAAGTAAATAGTGAGATCATATATACAGATGTCAATCACAGTATCATGAATATATATAAAATATTTAAAACAACCCAAATGTTAAATAATATCAGAATTCTATTTAGATATTAAAAAATCTCATTCCAAAAATGATTTATTTATGAAAAATATTTAATAATATAGAAAAAGGTTTTCATTTTAAGAAATATATTATGGACATTGGATTCAATTTAAGACAGGTTCAGATGTTGATTAGTGATTGGCAAGGGCAGATAATACCCTTTTGCACAGAATCTGGTGAATGATATTTAAGCATTTCTCAGGATTCAGTTATCAACCTCTTATGACCTAAAAGAGGTTCTGCTGAGAAATTGTCTAATCATATTTCAATATTAAGGTGCCAGAATTGAGCATGAACTATATTTCCAAATAATATTTCTTGGATAGAGCAGCACTCTACTGATTATTGAGTCTATGGCAGGACCCTTCTGTTATTCTCCAACTGGTCAGAAAAGCTACCATGTTTTCAGAGAATCTAAATGTCACCACCAAAGTCCACTCTGCCCAGTATCCCTTCCTTATTTCCCTGAGTTTTAGAAAGGGCAAAACTTCTCAAACGCTGCCCGATCCAAGGAATCCCCAAGGGATATTTAAAAACCAACACAGAAAGTCTGGTTCCCAAACATTGCAGAACAGAATTCTTGAGATAAGATTCAGAATCTGGATTATTAACCAGTGATGCCAGGTGGAAAATGAGATGGGCCAAATTTGGGAGAAGAAAAGATATTGAGTGCAGCAGGTGAGAATGCTGTCTGTGCACAGTGTTGTCATTGAGTTGCCAGTAATTTGTTGGAAAATTTCTGCCTCTCTGAAAACCCGCATATAGTGACACCCACGCCCCCACCTAACAAACAGCCCAGTCTAGGATACACGAGATAATGGGTGACAAGTGCTCTGGCAACTGGTAGAAAGAAATACAAGGTGATCTTATTATCTGGCACCCCCGTCATCACGGTCGTCATCATCAGGGTCATCATCTCTATTATCTCTCAAAATGTATACAAGATTTTAATTAGAGCACTGCTCCACTCCTAGAAGAAAATGGAGCTTCATGTGTCCACGTTTGTGAATGGGGGTAGGAGTGATCTAGGGAAATGTTATGTTTGGTAACTGTATTCTTTTTTGTCTTTGCAAACACAGTACCAAGTCGCCTGAAAAAAAAAAAACAAAAAAGGAAAATAAACAACAAAAGCAGCATTCTTCAGTCACTCCCTTTATCCACTAAGTGCTTCCTACCCATGTGAGCCTAGAAACTATTCTAGGCATAGTCAGAAATACAATGACTGTGGTGGGCCAACTGAAAATTCCTTTGGGGCTAATTTCCCAATTTTTTACTATTTAAATGTTACACTGAATTATTTTATCTCTGCAAAGAAATAGAGTTCACTCATGGTATGCTTTCTTTTACTATCCCAAAAATGCTTTTAAAAATCAATTGAATATATTACTAATACTAAAAAAAACTAACATTTACTGACATTTGATATGAACTAAACACTGTAGACATGTCATCTTTTTTTAAAAAAAAAAGAAATCAGAAGAGATAGACACTGTTACTATTCCTGCTTTATAGATGAGAAAATAGGTTAGAGAAGTAAAATAACTTGATCAAAGAAATATAGCTAATGAAATACTAAGTGTAGATTAAGCTTAGCTCACAGGATGTTAAGTAATTTCTCCCCCTAAATTTATTGACATAGACACCCAAACCTTTGCAAACTGTTGTATCTACTGCCCCATAAAAAAGTTATTCCCTGGGGATGTTGGACCTTCCCCGCCTCCCTCCCCCCCACCCTCCACGCCTGCAGCAACCCTGCTTCTTTCCTTTTCCCTTTCTTTATTTTCTTTTTTTGTTTTGAGAGTAGAATAAATCTATGCCATCTATTGCTGAACATATATAGATGGAGGGTAGGACTTAGAGAGGGAAAAGATCTATTGATGCAGAGAATCCCTTTGGGAACCCCTAAGAAATCAGTTCTATTAGTGAAGTGAAGAACTCCTGCCTCGGGCATAGAGTCCTTCAGGCACTCATCAGTCTTTGCTGTTCTCTTCATGATTCATCTGTTGTGAGCTGAGTGCTCAGGGCCAGAGTATCAACCAGCCAGGGCCCCAGGTCTGTGTGAGAAGTGAGGCAGATGGAGAATTTCAGGACTGGGAAGAAGCCAAGTTTGAGCTTTGCTGCTCACCTAGCTCTAGGACCACTCATTAGTACCAGCCTTTGTTTGCACATGGCTCTGTCCGATGGGGATCTCATGTTCTCCTTGTGGGAAGGCATGCTCAGGGTCTTGCCATCCACTGCCTTCTTGGCTACCATTTCCAGGCATAGAATTCCCAACTCTCTATCCCTCAGATGCTCTTTCTACAGATATTTCTGATGTCTAAGTATCCAGTACTTTTTAGTATGCCACCTTCTCTTTTATGATTCTTACTGCAGTACTGTTGGCCTTGTGGAAGTATTTCTAACATGCCTGGCAAAACAGATGAGGGGTATGGCAGTGGTTTTCTGGACATATTTTGGATGTTTGCATATTACACACTAAATTTCGTCCACATGGAAATCTCCATTTCTATGTGTCCTCCTGGGTTTGCTCTTTTATTCATTCACCCCTCATGGGTGAAGGATTGTACTTAGGGTCAGAAGACCCAATCAGGTATAAAACACTTCTGAGCATTAGAAAGTACCATTACCCTTGAGATTTCTGAAACTTAAAATGGTAAAATGTGCTCAAATGAATGACAAAGAGCTTTAACTAAAGAATAGGGAGTTTATAAGTGAATGATTACATGAGTAAAGTAAGGAGGGGAGGAAGGAAGAGAGGGAGGACAAATTGAGACAGGGTGAATTCTCTTTTTCTAGAGACACAAGAAGGTACCCACAATGTTATTTAGCTTAGAGAGAATAAAGGACCTGGGGAACCACTACAAGGTCTTAGGAGAACTTTAGCAGCATTAGAAGGAAAAGCAAGAACAGTAAAAGAAGAAATGTTTCCCAAATAGTCAAGGAGGAAAAAAGGATTGGTCATGAAACTTAGGCTTCAGACCTGAGGAACAGGTAAGGTCTGTAAGGTACCTCTGATGTCACTGGCCATGCTTTGACTGCGCTAGGCTTGGTTTCCTTCCTTCCTTTCTTCATTCTATTTTGAAAAAAATTCCAAGTCTTGATAGTTATGGTATGTTTGTTCCGTCTATCAGTCAAAACCTAAGCAGAAGAGGAAGGGTAGGTATCAGAATTCTGAAAATCTGGACAGACATTGTTTCCTGGCTGACTGTCACTCACCCACTTTGTGTGTAACCTTGGACAAGTTACTTGCACATCTTGAATCTTTTTTGTTGAAGTGGAGTGAATAATATTTTACTAATTTTAAGGGATTACATCAGCTAATTCATGTTGACAAATTTGGCAGGGTCTGATAAATGGTAGATGTTAGGGCTTACCAAAAAGTATGTGGGAAATCATCATAAACTATCAGTCGGATTATGTTACTTAGTTATTGTTGATCCTCAAAGTAGTCATCTTTGGAAACTATCCACTTTGTTTGAGTATTGCTGCCATTGCTGAACACATTTGGGAATTGCTTTAGTGACATTTTACAAGCTCTCCAAGAAAAAGAAAAATGTAACCGGTTTACTTATAAACTTTACTTTAGCAGGCAGACATTGTGACTCAGTGGAAGAGTGCTTGCCTCACTTGTGTGTTCAATTCTCAGCAATGCATATAAATCAATGAATAAAATAAAGTCCATCAACAACTAATTTTTTTTGAATTTTACTTTTAACTAGAAATAGTATTTCCAATATGATTATTGTCCCTGTTCACCAGACATATCACCAACCTAACCTAGATGAGGCTAAGTCTAGAATTGAAGTCACTCCCACAGGGTAAGAAAAGTTTGAAGTTTTGAAAGTAGAACTTGGACTCTGAAGATAATTCCAAGATAGGAAGTCCTAAATTCTTTAGTCATGGAAACATATGGAAAAAGCATATCCACAAGTTTTCCCAAGGGTCACTTTGATGCAGTTGGCTTTGTCTGTATTCTGATCAGTGTGGTCATCTCTGGGAGATCTCTTTCCACCAGGTGCCATTTAGTGGAACCCCTTCACAGTGGTGGATGGATGTAAAGGAGAAGGCTGTGTTGACTGAGGTCACTGGCTTAGGAGGACCTAAGAGTCCTCAAGGTTTCCAGAGAGAGGACAACAGTGGAAATTGACCTGGCATCTTGTTATGCCATTATTTCTCAGTGAATCTATTGAATTATTTTTGGACCAAGGCTTTAGCATTTTATTCTTTGAGGAATCTATACAATTTTCCTTTGGGCTGGCTTATCACCTCCCTTTAGAGAATTGTGTATCAACAATGAACCCTTGGTTGTAAGACAAGAAGCAGCTCTACTAACTTACACACACAAAAAAAAAATTTAGTGAAAAAATATCTTAGAAGAATTCCTTATTTCTTGGAATTTGTGAGGAATTGAAGGATAAAGTTTGAAGGAATTGTATTTTGACAATGCTAAAAAGCCAAAAATCATGGAGGAAAATCCTGTGGCAAATGCAAGATAGTGAGGTCCCTGCAACTGTTCTTAGATTCTCTGTTGTTCTTTAATAATGAAACTGCAAAGAAGGGATCAAATTGGTCTAGTTTGGTCTTGATCCTTGGCTAAAAGATTAACAGGGCATCTGGCTTCACTTCCACCAGACTATAGAAAAATGTGGTAATAAGAGCCTGAGTTTTGGGGTCAGATTTGTGGATTCATATTCTAGTTCTGCTGCTTATAGATATTTCTCCTCAACAATTCATTTGACCTTCTGGAGCCTCAAGGTCCTCAGTTTTTAAGTGGACATAACAATAATTACTGATGTAGAGATAACATTTATGAAAAATGAAGCAAGAAGCATGACACAGAGTAAGCACTTGGTCATTGTTAGCTCTGCAGTTGTTAAGATTATCCAATGAAGACATTAAGTAACTTCCTAAAGGAAATCATGATACTCTTAGGGGAAAGATATGCTGATCGTCCAAAAAATGCATATTAATAATAGTGAGATAAGAGGCTTGGCTTGAATGCACAATTTATTTTGGTTATTTATTTCTCAGTAAACTGTTCTTTATTATACTCAATTTCTTAGGGATATGGAATGTCACCTATTTATTAATGTATCCCTGGGAGCCCAGTACAAAAGTTATTTGACTAACTTTTTTCAAAAATTTATTGATGTCTTCTTTATGCTTTAGTTCTCTACAGGGGACCATGATCTGTGACTTCTGGCTTACTCTCAAGTGTAGGAACCAAAACAAGGAATAATTTGCATTCTTATTATCTTTGCTTAATAGTAATCTAGATGGACTATCATTGGTTGAGTCACTCAGTAATTGGTTTTACTTTTAGGGATACAGAATAATATGGAATTAGAGTATTTTCAGTCCTCTCAGTTTTCTGAGAATAATGTGTGAGTGGACTCTAGTATGAGTTAGATTTCTAAATTCCTTTGAAGGTCCATTATATGAACTTTTAGACACAAATATGCACACACTGGCATTTATTAAAAGTACCTTAGCACCAGTTCCACCTCCATCCCAGCAAGGAGAAGTATCAGAGAGAGAATTTGAGGTCACCTCGAAAAAGCATCTTATTCTGTGGGAGGAGATGGAATTAAATCCTCCAAGATCAATGGAAGCTCACAGTAGAATACTGCACAACTTACTCACTTGTAAAGTTAGTGTCATTGTGATCAGGAGAGCCCAAAACCAGGTTCTGAGGAGCTAGGCTGAGTGTCACACATCCTGGCAGAATCAGTCAGATAGAACTTCATGGATCCCACCACTGACTCCTGTAGAGCCACTCTGGTGCAGATCTGCTGGATGCTTCTTCCCAACCAACATACTCACCACCCCACATTCTGTCCAAACCTTGGAGGCCACTGAGCCTATAGCAGGTACTGGCCTAAGTCCATCATTTCAGCCCCTATTCCAGTTCAGATATCATATACCCTAAGCCTAGCAATTTGCCTCACCAGGGACCAACCATGCCTTCCTTAGCACATCTTCAACTGTGTCAGAGCTGTTCCCTGACCTGGTTAAATCTGGCCTCTCCACCAGCCTCATTACACCATATCACCCAACACAAAGAAGACATTATTCATGCAAAACTGAAAGTATGGCCATCCTTGGGATTCATTTTTTTTTAAGTATATGTCTTTTCCCAGGAAAGAAGGTAGACATTGTAAGAGGATAGGTTTTGGCTTCATTAAATCAATACAGAGAATCCTAGCTGTGCCATTATTAGCCACTTGACACTGGGGAAATTTTCTCTGAGCCTTTATTTCTTACCTCCATACTGAAGATAACAGCAGACCTATCTTAGAAAGCCGTGTAAGGATTAAATGAGAAGGATAAGCAACAAGCCTAGCATCTGGCACATGGTAGGAATTTAAAAAAAAAAAAAAACCCAATTCTTGAATAAATGTATTCTTGAATACACTATGACACTTCCTCTAGTGAATTTTAGAGGGAAATGGATTACCTTTAGAACGAGAAGCTCAACATAAGTAACAATGGCATAAACAGCTGCATTTCTCTCAAAGTCATTTTACTTTATTAACTTGTTCCTTACTCTCTGTGTTCATAAGAAACTAGCTAGCTATGCGTGCACAAAATGTCTGCCTGTTTCTGTGGCCAGTTCTTTCCTACATGTTTAAATTCCTAATTGTGCACACAATCTTAGTCATTATATTTTCATGTGCAAGCAATTAAGACTCATTTAACAGCCCTCCCTCTGGAAGGTTTTGTTCTCCATCTGCCACAAATCAGATTCCTTAGGAACATGTTTGATTTTGAAACAATGTGAAAGTATTGTTCATTTTGTTTGAGTTTCATTTATGTACCATTTTTTAAAATGATGTAAATGGATAGCCACAGAAAACTCCACAGCTGGTCAAAACAAGACATCAAAGAAACCATGGAAATGAAGCAAGATTTTTTCAAAAAGCTAATATACTAGGACAAAGAAAAAAAAAACATAGTCTGATAAACATTCCTCACACATTTTGCCCATGACTATTTACTTTACAACAGATTTTAAATAAGAGGAAACAGAAATGCATCCCATTTCCTACTTTGAATCTTGGTTATCTTGAGCTCCCAGCAATTATTCATAAAGAGAAAGAGTCAAAGAAGCCAAAAGTAGGAAAACATCAAGTGATTAAATTAGTAATTTTTTCCCAATAAATATAGTACAAAGCAAGAGGTTTGAGCGCTCATAACCTCAGAAGAATTCAACATTTTTGTATGATGTATTGTTCATTTAAAAGTCAATTAGATGAGAGTTCTTTGTGAACAGGTAAAGTCCAATGAACTTTATAACACGACATAGAGCCAATGCTTCCTCAGACTAAGGAGGGAGAAGAATTACCAGGTGAAGGACACAAATAAGTATGTAGGAACTGGTAACTCTGAAACTCAGCAAAAATTAAAAAAAAAAGATGAGGATTAGTTTTTCTTGGAGGTTTTTAAAATTAAATATTATGAGTTGGTGATAGGGTCCACACAAATCACGGAGTTTTGTCTGCTTACATTTCTCATTGTTTAGGCACTTGGAAAAAAAAAAACTCACCAACCCAGTTAATGCAGAAAATCTCCACTAATATATCAATTGGATATTTTTTCCACCAGCTTCCTAAGGCTTTAATAAGCTGCAATGTTTTGATATCATTGGATGAAAGGTTCTGTTAAAGTTCAAAGTATTGTTGTTATTTTGGGCAGTCACACCTGCATGTTTAAAATGCCTTTGTACAAAATATAGCCCAATCTGCTTTCAAGTCAGACCTTCAAAGAAAGGTAGACATGTGACACATCCCCTTAGGTGGTACCCGAAAAGAAAAAGGAAAATGAAGAAAGCCACCCCCACCCACCATCTCTGTGCGTAAGCATCAGTTGGCACCTGAGAAAAGCACATGTCTGCTGGAGAGCCAAAGCCCACACAGAAGGTCTTCTGGAAGATTGTGCGTTAAGGGCTCCAAAGTAGTTGTTAAGTCAATGGAAGGGAAATAGAAATGAAGGGGACTGTACTTTTCACTAACAGTGAATATTTTATTAAAAAGCAACTACTTTTTTAGGAGCAGCTAAGCTCAGAATCACAGACCCAGGATGTCTGCTATTAAAGGAGTTAGTTCTATGCTAGGGTATAATTAAGGGTCAAATGAATGGTGCGCTAAGCACTTAGGGTAGTGGTTCATAAACTTGTCTGTTCATTAGAATCACCTGGGGACTTTTAAAAATTCCAGACAGTGAAAGGAAAAAAAAATATTAGAGGGTCAGAGACCAGTAAGGATAATAGCAATGTCTAAGCATGGTGTAATAGAGGCGCTACACTAGCAAAACATCTAAATAGTAGGGATACAAGAAAGAGATGGCTTCAAAAGATAAAAGAACAAATGTGTAGGCTTTACTAACTGTTGTCTGACTTTGCTGAATGGATGTAAAGTGCTTCTGACAATATATGATACCTTATAATAGTGCGTGTGTGTGTGTGTGTGTGTGTGTGTGTGTGTAAATGGATAAATAGATTTTAATGTAAAATTTTAAACTGGTTTTTCTCAGTACCTAGATTATCTATGTTTCTCTTAGGAAAAGTGTCTCATATATTGAATATTCTGGAAAACTAAGACTTATAATCATTTTAACCATTTGGGAAGAAAATGTTTGAAAGGCTCATTATTAACCTCTTGAAAGATCACATCAAGTGGAATAAAAATCATTTTTGGTGGCTCTGGTCATCATTATGAACATCTGCTTCTCTACTTTTCTGTCATTTACAGATGTGCTTAGGAACTAATAATGATCTATGAAGGATCTTTTTGTCCCAATAGTAAACAGCGCCAGGCTTGGCTCTTCTGGATTCTCTCCACCTACTTACTGGTTTGCAGTAGTAGAACACTTGCCTATGATGGGCAAGGCCCTAGGTTTGATCTCCATCACTGTAGAACTTTAAAAAAAAAAAAAGAAAAATTTTGTAAAGTTCCCTAAATCTTGTTCTACTTTAAATTCTCATCTGACCCTCCCATATTGTCTTGTTCCCTTTTGTCTGACTATAATACGATGCCACATACTGGGTAATTTATAAAGAACAGAAAGTTATTTTCCCAAAATTCTGTAGGCTGGGAAGTCCAAAATCAAGGCACATGATCTTGATTACATGAGGGCTTCTTGCTACATTCTCGAATAGCAGCAAGGAGAAGGGAGAGAGAAAAACTCCCCCTGTAAGCTTTGTGAGAGGTGCCTCATTGCATTCCCAAGGACACTATGGCTTAGACACCTTTTAAAGCCCACCTCTTACTAGCATCATCTTGGTAAGGCATGAATTTGGTGGGAACATTTAATCAATATTGTCCAGAGGTCACTTGGCCCAGCCTTATTGTTGTCTTTTCTGACTTAATGCTGTTTTCTTCTTAGACAACTATATTGCCAAACCATTGCTGTGAGCATCAAATGAAAGCTAATTAATTCAAAATAAAAGCAGAATTTGGGGCCAATCCATCTCTGAAATAGAGCCATAGGATCCTGAAGGCACATAGTGAGTACATTTTAAATGCACTTGCTTGGCTCTTGTGAATTCTATTCATCTCCTTACTGGTTTTCAGAAGTATAAATCCTTGGATAATTAAATCTCTAGATAAGCTGATTGTACACTTTTAGAGCTCATAAAATTAATATTGATTTATCATCAACCAATCCATAAAAACATGTTTAGTCTTGTGTTCCGGGTGTCAGGAAAATAAAAATAAATAAGTTGTAGGCCCACCTCCAAGAACTTGATATAATTGTACATATGAAAAGGAAATAAAATATATTAGGTAGTCCCAGACTGGGCCAAGAGAAGAAATGTCGTTAGAATTCTGAGATGGAGATCAAACTTGTATAATAAGCAATGCAAGTCCCAGAAATCCTGGTATTTCTGAAGGGCCTTACGCACTCTTCAGACCCGTGGCCAGACTGTAATGGAGCCCTGATGGTTGGAGACTCAGCTGCAGATCTCTTTAGTGGCTTCTTGTATTCTAGCAAACTGGTCCTTTCCAGCCATGATCATTTACTATTACAAAAGTGAGGCAATCACTTGTGATTGTTAACATTTTTTTCATTTTGCATCTACCACCAGGTTTCTGGAAGTCATAGCAAAAGCAATGACCTCAGGTTTTAGAGACCAGAGCTATAATCCCAACTCTGCCACTATCTCCTTCTGTAACTTCTGGTCAGTAATTTAACTTGATTTTTCATCTGTAAAAAGGAGATGTTAGATTAAATGAGGATCTAACTGGCTATCTCATAATATTTCCTTATTTTTTAAATGCATGCTTCTAATTATTTGCCTTTGTTTATATTCCCTTAAGAAGTGAATGAAAGATATGCCAAGTCAATCAATTCCACCTTTCCCAGTATGGATCTTCAAGGGGTATCCTTGACACCATTTGTTATTTTGAGTTTTCAACAAAGAGTTAAAAGGAAATTCTGACTCCCCTGGCTAGTCATCCTCTCCAGTTGGCAGAAGTCTTCATGTGGACTTGATGGTTGCCCAGAGCAACAAAATATTAGGGACAGAAACACATTCAAGGACTCAACTTCGCAAGTGACTCAGAGCTGAGAGACCTTTTCCAGCTCAACTGGAGCCCATACTTAGCTGGAGTGGGTATTTGTTGATGCCTGTCTGCACTTCTCCTTTCACTTGGAGCTCTCTATTATTTTCCTTGCTAAAATACAGAAGCCAACCTCAAAACCTACAGAGAAGGGTTAAATAATTAGAAAGCAGTCTTCTTCCTCTAGCATGTCTTGCAGATGGAAGATCATTAGGCCAGTAACTATAAGCAAAATAAGAAAGCTGTGGACTTTCAAGAACACATACCAAGAACATAATGAAAACTTGATAAAAATTCAACACAAGAGCTACTATTCAAAGTCAATTATCTCTTTTGAGTTAGGAGAACCAAGTAGAGGAGCAACTCACAAAAAAATCAATACTCCTTTCCTTCTTGCTGTTGGTGCCAGACATCTCTAACTATGATTGGAATTAAAATGTGGATTTAAAAAAAAAAAAGTTTTCCTCTTGCTAAACTTCTTAAATCCTGAGATCTTCCCCTCTCTCTTCCATCAGCCTGGCTCCATAATCCCAATTACTACAGCTTGTTAAGGGAGTTATTAGCATCCCAGAGTCCTGTCTTCTGCTTCTATTCATGTTGCCTGGAGCAAGAATTGGAGGAAGAAGTATTAGCCAAGTCTTGTTTCTTGAAATCCTCTCTCTTTAGCTGTTTAACTAGATTTCCATCTTAATTATGTGTTTGTTGGCGTTTTTATACCCAGTACACATTCTTCTCACTTGCCCACAAACAGTGTTGTTATGATAGCAATAGCAACTATATAATACTACTACATTTTTTTTAATCTTTGGTGAATACTTATTGAGTGTCACTATGATTGGCAACTGGTCCTTTTTGTTTAAACACTGTTATTTGAAAAGAATATTCTTTTAGAGTGATTGGAAACATAGTCCTAAACCCAAGTGTTTTACAACAGTAACTCTTATCTGAGTGACCATAGCAGCTGTTTGGAAACATGGCTTCAGATCACTTGTTTGCAAATGTCTTTTTCCATATGATCCTGAGTGGAATTGAACCCAGATACGTTACTTGACATGTGAAACACATGTGACCCTGACAGATGATTTCACTGACCTTGAAAACTACAGCTGTTTGGTCATTTTGCAAATAATGCAATACAAGTGATTTACTAGGCTTGGGTTTTAAACATTTTATGCTAACTGATGGGAAGTTTGACCCTTCAGGGGGAAATGCAGACTTGTTAGACAATGGAAATATGTCATTCTGCACATTAATGTTGTCATTAATTTTAAAACATTTCTTTACAAAAAGTGAAAAGAAGACTTTGCTTGATGTTATAGGGGCAAAAACAAAACATACATGTGGATTTATTTTTGAAAAATTAATGAAGAAATATAAGTTTGACTTTTTCCCCCCTCTCACACAAATCAAAAACAGTCTACAATTTCCTACAGAGATCAAAGCTTTTTCACTTACTATAAAATATGTTCCCTGCTTAAGCATTCTATGGTGGAAGGTTAACATCCTCTTCCAAGAAGAATCCATAAGTGTTCCAATTGTTCTATATTCTATTTTAGCTAGAATTTGGTTAAGCTAGAGTGAAAGATACCTGAAAATTTCACTATATATGCATATCAAAATATTCAGTTGTAGGGCTGTGGCTGTGGCTCAGCAGTAGCACACTTGCCTGGCATGTGTGAGGCACTGGGTTCGATTCTCACAACCACATATAAATAAATAAAATAAAGGTCTATCAACAACTAAAAAATAAATTTAAAAAATCAGTTGTATACCTTAAATATATACAATAAAAATACTTTTAAAGAAATTTAATTTTTTAAAAAAATATGCTTTAATCAGGGCAGAATTTTAATTCCCTTTCTTATAAAAGAAACTCAGAATCAGCAATCCAGGGCTGGTATGGCTGTTCTAAGACCACCAGAGACCTAAGCTTCTTCCAGATAACTCTTCACCATCTCTAGATAATGGGTTCTTTCCCTGTGGACCAAAATGGCTGCAAGAGTCATAGCCTTCACATCTAGGTTGCTAGGAGCAAGGCAGAGAAAGGGAGAAAGAGCACACCCCTCCTTCTGGAATAGTTTCCCGAAATCCCACATAAACCTGCTTATACCTCATTGACTGCCCTAAGTGAGCCAGAAGAAAGTGGGAAATGGAGGCATTTTTTCCAGGCAATGCCCTAGTATGGGGATCTCTATTTCTTTGAGCAAACAAGCCATTTCCTAATCTCCTTTTCTTGCCTGCCCTGTCTGTCTCTGATTCCTTGCCAGGCTGTTCTTATTATTCATCTCAGAAACTCTACTCTCTTTTGGTTCTGCACTCTGCCTTCTCCACTTACTCATCTGAACTCCTGGGGAGGGGGGTGGGAATCTTTCATCATCTCAAGCTGGAATTCCAACGAAATCTGAGATGACCCTCGGTGGTGCACGTGACCCTTTGTCCTCACTCTGCCCCTCTCAAGTCCCCTTGGTGCTTATTCCAAACCTCCTCCCTCCGCCCTCCTTCCCAACTGAGTAGCTTCTCAACACATGACTTTACTTGTTGCTCTGTGAAGAAAGTCAGCATCAAGGCATGGACTTCCCTGGTCCCTGTGTCCTCTTACTGACATCCATTGCCTCCCTTCCCCTCTGTCTAGTGCCTTCTCCGGGCTGCTCTGAGCTAACTCCTTTGTCTGTGCCCTTGATTTTCTTCCTTCCAGCTCCTCCAGGTCCTGGCTGCAGCCCCCACACCCACACAACACATCTGCAATCTCCTTTCACTCTGGCTCCTTCCTCTCTCTCTCAGTCTTAAAAATAACGCAGGACAGCCAAGTCCAGGTGCAGGCTCTTTACTGATCCTGATGCTGGTCCTTTGTCCCGCCCTCCTCAGCCCACCTCACTCCTTAGCCCACTGTGGTAGGACTTTCTCATACACACCAGCACCCCAGATGTTCGGGCCATAGTCACCGGGAGCTCCTGTGTGCCACACACTCCTCGTCAGAAGCCTCCCTCCTAAACTCTATCCTCAGTAAATTTTATTCAACAAAGTTTTGTTGGGACTTGTTCTATCCCAGGAGATTCCAGACACTTGCTGCTCTAAATACTCCTCACTATCCTTCACAGCCTGTCTTTTTCTCCCCTTCCCTCCTTAAACATGAGTATTCTAGAAGGTTCTTTTGGATTCAGCACTTTTCTCACTCTAGATGCTTGGATGTCCTTCAATAGTTGCATTCCCCAGTATTTCACAGATAATTCCTAAAACTCCATCTCTAGTTGGACTTCTTCCCTGATTTTCAGATTCACTCATGCAAAAAGCCCAATGCGCATGGATAGCCTGCAATTCTGATATGTCCAAAACTAGACTCAAATGCTCTGTGGTAAATCTTTTTTTCCTACCTCGGTTACTTATATCTCACCCTGAAACTTGAAAATCATGCACCTCTCCATTGAATCCATCTTTCAGAATTTTTGTTTTCAAAATATTTCTGAAATCTCTACTCTTCCTACCAGCACTTCCCTAATTCAAGTGCTCACCACTTCACCTGAATTGCAGGAGTGTTGCCTGAAATAGTGTTTTGAAATTGTCAGTTTTATTTAGCATTTTATTTTTTAAAAAATGATATGGAATTGAATAAAAAAATAATAAAAGTATAAAACCATACCTATAATATCAAGGTTCAGTATTGTTTTATAAAATTATTGATACACAAATGTGCATGCACACATTTTTGCCATGCACAGTGTATTTCTTACTATAAATGAAAAAAATTGAGAACCACATTCATTGAATGGCCTGTATCCACCATACTTCTTAGCTCTGAACAGGTAACTCTCCAGGTAACTCTACAGTTTAAGCTGTAACTCCCTGCTACAGGGAGGTACAGCTTAAAACCTTCTGTACCTCCCTGTAGCACAAAACAGAATCCGGCCTCCTTGGAATGGAGCCAAAGGCCTCACCCACTTATAAATCTCCTTTCCAGTTGCCTCATGGCTCTGTCAGTAGCAACCTTCTTCCATCCCATGCAGCATGATTCACCGTTGTCTTCCTTGGCTTGTTCACTTCCCATCTAGAACTCACTTTCTCTCATGATCCTCTGGTTTACTTAATCCAATTTTTTGTGTGAGGGGATACCTAAAATCTAAGCTGTGCCCAGTTTCCCAGTCTGGGACAGGGTGCCTCCACAGCCCTCCAAACATATCTCTAGCATACACCAGTAAAATTATTCTAAACATTGTGATCTATGCCTCTCTATTCTCAAGAAGTCTGCCCCATAATATGCCAGTTCTTCTGTGGTCTTCAGGGTGCTAGGGCATGGTTCTGGGACACCATCATGCTTGATTTACAGGTGTTCAATAGACTCACAGCAGGAGTGATCAGCTGAGTTCTTTGCAATTATTTGGACTCTTTGAAATGATTAATTAAGCAGCATATAAGAGCAAAAGGTAGAACCATTAACTTGATGTAGAAGTTAGGATGGAATACTGGGTGCTGTGGCACATGCCTGTGATTTCAGCAGCTGGTTAAGGCTGAGGCACGATAATCAGGAATTCAAAGCTAGCTTCAACAACTTACAAGGCCTTAAACAATTAAGCAAGTCTCTGTCCCTAAATAAAATACAAAAAGGGCTGGGGATGTGGCTCAGTGGTTAAGCACCCCCTGGGTTCAGTTGCAGGTATCAAATAAATAAATAAATAAATAAATAAATATGGAAAACTTTTTCTCCTACATGAGAAAAAGAACTGGTATGAAAATGTGTTTCTTAGGCCCTTTGATAGGAGGGAATAACTTGAAAGAAGTGAAGAAAAGAATGACAAATGGTCTTCTCCATACTGTCAGTTCTTGGAATTAAATGAGGAAATGTGAGAACCAATGCCATTACTATATGTGTATCACTGTCCAATATTTGAAATAAGTTGCATGGTCCAGCAAAGGGGCATGATTTTGTGAAAAGAAAAAACTCCTTCTGGTGTGTTCTGAGAGGCATTTAGGAGTAGGCTGAGAGTGGCGGGTAAAGGTGGGCCTTCACCCAACTCCTTCTGGCCAGCCAGTGAGAACACTGTTTACTCAGCTTTGTGGGAAACCAGACTGTGATCTGATGAAGGTGCAGCTCCTGGCCAGGTGCACTGAGTGCTGCTGTGATGAGTGTCAGGAGAAGTTGTTTTGGTCCCTTCCAGTTTTTCCTTCTGACTTGGGTTGTGGTTTTGTTCTTTCCCCACCCACCACCCAATGTAAGAATAGACCCCAGAGAGCTTTTCACACCTCAGCTGTCCTCCCTCCATGTTTCTTCTTCCTTTGCTGGGGGAGGGGAAGAACAACCCCTGGGGCCGTCCTTCTACTTGATGTTGAAATTAGGATGGAATACTGGGCGCTGTGCATGCTCAGATGGGCTGTTTCATGGTCTTGGACTGAGAGCAGCTTCAGCGCTCCACACGGCCCCTGGACTGTGCGACTAATGAGAGAAGCAAAACGACTGAGTAAAAGGAAGTGGTTTGTGTTGTGGAGAGAAACTTGGAAAGAAGCACCACCAAGAACACTAAGGGCTCTGTTTTCCCCAGTGCCTACAGCTGGGTTAACACATTTCAAAATAACCAGTCAATTTCGTTAATTCCATCAAACAGCTAGTCAATACACTGAAGGGGAAGGGAAAGTAAACAAATGGTTTTGGGGGTGACTGGTTTAGCTTCAAGGAGCCTTGATCTCAATCACTTCTAGGGAATAACTTCAACTCTTAAGGAAATGTGAACATTTATCTTGCGAACTGTTTCAGGCAAATTTAATACGAAGAGACCTTTTCAATGTGTTCATATTCAACGCATATTTGTCTTCCCCACGTGTCATTCAAACATACTACAGGAGGCAGAGATCTGGATTGTAATGGGAAAGAAAGGTTAAAATTAGCAGGTTGTATCTTTCTTTTGCACCCTTCCATAGTCTGAGAAGCTCTCCTTCCTACTTCCCTTATTTTGTTCTTGGCTTTGCCCTTCCCTTCCCTCTCTTAACCTTAGTAACAACAACTCTAACCATTGCCAAGTTTGTATATATGGACTGCTCCCTTTCTCTGGAAACATTTCCTCTGCCTGCTAGGATTAGGCCCACATGGTCACATTTAATTCTCATAGCTACCTTCTAAGGGGTAGATAAGGTATTTCCCAATTTATAGAAGAAACTGAGGCTCACAAGTGAAGGAAATTTCCAACAGTAATTACTCTGGAAAGAACCAAGATGCAAAATCTTGATGGTTATATTTCAGAATCCATGCCCTAAAAACAATATGTGACAGTCTCCCTCATATCCTATGCATCTTGTTTTTCTGCACTTTTCTCTCATTCCTTCTCTTATTTTCTATAGCTCCCATTCCTTGTCTAAATCCCTTTACCCTCTTCATCCTATTCTTCCCAGCTTCCTAATCTCATAGCAATAATTTGGACCTCAAATGTCCCCATGATCTGGAATGAAGGTTGATACCCAGAGTGGCATTATTGGGAGATGGTGGAAATGTTAAGAGGTGTAGTCTACTGCTAGGTCTTTAGGAAATTGGGGGCATCCCCTCAAAGGGGATAGGATAGTGTGGCCCCAGCGTCTTCCTCTTACTTTATTTTTCTTTGTGTTTTTGCTCTGCCATGAACTTCCACTATAATGTGTTGCCTCGCCTTAAGCCCCAATGTCAGGACTGACTGATCATGAAATGTAACCTCCAAAACTGTGAGCCAAAATAAACCTTTTCTCTTTATAAGTTGATTATCTTGGGGTTTTGTTATAATGACAGAAAACTACCTATAATACCCACATGGTCTCCCTTCATGATGCCTCCTCATTCCTTACCATAGCATTTGTCAAGGGCAGATTCTGTCTCCTCTGTCATTCTTCACCTATGCTTCTCAAAGTCTCTCTCCACAAGTGTAAAGTGGTGTCAAGCTTTAATCACAAGACAGGGTGAGGATAAATGAGGAGAGCCTATGTCATTCTGCTTCCATACACAGTATTGTTAGTGACCATAAAGAGCAATTTCATTCCTGCCAGATAGCTCAGAAATTAAGTTATTGTTTCACATCAGATGGTCTCTAGTGACTAGAAATAGTCATTACCAGGAAGCAAGTTCTAGGCAGCAGATAGAAGCCAAATGTAGAACTGTGAGATCTGAGCCAAGTACTGTTCTTATGTATAATTCTCTTGAAGCAACTGTTGAGGGGCACCCAGTAGTACTTGAACAACATTGTATTTTACTAGAGTGATCATGTTTTGAATTGGCCAGAAGGGTTTCATTTCCTTGAACCTGAAGCTATTTGGGGACATTTCCTGAAAACAGCCTGAGAGTTCCAGGAAATGATTCCAGATTCTTAAGCTACTGGCAAAAGTAAGCATCTTATCTTAACGTAGTAAGTGACAGAGGGCCCTCTTCAGCATACAGTAGCATCTCCTTGGATCAGAAATAATTAGATTCAAATAAATGTCATTCTTACATGGATTCAGGTTCGCTAAAGTGTAAATTTGTAATTTTGAAGTGTCACCGCAGTCCTAGATACCTGAGACTTTGTCTTTTGCTTATAGGAAATACAGTGACTTTCTTGGGGCTCTGCCCTGTTTGTATATATGGACTGCTCCCTTTCTCTGGAAACATTTTCTCAGCTCTTTGTAGTATCAACTTTATCATTTTCCCAATATGTAGATGGTTTTTCGTAGCTTATCTAGCTCCAGTTTTACTTCAGGCCATTTGTAGATGATGGTGATGATGATGCTGATAATGATGATGATGATGATGATGATGATGATGATGATGATGATGATTTTGTGGTTTTCTCCTGACATCAATTACCTTGGTTATAATTTTCCCTTTACAATCACAACTCGAACCTACAAATTTACAAATACAATTAAACAACTTTCCATTGTGGTTATTTATTACAAATTGTTGGCTATTTGTGAATCCACAAATTTCCTGTCTTTGTATTATATATCTAGACCCATTCCACTTGACATTTGGACAACATTCTTTTTAAAAAAATAATTGATTGAGAGTCCTTTATATGTCAGGCACCAAGAATGGCTCTTGGAGTCAGTGATGACTATAAAAAAGTATTATCCCTGGTCTTTGTCCCTACAATTTAGGGACAAGAGAGTGAAGATATTTATGAATCAAATAGTAATAGAACTGAATGTAAAATTACAAAATGAAGCATATTATATGAAGCAAAAATACTATGACAGTGGAATACAAGAAGTCCAGTTTACCCATGATCCAAGACTCTCATGGAAAAAGAAATACTTATATGTAGTATAATGGATCTTCTGAGAAGATTCCAGAGGCATGTTGGACCATCAGGGAGAAAAAGTTAAGTTGTTTCTAAAGGCCATTTATTCCATTAATGTGTTTAGTTTGTGATACTTCTACTGTAGAGTTTGGAAGATAAGCACTGGCTTCTCTTCTTCCTGTTCTCCCACCCAGAGGAGGATCCTTCTTCTCCATTACCACCACTGCTTCCAAGGCCACCACCACCACAAGTGTCATCTCATGCCCCAGATCTATGGCTCTGAATTAGAACCACCTCTCCTATGGCAGAACTCTAAATAAGGATTAAACCATCTAGTCTGCTAGATTTCCAAAACATTCATTCACACTTGACATGCCTGAAGCCTCTTATGAAGCCACAACTGTGCTTATTTCTGCACTTGCATTTATAAACCTCTGGAGTCAAGATTTGAGCCAGAAGACTTCCAACTAATTGCTTAAATGCCACAATAAAGATATCTAGATTTTAAAAACTCTATGTTAATGAGTCTGTTGTTCCTTTGTGAAGCCCAGTAATGGGTGAGAGGGACTCTTCTTGCACAATTTTGCCAACTATTCTGGGTACAGTCCCAAATCTATTGACAAGAATTCCAAGTCAGAGTGAGAAAGACAGACTTAACTCTCATCTTTTAACTAACTTGCACAATCACAGAAAACCAGGCCTAGGAATCAATAAGCAAATCTTAAGGACTATTTTCCAGACTCTCAAATTCTCCTAGATTGCCATCCCAGTATCAGCCAAACTCCTTACAACCTCTGTTTGTCCCTAGGCAGTTACTTGTGCCTGGAATTCCTACTCCAAGGTTCCCTTGTGGTATTTTTAATAGTGTTGTTTGATGCTGCAGCCAACTTCTCTGTGGTTTGAGTTAAATAGGATGCAGTGATGTGGTGTGCTGTAAGAGCTCTTGGAGGAATGTTAGGACAAATTAAATTCCAAAGAAGATAGCACCTGAAAGAACCTGGTCCTCCAGTGAAAGGGCTTAACATTATAGACAAGAGGGCCTAGAGACTCCCACAGACCACTACAAAACTAAGAAGAAACGTCTTTCTCTTATTCAGACTGAGTTTGGAATTGGTTTTCCACTCAAATTCAGAGTGTTCACTTTGATTTACTGGTCTTTGCCCACCTACTTCTTCCCATTTGCTTTTCTGTCTAGTTAAGCCTGAGGATGTTTGTTAGTTTGAGAGAAAATGGTACTAAAATTGGGGAGGGGATAATTAATACCTTAAAGCACCAGCTTCTCTGAGCCAATGATTGCCAAGTTTTGCAATTACTACCACTACTACCAAACAGGTCTGGCATCTCCTGTTCATGTCCTGACACCTAGGCCCAAGCTCAGCACACATACCACCGGTCACCTTTTCCTTTGATCAGTAGTGACCTATCTTTGGCATATGTGGATCACATGTGGTTTTAAAGTAATGGAAAGATTATTTTCCCAATATTTAATGTAAAACTGATTCTTAAAAATGTGCATTGTGTGTATGTATCTGTACAAATGTATAAACAAATTATATATAATGTATATATACATACATATAAACAAATTATATATATATATCAATTATAAAATATATATATATAATATATATGTTATGTATATATTTGTAGAACATGAAGTTTAAAGTCACTGTCACCAAAATACCAACAAAGTAAAAGTCAGCATTTAGGGAAACACATATTATTTTCTAGTTGAAGATGGGTTACCTCCTCTAGTGATATGATGAAATCACCAAGTAAAGAGACTTTCCTCTACTGAGAAAAACAGGACATAATTTAGATAAAATGATATGAGTAGCCCTAGGTTTGGAAGGCATTTGAAAATCCCCTCAAACCAATAAATCACACATTGGTGGCCTGTTAGTCACCTTTTTCTTCACTGTGATTAAAGGCCTGACAAGAACAATGTAGAGAAGGAAAAGTTTATTTGGCGTTCACAGTTTCAGAGGTTTCAGTCCATAAATGGTCAACTCCATTGCTCTGGGCCCCAGGTGAGGCAGAACATTAAGGTGGGAGGGTATGGAGGAGGAAAGCAGCTCAGGACATGGTAATCAGGAAGGAGAGAGAGAGAGAGAGCTCTAATTACCAGGGACAAAATATATACCCCAAAGACATGCCCCCCTTGCCTACCACCTTTAGCCATACCCTCCCTGCCTACAGTTACCAACCAGTCAAGTGGATTAAGGTATTGATTAAGTTAGGTAGGACTCTCACAACCCAATCATTTCACCTCTAAACTTTCTTGCATTGTGTCACACTTGAGCTTTTGGGAGACACTTCACATCTAAACCATACCATGGCCTAATACTGTGGGGGAGATAATCATACTTGGTTCTCTTACTTGAAAAATTATGGAGACTAGAAGGTCAAGAAAAACATACTCAAATAATAGAATTTTATGTGAAAATAAAACTAATCCAATATGATATTTCACTGAACTTCATTGGAAAGAACATAAGAACCAAGTATAAGAAACATGGTTACTAACTTAGAGCTTTTTTTCTACCTTATAATACTAAATACAGATTGTAGTGACAGAAACAGGACTATAAGAAACTCTAAATACCATTTATTCAAAAAAGTGATGAAGAATAGAGAGTTAAATTGTCAAAACCTCATCATCAGGTTGTCACACTCAAGGTGAGCTTGTCAGGCACTCACCCTGGATTCCAGGTCTGCCAAGTCAGTCATACCCATGTCCAGTTCAAGGAACAACGTAGGTTACTCTGACAAGCAATGGCTTTATCAATTGATAAACTCCTGAATCTATCTTAGGAATAACTTGAGAGTTTTGACAGTGCTTGAATTATTAAAAGACCCTCCTCCAATTCAACTAAAAACTTCGTAAGTATTTCTTTTTTACTTTTCAAATATACTTTTTGACCACTATCCTCAACTGCAGCAAATAGAATTCACGATTTTTCGTTGTTGTTGTTGTATTATAAAGATTATATATATAACCGAAGTTGAAATTTGCATGGAAACTGTCATATGCTCTTAGCTGTTGGAGTTATATGGGCGAGAGACATGAAAGAGATTTCAGGGGAAGTGTAATTCTAACTGGAATACACTCTTTTCAGCATTGCTGTTTATTTTATTAAGGTAAATTTTTAAAGCAGCAGGCAATTGTTTTCTGTAGTTTTTCTGTAGATACTCTTGTCCTATTATACTATGAATCTGAGTCCTATCCTATTCTTGAATCTTAAAAAGAAGAAATTCCAAATCCAATTTAGAAATAAAATTACCAAAAACCATTCAACTGTTTGCCCTGCACTGCATTATTTGATTTGGAAGAAAGTTCAGTCAGACCACTTCCATTTCTTGAGGAAATAGCTAATTCATTTACTGACTTTAAAGAAATGGCTGTCTTTGGTGGCTTTGGAAGTGTTACCTTCCATCCATTTTCTGTAGTAACTACCATTCATATCTAGAACATTTTTTACAATTTAAAATATTTTTCATAGATAATATATTCTTATTATTCAAAAAATTTTTAAATCTATTTGTCTTCAGACACACATGTTAAATTTACCATAACCGTGAGTAAATATATTTATGTTAATTAGAAAAACTACATAATTTTCCAGACTTGGGGTCACTCAAACATACAATTTTTTATTAGAGCTTTATAATATTCAATATATTTAACATGTTAGATATACTGAATATAATAGTAATAGTAACATAGAAATATATTTAATAGAATAGTAACAGTAATATAGTAACATATTTAACATATTAAATATATGGCTATCAAGCACTCTTTTCAGGAATACGCTTTGTTAGGCATATGGAATAGTGACTTTCTACTTTAGCTTAATAGATTTCTTATGTCTCTAGAAAAGACTTGTACATTCATTGCAGGTGTATATATTCCCACTTAAAATTCATTCATTTGATTTCTTAAAAAATGATAGAGGGCTGAGGTTGTGGCTCAGTGGCAGAGTGCTTGCCTAGCACATGTGAAGCACTGGGTTCAATCCTCAGCACCATGTAACAAATAAAATAAAGACATTCTGTCTATCTACAACCACCAAAAAAAAAACTTTAAAAAATGATAGAGAAGATAGATGTACATTTTAGATAATTCTAGCTGATAAGTTAATTTGTGAGATCATTTTCACATGATATGTATACATCAGAGGTAAAAATTTCCTGCCCACTTTTCTGTTAACACAGTTCCAGGAAGCATTGAGGATGAGAAGCATGAATGGGTAGAAAGGACACAAGCTCTGTAGCTCCCAGACCTGGGCTTAATTCCACTCCCCCACTGACTAAATGAGACATGCAGGGAAATCCTGGCTCTCCAGGAGCGTCACTTCCATTATTACCACAGAACATGTGATAATACTGGGGGTGACTAAAAAGATGAAGTTGAATGTTAAGAAGAGTGCCTAGCACAAAGAAAGCATTTGACAAATACACCTTTGCATCTGAAAATGCTATTGGCTAAATCCATCCTTTACTTTCTTTAACAATAACAACAACAAAGGAATTAATTTTCTGTATTTTCCAACTTATCTTTAATGGATAAGTACTCTGTAATTAAAAAAAACACTTTGATTCACATTTTTTTTTAAAGGCAAGGGTATCTATAAAGTAACCCTAATCCAAGATATCCTCTAGATAAGAGTTTTTAAGTTGTTGAGGGAAGGAGGGTCTCTCAAAGGGAGTTCCAAAGACTTGTGTTAAATATGTAAACCATTTAAGTCATAATCCAGGGCAGTCCATTTAACCAGCCTGATGTGTCTTGATGCAATTGGTCCGTGACTTTTTAAGCAATTTTCATGAAATCTGCATTTTTCTTATTCATATACTCGATTTCAGTTTGCAACAAGATAGACTTTGATGTTGAGAGCCACAGCCGAAGGGGCCCCAGCAAACTTCCAGCTGCCAGCAAACTTCCAGCTGTCAGTTGATGATTGGCTCACATCGGCCCCAGCAAACTTCTAGCTGTCAACTGATTGGCTTCTAGCTGTCAACTGATGCTCATTGGGCTGTTTCCCCGCCCTTTCAGACCACGGAGCTGCTCATTGAGGGACTTTTTTTTTGCTCTTCCCAGTGACCCAGCCAATCAGCCTCAAGAGCAGGAGGAGTGGGGGAGGTTGAGAGGCTTGTGGGAAGCTGGTGGTAGCAGTTGGGCTCTGAAGGTTTTTCCTGAGGAGCTGTGTGGTTTGGTGTATGTGTTCTAAAAATAAAGTTCCTTTCTTTTGACAAGTGGCTCCTGAATTGTGCCCAGCCAGACTGCGGCATTTGGTGGCCGGTATGGGATCGAACCTGCGATCTTGGCATTATCAGCACCATGCTCTTTATAAAGTTTGAACCCAAACTTTTTAAAACTCCATGGAACTTGGATGTAACCTTTGTACAGTGTCAGTTCTCATCCATTCTTGCTTAAAATATTCAAAGCCCTATTATATTCAGCCAGTTAACTGTGAAGCTTATTTTAATAGCTGAAATATGAAGATTAATATTCAAAACATCACTTATCTTTTGTCCTGTTGAATAATTTGGTGATTTAGAATTGGTTGAATTTTATTTTTTCCTTCTGGAGCACACATACACCCCTTGTTTACTGTCTCATTTTATTTTCTTTGAACATACCATTTATGGCCTTCTTGTTCTTTGGGGAAAATTCTTGTTCTTGGGTATGAAATGATCCATTATGAGGGGTGGAAAGGATCTCACTGACCATCAAAGCAGAGATCCCTTTTACAGAAAAAGAAAGTGAAACAAGAGCTAGTCTCAATACTCAGAGAGGTCAGGGATGGTCAGTGGCCAGAACTCACATCTCCTGACTCACAGCACACTTGGCTTTCTATATAACTGGCTGCTTTAGGACAAAAAAAGAGAATTCTCTCTCTCTCTCTCTCTCTCTCTCTCTCTCTCTCTCTCTCTCTCTCTCTCTCTCTCTCTCTCTCTCTCTCTCTCTCTACCAACAGAAAATTAGACCAATAAATTCATAGGAGATGTTTTCCTTTTATAAGCCATAAAGTAATTCCTGGGGACATTTCCTTTATTTGGACCTATGATTTTTAGAGCATGTGGCTAGCATCTGAAATTGGATTAAAGTGAAAACATGTGGCCATGGAAGAGTTGCAGTACCTTTGCCGCCTTCTGCTTTGACAACCAGCTTTAGAGGTGGAGTTGTACATCCTGACAAGAAGTGAACCTACTCCAAACCTTGGAATTACAGCTTTCGACTCTATCACAACTTTCCCAAGTTCAAAGTCCACTAATTCATGATTAATCCCAAGATTTAGGTCTAGATTCAAGTCAGTTAGGGCATCAGGTATTTTTATAAAATGTGATTTGAGTAAGATAATTACAAACAACACTAGCAGCACATGAATTAAATTCTTGTTTGAATACTCCTCTGCTTAATTAGGTAGGATATTGGAATGTCCTTTGCTTTATCAGTTTGTAATGATATGAGCAGTATGAGATATAAATTAAGTTTTGCATCAATGTATTAGTTACCGTATTCATTGAGCACTTGCCATGTTCCAGGCACAGTCTAAGCTTTTTACCTACATATTATCACTTAATCTTCATAATTATGCTTAGAGACAGGGATAACCTCATTTTGATGGGAGGATGAAAGTTTTGCCTTCATTAACGGCTCAAGGACATGCATGGTGAGTGGTACAAGTGGGGTCCAGCCTGGGTCAGGCCCACCGGATAACCTCTTAATCCCTATGCCAAATCCATTTCTCTGTTCCTGCCATACCTCTGCTAGATCCTTTCATTGATTTATTGATGTTGACATTTCATTTCGGTTTTCTTCAAAATAGAACTTGCCCTTTAAAAGCCAGGCAAATGGACTGAAGTTTATATTTAAATAAAGATTTAAAGATACCGAGGCATTTGAGTATTTATGAAAGAAAGGGAAGGAAGGAGGAAGGGAAGGAAACAAAAGGAAAGGAGAAAGGAAGAGAAAAAGGAAAATAACTTAGTGCCTCTATAGAACCTCTTTTAAAGAGAGTTTTTCATGAATAGGTATTTTGGAATAGATTTTCCTTTATATTCCTACCTAATCCCCAAATAATCCATTACTTACAGATTGTGTGTATCTTTGTGAGTATGTATGTGGTATTGGGCACTGAAGTCAGGGGTCTCTATCAATGGGCTACATCCTCAGCCTTTTTTAATATTTCATTTTGAGCCAGGGTCTCACTACGTTACCTAGGTTGGCCTTGAACTTGAAACCTGCCTCTACTTTCCAAGTCACTAGGATTACAGGTGTGCATCACCACACCTGCCAGATCATTCTTTGTGATCTGATCAAATAATTATGAACCCTTGTTTAGTGGGGGAATTTTTTCTCCTGGTTTTCCCAAGAAATGGCTTGCAGGATAGAATCTGAGAAGCTTCTGGTCCAGAAACTAACTTTATGAACTCTTTCAATGCAAGGTCTTTTTGTTGCAATGATTATAACCAAAGAGATTTTGGGTCTTTGTAAGTGATAAAACATAACGTGTAAAGATATCATTGACTAGTATGGCAGTATGTATAAACGTGACTGTATAACCAATGTGATCCTGCAATCTGTACACGTGGAAAAATAAGAATTCATACTCCATTTGAATCAAATGTATGATATATGATATGTCAAAAAAAGATATCATTGAATTGAAAATGTAAAATTATGAAAGTATGAATAGGAAATATTTTTCTCAGATCTCACCCAGTTTGACAACTACTACTTTTGTGTGTGTGATTCCAGGTTCAGATAAAATTTAGCAAGAATTCTAGTCATTTAATCAGTAATTGCCTGAATTCGGGTGGTTTTGTTGTTGTTGTTTTTCAGGACAAAACTGGGTAAAGAACTTCGATTTTGAAGATTACAATTTGAAGCTTTCTTTGAGATGAGAATATTTCACAGTATCTGTGACTGTTGCAAATCTTTGACCTAATTAGCAATTAGTATCAAAAGAGGAGGGAATGGGAATGGGGGAAATAGGAAACTGGTTTTGTAGCCTCCTGGCAGGTGGGAAAGCATGAGATAAAAAGAGTACACAGAGGAGAGAAGGCAATCTTGAAAATTTCTCAGAGCATAAGTGGAATGCTAGGATGGCCCTATTTTTCTTTCTTAGAGATCAGGGCCTCCATTGGCTGGTAATGTCTCTATTTTTATCTTTTTAACCTCTTTATCTTTCCCTGCAGTCACTATCAGCCTAATACTCATTCACTTATTTACCAGAACTTAAAGGTAGGTGCAGAAACACAGGGAACAAGTGGGAATTCTGTGTCCTTTATTTGAAAATAGGTGGGTCCGGAAAAAGTCAGGGCTGGCCTTAAGAGATATAGGCTAATTACATCAACCACATGCATCAGTGGAAGACAGCATGGGGATAATTCAAAATGCAGAAGGGAGCCCTGGAGATAAAAGAATTTATGGGCCCTAAATTTAAAATTACTTAAGTGCCTGCCAGAAGACACCAAGTTAGATGCTGAGGGAAAAGACTGAGATGAGTGGGACATGCTTCTAGTCTTCTGGAGCATGTAGACTGCCCACCAGTGACCAGGAGAGTTCTCTTCCACATGCCCAAATGCTGTCCATCAGCATGGTCTACTGTGTCATCATTTAAACCTTTCAAGTAGCAGAAAAGGTCTTTCTTTAAATAAATGTTATTCAGAGAGAAGTGCAGAATGTAACTCCCTATAACACAGCAGACAGGGAGAGGAGGCATGGCCTGGAGCCCCCATCATGTTGCCTACATCTGCTTTCCAGGATAGGGCTCTCAGGAACTTCCTTAGAACCTCCAAAGCACCAAGGAACAAGGTCCTGCAACTGTCTATAGTGCTGACTTTGCTATTTACAGACTATGTGACCGTGGAAAAATTATTTCACCTCTTTGGGCTTCATCCATGAAACACAGGTGTGGCCTAAACTACATTTTAAGATAATTCTAGTTTTGAACAGCCTGAAAATTGCTAACAAAACTTATTGTACAAAGATATTGATTTTTTTTAAAAGGAACTGAAAGATTTAGACTGTGATATAAAAAAAAAATTACTCCCTGGAATATTTTTTATTTTATACATGCAAAGAAATTAATGTCTAATTGAGAATCTTTGGTTAAAAAAACTCATAGGAAATATATTTTGTTAGGATTTTTAAAAAAAAAAATCACTAAACACATTGCCTTTTAGTCAGCCAGTTTTTTTCTTTTTGTGTATGGGTCCTTAAACCTCTGTAACTTTCCTCTTGCCATGCAAGTAAAATACACATTTTTAGCTTTTATAGCTCTTTCTTTGGCCACTACTAATAAATGCAGGATTCTTCCTGATTTTACAAGTGGACTAGGTCACACATATAATTTTAACCCTCAGGGGAACACTCTGCAGAATCAAGAGAGACCTTGACAGCCTTCAAAGAATAACTTTGTCCCTAACTGGCACAGTGGCGCATGTAATCCCAGCTGCTGTGGAAGCTGAGGCAGGAGGATTGCAAGTTTGAGGCCAGTCTCAGCAATTTAGTGAACCCCTAAGCAACTTAGTGAGACTCTCTCAAAAATGGAAAAAAAATAAAATAAAAAGGGAATGTAGGTCAATGGTAAAGTGCTCTTGGGTTCAATCCCCAGTATCAAAAGAATGACTGCATCCTTGACCCTAAGATGACAAGGGACAGTGGGTTATCTTTTCACGACAATGTCACATCAAGAAACATTACTTTCTATCCATTTTCTGTACTCATGTCTTTATGATAAGGGTTTGCTTTATCTTGTGATACAAATGCTTGTATCTACCAGAATACAGATATTTTACTGCTATTCTGAAAAAGATCAAGCAGCAAAATTTTCTGACACATTTTCCCCTAATTTTCTTAAAAATAGTCTTAAGTCTTTTTGTTTTTACTCAAACTTATAATAAAGTAGTTCTTAGTTTAAGAACTTTTATTCTCTGATTCTTCTTTTACCACTTTCATTTGTGCAAAATTTAATGTATATATAAGAGTCTACATTTCCAACCCCCAAAGGCATAATAATGACCATTAAATTTGCAAGATATACATTAACTCTTTCATCCCTGTGTGTCTATTTCACAGCACCCCACCCCCAATTCCTAACTTTGTTCATTAGACCCAACTTGCAGGATATGACTTGACTGAAATTTATAGACACATTGAGACATACACCTCAAGAGAGTGCTTAGCCCAGTCAACCTCTCAAGCTTTTGAAGCAAGCCAATCATTTGACAGAAGTGCAGCCCTCTGCAGTAATCACACACATGCAAGTTACAACTGCTTCATGGCTCCCAGCATCTCTAGGTGTTGCCCTTAAGAATGTCTGTCTTCTCACCAGCTTGGCTGTACATATGAGGCTGCACCTGCATGAATTTTTGGTCAATGTTTCTCAGTTTTAGAAATGTAATATTTATTCATCCCAATGCCAGTCCCCCATCTCTACCCTCTTTAGGGTGGATCAGTTTCTAGGATTCGTCATCTTGGTTTTGTAACTTACATTTCAAACTTTTGGGTGTCTCAGTAGATACTGAAGTTTTTTTTTTGAAGAAAAATGTCCTCTCACTGTCCTCTTAGAGAAAACCCCCAGTTCTTCCTGCTGCACATGATTGCCTAAGGAGTTTTTTTTTTCTAAAATGTAGTTCTGATTGTATCTTTCCCACTGATATCCATCAGAGAGTCTGCAATGTCTTCAGGGTAAAGCTTCAGCTTCAACTTCTTTACCCTTCATCTAGAAAAGTGTCCTGGGGTGAAGTGACCCGGGCCTTTGGTATTAGGTATACCTGGCCTTAAATAGTAGCTAGCCCCAGTGTGACCTTGTTCATCTTCAGTTTCCTCATTTTCATGATGGAGGGAGCCACATTGTCAGAATGTTATTGGGGGTCATTGTATGAGATGTTAGCTATAAAAGAACTGGCACAAAATAAATGCTCAATAAGGCCAAGCGCTTTTATTCTCACATTTCCCCCTTCATGTGGTCCCACCTGACCGGGGTGCCCCTCCTCTCACATGCATGCCCTCTTTTCAGTCTGCAGTTCACAATATCCTGGCCAAGTCCAACTCACCCACACCTCTATAAGTATCATTCTGATATTGTTGTGCCACCTTGAAATTCTTTTCCATCTTTTACAGAAACTGTAGGCACCTACTCCCCCTCGAGATAGCAAGTTTTTGATTCCTCCAGAGTTTAATATTTCCTCCTCTGTACTTCCATGATCTTTCACAGACCCTTTTCCTTTTACAGTGCCATTTTATTAGTTGATTTTATTTGTCTCCTCAACTCTCAAGAGGACTCTTGTCATATTCATCTTTAAAGCCCTGGAACCTCACTTTTTCCCCAGAAAATGTTGGTTAAATGATCAAATGAATGAGCCAGAGAAAGAAAAATATGGTTTTAGAAACCAGTGTAGCTGTTGATATATTGCTGCTTTGGGCAGCAATATCACCCACACCCCCTAAATGGGCATAAATGTTAGAGGTAAGAGACTAAATAACTGGTAAACAATAAGAGGCTTGCTTTCTATAAGAAAGTCTTAGAAAATGTGATCAGGTTGAAATGTGTTCAGCTTTCTTTCAGTAAATGGTTACTGTAGCATAGATGTGACTTGAATACCAACACAATGAGAAACAGGCTCAACAGCTAAGCTAATGCTCTTCTTGAGTCTGAAACATTATGTAATTTCAGGGACAAAGGTGAAATAATGTGACTCCAGTGTTTGGCTTCCCTCTTCCATGCACACTGTAAACAATGACATTCCTTGGGACGTTTCCTTTAACCTCATTGTAGATAAATGTAGAGAACACAGCACACACCTGCAACTGGCAATAATTTAATTCTTCTGCCATTCGTCAGCTATTCCCACCAGAGCATATTGTAGGTCATATGTAAAGTGTTAGACAGAGCATTGATTTATATCTTCTTATCCACTTGATTTATTTTGCTGTGAAAGTACCCTCTTAAAGTACCCCCTTTTAAAATTTAACTAATTTATAGATAACATTTCAATTAAAAAATATATTAAAGATGGTGGAATGTGATGGTCATCATTACCCTAAGTACATGTATGAAGACATGAAGGATGTGACTCTACTTTGGTTATATGTGTAATATGGATTGTAATGCATTCTGTTGTCATATATCAAATTAAAGTTTTAAAAAATGAATGAAAAAAAATATTTTTAGTTGTAGACAGACACAATACCTTTATTTTTTATTTATTTATTTTTATGTGGTGCTGAGAATCAAACCTAGTACCTCACACATGCTAGGCAAGCACTGTACCACTGAGCCACAACCCAACCCCCACCCCCATTTCAATTTTTCTAAGGAACATTTCTTTATCTCTCCCCATCCATAAACATGAATTTTTTTGCCTCAAAAGCTGTTTTTGATTTATTATTCCTAGCTCCACAAATGACTTCCCCTCCCCATATTCAAATTGCTTCTCAGTTTTTTCTCAATAGTTTTTTTTTTCCCCTGTAAAACTATACCCAAGCTCAAGAAAATGACCAGTATTAGAAATCCTAATCATAAGGCTGTATGGCAGAGGTACTGGGAAGCTGGGGCATGGGCAGGAACATAAGCACCTCCTTTCTTCCATGATACAGTCATTGCATAAGCCTTGGCAGAAACCTCAGGCAGACAGGGTCACCTTCTGATCCCTGGGACTGAGGGATTTCTTGTACTATGGGGCATTTACTGCTGAAACTGAGTAAGTCCTGAGCAAGTTGGGGCACACCCATCTCACTAATTTCTCCTTATTACTCTTCTAAGATCCTCATTCCTTTGAGAGAATGTACTGATCCTCGCTTCTTCCTGATTCTAGCTGTATCCAAATATTCAAAGATCTGGAGCAGCACATCTCTCAGAGAGAGGGCTACTTAAAATAAATGTTATCAGATGAAAGTGGAGGGAAGCAAGCAATTAGGGTTGGCACAGGTGATATCCAACCCTAATTGCATGGTCATGGCTGTGTAGAGTGAGGTGTTCATAGTTTCTTGCATATTCTGTAAGAGTCATAGTTTCTTGCATATTCTGTAAGAGAGTACCGCAAATACTAATCTGCACCAAGCTTTTTTTTAAGTTTAATAAAGTATCTTAGGGTTCTTTTTATGACCTTCTGTGGAGATGATGATCTACCATATTCCTATTATCTGATGTGTGTTGTGTGCAAATAATGTATTTAACTCTGTTGGTAGTCTCATGGATCTTTTCTGACATTTTACCACTACCAGTAACATTGTAAGTATCCCTGTACCTGAACATCTTTGTGTTTTTTGTAAGTATATTCATTGAATGAATTCTTAGCTATGAAACTGAATTTAAGACTTTCATTGCCAAACTGTCTCCTAAAAAACACTAAATCCATTCCAAGTTCATCAGTAGCATAAGAAATTCTAGAATATGGACTGGGGATGCAACTCAATGGTAGAGTACTTGTCTAATATGTGTGAGGCCTTAGGTTCCATTCCTAGCACCAAAAAACAAAACAAAACAAAACAAAACAAAAAGAAACCCAAATCTTGTATTCCTAGACAAACATTTGCAAATGATATATTTTGCCAATCTTAAACAAAGTTGATCACTTTTTCATCTGTTTGGTGGCTACTTTCAACACCCCCCCACAACACCCCCAGTGAGAAGCTCATTTAAATTAGTTATCTTTTGAGGCTTCAACATTGTATTAATATGTTAATGTTCTGGGTATATTAAGAAAATGAATGCCCCCTTTTTGGTAAGTTTTATTTTGTTCTAATTTAACTTTCATTTAATGTAGTGCTTTTATTTAAACAATATTTTTGCAATGAAATTGATGTTGTTCAGGTGGTATCTTTACACCCCTTGGTATCTTTTATCTTGTATCACTAAGTAGATTCTCAATAAATATTTTTTGAATGAACACACAATGAATGCATAAATAAGTGAATGATACAATTTACTTCTTTTTATTCCTCCTCATATTATAATGGGGATTTGGAAAACGAATGCCAAAATGTATATTTTAACAAAATTTTATGGCAAGTTATCTTAGGGTAGGAATTTTGCAGTTTGGCAATATGGTATCTCTCTCACATCGCACAGTACTGGCACATAGGAGATATATGTGGAGAATAATGAGGTAAATAATAAATTATTTGAAGTTTACCCTTCTGGCCAATGGCAGACTTTTCTAGAAGTGGTAACCTGCAAATGAGTCCAGACAAGAAAGAGCTGTTTTTTTTTAGGCCCAGAATTTCAACTCAGTATCACCGAAGCCTCCTACTTATTTCCTTGTTTCCAAGTAAATTAAACAGGAGTGTTAAAAAGAAGAGAAGAATGATTATGACCATTAATCTAGAACCAGGAACCATATTTAATTGCATTTATAATGTTTATAATATTGTTGTTTTTGAAATGTTCAAAATTTCCTAGAGAAAACAACTATTATTACTGCTTGCCAAAGTGCTCATAAAATGGCCTGATTGCTAAGAACAGAAAACAAACCAAATCAAAATAAAATCAGCCAAACAGCAACAGAAATAAATGTGCCTTAGTATATAGTTGGATGATTACCAGATCAGCTCTCCACTGACCACCATCCTTCATGGTAAGGATGCAGTTTTCAGGACAAGCACATCATTTTTAGGGGACATTCAGGAAAAAGAAGCCCCTTCAGAATGTCAGTTTCTTGGGTCACTTGGGGTCTTAGGAAAATCCTCTTGTTGGTGCACTGGATCACACATGCATTATGTAACTCCTTGCAACCTAATAGCTGAGCCCATGGTTTCATAGCTATTAAAATATGCCACAAACCAAACCACCTGTGAGGCGCCAACTCAGCAAATGTGCCTATGCAAAAAGCAGTCATAAAAATACAGAAAATGAGGATGAAAGAAGCCCGAATTGCAATCTAGAGGTCATGCATTTGATGCCATGAGGCACAAGAAGAAAAGTATAACATGTAAGTTGGAGGAAGATGGCAGCAAGGGGTCTTGGCATTGAAGCCCACCGCTGTGTGAGAGGGCCATAGAATGTGGAATGAGTCAGAACAACTACTGTGGGGCCCCTTTTGGAAAAACTGTAGTTATGAATAATTATGTGCAAGCACGAGGAGAAATGCCAGACAGGAGAATCTATGCTTAATGTGAAAACTGCGTTTTCTTTTTCAGAACCTCAATATACAGTCTTTTTTACAAAATGTGAAAATGTTTCTGGAGGAAAGATTATCAGAGTTGCATTTTAACATCTTGTTACCTTTTTGTTAAATTTAAAGGAACATAACTTTTCAAAGAGAAATACTACCCTTTTTACCTTCCCTCTCTCTGTCTTCTCCCTCCCCCCCCCTTCTCCACCTCTTTATATGACAGCATTGAGTAGCTCTAAGTGTTATCTTGGGTTATAATTGAAATTAGACCCTGTGGAATGAAATGAATGGTAGATTTTTCCTCAAAGGCCCCTTGTTCTAACAGATTTTATCTGGTATTCTTTGTTAATAAGGTGGTAATGTGACTATAAGAGCTTCCACTACTGGAGAAATCCAAGGAATTATAGATCAGTAGCATTGATGTTGAGTATTATGGATCTCTCTCTCTCTCTCTCTCTCTCTCTCTCTCTCTCTCTCTTTCATATTTTTTCTGTACTTTACACTCTTAGCTTGAATTCCCTAGACATACCTTTTATGCTAACACTTTATGGGGGAGGTGGAGTGATACAATCCCAAGAAAGCAAAAGTGGATTGAAGGTGAGAGGACTAGCCGTGGGGAAGATGAGGGAGTAAATAAAGACAGTGTACTATACGCTTGTCACATGTTCACAGAAAACACCACTCACTAGTTGCTAAGTTACAAGAGGCATAGCCTGTGAAACTACATAAAACCACTGTGTCTTAGAACATGTCGTATGGGGGAAAGACAGGGAGCACTTTTTCTGCCTATGTGTTTTATGTCTCTCATTGGTCAAAGTTTGCTCCACGGGCTCTCATACTCCCGGAGCCACCCACAAGTGCCTTCAGAACCAGAGCCTGCATGTATCCTACTTGTTGCTGGATGGTTCCTGTTGAGTCAGAGATGGTTGCCCAGACCAGGCCCTTCACCTCCAGGATGCACAGGCAAAGAGGGACAAGAATAATGCAGGGATGACTAAGGCTTTATTAAGGCTTCCCTGACCAGGAAACTGGGGAAAGTAGATTATGCCCAAGGGGTGGGTTGGGCAGAGCTGATCTGGGAAGGACATACACAGGGACTGTGTACTCACATCTGGTTCACTGACAGAATCAGAATGGGTCAGACCAGAGAATTGTTAAATTACACTTTTCTAATATCTCTAATGTAGTGCTGTACACTAATGCATGGTCTTCTGTTGCTTGAGAACCTTATTTGTAGTGGGTGTCGGATATCATCTTTTTGAATGCTCACAACTTGATGGACTCCATTGTGGTACAGATGAGAAAACTGAGACCCAAACAGAATGATGCACTTGCGTGTGTTTGCAAAGCTAGAATTTGAAACTAGGTCTTTTTATTTCCAAAGTCATTTGTTTCCTCACTGGAAAATCAGCATCCTTTTTACTATTCCTGCTAGAAAGCATGAATCCTTGCCAGAGATAATATTGATAAGGGGAGTTTTCTTTTACTGTATCACACTTACAGCAAAATCTCAACTTTTTATTTTTGTGTTTCATGTACATGACAAAAGTTTCAGACTTTTTTAAAATTTATGTGAATAGTTGTATGTGTGTGTGTACAGGCAGACAGACAAAAATTTTTGAGGTGAATTTTTCAATTCTCCAAGTAATGACAGAATGGAATGACAGAGTTGGATGAGCAGAATGTTTGAAGCCAACATATGTTTTGACATACGCTGTTCATAATATTAGTTTCAGCAAAATAAAGAAATTATTTGTGCTATGGAAGAGCTCCTTTGGGCAAAACAGTCTCGACTTGCTACCATTGTTGAAGCAGGCTGAACACGTTCAACAAGATGATTGTGTCTACTTCTTATAGGTTTTGTTTCTAATATATCATTTTGACCTCAGATAATAATTCTCTGCAGCCGAGCTGGAATTAAATCCCATTGCTCACAATCAGGTGGATGGATATTTTTATTACCAATATGCCATCAATGCCATGGAGTTCATATCTGTACATGCAACAGGAATAGCAAAGGAAGGATGAAGCAGGTGTTATTTTTGTGTGTTCATTAATTGCATGTTTCTGTTATATTAACTATTTTTTAAACTGCACCTGAAAATGTGTTGTAATGGAATATGAAATTTTAAAAGTTATTATACCATTGAATAAGTTTCTATGAATGGTTTTGAGACATCATATTCTGAATTTCAATTTACAGATGTGTTGAATCATTGCAAAGGTTATTTAGGCCAGTACTTTCCAAAATGGCACACATTGATAATTACATTTCTAATGAAAAGGATAATAAATAAAGGATGTGGCTTGTGTTCAGTCTTCCCTTGTATGGGTCAGTTTATCATTAATCTAATGCTGAGATAGTTAACTCAAAAAATGGTTTATTTAGCTTATGGTTTTGGAGGTTCCAATCCAGGCCTTTGGTAGGAATGCTAGGCAGCAATGGTGAGGAGCACATTTTTTGGAGTAAAACTGTTTACACCATAAGTCAGCAAACAAAAAAGAAAGATAGAAGGGCCAGGGACCCACAATCGGTCTTAAGGGCTAAGGATCTCCCACTAGATCTTACATCCTAAAGGTTCCACCAGCTCCCAAAGCACCCCCTGGGAACCAAGCCACAGTGACACAGAAACCACTAAACATCTAAACTAGCATCCCACTACTTGAAGCAAAGACTGAGGAAAGTCGGTATTTTGGTTCACTAATGATTCCCATGCCTTCGCACACTATTGGGAAGTCTAATGTATGCTAATAAACTTAGTTACTTTCATCTTTAAAGGTTTTATCTTCAATACTGGAGTGAGTTCTAAGTGTGTCAGGCCCCTTATTACAATTGTATGATTTTGTTTTTGCTTGTTCATTTATTTTTTTGTACCAGGGATTAAGCCCAGGGGCACTCAACCACTGAGCCGTATCCCCAGTCCTTTTTATTTTTATTTTTTTTTAATTTTGACACAGTGTCTCACTAGATTACTTACAGTCTTGCTGGCTCAGCCTCCTGAGCCACTGAGGTTACAGGCATGCACCACCGTGCCAAGCTACAAATTACAATTTTAAGACTTAATTATTAATATTTTCTCTTAAAGTAAAATAAGTTATGTATTATTGGGGAAGGTAGTAAACTGGACCTATAGTGAAAACAAGCACCATAAGAATTGCACACTGAAAATAATAAAGTTTTTTTTTTTTAACTGTGGAAAGTAAGAAAAGAGGCAAAATGAAGGATAGGGAAGTAGAAGAAAGAAGGATTGTAAATTGGAGCCTCTAAGACATATCACCCAAAAGCCCTCAAGTCTGATTTCTGATGGGAAATTCTACTGAGTCTATGTTTCCCAGACTTTGGAATTTCAAAATAAAAAATTATAGCGCCCAACATGAAATTACCACCTCTTGATTTTTTGCCAGATAAAGCTGTTTTCAACAGAGCAACTACCACATTCTAAAGCCATGCTTACATGTAGTAGATCCTACATACTACATACATTTAATATCATAAAATAGTAAGAACCCAAAGAGCCATCATCCTCCATAGGGATGTGCAGAAACCTTTGATGCAGGCAAATGTGTTGCCTTGGCCTTATTATTGTTACTTTAAATTTCACTAAGAGCCAGTAAAACTTCGTTTCAGAATACCACATGCCCATTTTGTTTGTAAATGACCATGGCAGTGTCATCCATAAGGACATGGGGTTATTTCATATCCTCTCAAAAATTGCTTCTGTGCAAAACAGCAGCTATTAAACATGATATAACACAGCTTTGGGTGACAATTTTTTATTGACCAACTATTTGTGTACTGGGCACTTTTACAGGAATACAGAGGTGAATAACATGGTCACAATTCTTACTTGACACTCTAATAAGGAAAGAAACATTAAACAAAATGTTTCACTGAAATGCCTTAAGCACCACGAAGGCAAAATACAAGGCTCTGTAAGAGAATGAAACCAAATTAGAAATCAGCCTTAAACAGAAACCCAATGGGATGGCCCTGTGTTTTTCCTATGTTTAAAGCACTTTTTGTTGAACTTTAAGAGGCACCATCTCTGGGCAGATAGAAGCTGAAGGACTGTTCACTGGGCTGGATGAACTAGAAAGTAGTACCTCTTCTCACATTGAAAAATCCCTGCCACTGGAGCGCTGGTTAGGTGCATGGAGCATGACTACAGAAGGATTTTGAGGAAGGAAATAACAGGATTGAATCTGCATTGTAATCTTACTTAATAGTTCAGAGGTGTTAGATAGGACTAAACTCTTTTCATCCATTTGCTTGAAAGAAGCAGAAGATATATCAAACATTTGAAACGTATTAATATATTGACTGGGTGAAAATCTTTATTAGGTAGGTAAGACCTAAAGACTGTTATAAATAGGAGCTTTTATTCCTTCAGCACCTCAGGCAAAATTGATTGGTTCAGGACTAAATTGCCAAGATGAATATTCCTTTCTGTGATTCATTTTCTCTTCTTTCAACATTTGAGTTCCCCTGTTTTATATTCAATCTAGAACTTGCTCAGTCCTCTCTGGTTTTGCTTATGAAATTTGGGCGAACCTAATTAAATAGACGTGACAGTCATTTGTTTGTGCGTTTAAACAATATTGTTATTTTATATTAAGTTATTGATCTGTGAAGAGAAAAGCATTTTTATATTAATAAGTGATGCTATTAATGAAATGAGCTCAATCCTGCCATAATATGGTAAACAGCAAAAATATGCTTTATGGAATGCTGTGATGTCTCACAAATGGACAGCTAGGCTTTCCAAAACACTTGTGTCTTTAATGTGGGTTTGCTTTTAAGTTCAAGCAATTGAGTTGGCTTCCTATCTTGTTATATACAAAGCTACTTGTCACCTAGATGAATATTGGCAGTTTGTCTCAGGGAAAAGAGAACAACTGGCTCAGCCCTTAATCATTTACCTTTAAAGTAGCTATCACAGACCAGTTTCAAAATAATCCTTAATAAACGTTTAAGAACATAATTAGGCCCATTAAATTAGACAAAGGGTAATGAAGGGAGCCGGGAAATAGGAAAGGCAGTAGAATTAATCAGACATAATTTTCCTATTCTTGCATATGAATACACAACCAGGGTAAGGCCACATCATGTACAACCACAAGAATGGGATCCTAATTAGAATAAGTTATACTCCATGTTTGCACAATATGTCAAAATACACTCTGATGTTATGTATATCTAAAAATAACGAATAATAATAATAATGAACATAATTGGGTTTTGTAGCTACTTGACATCTAACTGTAATCAGATACTCAGTGTAAAATGCATTCCACCATATTTTGTGGAAATTCATAGTGCAAATTCATGCTCATATATTCATTTTAGATAATTAATTTCTAACTAGAAAAATTCTTAAAGAAATATTGCCCTTTTCATTTTAGTGGCACTGAGCATCTAACTGTAGTTACAAGGGGAAAAAAAAAATAAACTCCATCTGTTCTTTCTATTTTACTTTATCAGGCCTTAACAATTGTATGATTTTCATGTTTTTATCTCTTCATCAGTATTATTATCCTTTATGGGGGTTTCTCCTGTGTGCCAGGTATTGTGATAGAACTTAGTAAACAACATCTTTAATTCTTTCAATAACCAGCAGAGTCATTATTCATATTTAACACCTATAGAAAATAAGGCTCAAAGAAGTTAAGGAATATCCTTGAATTTTCACCAAAATCCACTTTAATCAAGAAATTTATAACTATTGTTTTTGTTTAAATAAATATGGAAATTTCTTAGGCAAGTACATTTAGGTCTGTCCATGGGTTTTAAATGATCCTGAGCAATGTGACAGTGGAAAGAGCATTCCAGTTAGAATGAGAAAGCTTAAGTTTGGCACTCCTGCCACTTAAGAGCTGTGTAACTTTGGATACGTCACAAAAACATCCTCTGGGCCTCAGTCTCCCACAGGAAGGTGAAGGGTTGAACAAGATGCACGCTGGTATCCCTTCAATGTTTGATTCCAAAATTTTTAAAAGGAATTGATGACAGTCCTTTTTGTATACTGTTAAATCGCCTTTCTCTAGAACAGTTTCTCCTAATAAGCTGACCACAGGAGATTTAATAATCTTAGAGGGATGATCATAATATGGTTAGTAGATTCCAGGATAATTTTGTGTGGAAGACCAGGCAAATGAAATCTACCTACATATGTACCATTCCGTCATCATGCCAAATGACCTTGACTCCTTAAACATCTCAATTTGAGTTGTAGACATCTCTGAAATGTTTGGGGTAGATCTGGACCATGTTAATCTCCACTGCAAGCAGAGAAAGTTTCATCATCACCCTAATAGCTGTGTCCAAACCACTGGGTAGGAAGTGAATAATGGATTTAGTATCTTGTGATTCCCTTGTAAATTCAGCCTTCGAGATCGGGCCTCTTAAAGTCATGGATGTTTAGAGTAAAATGTTTACTTCTCAGTGATACTGTTTTCATATTTGGCTGTTAGCATTATTATTCAGCTATAATGATTTCCTTTGCATTGCCAACTATTTTTTTTTCTTTATTAAAAGGGGGAGGGTGTACTTGCTGAAGTCCAAAGTAAATGCGGGATTGATTTCTGGACCTAGGGTCTGGTTCTGACCCAGGAAGTAAGTTAGGAGCACTTCAAGGACTGGGTCTTGGCCACCATAACGGAGAATCACCTTGTACCAAAGGCTTTGGCTAAATTCAGAAAATGATTGAAAGTGGGGTCCACAAGTGTCTATCCTTGGTGTAGGGACACACACATCTTTGAAGGTCAGACAAGGAGGAAGCTCCCTGCTCCACTTAGCAGTCCCTTCTCCTTCAGAGGCTCCCTGCAGCAGAGGACACGAAGGAACCAAGTCTTAACCCACAAGCCGCCCAGGAAGCTGGCTCTCTTGCTGAATTCAGCGCTTGCTAGGAGAGAGCAGTCCTTTGAGTTTTCTAAATCCGGTCCACATTTTGCTGAGAGCTCAGGCACTGTGAACAAGAGGAGCCTCTGAGGGCTGGTTTCTGATGTCGCACTAGGCACGATAAGAATGCCATTGACGTCAGCAGAGTCATCATCAGGGAGAATGGCACCCCAGCTCTCAAAACCACACCAAGCAATTGCAGTGCTTTTGAAAATTAAAAGCCGGTGCTAGCGAGTGGGGGGGGGTGGGGAGGGAAAGAAGCAAAGGGGAAGCAATGGTTCCAACGGAACTCTTCTTTCTTTTGTGTATTTTCTGAACTTAAAAACACACACAAAAAAAAAAAAAAAAAACATGCACTCACAATTTGCTGCAGTGGCTCTTTTGCCTAAATCGAGGGTGGTGGGTGTAAGAGGGGAGGGGAGGGAGAAAAAGAATATTTAATTTTGCTAACCTTTTTGAATTCAGATAAAATAAACTGTGCCACCCAGGTGCTGGACAGAGGCCCTAAGCCACAGGAGAAAATATAAGCCACTGAGGATGAAATTGCTGAACTAAAACTGATAGGCTTTAAATGTGTGTTGATGAATAGAGTACCAGAGGAAAATTAAACACTTCAAAGGAGCTGCTACAAAGCAACACAGCCCCAAATGCACAGTACTGAGGATTCTTGAGAGAGAGAGAGAGAGAGAGAGAGAGAGAGAGAGAGAGAGAGAGAGAGAGAGAGAATATGAATGTGTGTGTGTATGTGTGTGTCTGAGAAAATGACAAAGTTGTGGGTTTGGGAAGGGACACTGCCCCTGTGTTATGATTTCAGCTTTGAGAGGCGGCTCCAAGAACATCATCTCCAGCTGTAATTCAAAAAGGTTACCTAGACTGGAAAATGTCTTGGAGGTTAAGAAGTCTGAAAACGATTCTTTAGTGTAAATTGCCCTGGCTTTCAAATTCCATAATTAATCTAATCTTTTCATTCTCTTTCCTTCTCCCAATTGTTCCGGCGGCTCTGCCTTCACTCCCTGCCACCTCCCCCCCAGCAATATTAAAACCACACAGAATAGACTTGATGATATCAGCTGTGCTTCATGCTTTATTTTACAGCATCGATTGGCAGCTTCCCAACCCCATAAAATCTTTTGCTGATGTGATTTTCATATCCTTATCCTTCAGTTATACCAGAAAGAATTATTTCTGAGTTGTGGAAATGTTAGCAGGAAAACAAAAGAACATATGCACATAAAGCAAAGTCTGGCAGGAAATGTGGATTTAATAAATTGCATTATGTAAAACTCTTATTTCAAATGGACTGGTATGAGAAGCAGCCACGTGAGAAAGACATGTAGTCATTGAGTCTCTTTTTCAAGACCTGTTTCTGAAAAGGAAGAAATGTTAAACAATTTCTCCTTCAAAAACATAAATCACAATTAAGGTAGAACCCACTCCTTCATCCCATTTGATCTTGAAAAATAGCAAAGGTTACATTAAATGGGCTTCTTGTGATGCAGTAAATAAAAGGGGAAGGAGTTTTGCAAGGTACATTTACTATGTTCATGTAACCTGTCCTGGTTAGTGTGATGGTGAAAGACGAGTCATTATCCATGTAGGAATTTTGGTTGTGTTTGCTTAAAGGATACAGGTAAAGCTCTAACTTGGCTCACATTAGCTAGTTTTTGTTTTCCTTTGTTGTTCATTTTATTTTGTCTTTGCTTATTTTTGAAATTTTGCTTTGTCCATTTCATAAATGGAATCTTTAACTTCCTCCTTACTTTATTCTTCCCTTCCTCCTTGTTCCCTCTTCTTCTCCCCCCACCTTCTTATATAGTCATAAAAGGAAAAGATTCTGAGTGTGAGTCTTGGGATCTGATAGGGTCCTGAATGGTGCATCACAGGCTCAGAGCCCCTGGCTCTCAATGTATGAATATTTGGGTTGCTCTATTGTGCTGATGAGGTCAGGACAATTAAGCAGGGACAGAGCCTCCTGCAAGACTCCTTGCCCCACCAAAGATTACAAAGAACAAAACAAATCAAACAAACAAAAAAAACGACCTGACTTAAATTTAATGCTGTCACCACAATAAGGACCAACTGTTTCCTTTCCCTTTCACCACTTTGTCCTGTGCCTTGATGCCAGTGTTCTGAACCATCTCCCTGAGTTCCTGTCAGTGTCTGCCATCTCCAGTCCTATCCTACCTGTGATTTTCAATATTTTCCATCCAGATGGAAAATACCAAATACAAAAATACAAATGCCTTCCCTCCTTCCTCCTCCCTGGCGTTCTTTTTGTCTCCCAATTTCCCCTCTTCATTCCTGGAACATTCCCAGGCTACATTTGGTGGAGATGCCCTGGTGATGTTGAGGTGCCCTTTGCTCCAGGCACCCCAACAGGAAGCCCAGAAGTCCCCAGAGTCTGGATATGTCTGTAATCAGGCTCAGGTCCACTGAACACTAATTTGTATCAGGAAACTACTGAGATTGATGAAGGATGGGAATTAGCAAATGGGGCTGGCAGTTGGCTGACAGAGGAAGTTTTAGGAAGAGGATCATTGAGAAAAGGAAAAAAAAGAATGTAATCCTTTTCAGGTGTGTTAATTTCCTTTATGGACAGAATTACCACAGACATAGGGGTTGCAAGAGACGTTTTTTTCAAGTCTGTCTTTGCCTGAGGGTCTGGCCTTACTTTATAGGAGGAGGCAAGGATAAGTGCATTGAATTTGATTATGGACACTGTCTAACCCTGGCTTAATGAGCCATGGAAACAAAACAGCTCAACCTCCTATAACTGTTGTAACCCAACACTAGAAGCATTGAGAGCACTGTGGCTTTGGTTACACATGTTTGTACTATAGGCTCTGCCTCAGCGTTTGAACTTAGTTCTTCTTGTAGCAGGCAAACATCTCTTAGAATTGAGTGGAAAGGAAAAATAGCGAAGTGCAATTCATCAATCAACCACGATTAATATATAAATAAGGAAGCAGAGACCTAGAAAGAAATGTTTACTTAAAGATAGACCCTTTTCAGAGCAAAATCAGAGCCTGGGTTCTGGAAAAGTTGTTCCTTCTTGATTATATTTTCCAAAAGTTATAAAGGTTATGCATTAATGAATTGACTGTTTTAGAAATACCAGAGTACATTCAAGACAAGACCATGTCCATTAAACAGTGCTGCCTTTTTCCATTGTACAGATGAGAAAGCTTAGAGAATTTAGGTAACTTATCTAAGATCTTGTAGCTTATGAGCAGTAATGCCAAATTTGGATTCAAGGCCTTCCGACTTTTAAATAACCTCGGGGCTTTGCCATAGTGCTTCGCTACAGGCTTTTTCCAAAATGAGTTACTTCGAATCTATCTGACACGTGAGCCTGCATATCCAGTAGTTTCCAGATTTGCAATGGCACGCATATTTCCTATCTGTAAATATTAGGTGGCATAATGTCTGGAATGGACTAGAGCTTTAGAAATGAAGGCAAAACGTTTGGTTTGATGCTAATGTTAAGAACTCCCATATTAAAATCTTAGGAAACTTAGCAACTGATGTTTCAAATGAATTAGAAAGGTCATACATTTTGGAATCAATAGTTTGATGGCAAGACAATAGTATAAGAATAAAGAATTTGGGGGTTTTAACAAAATAAAGTATTAAGAGTATGTATAAACAGCAGATTACAGAGGAAATTAAAGATAACCTGAAAAGAGTTTTAGATTTTAACCACTGCAGCAGCAATTCTTTAATTCTCAAATAAATCATGTAGGTACTACAAAATCAAATAGGACCAATCAATAAATCATGTAGGTACTACAAAGAGGAAGAGCTGGGATGTAGTTCAGTGGTAAAGCAGTTGATTATTTTTAATCGGTGAATTACCTGAATTGACAGAGAAAATAAATATCACAAGATGATTTGCTGACAGAATGTTAAACGCAAAGAAAGCATTAGAGATGATTTTAGAATCTAAAGAATTTTAGAATGATTTTAGAATGCTAAAGACAGAGGGAAGACTATGTGCAATTTAGAGATGAACCCTGAGACATAGGGAAAGGCCTTAATAAACACATAAATCAAATAATTCCTTTTGTTGATTATTCTTTAGAAACTAAGTATAATACTATCAGTATGATCATGCCTTTGCCATAGGACCTAAGGCAACATCTATTGGTTTTGGGAAATGAATATCTGGAAAATTGGCAAAAAGATTGAACATAAAATAGAAGTGCCTTAATTCTATTCACTGCTGTATAGTGCAGAGGTAGATAAATCAACACACAATTCAAATGCAATGCATATTAGGGGAGGCTTGCTAAAGCCACAAAGGCTAAATAGTGGATGGAGGGCTTCAATCAGCATGGGCCAGCCAAGGCAGAGAAGTAGTCTCAGAAAAGTTGCAAAGGTAAAAAATATGTGAGATGATTGAGGAATGACCACAAAGTTGAAGAAGGCTGAAAATTAAAGGATGACACAAAACCCTGGAAGCTAAAGCAGTAAAGGTAACTGGATGCTTTTCGTTGTACTCTATGCTGGAACGTGAAGGACACAAAGATCAAGACATACAGCTAGCTGCTACGGGGCCTCTAATTTGCTTTGTGTATGTGGACACATGTTCTTGTTAGAATTTAATATCTTGAGAGGCTATGGATTACTTAGTTATGGTGATATTTAAACTTCTACTGTAGGGAGAAAGGGAAGTAAAGGGGAAATACTCCTAAATGATATTGGCCAAATTACATTGTTATCTTATGTGCATGTATGAATATGTAACAACAAATCACACCATTATGTACAATTATAAAGCACCAAAAAATGTGGGAAAATAAACAAATAAAAGTATACAGTAGACTATGGTAAGGAGTTGAAAGTGTATTTTAAGGGTAGGAAGTGTAGTTGGATTAGGAATTTTATTTTGTTGCATGATAGCCCACCAATTCTCCTCCTTGCTCCCTTCCCCAAACCTGCTGCCAAAATAAACCCAAAAAGCCCTGATCTGTAATGTTTGCCCATTCCCATTCCTCTGGTGTAAATATTGCCACCATGGCCGATTATAAGGTACTACTGATTTAAGAATCCTTCTATAAAAAATCTTGAACATTTACCAGTTGACAAGATACAGATCTGGCTGGCATAACCACTACAGCAACAATTCTGCAATTCTCAAATAAATAATAGGACCAATAAATCATGTAGGTACTACAAGGAGGAAGATAAGAGCTGGGATGTAGTTCAGTGGTAAAGCAGTTGCCTAGAATGTATGAGGCCCTGTATTCAATCCCCAGCACCACCACTAAAAAGAAAAAGAAAAAAAAAAAAAGAGGAAGAAGAAAAAAAGATCTTGAGAATTAGCCTAGACAGGAAATGCTTCGTTGAAAAAGTAAGGTTTAAATTAGGACATAGAGATAGAAAATGTAAATCGATAAATAGGAGCAGACACCCCAAATGTGATGCACAGATGTTGAATCATGTGTAAGTGGGCCAGTCCTGTAGCAAAGGGTCCATCTGAATGAGACCTTAGGAGGAATTTAGACCTCAAAGCCTTGGCCTAACTGAGATATTTGGGACATTAATTTTAAGTCAACAGGCAGTATTTGAACAGAGATGGGCATAGGATATTTTGGCAAATGCAGTTTTCCTAGGAAGATTAATCTGCTAATAAATTGAATAATGAGTAGCACTGAGACTCCAAAGTAGACTAATTTGCAAATAAGACCTGGCGTGTATAAGTGAGAGTATTTCAACTCGGCAGCAGTTTTGGAATTTTATAGCTCCTGTGTTGAGAAATGGAATCCCAGAATGTTGGGTACAGGTACCGGGAAACCAAAGAAATAATAGGGACTAAATGTAGGGAAATTAAGTACAGATGAAGGAGTTGGCACATAGACCCACTGTGTACTGTAAAGTATTTTTATTGGTATTTAGTCTTACCATTATTGTTGCTAATGATTATATTGAATAATTACCAACTGCTGCTAATTATTTAGAACTAGGTGCCTTAAGCAACCTTTCATCTTGCAAAGTGCTGTTTTCTTTGAACTAAAAACAAAACAAACAAACAAAACAAAAAAAAACGTGTTTGAAACATGGAAACTTGGAATAGGTCTATCTCAGCAGCTTGTGTGAAACCCTTCTTGTTCCTGTTGTCTTTCCTGCCTTTACACTTTGTCACTCCCCACCCCCAGCCCTGCCAGCTGTTGTGCCTGTCAGACCAGCTCTTGTCTTTCTCCCACCTCTGCCTGGCTGCAGAGTCATCATCTGAGCAGCTCTGTGTTGGTATCTCTTTTCGACAGAATTCCTGTGCCCGTGTGGTACGTGCAGAGCATCTTCCTTTTGACCCTCTTAAAACTTACTCGAAGGGTGTTTCCTGCACACATTGCTTTAGAATTCAATAATAGGGCAGTTATGGGTTCCTTTTATTGCCATGATGCTGATTCTTAAAAGCACTCAAGAGTGAAAAAGAAAGGAAAGGTAGTAAAATGCACGTACCTAGATGTTCATGGAGCACGTTTGCACATGTTCCTGGTGGATGTTATTTTAAAAATCTGTCTGTGCAAGTCTGAGCTGGGACAAGTTCGATAAATCAGTGTTAGAAGGCAAAAACGTTCATCACCTTCATCATTCAATGTAAATTGCATGCAGCATATGCATTGTACAAATCTGAAGGATGAGCTTTCGGAACATCATTACTTTTTGTTTTCTCTGACTATACAATGAGAGATTGTACATAGCTTTAGCCACTTCAATATCTTGAACATTCTTCCTCAAAACACTATATTGTAGTATTACTTATGTAATCATAGATTGTGGCTTTATACAATGCTATGATAAAAATGTTCAGCAAAATGTGTGGGTTTCCTGAGGAGTAAACCATGACAAGTAAGGTCAGGGAGTTTCACCAGACTTATATATGGTAGTAACAGTTAATATAGTATTACCAGACTTTCCTTAGTATATATGTTACATTTGGAAAACATAACATGCACATAGCTTAGTTGTAAACAACAATATACATGCTATCAGGACCTCAGACCTCAACCCCCTAGTGACCCTTTCATTTGGAACATAGATTGACATAAAGAAGGAATCAAATGAGGTCTTTGTATGCCACAAATGTTCACAATGGTCACCCACTAAAGATAATATACCACATTAATCTGAGAAAGGAATGTCCATATTTTAGTAATGATTCATGCCAGCTTGATATTGTGCTGCCAAGACTTCAAAATGTTTGCATACATTTACATTTTGCTTAACAAAATGTCATTGAATCTTTTTCTTCCTCAACATATACTTCTTTGAAAATTATTTTTGTAGTCCTTTATGGTCTAGCATTTATTTAACCAATAGACTTGAACCTTTATATCATCTTTGAAACTTTCTTTCCTTCCACGCTTTTTCCTTAAAACATGAATATTGAAAGTGGGGGTGGGAAGGATATATCAAATATAAAAGATGAAATGTAAGATCAAATATAAAAGTAATTTCCTGGGAAAGGAGGAGAGAATTCCCTCATATATGGTAGTAACAGTTAACAGTAGCCTAATTACGCTCAATATCTTGATAAGTAATGCCATTTACTGAGTGATGACCGTGTGCCACATTATCTTAAGGACTTTCATAATCTCACCATAAATCTGTGAGTTTGGATACATCATTGTTCTTATTTTATAGTCATGGAAACTGAGGCACAGAGAGGTTGAACACTAACCCAAGGTCACACAAATAATAAAAATCAGGAGTCAAACAGGGGCATCTGTTTCAGGGATTAATCTTCTACGTTACCAGTGTTAATCTGCTTTTGTTGTATCCTGGGGCATCCTTTCTAACAGAATGTACCTCATGTGATGGACACCATTATCCAAAGTACATGTATGAAGACATGAATTGGTGTGAACATACTTTATAAACAAATAGAGATATGAAAAATTGTATTCTATATGAGTAATAAGAATTGTGATGCATTCCGCTATCATGTATTTAAAAAACAAAAGCAATAAAAAAATAACTGGATACAGAAAAAAAAAAGAATGTACCTCTTAGCTTTGTAGTTCTTAGAACTAAACAAATAAATAATACAGGTAAAATAGCTGAGTTGTTGGGAGCTTTAATGGCTAATGGATGGGAGGGCGGGGAAGGACACCATCTCCATGAGATAATAATGAGGGTTTTATTTTTATAAGTGATTTTTTTGGGTGATTGGTTTTATTCTGATAATATAGCATACCTCCAATTGAATAAAGGAAACTTAATTTTAACAAATTTGTGAAGTAGTATTATTGTAGAAGTAAGTCTACTGATATATTTTCAACCCCTGTAGCCCCAGCTACTCCAGAGTCAGGCGGGAGAATTCCAAGTCTGAGGCCAAACTGGGCGACTTAGTGAGACTCTGTCTCAAAATAAAGAGCTGGGAATGTAGCTCACTTCACACATGCCCAACATGTGCAAATCCCTGGGTTCTATCCCTAGTACTTTAAAACAACAATGAAAAGGTGATTTAATCAAATCAGCTAATATCAGAATCTAAATTCATAAAAGGGAAGTGATATAGTGTAGGAAGTTTCCTACAATCAGTTCCACACCACTGCCCTATTTTTCCATTTATATTTTGTTTGCTGGTGAGGATGACTCTTGTCTGCTGTATCCCTAGGTGTGATGTAGGGCATTCATAGGTGTGCATGGAAGGAAGGAAAGAAGGAAATGAGGGAAGGTGGAAGGAAGAGAGGGAGGGAAAGTGGAAGGAAGGGAGGGAGGGAAGCCTTGTTCCAGCCCTTACATCTGGCCATGTGATTGGACAGCAGTCATTCAGCCCAGTTAATGCTGCCTGGCTCCTGCATCCTCTGGTGCTCAGCAGGAGTAGGCCACAGTGCTCTTACTGCTGCCTGACTGCTCTTACATGGGGCTTTCCCTGTCTTAGCATCCAGGAGCAGGGCCATTTAATGCTTCCGATCCAGTGAGGTCTCCTTCCCAGAGCTTCTCAGGGTGCAGCACATTTTGTTGTTGCTGCTGTTTAATGACTGTTTCACCCATGAGAGAAGGAACTTTGTTTACTTTCTTCACTGCTGTACCCAAAGGACTAGCACAACGCAGGGCACATACAAGGTTTAGTAAAGATTTTTTTTTTTTGAGTGATTAATGTTTCTTAGGACAGTGCCTTTCAACTGAGGGTCACAACCTATTCATGCATATGGCATCAACTTCATGGGTCACAACCAGCTGTTAGAAAAGAATAAATGGGATAGAGTAGAAAAATAAAAGTGTTATCACACACAGGAAATTATATTATGTAAGTTTGTTTTAGTATAGGTATGCTTACATAACACACACACACACACACACACACACACACACACACACACACACGCACAGTAATCTCCCTTTAGCCATGGAATATATGTTCCAAGACCCCCAGTGGGAGCCTAAAACTACAGATAGTACCAAGACCTATATATCCAATGCTCTTTTACTATAAATACATTCCTAGGATAAAGTTTAGTTTATAAATTAGATGTAGTGAGACTAAGAACAATAAGTAATAATAAATTAGAAACAACTAAAAGAATATGCCATAATAAAAGTTACTTAAAACATGAATTATTTCTACAATTTTTCATTTAATGTTTCCAGACTACAGTTGACTATGGGTAACTGAAACTACATAAGTCAAAACCTTGGATAAGGGGAAACTACTATACTGAATCCCTAATTTGTTAACTTTTTTTAAGGTTGAATTTTGAGAAGCACTATACAAGGTTCTCTTCAAACCAGGAGATAAAGTCCAGATATTGACCTATTCTTTTGGCCCTAAGTCCTGTTTCTAATCTTCCCATGCCCAATTATCACCCCTGCCACACACACAAACACATAATACATGTGTGTGTGAACATACACACATGCTATAATTCATCTTAAGTACTATGGCCAAGGAGGGGTGATGTTGTAAATGTTTGTTGAAAAAAACCATTTATTCCCTTTGACAATAACTTGTATTTGTTAAAAACAAATAAGAATACCAAAATAAAATATCTTTACTAAGATTTGCTGATGCAATGATTACACTGAATTACCTTGGAAGAATTCTGTTTACACCCTGAAAAAAGGCTCAGGCAGAATTTTGCTGTTGCAGTTTTTCATAATACATCCAGCAGCCCCAAGTTAAGCATGCATCTTTTCTACTACATGTTGTGCAGAGCAAACTATCTTTTCCCCTAGTTTTGGACTTTCATTTCAGAGTTTAAGGAATTTATGACTTGGTGCATTTGATGTGGCACAGTTCCACATGTGAGGGATGGTGATTTGGATAGCATGACAGAAGTATGTGCCAAGAATAATTGGCTTCTGTATTGTGGAACAGCTCAAATACAGTGTGTATCACAGTATGTAATTTGGTGTACAAGATGTCTATAGTTCAAAGTGCTTTACTCCTCTGCAGTGGCAAGCTAGGCTTCCTGTTGGTTGGCTTGGTAGGTTTGCAGTAAACAGGCTGGTTGCAGTTAGAAAAAGTGTCCATCTAACTAAGTGCATTTTCCTGGTCCTGCAGATGCTCTAGACTTTAATCCCAGGGTCTTTTCTTTTTCTCTCTCCCTTCTTACTTTCCTCCCCACTTTCTTTCTTCTTTACTTCTTCCCTTCCTCCCTCATTCCCTTCCTTCTTTCCATTCTTCCTCCTTCTTCCTCTCTTCTTGCATCCTTCCTTCCTTCATACATTTCTTCTTTCTTCCATTGAGTATAATACAAATCAATTCTTTTGTTTACTTCCACTATGTCTTCGCTTTCTCAAGCATGCTATTATTAAGAATTTTCTGGGCTCTGATAAAACATGTGGATTCCAAGGTAACTCCCCATAGATTCCTCCAAGTGAGTAAAGTTGGGAAGGAGTCAGAGCGTTTGTGTTTTTTAACCAGTTGACAGTGATTCTTATAATCAGGCCCTTGAAAAGCATTAAAGTAACTACATGTGAGGTAAAAGCTTTGGAGTAAGATGGACCCTGGTTACCAAGACTTGCTGTGTTGTCTTTGGGTAAGATACCTGGACGTTTTTGAGCCCTGGGATTTTAATGTGTATAAGAGGGTCAGCACTAATTCTTGGTATTGCTGTGAGGTTTCCATAAGACAATGTCTATAAAGTATGATACCTCAGTCATAGTTGATAGTCAATCAATGTCAATTCCTTTATCTCGTCACAATGTAAAGCCATCAAAGGTTCCATTTTTTTCCCAAGTGTATCTTAAGAATAATTCCTAAAGTAAAATGTAGTCAATAAAACTATCAAAATTTAGTCCAACTAATATTTGTGAGGTTCTGTGGGGTCAGGAACTTGAGTATATATTATCCGATTCAACTTTTGCATCATAATAAGTCCTGTGTGTGGTAGATATTATTATTCCCATAAAACAGATGTGTGAACTGAGGCTCAAGAATAATTTTACATTAGTAGGTGGCAGATTAGGGACCAATTATGTTAGTCTTTCTACTCTAACTGGCAAGTTTTATCCCAAACCTGTGTCTATTTTGAAAGATAATTTGCCTCTATATCACCTGTTCACATGTACACACAAATAGCTAGAAACATGCGAAGTAAATAGTTAATTTTCTTAGTAATTTATTTGATTCAAATTAGCATAATCATCTTTTTCATGAAAAATAGATTTATAGAACAGTGGTCCTCAAACTCAAATGTTCCAGCACTAGGCAGGCATGACAAAGGAAACACTGGCCAAGTATGACAGTAAGGACCCTAGGACCCTGGTCTGCCAGAAGGTGCAGGCTAGCCCTGAAGCATCTTCTTGTGGGCTCCCTACTGTCAAACCTTTAGCTTTCTTATGACAGGAAGAAATCCAAAATTGTATGTGAAATTTCCCAAGTTTCAAACAATGTGTGTGGGCCAAACAAACCACATCTGTGGGGCAGATCTGGTCTGAGGAATGCCAGTTTGCAATCTTGACCTAATTGCCCTTAACTCTCCACTTCTCTTCACATGGTAAACTGTCCATTTAAATGCCTTGGGTGTGTAGAGGGCCCTTTTGAGCTGTGTCTTCATAATATTCCCAAATTGCAGAGACAAACTTTTAGTTTTCCAGGTCCAGCAATTGGATTTGCTTAGAACCCAGTTGGATTCAGTGCTGTTACTAACACTCAGAAGTCACATAATACGAGAGCAAGAATATATATACTCTTACGGTGAGAACTGTATTGACAGGTAGGCAGCATGCCATATTGATCTGATGGGTTCATGCTTCCCTTGTAGTCCAGCCACTTAGGAAACAAACTTTTGAGTTAGAGACTGTTTTGACATATATAGAGTCAGAAACTAGGAACTAAGTGGATTTAAAATGCTTGCCTGCACTAGTTATGGATTATCTTCCTCCTTTTAGTTTTTTTTCCCCCTCTGGTACTAGGGGATTGAACCCAGGGATATTCTGCCACTGAGCCACATCCCCAACCCTTTTTTTTTTTTTTTCATTTTGAGGCATGGTATTGCTAAATTGCTGAGGGCCTCACTAAGTTGCTGAGGCTGCTCTTGAACATGTGATACTGCCTCAGTCTCCCAAGCTGCTGTGATTACAAGAGGGGCCACCATGCCTAGCTTTTATGACCATCTTAACTCTGGGCTGAAATGTTAGGATGTTACTAGTTTCCTCCATATTCAGATATGCTGAATAAATGCTGATTAAATGTCTCATTAAACTAGCTATACTATGAGTTGATTTTCCAACTCATGCACAGAGGTGAGACCTGAGAATTTTGCATTATGACTTGAGAATTACACGTGCCATTGTTGCTAGTGCTGGGCTCTGGGGAAGAACCCACATTTGAGAACTATAGCACTGCATTATTCACCTTCAGCAAACTGCTTTTCCCCCTTTGAAGAATATCACTGCTGTCTGGGTCTCTGCTTTACTCTGCCTACACAGTAATAGGATCAAATCCTGATCCTGGGCCTGGAACCTGGGTGCTTGGACAATTTCTAGATTATCTATTTACATTTTAAAATCTTTGATTTAATTATTTCCATTGGATTCAGTTATGACATTTAATTACTTTATTGCATTAAATTCAAGATGCCATTGATTGCAAGGCACACTCGTAAATCACTCTTGGGTTTCAGAGGTAGTAAAAAGTGGAGAGGAGGAGCTGGGATTGTGACTCAGTGAGAGAGCGCTCACCCAGCACATATGAGGCACTAGGTTCAATCCTTAGCACCACATAACAATAAATAAATAAAATAAAGGTATTGTGTCCAACGACAGCTAAAAATATACATTTTTTAAAAAGTGGGAAGGAGGCTAGGAGTGTAACTGAATGGTAGAGTACTTACCCAGTATACAGGAGGTCCTGGATTCAATCCTCAGCACCAGGAAAAAAAAAATATGTGGGGCAGATCTTCATTTTCAGAGTCACTGCAGTTCAATAAATTAAGCCTCAATTTGGGGGTGGTCTGCCCTGGATTATATAAACTCAATTGGATGGATACATTTGAAGGAAGGATTCCAGAGAGCTGTTTTAAACAAACAGAAGGTGAATTTTAAGTCTCCCTTTACCAATTCTTAGTGAGAAAGACACTGCTGGTATTGTGACCTATGGCTGACTTTGTCATTAATTGAAATTTATTGTTATCATAGTCATGCTCTCCCACTCAAATGTGACCATGCAATGCCTAATCCTTACCTCAGAATGAATCTCTTTTTGTCTCATTGGATTGGTAGGCCACGTGCTTTTTAAAAAAAAAATGGTTAATTATTAGATTCATGGTGACCTTGGCCAGTCAGGAAAGGACCTTTAGGACAAAAGGTGCTCAATTGCCCTAATTCTGCCTTGCCTTTATGGTATAAGTTATTGTTCCTAAAATAAAAGGATTTGGAGAAATCACTATTAATTTTAAAGAGTAATTTCACGAACAGTTGAGAGAGTTACTGGAGATGCAGAAATTCTAAATCTGTATGCCCTAATTTTTTTCCCCATCTGGTATTGGGGATTGAACCCAGGAACAGTCTGCCACAGAGCTACATCCTGAGTCCTTTTCATTTTTTATTTTGAGAGAGAGTCTTGCTAAATTACTTAGGCTGGCCTTGAATTTGTGATCCTCCTAACTCAGCCTCCAAAATGGCCCCAGATTACAGGCCTGTGTCACTATGCCCCACCTATTGTCCCCTTTTCTATTATCAGAAAACCTGCTGACAGTTCATATATTTATCCATTTCTAGAAAAGCAAGGGCTGGAGATATAGCTCGGTGGTAGAGTACTTGGCTAGCATGCATAAGGCCCTGGGAAAAAAGAAGGAAGGACAGGAGTGAGAGAGGGAGGGAGGGAGAGAGGAAGGAGAGGAAGGAGAGGAAGGAGAGGAAGGAGAGGAAGGAGAGGAAGGAAGGAAGGAAGGAAGGAAGGAAGGAAGGAAGGAAGGAAGGAAGGAAGGACCAGTCAGGTGCTGTGGCACAGGCCTGTAATCTCAGTGACTCAGGAGACGGAGGTAAAAAGTTCATGAGTTCAAAGCCAGCCTCAGCAACAGCTAGACACTAAGCAACTCAGTAAGACCCTGTCTCTAAAAAGGGCTGGGGATGTGACTCAGTGGTTGAGTGCCCCTGAGTTCAATTCCTGATGCTGATAAAAAAGGAGAAAGACAGTCAGACCTACAAGTAACTCCAATAGTTCCATAGTTATATAAATGTTACACCTATAGTCATCTCTTTCCCTGGATAGAGGAGTGTGACAAGAAGTCGCCTCAATTATTTGTATAATTTAAGTTGAAAGTAGACAGAATTACCCAAGAATTTCAGGTGTCTACAGACAGCAGAGGTTAAAACCCTCCACCAACCTTCTCTCTGCAACTAGACGTAAGGGAAACAATTAGAATGGATCCCAGCAGTTTATCTGTTCTATTCTTAGGAGGAATACCATTGCAAAAGTCCCTGGAGGGATTAATGGGTTGGGGGAGAAACTGGGCTGATTTTCACTGAACAAGTCAGAGTGAAATCAAAGAACTAGAGTTTTCCAGTCCAGGACGGGGCCACCCTTGGAAGCTTGGGATACCTAGCTTCACAGATACAGGATTGAGCAGGACCATTGTTCAACTCAGATACCACGTGACAAGCTTAGAACCTTCATGATAATTGACCAGCTTCCCACCAGAAGTTTAGAATAAGAGTCTGCTTTAGACTGACTAACCCCTGAGGTTCTTGGAAAATTTGAAGACTGAGGAGTTTTTAAGGAGAGAGAGACTGGATTTCCTACTGACAGGGTAGCTCTGGGCTCCAGAAAGACAACTGGAAAAACAAAGGTCATGTAACAATATTTATATCTAAGTCTTATGCCTGCCTCTGTGAAGATAGAATCAACTGAGACCAGATCTATTAAGACAAGTTGTAAGCATTTCAAGAAAATTATCCAAGTGTAGTTATGAAAATTGACATTCACTTATCTTTCACCCTGTTGAGTAGTACTTCCTGTGCATCAGAACCTGGGATTCAAAGTGAACTAAGGAAAAAGACTAGGTCTGAGTGCAGATGAAGGCACCTTCTAAGAAAGTTAATGTCTGTAGACAGAGGGGCACCTGTGAAGAAGTATAAATGGGGCTTGCTGTGTTGTGTCACTTTGAGAAATCACTCAGATGACCTCAGTTGTGAATAGGGGTCAGATAAGATGATCCTGGACCCAGTGGAGGCAGGCAGACTGGTTGAGAGCATGCTGGGATGTTGTAAAGGACAACCAGAACGCCATCACCAAATGCTGAGTGTTATGAAAAATAAAGCAGGAGTGAGACCCCACCTTCCAGAACCTCAAGGCAAAATACAACTAACATAGGAGGTCAGGAGCCTAATGATGAGGCTCCAAGGGCTGAAGAAAGCATGCATGTGAGTCATGATCACAGACTGGAGTTGGTTGTGAATGCAGTTGGGAAGAAAGTCTGGGGAAGTGTTGGCCAGAGTCAAAGAAGAGGTAAGAGGTATGCCTTAAAAGGTAACACTAGCCCCCCACCAGACATTCACATGTCCTTTATGTAATGGTGGTTGCTATTTTGAGAATGTCAGTTTCACGAGACACCACAGTAATGTGTTTCTGTGTGTTTTAAAAGCCATCACTATAAAAGCCCTAGAGTCACTCATGAAATTCAAGTACCAGTTTTTGCCCATGAGCATGGAACATTCTGTTCTACTAACAATAACTCGTCCTATTACGTTGGACAGTTCATCTCTCATTCTGTTGTTTTGTTCGTAATTTGGGGCCACATAAACACGTACAGGACCTGTGATGAATATGGTGATTCTCACTTTATAACCAAAGAGGGTGGTTGTCGTAGCTTGTGAACCATTGTGACCGTAAAGCCTGAAGTGAGTCATGGGATCTGACCCAGGTACAAAGATGTGTTATTATTCATGTTAGTTAGTTGAATTTCCTGGGCTGAACTTATTGGAGTTTGTTTTCTTGGTTTAGGACTGGATTTTAATGTTAGATCAAAAGTCTAAATGCTATACTTTGACTCAACGATTTTGTAGTTTGGGGAACACTTCATCTTAGAGCTCTCAGTTTCTTCATCTGAGAAACTGCAAGTAACACATTGGATCAAATTTCATCCAATATTGAGAAATTAATGATTTTGTGCTGTGCCAAGGACTGCTGGTGCTGACTGAATATCCTTAACAGATTTGTTAATTTAGTAATTAAAAAATAATTAAGATTATGAAGTGGCATAATTAATTATATTGGGTGGCATCTGCCTAATCAAAAGACTACATTTGTCAGAATCCCTTAGAGATGGGTATAGACAGTGAAATGTAAGCAGAAGGAGCTCTTACCTCAGAACCCTAACTTTTACCTTTGCTCCTCTTCTTGTAATACTGACTTGGGAATGTTTATATGATGGCTGGAGCATCAGAGACCATCTTGTAATCTGAATGGCCTTCTAAGGCTTATGTTAAGATGGTGAGGCAGGAAGATGATGGAGTCTAGGTCCCTGGTGAACATGGTGTCATCATTTCAGCTTTGACCTATTTCTAGATTTTCTCTCTTATTTTCTGAGAATGTTAATACACCAGGGTTTTTTTTTTTTTTTTTTTTTTTGCAATACTGAGATTAAAGCCTGGATGTTCTACTACTGAGCTATTTCTGGAATATTACTGTTTCAAAATTGTCCTTTTCAAAAAATTACTACTTTAAAAATTTTTTTGAGACAGGTTCTCACTAAGGTGCCGAGGCTACCCTTGAACTTGTGATCCTCTTGCCTCAGCCTCCTGAATTTCTGGAATTACAGGCATGAGCCACTGCATCCAGCAGCAATATCCCTCTTGTGGAAGGCCCTACTAACTGTCTAATTTGCTTTCTAATAAATATATTGACATCAGTTTATTTATTTATTTATTTGTTTGTTTGTTTGTTTGTTTGTTTATTGGTACCAGGGATTATACCCAGAGGTGCTTAACCACTGAGCCACATCCCCAGCCCTTTTAAAAACTTCTTATCTTGAGACAGGGTCTTGCTAAGTTGCTAAGGCTAACTTTGAACCTGCAATCCTCCTGCCTCAGCCTCCTGAGCCACTGTGATTACAGGCATGTGCCACCACGCCTGGCAGATTCTCTTTATATCTAATTTTCCATCCCTAAATTTTTCTCCTTTCAGTATTGAAGACATTAGCTTATTAACTAGCTTGGGAACTTCTTAGTGCTATTTCAACATAATTCATCAAACTTCTAAAATTAATGAGTTATTGGATATGTAGAAACATAGCCACAAAATGTGAAGAACTAGTGATGTTTAGAAGGGGTGAAATTGAGGGAAGTTTGTTCATAAGGAAACCATAAAATTTTTTAAATATAGGATTCAGAAATTTGGAAGCTAAAAGAACCTTAGATCGGCTAGTGGTGAGTTCCCATTGTTGTAGGATGGAAACCCCCATTTCTCAGTGCACCTGCACTTTGATCTTCTTGTCTGTCATTGCAGCGTAATTATGAGGATTACTAGGTCATTCTCAGCCTAAGTTATTGTGACTTAATTTTCTGGGAAAGGAAGAGGATCATTAAAGGATATCATTAAAGGAGAGACACGAGGCTTGTAATTGACTTTCCTTGAAAGTAGATCCATCTGGAAGATTTATCAGTAAACATTTATCACTGTATTTGGCTTTTAAGCAGATTCTCTTAAACAGATTCTTAAAAAAAACAAACAAGCAAAAGCTAAAAGAGAGCCACTTTAGTGTTACGAGGTTGCTTCTGTGATCACTCTATGGTAGGAAAATTAATGTTTAAGAAAATAATCCTCTTCTAATGCAATCAGGCTTCTTTTCTCCATTTGGCTTCTTGCTCAGAAGTTACATTGTTCCTCAGGGATTGTGCATGGTTGTGATTTGCTTGTGTGTTCAGAATGTGGAGGGGGTAGGAGGGATGGGTCTTCGTGAAATCTATGAACAGGGCAGGGTTTAGAATACCTTGCATCTCTGCAGGTGTGATTAAACCTGCACTGGTCCAAAATTACATATTGTCCTTTTTTAGAGGGCATACTTATTTTCAGGAAGACACTGGTCACTGTGGTTTAAATAAAAGTACTCACATGACGTATCAGCATTTAAAATACCCAGCAGTCTTATGAAGTTGTATGTTTCCACCATCAGATGTGCCTTCTTTTTCACCCGTTTTCCTGTTTGGTTGGTTTTGCTTGTTGTATGGGTCAAAAATCACAATCCTTGTCATTTGCCGGTTTGACTTTCTATTTACCCAAGGATATTCCTTCATCCATAGCCAACTCTGAGAATAGTCCTGAGTGAATTTAAAGGGCACAATTTGACATTGTGGATGATAAAAGTAAAGAATAGTATACACCCACAAACAACCATTACACACTTTTGTCACACTTGATAAAATCTTTTCCTGTATGGACTTCCTCTTCTCAAGTATATTGAAGATTTTACTGCCCCATCCCCTATTAATGTGTTTATGTAGGTGAGGAACATCGTTCCAATTAGAACACTATGAGGATTTGGGTTGTCCATAGATTCTTTATCTGAACTCCCCACTTTAGGCTTCATTCTCAGATTCCAACCATGTTGGAACAAGACCAGTATCAGAATTCTAGTGTCACCAATTTCTGGGTTATATACCCAATATGAAAAGAGAGCATCTTTCTCTCTAGCAGCTCACACATGATTAATAGTATATTTTACTCTGAACCAATCAATCATAGTGGTTTTATCTGACTGTAAAGAGGTTCCACAAAGGAAATTAAGATTTTTTTTCAAAAGGAAGGCAGAATAAATGGTCGGCATCCAGAAAAACCAGTTGCTCACTGGAAGAACCTGATACTTCTTGATGAGCTAGCACCTTCCCATTGTTTACCCCTCAATGGCAGATTCAACTAATCATAGTCAGATGGTAGATTCTTATTGCCCACTTGAACTTTGTCTATAACATCTATTTTTATCACAAAGGTACTGCCAGGGAAGAGGGGATCAGGATTGAAAATCCCATTCTACTCACTACCCAATGAAGTGTGGCTCTGGCCCTCTATTCACAACTTAGTTGCTCCTTCTTAGTTTCCCTAGTCCCTCCTGCTCTGCACTTCCTCGTAGGTACCCCTACTTATAAATCCCATAGATTTCCCCATCTGCCTTGAAGAAAAGCACCAGCTGTCCCCACCCCCTTTATTTCTTCCAGGGTACCTGGCACAATGCTGTGTACATGGTAAACAATGAAGAACACTTGTGAAATAAAGAAAGATCGCTTAAGGGAAATGAAAGGCTACCTGTCCTCATCAGGAATGAGTTGAGAACTCCTGAAATAGCCCATTCAGTAACTCAGCCTTAATTCTGCTTTTAGTTTCTTTCTGGAAACTCTTCTCATTTTCAGTAGGAAAATTTATGATACTTAATTTACACTTGTTACTCTGTTATTAATAGTCTTCCCCAATTATCAAAATAGTCTGAAGATTTAGCAGGAAAAAAAACTAATGCTATCAACCATTCAACATATTTTGTCAATAAAGTGAAGAGAATTTTGTCTTCATTTTTCCCCCCTGGTAGCTGGGGTAATATTGGGGACACTCAGTGCAGATTTGAAGTGATTCCAGAAGGAAGCAGTTAGCACTGTCAATTAGGTAGCCAGAAATAATGAGAGGGTACAAAGAAATGCTCCAAGTGAGTATTCTTGGCACTCAGAGCTATTTATCTTTCTTTTGAAAGAACTATAGCTCCACTGTTACCTAAGTTTATCCTTTAGTCATTTAATAAATATAATATCCCCAGTGTAAAAGAGGGAATCAATTACTGTGATAAAGAGTATCCTTTGTAAAATAATGCTAGAATACCAAGAAAAGCTTTTATTCTTATATTTGTTTTGTTTTGTTTGTTTGTTTTTAGTTAGTTTGTTGTTGTTACTATTCCTTTTAGTAAGAATTAGATTCTAAAATCGCCTCTTCTCATGAAATCATTAGCTAATGTTTTCCAACATAACTTAAGAGGCAAGAGAATGTTTTCTATTTTGTCATACAAGATAGTTGAATGCTGCATCATTAGTTAATAGAAAAAAAGTCATTTGTTATTAGTTATTTTTAGGACCTGCAAAGTTTGCTATCAATGTACAAAGTATAAGCAAAACTGACTTCAGAAGGAGTATTTGGCTGAAATTTATCATAGCCTATCACCTGTTGATCCATATTTTATATGTCTCATCTATGTAAAAAAAATAGTACACTATCTTTTCAGGAATGCGAAGTCAGACTTTATAACTGTGGTCAGCTTCTTGATTCCAATTCAATGGTATTAGCGAAAAAGAAAGCTTGTTCTCAGGAGCTCCAGTGTCTCAGAGTAATGCTGGAGTTCCCCTAATTCCTGCCTATGTCTCTGTATTTAGGACCAAAGTTGGGAATAAAAACTAGTTTTTTCATATTTCCTCTTCTGGCACCTTTCCTATATTCTATTCAGTGACCACCACTCCCTCCCATCCCAGGTCCTCATTCACTGCAACCGAATTCTAAGTTACAAAGGTATTTTCTCAACATTTTGCAGGCATTGTGCCACTGTTTTCTTCTAACCTCGGTGACTTCCTGTTGTCTGTTCATGACCTACTTTTCTTTGTAGATGTTTTTAGGAGCTTCCATTCTGATGATCCCGTATTTCATGCCTAGTCACCTTGGTTCAGGTCTTCTTCCAGCATACTCTAGGCCTTTGACTGCAGACACATGTGTCCTTCCAGTCTGGAAAACCTTCTCTTGTTAATCATTAGTAATTTTATGCCATATATTTTCTCTGCCTGAACTCCTATTAGCTGAATGTTGGACTTTTAAAACCCAAATCCTTAATGGTTGTCTTCCTATTTTCCAGTTTAAAAAAAAAAAAAAACCTGTTTTACCTTCTAGAAATTTTGTTCAAGTTTACCTTTCAATATTCATTTTGACCATGATATTTAAAAACTTTTTTTTTTCCTTTTAAATAGCATCTGTTTTTATGTTTTCCTCGGTCTCTCTGTTTCCTTTGGATTTCTTCGTTTGGTTGATGCTGCTGATTATTCTAGTCTCTCTTCCTCTTCTTTATTCTGGAGAGTTTCTTCAAAAGGCTATACATTCTTTGAAAGTGAGACATCCTCAACAAGACAATAACAATGATGATAATTCATCATCAAAATTCTGCAAACATATGTAGGGCTTATTAACTACAGGGTTTCACTGTTGCATGATTGGTTGTTCAGCCAGCAAATCCTTGGGAGAGTTTCCCAATGCCATTTTCAGAGGATTCCCTGCTTATTGCCTGGGAGACTTCTGCCTGGGGCATATCCATGACTGCTACTCTTCCTGGAGCATGACATGTAACATTGAATATCTCACTAAGAACTCTATAGACTTTCAATTAGGCTCCGAGGCCTCAATTTGTTTGCCACAGTGCCTAATGTCCTTGCTTGGAAATATTTCTAGTTGATTTTCTGCAGAAAAGAAAGATTCAGCTTCCAGCTGAGGAGGGAAATTGGTGGGATTCAAATGCTCTATATAATGTTCATGGACTTTCAGTCCTCACTTTCTCTGGGTTTGGAGTAACACATATTGGAATTTATTCTCCATCTGTTCTAAGACAGTTTCTATTCCCTTTTATCCATTTTCTGACTTTGTTGATCTGGGTAGGGTGATACATGCCTGTAATTCTGTATTTTTCAGGAGGCCGAAGCAGGCAGATCCCAAACTCAAAATCATCCTGGGCAACTTAGTGATATCCTGACTCAGAACAAACAAACAAACAATAAATAAATAAAAATAAAAATGACTGAGAATATAGTTCATTGGTAGAGTACCCCTATGTTCAATCCCAGAATGAAGGGAAAAAATCATTGAAGTCTCTCCTTTGCTGATCTCTCCTCCCTTATGCTCTCTACCTTTGTGCTTTATTTTAATTTTGCTTTAGTGAAGTACTGGAAAAAGAGACAAGATAACAAGCATGTATGATTTCATTCTGTTTGACTGGAAATCCAGGGGAGCCGCAGCTGAGGAAGAAGGTGGCTAGCTAGAGCACCTATAATAGAAAAAAGTTGGGTGGGACAGCTTTGTGAATGATCTGCAAGATAATGATGCAAAATATGTGTGCACAATGTACTGGGTGCTTTGCTGCATTGTTTATTTCTGACCTTGTAAGAAGAGCAGGATACACATACTGAGACATAAAATGACAACTCTTATTTAATTCCAGTCCTAACTCTAGAAACCATTCCCTCAACTGCCATACTCTCTTGCCTCCTATGAAGAACATACATTGTACAGAATCACTTTCCATGTTCATGATGTAGGAGACTTTCTATTCTATTATTTTTCTATTTAATAATTTCTTAATCTAAAATGCTTTCAGGTTTGCAAAACAGTAAAAGAACCTTCTTTAGATGAATAAATGCTGTCAGTATCTGTAGGACTTTCATTATACTTAAGCACTCATTGTTATACAAACTCATGGACAATCGATTTGAATTCTGTCCTATTACTTCTCTGCAAAACAAATACACTCTTTATATCTATATTTAAATCATATGCAGAGAGGTGGAAGTTGTGTATATATGACACAAACATGTGGAAGGAAAGAATAACCAGCCAAAATTTGATGAAAGGAGATTCTTAAGTGAAGTACACTTGGAATTATAAAAACAGATCATGCCAGTTTCTTTAAGAACCTGCACAGATTTGTTTCAGACATGGCTCAGAGATCATTGAGGTTAAAATCTAATTAAGTATGCAATATTTTCTTTGCTATCAATTTTGGTTAAACCAGACTTTCTTGATACTTCTGGGGACAAAAGAATTGAGTTCTTTGTTAACACTTTAGCATTTGGACATTCCATATTTTTCCCTGAGTTTTTATAGATTGTTTCTTATATTTTCTGTAAATGGGCTCACTTTTGTATACTTTTGTGTCTTTCTTCTTTCACACAGCATTCTACTCGTAAGATTCATTAATACTGTATATGGCTGAGAATAGTACATCATAATCCTCATGTCTAAATACACAGAATGATTTCTTTCTCCAATATTTTCCTGTGACACAGCTGGGAAGTTTTCAGTTTGGGATATTATGAGTAAGGTATTTCAAATATTCATGTGCACATATCTTGAGGCATATATGAACACACTTCTTCAGGGGAATATATTTAGGAGTGGTATCTTAAATCAAGTGTACCCTTAATTTCACTAGATGAGGAGAAAGAGGCTAAGAAAGTACTTTCGAAGTGCAGGAGAGTTCCTGATGCTCCATATCCTAATACAAACACTTGAGTTGTTAGAATTTCCTTTGTGTTTGTCTGTTTATTTGTTTTTCAAATGTGGGACTCAACAATGAGATCTTTCTGTTTCACTGGTTACCAATTACTTGCATATATTTAGTAGACATCGAATGTTCATTTTTAGTTGCATTTGCTATACTTCAAGAAAAGCACTTTCTAGAAGCCATTTTTGAGCACCTTTTAGGGAACAAAAGACTACATAAGTTAGAGTACCTGCCACAACATGGTGGTGAGCAAGACAACTTTATCCATCAATTGCTTGCCATATATATCTAATAGAATAGAGCATCTCCTGACTTAGCACCATTTATCACTTTAACCTCTGCTCCCATCTCTCAAGAAGAATTGCTCTGATAATTCTCCAGAACACTCAGTGAAGGCATCTGTGAAATCAAAGTTTAGTTTGGATTCAATGTTGTCATTATTTTTGTTTCTTCTCTTCTGAACTTTGGCATTCCTACTTAATATGTTTATAATATAGAACTGCTCTAAAGACTTGCTTTCCTCAAGGCTCCTGTGCTTAAGAGAGGATGATAGTGCTTCTCCTACCAGGATGTCTGTGTGTGACTCCTATTGCCTCACTGATTTTAAAAGCATCCTTTGGGGATGGATAAGGAAGCAAGTGCATTAACCTCCTTTTTATCACAGAGGGAGAGATCCAGTTCTGCATTGACAAGGCACAAAGCTTGGAATAGAACTCAGGTTCTGTTCTAACTTAGGTGTTAATGCCAAATGCCTTGGACAGGGTATTGACTTTAATACACATGAAACATGAGCACTGTTCACCAGCGGAGTGCTAATAGCAATTGACAAGAACATGAAGTCTTTTTTAAAGAAAAGATATATGATGAGACTGCATATGCTTTTACAGACAGATTTGACAATTTTAAAACCTTAAGTATATTTTTGTAGTTTGACTCCTTTTCCCTACCTCTTTCACTTTGTTAAATCCCCCAATTAATTGTGAGTACTCTTAAATCAATCATAAAAATAATTTATATGAGTCCCTAAAGATCCAGACTTCATATTTCTTACTTCTCACTCTCCTCCTTTCTAATCTCTCCATGAGGTTTAGCAATAAAACATGAAGCTTAACTGGGTTAGGAGGTGTCTGAACATTCAGTGCTGCTGTCTCACCTCCTCTCTGACTTCACTTGGTCTTTCTGGAAGACTTCTCAGACTCTTAAAAGTAATTTTAATGTAGTATAAGAAATCCTTGAATTTATACCCCTGTATATTTTATAGAAGACTACAAATGTTCTTCCTCACCAGATATAAAGACAATGAAACTCAGAAGATAAACAGGCATCCTTAAATTCACTCCACTACCATGTGGTAAATTTAAGCCTAAAAACCTGGTTTTGTAACAATGAGTGCAGTGTTTCTTTTATGAGCAGCAAATTACAAGTATAAGGAGTATGGACTGCCTGTGCTTGAATCCCGGCTCTCTTAGAACCAGCTGACTGACCTGGGGTAACGTACTGGCGTGATCATGCCCCACCCTGGCAATAAAATTTATATGAAAGAGTTGTGAGGATTCAATAAGTTAATACATACAAACGTGTTTAAAAATGGACTGTTCTTACATAAAGGCTTAATGGATGGTAGCTCTGATATTATCTTTCCTTAGTATTAGTGAACAATAATATTTGTAAACATAAAAATCAATGTCATCCCTTATATTCCTGATCATTACAAAACTAAAGTAATGTTGAGTAGCACTCAATATAAATTCATCTTTTAATATTTTCTTTAAATATTTTCTCTGCCCTTTTTTTTAGTAGATGGACACAATACCTTTATTTTATTTATTTATTTTTTGTGGTGCTAAGGATTAAACTCAGTCCCTCACACGTGCCAGTCAAGTGCTGTGGCACTGAGCTACAGCCTCAGCCCTCATCTTTCAATCTTAATGAAATCAGGATCACAGTGGAGCTGAACTAGGTGACATAGAATCATGCACAGCACTTGTTTTCTTTCCTAAACTCACAGTTCCATCCTCTCTCCCAATATGCCACAAAGTCTATCAACTGCCACTGTTACCTGAAGTGTCGTACTGAGGTTTTCCTGCAGCATGAATTTATGATGGAAGTATCCCCAAAAGGCAACAGAAGACTATTCCACAAACACACACTGAACTTCTACTTTGGTTTTAGAATTGTGAGGCATAGAGAAGATGATAAAGAGGGAAGAGTTACATAACTAAATTATTAGAGTGAGGAAAGAAAGGATGATACAATAACAGAGTGTTTTCTGGGGGCAAGGACGATATCTTATTTATCTTTGTGTTCCCAGAAACTATCAAAGAAATAATTATTAGACCATTATATGCAAAGCATGTACATAAGATATACACCAGAAATTTCCACCTGGACGTTTTAAAGGACACCTCAAACTCTATTTCCAACACTGATGTGTATCCAATCTGCAATTTTTCTATTTTATTGAGAGGAGATACCACTGTTATTCATGTGGTCACTAAAGCCAGAATTCAAGTATGATCCATGTGTCCTTCCTCTCTCAAGCTCAGTGTCCTGGAAGTTATCAACTTCTGTCTCTCCTCTACAAATAACTACTGAATTCTTCTCTTGCCTATTACTTCTTAGGCCTCCAATAACCTCAGATGTTTGTTAGGAGATTATTTTCTAATAGTTTCATTGGATCTTGCCTCCTGAAGAAAGATTGTATGCTTTATAATGTCAAGATGTATCCTTAGGGTATCTGTATATTTTGTGTCTGTGACTGTGTATGCTGGTCATCCAGATGTGCTCTATGTGAATTTGTCATTTACAGTGCCCCCACTAATTCTCTCAAAAGGGTGGTGGTTTAGATGATGAATTATATGAACAACCCAGATATAACGCATAGTTTTAAAAATTAGCAGCAAATATTTATTTAGGGACTACTGACTATACATTATACTTACTTTATTTGCTTGATTAATCAAGTGCCATCTTATTTAAAATTTAGAAATTCAAGGGTGATTGGTTCTGTTTTTAATCTTCATAGCCTGCCCTGATTCATAAGGCCCCATATTATAAATTATTATGAATTTTTAAAAATATGTTTGCTATCTGGGAGAACATATTCCCTTTCACTCAATCCTAGGATTTCCCCAGTTTTTCTGATATAGGTTTGGTAAATTATAAAAATTAAATTTTAAATTATGAGAATTTTATAATCTATTTGTCATGTTCTTCTTAAAAAAACTCATTAATTTTTTATTGAAATTACATTAAGTTGCTAATAAACAGCTTCTAAGTACTACACAGTTCTTATGAAAGCCCTGCCAACTGTGATCCTTGAGTCCTTCCTCTCTGCTAGGTGTTGGAGCACACCTGTAATCCCAGAGACTCCAGAGGCTGAGGCAGGAGTATTAAAACTTCCAGGACAGCCTCAGCAACTTAGAAAGGCCCTAAGTAACTTAGCTATGCCCTGTCTCAAAGAAACCAATAAAAAGATTTAGGAATGCAACTCGGTGTTTGAGCATACAGGTTCAATCCCAAGTATCAGGTTAAAAAAAATAGGATAAAAGAGAAAATTCTATTTGTTTGAATATAAATATCACTAGGCAACAAAGGATCACCAAACATTTGAAGAAAACTATAGCTGAATGAAAAGAATCTAATAATGAAACAGGACAACTCTATTATTTTGAAGAAAAATTGCCTTCGGTTTTCCAGGGGACACAATGAAAAGTATGGTTAATTTTTTGAAAAATATTAAATTTTCAGAGATATATAGTATATCTATGAAGTATGATCAGATTTCCAGGATATAGGTGCAGGATTTTGAAAAATAATTTAAAAGATAGATAAAAGACTTAAAACATGCTTGAATATTGAATTAGTCCAGCACATCTCTTAGAATATAGAACAAAAAGTTCAGGTATAAAGTATGATCAAAAATTAAAGTGAGATAAAGATTATGGTGGAAATAGAATGGCAACAGGCAGGGTAAAAAAATAGAGAAAAAATAATTCCTTGATCTGAAGGGTAATTGGAGTCTTCAGGTTGAGATGTCCAACAGGGGAAAATATATAAACTAGACCAAGCATGAGAAAATGTTGGAACTCTAGGAGACTCTAAATTTATTTGAAAACCTCCTCAAAACCAAAAAAGAATCTATCAAAGCTATCAGAGTTCTTATTAGCAAAGCTAAAAGCTGGAACAGACTAGGAAATGTTTCAAAGTTCTGAGAAGATTTATTGGAACCAAATGTTGATAGCTGAACTATCAAGTGTTAGGACAAACTAAGGATGTATTGAAACATGTAAGGGCTCAAGATTACAAGTTCACCTCGTACACACCCTTCCTAATGAAGGAGGAGGAGGAGGAGGAGGAGGAGGAGGAGGAGGAAGAAGAAGAAAAAAAGTATAACTTGAAGATGTCCTCAAGCAAAAACAAGAGTGCCACAAGAATCCAACTTAGAAATTAACCTAGGTAGCTGGGCTCAATGGTGCATGCCTGTAATTCCAGCAACTTTAGAGGCTGAAGCAGGAGGATCACAAGTTGGAGGCCAGTGTCAGCAACTTAGCCAGGTCCTAAAGAACTTAGTGAGAGAGATCTTGTCACAAAATAAATAAAAAAAGGAGTTGGGATGCATCTCAGTGGTAAAAGCACCCCTGGGTTAAATCCCCAGTACTAAATAAACAAGAAAAGAAGAAAAAAAGAAATTAACCTAGGTACAGAGAACCCTAAAGGGACCAACAGAGGTGCTCTGTGAAAACAAACCACAGTATTAACAACAGTACGGTGGGCCGAGAAAACAGGCACCCTGAATTTGAGTCATTAGAGGGTTTTAAGAAAAGTGACTTCAAGAAAAAAAATAGACATCAAAATTCAACTTGCATGATTATAAAAACTTTATAATATTTTAGGGCAAAGTTAATTGCATAAAACTTACACATTAATCTAGGAATAAGTCTTGATAACTTTATTGACTCTCCCAATGCTGGAAAATAGATTTTTTTCAAAAATATAACAATGTTTCTCAATGATATTTTGTAATGTTATTTATATAAGAACTTTATATGTTTTATTAATTAATTATACATATTTTCTATGAATATGAGATTCATAAATGAGCTCGTTTTCATTTTCTAGTTGATATATAGAAAACCTACTGTGCCTATGTATTTTGCAATATTTTGCTTTTCTTATAAATCATAGTTTTGTGCTTTCCCTCTACATTTTGGTTGATTCTCCTGAATTTTGAGTTAATGAATTGTCATCTGAAAATGTAAAAATTTTGCTCCCTCTTTTCAAACTTGTGTACTGTGTATTTGGTTTCTGTGTTTGATTGCTTAGGTTAGAATTTTCTGAGCAGCATTAAATAATAGTGGGATAGTAGACAATCTTCTTGTTTCTAATTTGTTTTGTTTTAAATTATGGATAAAGATATTGGATGAAAGTTATTCATTAGCAGGTTAAGGAACTATTTCTATTCTCATTGTACTAGGAGTACTGTTTTACTATCAGTTTAACGAGTGTAATAGGCCACATACTGGGCATTGTGGGATAGTAGGATAAAAATTGTGGGCTCAATTATATGCTTAGAGGAACTGTCATAGCAATGTGCTGAAAACAATACTTTGAGAGAATAAACCACTAATAGAGCAAATGTGATTTTGAAGATAAGGTAAAAAATGTTCAGTAATTTACCATGATTTTAAATGTCTAATCACATAGAAAAAGTAGGAGAAATGCCTATAGAAAGACTGAACTTAAGAGATACATAAGATAATAAATCCACTTTTCTTTCCTGAGTACTTCTTACCCATAAAACTCAGAATATTTGAAAGCAAAACGATTTACAAAACAAATTAATATTGAATAGAATTTTTATGTAATTGCTAAAAAAGATCTTTCTTTTTTAATCTTATTTATTTATTTATTGTTGATTTAAAAAAAAATGACAGTGGAATGCATTACAATTCTTATTACACATATACAGCATAATTTTTCAGCTCTCTATTTGTATATAAAGTATGTTGACACCAATTTGTGTCTTCATACATGTACTTTGGATAATGATGTCCATCACATTCCACCATCCTTGCTAGTCCCCTGTCCCCTCCCTTTCCCTCCCACCCCTCTGCCCTATCTAGAATTCTTCTTTCTTATGTTACTTATTATATATGCTTATAAAAAACAAAACTGTACAAGAAAATATTATGCCTTAAAAATTAGGCATTTGACTTTCTCTTCTGAAATAAGGAATAGCAGAAATGGAACTCTAGTCACTTCTCTCCATAGTTAAGTAGTTTCTGTAAAATATAGCTTGGATAATATTTGGCTCTCTGCCGTTCATTCTGGTGGTTTTCAAATAAAAAGTAAATGAGTTTTCATACTATGGAGAACATTTCATTAGTGTGACAAATACCTGAGACTTATAAAGAGAAAAGATTGGTTTTGGTGGACACTTATGGAGGTTTCAGTCTATGATTGGTTGGTCCCATGGCTTTTAGGCCCATGGTGACATGGTACCTCATGGCAGGTAGTGCATGTCCAAGCAAAGGTGTTCACTCATGGCAAAAAAGCAAAGAGAGTAAAGGACTGGGGTTCTGACTGTCCCCTTCAAGAGCAAACTCCCAGCCACCAGATGACCTCCCACCAAGGCCCACCTCTACTAAATAAGCTTTTTTAACACCTGGGCCTTTGCAGACACTATAGCACTTGGCCTCATTTAAAAGTGTAAATTCTACTTGAAGGCAGTAGACTTTATGCCCTTTCTTTATTATTCTATAGACAATAAATTCCCAATCATGATAATCCAAAATTTGAGTATTAATTGTTACTTGAACTTAATGTATCCCTATTCAATTACAAGTGTTTAACAAATAAACTTCTTGTGATTGATGAAGCCCATTGTCACTAATCTCCTTCCCAGTGCCTGATAGAGAGCCATGCTTTCATTTTTAAAGGTTTCTACCTACTTAGTTATATTTGCAATAAGATTATATGTTAATGTGCAATCTTCTTCGTGTTAATGGTTCAGATGTTGAATTATAATATGATTCATCATCTATAGTGTAAGATTCAAAGGCATCTTAGGAAAGCTTGCCATTTCTCATTTGTGAATATGCCATCTGTTCCTGTCAGGATTGGTGCAGATTCAAGTTTGTTTTTAATAAACTTCAAAGAAGATCAAAACCAGGGCTCATCTGTATTGTCACTCTCAGGTGGTAGCTTTGTGGCCTCTCTTTTTGCCCTGCAGCCTTCTCCTAAGAAGAAAGCCACATTTTTCATTTGAGTACTTGCTGCTACAGGTTTTTATATATAAATTTTTTTCAACTTTGAGTAGTGAACAGCAAGAAACAATGTGAGATTGTCAGTAGAGAGATGCCCCTTCTCCATCCAGAGAACCTTCTGGAGAACTGAAAAAAAGTTCCACACATAAAGGAGTACAGTGGGTTTACAGAAAGGTTTGAGGATCCTAAGAACTCAGAGAGCAGACCATGCTATGGTGGTCCATTTGTTGTGATTGTTGTGCTTTATAGTGCATCACACTTTCAGAGGTCTGTAGAGATACATTTAGCAATGAGGAAACCAAGGCCCACAGAACTCACACATGGAATCCACACTCCAAAAGGAGGAGCTCCTGTCTTACTATGGAATTTAAAATGACACATTCTGAGGTCACACAAGAAATGAACCAGAGTAAAGCGTTAGAATTAGGTCAGCGACTGGAGACAGTGCTGTTCTCAATCTTTAGCTTCCCTGACCACAGATGTGACTGGGAATATGGAAAAGATGCGTGTGTATGGCTGCAGTGTCCCTATCCCATGCATCCTGTCTTCAGCTGAGCTTTAAGCTCAGCTTACTTTGGCCCATAGATTCTAGTGTTGTTTGTTTGAAGGAATTTTAAAAAATTTTTTTTTCATGTATTTTAAACCTTTTAGGGTAAGAGGTCAATAAGAGACCCAGTCATGTTTTAAAAATTGAGTCAGTTCATATGTATGTAAAAATATATTGGAAAAATGACTACCACAAGAATTTCTTTAGAAGCATGAGTTTTTAAACTAACAAATAAATATATCCATGACATAAAATACTTTAATAATTAAGAATATAGGAAAGTACTTCATGCTACATCAGGATTTCTTTCTTTCTTTCTTTCTTTCTTTCATTCTCCTTTGCTTCTTTCTTTCAATTGACATATAAAAATCATACAGATTTATGGGACACTGGGTAATATTTTGATACATGTACACACTGTGTAATGTTTAAGTCAGGACAAGTGTGCCCATCTCCTCAAATATTTATCATTTCTTTATGATGAAAACATTCAAAATCTTTTCTTCTTTTTTGAAGTATACCATATATTATCGTTATCTTAGTCACCATACAGTACCATACAACATCAAAACTTATTTCTCTAGTCTAACTGTAACATTACTCAATGATCAAACTTCCCCCATTGTTTTCCACCCAACTCAACCCAGTCTCTATTCTACTTTCAACTTCTTTAGATCAACTTCATTACATTTCGCATGTGAGATCACGAAGTATTTGACTTTCTGTGCCTAGCTTACTGCGCTTGGCATAGTAGCTTCCATGTCTTATCCATGTGAAAAATTATACAACTTCTTTCTTTCTTATGGCTGTATTATATTCCATTATGTACTATATGTACCACATTTTATTTATCTGGCCGTCAACTGATAGACACTGAGATTGTTTCCATTTCTTGACTATTGTGAGTAGTGCTACAATGACCATGGAGTGCTGATGTCTCTTTGATATACTGAGTTCATTTCCTTTGGATATATACTCAGGAGTGGTATAGCTGGATCATTTAATAGTTCTATTTTTAATATTTTGAGGAACCTCCATAGTGTTTTCCATAATAGTTGTACTAGTTTACATTCCCACCAACAATGTGTAAGAGTTCCCTTTTCTCCACATCCTCGCTATCACTTACCTTTTGTCTTTTCAGTAATAGCTATTCTAACTAAAGTGAGGTAATAACTCACTGTGATTCTGAATTGTATTTTTTTTTGGTGATTAGTGATGTGGAGCCTTTTTTCATATGCCTATTGACCATTTTGTATTTCTTATTTTGAGAAATGTCTGTTTTGGTCTATGCCCATTTCTTTTTTTCAGTGTATGGGTTTTAATTAAAATTGTTAAGTTCTCCTGAAAATCCTGTACTGAGTCATTAAATATGAAAAGACAAACAACTTTTGAGTAGGAAGGCTGTAAAAGTCATTACCATTAATGATTTTGAATTTATAATAAACAAATTTGCCTTTTTTTTCCAAATTTTAGTTATCTACACAAGAAAATTGAGTCATGGCCATAGCTTTGAAATGCTAAGAATAGTTTGCCTAGGAATATACATTCTTCCACATTTTTAAGCTTTTTGGGCTATAATTGATAAACAAAATGCATATATTTAATCCATACATTTGATGAGTTTGGATTTATGCGTATACACATGATATCACCACCACAAACAAAGCGCAAAACATATCCATCACATCCAAAAATTCTTTTCGTTTTTCATTTTTTGTTGGTTCATATTAGTTATACATAACATTAGGATTCTTTCTGACATAATTATAAAAGCATTGAATATAATTTGCTCTAATCCAGTCTCTAGTACTTCCCCTTGCCTTCCCAGGAATATATAAGATTCAAACACTATACTACTCTTTTTTTTAATCAAGTTGGTTTTGATTTTTTGGGGGGCTGGGAGGGGTTATGAACTCTTTGAGTTTTTATATATTCTGTATATCACTCCCTTGTCAGAATAGAGTTTGCAAATATTTTCTCCAGTTCTTTAGCTCATATTTTTGTTGATTTACTTCCTTTGCTGTAAAGATGCTTTTTAGTTTTATATAATCCTGTTTGTCAGTTTTTGCTTTTGTTGCCTTCACTTTGAGTTTTTGGAAAAAAAAAAAAAAACTCCTCACCTTCTGACTTCCTGAAGCAGTTTACCTGTGTGTTCTAGTAGTTTCAGGTTTTCCACTTAAGTCTTTAATCAATTTTTTTTTTGTAGCTAGTGAGAAACAGGATTAGTTTCATTCTTCTGTATTTAGATGTTCAGTCTTCCCAGCACCATTTATTGAAGATACTGCCTTCTTCCCATGTCAAAGATCATCTGGCTGGGGTTACAGGCATGCATCTCTGCACCCAGCCCTTTGTAGCATATTTTGAAGTGGGGCAGTGCAATGCCTGCTTTCTTTTTTTACTTAAGATTGCTTTGGCGTGTGTGTGTGTGTGTGTGTGTGTGTGTGTGTTGTGATTTCATAAAAATTTCTGGATTGTTTTCTTTGTATTGTGAAGAATACCATTGATATTTGATAGGGATTGCATTGAATCTGTAGATTGTTGTGTTTTTTTTTGTAGTATGGACTTTTTAACAATATTGGTTCCTCCAAACAATGAATGTGAAATATCTTTTTCCATTTCTTTTATCATTTTTTAATAGTTTTTGTATATAGATCTTTTACATCTTTGGCTAAATTTATTCTTATGGTTTTTAAAAATATTTTTAGTTGCAGATGGAAACAACACCTTTATTTTATTTTCTTATATGTGATGCTGAGGATCAAACTCAGTGCCTCACACATGCTGGGCAAGTGCTCTACCACTGAGCCACAACCCCAGCACTACTCTTATGTGTTTTTGATGTCTATTATAGATGGGATTGCTTTCTTGATTTCTTTTTTTCAGATTCAGATTTAATTGTTGGCAGATAACAACATTAGAGATTTTTAAACGTTGCTTTCATATCCTACAAACTTGTTGAATTTATTTATTAGTTCTAATAGATTTTGGCAGAGTATATATATAAAAGATAGTCCTATGTTCCATGCTCCGTTGGTATTGCTATCTTTCTTGAAATATCCACTTAGCAATATATACTACCTTTGGTATGTACTAGTCCATTTTGTTCTGGTATTACAGGACAGAGGTAGAGCATCCTAAAGTCTGAGATTGAAATGTTCTGAATTCTGAAATTGCAAAATATTTGGGGATTTCAGAGCATTTTGTATTTCAAGATTTGGATTAAAAATGTCAAGTGGTAAAGTCTATGCAAGTATTTCAAAACCTGAGAAACTCTGAAATCAGAAACACTTCTGGCATTAAGTGTCTCAGAGAAGGGATGTTCAACCTGTACCTGAGACTGGGTAATTTATAGTAAATAGAAATTTATTGGCTTATAGTTCTGGAGACTAGAAAGTTCGATGGCAAGGTACTGGCATCAAGTGAGGGGACCTTCTTGCTTTGTTATCACATGGCAAAAGTCAAGGAAGGAGGAAGGAAAGGAGGTAGAGAGAGGGAGCCAGACAGACAGACAGACAGACCGAACTCAGTCCTTTAAAATCCACTCTAGCAATAATGCAGACCTCTCATGGCCTAATGCCCTTTTGGGGGTCCCACTTCCTAATATTGTAACACTGTTAAAATGGCAATTAGATTTTAACACTAGTTTTTGAGGAGACACACATTCAAACTATAGAAATATTTTTTTTCTGGAATTTGAAACTGAATATACTTATATATGAACATTTATAATCATAGGTTATTTTTAATCAAAAGTGATATTCTACAGATGTTATTCTGCAACTGAATTTTGTATTTAATATGCTTTGGTGATTATTTCGCTTCATTACTATACATCTTATGCAGTCTTCTTAAAATGCAGCATAATATTTATATTCAGTTTCTGATTTAACTGCTTTCCTAGTGATGAACTTTTTAAATATTGAAACAATATTTTACTGAACATTGTAATATATGCTTGCTTTTATATTGCATTGTTTTTTTAAGTCAGTTAATTAGTTGTAAAGATGGGGGAAAGCAGTAACAGAGAGATGAACATAAGGTAAGACAACATTGAAGGGACTAGAATCAATAGTTTCTGAAGTACAAAACATTCATTAACTTTCCCAAAGTTTTCTGATGCTCACTTAGAGACAGTGTTTTAAGAATCCAGGGGTTCTCAGAAGAAGTTTTAGTAAAAGTTCACAGTACACACTACCAAGATGTTTTTTAGTCTTTGTTGCCCTTGTGCAGAAAAGAACAACTCCTTTGATCTACGGCTGGAAGACTGTTGTCCTGGGGTGGCGGAGGGAGGAGGCGGGTTCTGATGGTGAACAGAAAAGGTACATGACCAGTTTTATTCTGAATCACCTGTCCCATCCCTGCAGCAGTTTCCCAAAGTAGCTAACTGAACTGATGTTCATGGTGATGTCACCTCAGATATGGGAGAAGGAAATATTGGGAATTCTTTCCAAATCCTGGAAATCCACTGTCAGTCCTGTGGATGTACACTATAACTATGTCAGCTGCCTGCAAACAAATAAGTGAAAAATGAGAGGAAAATTTTTCTTAGAAAATTTAGGAGCTCCTTAATTTATTTAGAACTCCAGTCGTCCAGTAACTGAGAAAACATTAGCTATAATTTTGATAAAGATTTAATCTATGCAGACATGATCCAAAGAGTTTAATATGTAAGATGACCTTTTATTCTTCAAAAGAGATTTATAAAAGCTATCACAGCTTTATAGATAAGAAACATGAGATCAGAGAGTTTAAAGAATTTGACCAATATCATACAGCTCATAGTGTCAGAGCTAGGATTTGAACACAGGTTTTTATGTATTTGAAATTCTAGCTTTTAACACCATATTGTAAGCCAATTTATTTATATGCTGGTAATCAAATGTTTTCATATGGGTGGCAATTAGTTTGGGACATATTACTGCTTTCAATTATGGTATCTTTTGTAAGATGCTTGAATGATGAATTATAAATTAGACCATTTAACTAAGAAGAAATAATTTTACTTTTATTTGTGTCACTTATACCATTTTGCTTGAACTTTCATAATTGGAAGTGATAGGGTTGAGATGAGCAGAACAGGTTAGTTGGTATGTATTATCCTGAAATCTAGATTATTTGACATTTTTAAGGCAAGGCTTTGATTGAATTTTATGAACATAAATCAGCAAAAAAGTAATACCATATGCTCAATAACAATTCTTTGCTCTTGGCTAGGAACAGTTGTTTCAACTTGAGAGTAACAATGATATTTAGCAAACTTACTAAACTTACTGTATATAAATGGGCTCACAAAGGTGTATCACTCTGGCCACGGGGGCTCTTTAGATTCCATACTCTCATTGTTGATGGAGTTAGCTCATTATTTTCTTTTTCTTGTTGTCATTGAAAACTGCAAATAGTCCAGCTGGTATTTTCTGTGATTACACTCCAATATTTTCAAACCTAGTTGCTTATCCATGATGTACATCCAGACTTTCTTTATTAGATTTCTTGGGTACTTGTTCTCTAGGTTTAAGTGTAGTGTTCCACTAATGGAAATAAGTTTTTCTTTTATTTGCCAAGAGACTCCCCTTATAGCTAAAAAAATTGTGTTGTTTTTCTTTTTAAATATCAATATAAAGTATATATTGTATAAAATGTGTATAACTGATGTGATATGGCCACTATTGTTTACACTGACTGCCAAAGTGAGCCAGAGGATTCTGTTAGATTAAGGAAACTATAGTATTCTTTTGTCTCATTGGCCTCTTTTCTGGTGTATTCCAAGAATTCTTAATGCTCCAAAGTAAGGTACAATTCTTAAGAAGTGCTTTCTAGAAGGATCTGCAATGACATTGAGGACTTCAAGAAATAGAAAAATGGAAAAGTAAATGGCCTCATTGAAATAATTCCATATATAGACAGTCTTTTCCTTTTATGTGGCTTATTCAAAATAAGTGCATGTTTGAAGAAAAATCTATGATTTATTTTATTTAAAGGAAATTCAGTATAGTAATGAATGTCTATTTGCTTGAGTAAGAAAATGAGCAAAATTTCACAAGTTGAGTCTTCTTTGCAACAAATGTTCATACCAATTATTTGAAAGCATTTAAATAATGAATATCATGCTTAAAAATAGTTAAATAGTTTTGCATAGCCTGAATACTGAATAGGAAGCATATCTGTCATCCAAAAGTGCTCATTTAAACAAAAAAATCAAAGTTGAAAAAGGAGAGAGGTTTCAGCTATACCAGTCCAAAATTGAATGACTTTTTAAAGAATAATTCTCATAATATCAACAAAGCAAAAATAAGGCCATTCATAAATTACATATGGTATATTATTTTCATTTCATTTTATACTTCTCGTTCCCCATTAGTTGGTTCCCACTCATGAAAAACAATTATATGGATTATCTTCCATCATGTCCCTGGTAGATATAATTAAGAAATTGTGCTTCTTTCTGTAACCCTCAGACTTCTTCTCCACAAAGAACTTTGAAGAGTTGTTAGCATCAGGTTAGAACTGAAGTCTGTGTCTTCCACGTTTTCTGATTAGTTATTATTATACTCACTCTTAGGGAAATAATTGGCATTTTTAGTAAGAAATAAAAAACTGCATGATGTAATAAAAATGCTCTGAAGGAATTCAGAACATTGTGTGCAAGTCCTGGTTCCATCACTAATAGAGGAACCTTGCACAACTTGTAACTTCTCTAGGACTGACTTCCAAAACGTAAAATTAAGGTTAGAATAGACTCTCTTTCTAAAATCCTTTCCTGTTTAATCTTCTATGACTTTGGATTTCTTTTTACATTTTATATTCTCTCCTTCCCATATCTCATAACTCACTTTAGTCTCCATTTCATATCTATTAATGTTTTCTCTTCTAGAGTTCTACACAAGTTACTGCTCTTTATTACCACTGCAAGGTAGTTCATGTTACAGGTAGATGTAGTAACATGCATAAAAATACATAGTGTGTTATCATCTTTCCAGAATTTTTGAAAAGATGAAGTTTCCTTGAAAAATTAATCATCTATGAAGTTGCTAACAAGTGTTCTTTGAATTATTTGTTGAAGAATGTGCCAGGATATTGAATCAGAACATATGATTAGGCTGCAAAGGACTAAAAATTCCACTGAAAGTATCTTTAATAAGACATTTACTGCATAGCATAACAAGAAGCTTAGTGATGGAATGAGTCCAGAGGTGCGAACATGCTTCAAGAGTCCAGGTTCTTTACTTCTTTGAACTCATTCAGCCTAAGCACTTCAGTTCTCAATCTTGGTTTTTTCACCTTATTGTTGCAACAGCTCAAAGCACTATATATTCACACAACTTTTTTTTCTCCTTTTGTAAGAAATACAAAACCTTTCCCAGAAGCTCTCTAACAGATTTCCTTCTCAGATCTTTACTTGGAAGAAATTCATCATATGCTTAAACCATCCTCTGGCAGGAGAAATGCCATAGAATTGGTGGTAGCAGTAATCATGGTTCATCCTGGCACCAGGATGGGCCAGGTTTTCCTTGAAGCACTGACATCTCACACCTGAACAACTCCCAGGTTGACAACAACAGCATCTTTACAACTTGCAACGCTTAGACACATTTCCACAATTTGAATTGCACTTTCCTCTGCTCCCCATTTTCAGCGATTTCCCTGTTTATGTTCTATACCTTCAGCAACCCCCAGAGACTTCTCACCATTCCCTAAAGACACATTTCTAATGTCTGCAGCATTAGCACATTGTCTTTTATACAGGATGGAATATTTTTGTCACCTTTCCATGCTGACAAAACTGCCATTCCTAGTTCAAGACTCATTTTTCACTGTGAAGCCTCCCCTAATTCAGCAGGTCTAGCAATGTCCTCAGCTTGGTGCTTCTGATCTGAATCAGTTCTTATTGTTTTATAACTAGTTGTTGATCTTTTTACTCCTAAAACTCCAGTAGGAAAGAGACTCAATCCCCTCATATTTGCATTCTCAAGGATAGGGTTCTTTACACCTGTCAACTCTTCAACAACCGTGTATATAATGCATATAGTTAAAGGTCAATATTTTCTGCTACAAGTTCAAAGCCTCATGGTTGAAGACTGTTTTTATATGTTTTAAAATATATGTATTTTGTTGAAATAATCAGAATTTCTTTATATCTGTTCCCTCTGAGTAGTTCACAACCTGCATATATGATAAAAATCACAGAAAACTTAGCACTGGTTGAAATAAGTCATCCTAAAAGATGTTGCAGTCGACAGTTAGTACCCTGAACAAAATAAAAAGACCTCATGCAAATAAGAAAAAAAAACACACTAAGGCTTCAATAATATATCAGTAGAGACACATTCAGGCAATTCACAAAAGAAGATGCATGTAACAAGTTAGAATGTTAAAAAATTGAGATCCTGATTAAAGCTAGAGCAATTAGCATATTATTTTAACTCCTCTACCTTCTAAAATTCATAAAATTTATATTTTTGAGCATAAGTGGCAATAAAAAATAAGGCCATAGAGAAAGGATCGAAAATCAAAAGGGCACAAGTCTTCGCAAGACTCTTACTAAAACCTAGGAGCAAATGGAATAGTGCCTTTTGAATTTTGAAGGAACATGATTCTCAACCAACAATTCTATACTCAACTAAACCACTGATCAGAAGTGAGCAGTGCCTTGCCTCTGGTGCATACTTACCCAGGAAGCTGCTAGAAAACATGCTCATCCAAACAAGAGAGTGAAGACATCTTCCGGATAATGATGAAGGAATATCCCAAAGTGACCCCTGACAACAACTAGAGATTACAGATTATAGAGGTTTCTTGAGAGAGTACTTCAAGAAGATGAAGTTGATAAAATTCTTAAGGTTTTTGAACCATACTTAGATTTTTGCAGCAGGGATTGTTTGGAATCCAATTTCTGATAAATGTATAAACACATAAAGAAAAAAAGAGGCAAGAACTTTCAATAAGAAAAGCAAAAACTTGTGCAGAAAGAAAGCAATCAGAGTATGGTATATAAATTGCTTATAGGTTTCCCTTTGTTCTACTAAAGTATAAACAATAACTACCCATTAAACTAAAATCACAATATATGTTGGAAAGGTGAGGGATGAAAAGTATGAATGGATAAGGAGCTAAATCCTCATCTTCCACCATGAAATATCAAAAATCAATGCCTAAAACTGACATATTAAGACATAGCAATGAAGGTGTGTCATTTAAAAATATAGTGGAATATAGCAAAGAATCTATAATAAAAACAGCTGAAAGTTGGAAGGTAGTTCCCTTTGGGGAGCAGAAGATGTGTTCATACATTGGGATAGGAGTGACAGTTCAAAAGATTTCTTATTTTCTTAATCTTTACAATACTGGATTGAGTAATTCTTTAAACTTCGTAAAGTAATTCTTTAAACTTGTCCAATAAGCATCGGTGAGAATATCATATAACATCACTCTCAAACACTGCTTCTAAAAGTGGAAATTGGAATAACATTTCTCCAATAATTCGATAGTTTCACACGAAGAGACTTAAAAATGTTTATTCCCTTTCACCTACTGCTTCCCCTTTGGCAAATCTCTCTTAGGGATCTACTTAAGACAAAAAGACAAGAGGCTGGAATTGTGGCTCAGTGGTAGCACATGTGAGGAACTGGGTTTAATCCTCAGCACCACATTAAAAGCATAAATAAGGGGCTGCGGTTGTAGTTCAGTGGTAGAGCACTTGCCTAGCATGTGCGAGGCACTGGGTTTGATCCTCAGCACCCCATAAAAATAAATAAATAAAATAAAGGTATTGTCCATCTACAACTTTATAAAAAAAAAGTAAAGACTGTAAATTTTCAGTATTTACCTCTGAATGGTAAAAATATGAATAACAAAATGATGGATTCTTTCTATTTTTTATCTTCATTGTTCAAAGAATCTATAATAAAAACAGACTTGCCAGGCAAGGTGGTGCAGGTCTGTAATCCCAGAAACTCGGGAGGCTGAAGTAGGAGGATCTTGAATTCAAACCAGCCTCAACAAAAGTGAATCACTAAGCAATTCAGTGAGACCCTGTCTCTAAATAAAAATACAAAATAGGGGTGGGAATGAGGCTCAGTGGTCAAGTGCCCCTGAGTTCAATCCGCAGTACCAAAAAAAAAACCCTCATTTTATATTCATAAATTAGAACAATAAAATTTTTAATTTTTAGAAACTCCCACCGTCATAATGAAGAAAGTTATTTATCCACAAGCACACCAGATCAGGTTAATAGCACCAAGCATGGAGAAAAGCTAAGAAGGCCATCTGGAAGTGTGAGTCAGCCCTAGTGCCATGAAAGAGAGGCTCTGTGCAAGTACAAGCTGTGTGGCATATGACTGCTCTTTTCATGATTGCTTGGGGAATCACCCAGGGAAGAAGGCAAAGGCTTCCTGTGGGATAAAATGAGCTTCCTGTCTCGGAGCAGAGTCCATAAGTACAACAAGTACATAAGGGATAGGCTGTATTCAGATAGAAAATAAATGTTTAGGATGCTATTAGGAGGACCACTGAAATGCCCCTACACCAATGTTTTGTTCTTTAGTTGCATCTTTTGAATCTACTAGAGCATCCAAGCTCTCAGGTGGAACTTGATTGCTATGAACATTTTGTTCTGTTTTGGTTCAATGCTGTAGAATCTGCTGATCCTAATGAACCAGGTTTCTTAACACTGAGTTGTTATAAAAGAGGTAGAGATTTATTTCTATGGTATGGGGAATAGAAATGTATAAGGAAGCAAAACGATTTGAAAAGATTTTTGAATGTTTCCTGCATTTATTAGTTGAGAGATAGATTGAAAGATTACTTAGATGATATTATGGTCTGGCTTCACAAATCTATTTGTCATTGCTAAGAAAGCATTCTCATTCTGGCTACTAAAATTTGCATATTTTGTCCCTTTTCTCTGTGCTATCCTAACACATGAACTCCTTCTTAATCTTCCAAAGTTGAAATTGTTCTGATTAGTATGAAGTTTCCTTGACTTAAAAAAATTAAATTAAAATTAGAGCAACTCTAATGAGCTGCCTGGCCTTCACCACATTCTTGCTCCATCAGATAACCCAGGAGAAAACTCAGTCTTAGATGAATTGGGTAACTGACTCAAGAGCACACAGCTAGATTGGAAATCCAAATCCAGGATTCACTCCTTCAAATACCTTTTATTTTATTTTATTTTTTTAAGAACCACATCAGCTGTTGATAATTCTGCTTTTCATTTGCTTACATGTTTAGCTTCCTTATGGGGTTGTCTTCATTTCTTAATAGGAGATCAATTATCTTCTTTGGAGGGGTTGTGTTTTTATACATAACAGTAATCAGATATAAATTTTCACATATAAATGTTGATCTTCCTTGCCTGATATTTCACAGGGCAGAATTCTTGAGCATACAGAGGGTAATGCTTTGCTCATCATTGAATTCACCAGCTGTCACAGTGTTGGCCATACAGAAATTACTAAATTTATGTTTGAGTGAATAAATGAAGTAACAGATGACTGAGCCAATGAATGAAGCTGAATTCCTAGCAACGATCTAGCTCCTCACAAAATGATAATTTTTTTAACTTTGATCATCTCTATTATATGGGTTAAAAAATGTCTTATGTTAAATATACTGCCAATATCAACAACCATGTAAAATCAGATGAAATCTGCACCACATGGGAATCTCACCATGCTAGTAGTATGAGTTAGAGAGGGAACTTTTACTTTCTTACAGTTCCTACAACTTTATAATTCTCAGCTGTACAGGTATTCAGGCAGTTTTTGAACCAGATCTTAAATGCCACTTTTAAGCTCTGAACCTTAAGACAAATGTGGTTTATGTTTTGGCATGCTAGGTTCTATGATTTAACTTCATTTTGAGGAACTTGTGAGGTTTTCATAGATTTTTAGTTACTAAAAATTGAGCACATAAGAGCCACCAAACACCATGTAATAATGTAATCTTTTATTGAGTAAGTTAACAAATATTTCTGTTATCCAATTTTTTATTACTATAACAAAAATCTGGGACAATAAACTCATAAGGAAAAAAAAGGTTGATTTTGGCTCACAGTTTTTAGAGGTTCCAGTCTATGGTTGGTTGGCCCCATTGCTTTTGGGCCTTTGGTGAGACAACACATCACAGTGAGGAGCCTATGAGGAAGCAAAAGCCATTCACTTCATGGCAAGGAAGAGAGAGAGAGAGAGAGAGAGAGAGAGAGAGAGAGAGAGAGAGAGAGAGAGAGAGAGAGAGAAATAGATTGAGGTCTCACAGTCTTTCTTGGGGTGTTGTGGTTCTGATGTGACGTGTTCCCCAAAGCTCCTATTAATGTGACAATGTGTGAAATGATTAGCGTATGAGAGCTTTAACCTAATTAGTCCATGGGAGTTTGAATGGACTGACTGGATAGTAACTATAGGCAGGTGGGGCATGACTGGAGGAGGTAGGTCAATGTGCCCTGGAAGGATGCATTTTCCTGTTAGATCCCCCCTCCCTTCTCTACTTCCTGAATGCCAAGAGGGCACCCTTCCCCCATAGTATGCCGTCTCATCTTGGGCCCAAAGCAATGAATTTGGCCATTTATCCACTGAAACCTCTGAAACCATGAGCCTCAGATAAACTTTCCCTCTTCTAAGTTGTTTTTGTCGGGTATTTTGGTGAAAGCATTGCAAAAGCTGACTAAAACAGAGGGCACGTCCCAGTGACCTAAAACCTCCCACCAAGCCCCACATCTTAAGAGTTTCCACCACAAAACAATGGTGCTGCTCTAGGGAAGAAGCCTTTAACACAGGATCCTCTGGATGCTACTTAAAATCAAACTACAGCAACATGTGTATTTCATGATTGAAAGTTCTTTAAGTTGAAATAATGTGGTTTTGCTAAGGAAAAGTCCAAGTCCTGTTTCCCCTACCCGCTTTTACATGAAAATGCATGAGCAATAAGAGGTAGCAGAAGGCATTACATTTTTTTTTATCCATAGCTGCACAATTCGACATCAGATTTTAAATACAAAGAATAGGAAAAAAGGATAATGGCACCAACTTTACTTCTAACCCAAATAAGGTAGGAAATTGGGTGCAGTCAATTTTTCCTCTAATCTTATGTGGGGAAAAAAAAAAGTGTGTCTCATGGCAAACCCACATGAATCCAATCTGTTTGAATTATTCATCTTTGCAGTGACATTCAGACTCCAGAAAATGTATCATAAACCTAGGCAGTATTTTACTGTCATCACATAAACTAGAAATGTGTAGGGTATGTGATTACATAAAAATTAAAAGATTCTGATTGAAACAGGGTGTTGATCATACATCTTTTCCTCTCTTCAGAAACACTTAACTATTTTCTACCATTCAATTTTTGTCCATAAAGGCATGTTTTCTTGTTTTTCTTAGTTGGTTTAGGCTGTTTCAACAATGTACCATAAAGTGAGTGATGTATGCACAATGGAAAGTTTTGTCTCATGGTCTGGAGCCTGGGTTGTTCAAGATCAAAGCACTGGCAGCATTACTATCTGGCATGGTCCTATTTCCTGGGTCATAGATGTGTCCTCATATGATGGAAAGGACAAAACAACTCTCTCCAGACTATTTTATAAGGGCACATTAATCCCATCTATAAGGATTCTGGTCTTATGACCTAAGCACCTTCCAAAGACCCCACCTCCTAACACCATCACCTTGGTGATGAAGTTTCAACAAATGAATTTGAGAACACAAACATTTAGATCTAGTATCTTCTATTCTCCATGCAATGAGAAAGAAGAAGAAAACGTACCTTAAAAATCTTTTCCTTCTCGCCCACTACATGAGAACTTAACCAACTCCCTTTACTAGTCACTATAATCTCTCAGGATCATCTTCTGATCAACTTTCTGGCTTTATCTCCTTCCACACATGCACTCTCCGCTGTAACAGATGATAGGCAGGTTCCCAAATGTACTGTGCTCCCATGACTTTGCAGTTGCCTATGTTGTTCTCTGTCTAGATCCATCCTCTAGGATCCACTCCTGTCCTCGCTCCATTTTTGTTGTCTGCCTCATGAGACTTGCTCCTTTGTAGCCTATCAAGAATTGCCTCCTTGAGGAAACCCCTCCAAGACCAAGCTAGGTGTTCCTGCATGTGCTGTTGGAGCCCTTATCACAGTGGTACTGAGATTGGATTGTTTATTATGTTTATTAGCCTGTCTCTCTTCTGGATTATACTAAGCTGGATCATACTATGACTTTCTCTTCTTTCTCACCCACCACCCCTCTATTTGGAGAGTACTAGGGATTGAACTCAGGAGTGCTCTACCACTGAGCTATGTCTTCAGCCATACACACACACACACACACACACACACACACACACACACACACACACACACATTTTTATATATACATATATATGTGTGTGTATATATATTTATATATTTTAAACATTTTTTTTTGAAACAGGGACTTAAAGGTTGCTGAGGTTGGCCTTGAACTTGTGATCTTCCCACCTCAGCCTATCAAGTTACTGGAATCACAGGCTTACACAACCACACTCACCAGGTTAATAAGCTTTCTAAGGGTAGGGATTTATCTTATTCCTCTTTGCATTTCTAGAATCTTATTCAGGGTTTAGTAGAAAGAACATGATTTAATGAATTAGTGGGTTTTTCCACTAGTAGTTTGAATAAGATACATTTTAAAACAGAATCTGAAAAGTAAATAGGAAAAATTGGGACATCTTTACTTAATCTAACCACCATTGAAACTCTATGTACTTATTATTTTACAGAATGAACTTTCTTATAAGAGACCTGAATCATAGATTCTAAGGGCAATATCATGTTGAAATGTCTCAATGCCTTCCAAATACCGTATGCAGGATATCATGTGATGGAAACAGTAGGAGTCAAAAAGAAGAAGAGGACTTCTAGGTTTTCGGTGTACTTGGTGCTCCTTGAAAAATATTTTGTGTATCTTTTGACAATTGTTTCTGATCTTTCCAAAAGAAACTATAGATTTAAAATGTTTATTATGCAAAGAAAAGTTTATGATATTTCATTTTTAATACAAATATAACAAGTTTAGATCTTATTTATCATTTGTGGCCAAGAAAAAAAAGGCAGTTCTATGTATAGAAGGCAACAAATCTCCTCAAATCCAACAATTAGACATTGGTAGACATGAAGCCACTGGGTAAGGCAAGAGTACAATCTTTTTTCTTCTTTAATAAATTTGTTTTCTGATTTTAAAATCAAGATACTTTGTTGAGGTGTAAAATGCTTTAGATATTTATTGCATATAACTTTATAAGTTTAGAGATAAGTATATACCCATGCAGCCAAGATCACGATGTCATAGATTCATCATTACCTCCAAAAGTTTCATCTTGTTCTCTTGGTCTGTTTTGGTTTTCTTGAGTTTTCCTTTTGTTGGAAAAGTAGTTAACATAATGTCTACCTTCTTAGACAGTTTATTAAGGATTCAACTCAGTGTTTTTAACCTCATGCTATATGTTATACAGTAGCTCTCGAGAGCTTATCTTGCAAGAGTAAAACTTTCTCTCCTTTGAACAATACCTCCCTATTGACCCTTTTTCCTAGACCTGGCATCCACCATTCTACTTTCTGCTTCTATGATATTGACTATTTTAGATAATTATACATTGAAGCAAGATCATGTACTGTTTGTCTTTCTGTAGCTGGCTTACTTCACTTAGCATAATGTCCTACAATATGTCTGTCCATATTAATGCAAGTGATAGGATTTTCCTTTCTTTTAAGCTAAATAATATGCCATTGTGTATACTGTATTTTCCTTGTCGATTCATCTGTGGATGAACATTTAGAATGTCTCCATATCTTGGCTACTGTGAATATGCTTCAGTGAACAAAAGAGTACAGATGTCTCATCAAGATCCAGATTTCAGTTTCTTTGGATATATACCAACAAGTGAGATTGCTAGATTGATGTATTTCTTGTTTTGAAAGTAGGGTACCTTCTGGACATTTCTACAACTGAAGTACTTCTTATTCTTGGAAGTCAGACTATTTGACTTTCAAATAGGAAGGATAGAAAAAAAAAACAAACAACAACAACAAAAACTAGTGCCTAAAAAGAAAAATAAAGTTAGAGGGCTCAATGGTAGAGTGCTTACCTAGCATCAAGAGACCCTAAGTTCAATCAATCCCCAGCACAGGGGGGAAAAAAGTTTAAAAGGGGGATGATCACTAATGGCTACATTAATTCAAGTGTTACTGACATTCTCAATGCATTCTGAAAAAATTATTTGATTAACCACTCAAGGCAGAGAGTTTATTGACATGTCAGATTCTAACAAATTTAGTTAAAAAGAATCCCAATCTGAATTTTAAAATCACCATTGTGTACAGAATACAGTAAATTCACTGCTGATAGATTTATAACTGGTAGCTAGATATTTCTTTCCCATTTGGTTTATTGTTATTTTTTTTATGGGTACAAGAGAAACCTATAGGACCTGAGAGCAAAGTGCCCTTTAGCTGGAGTTTAGACAGTTGGAGGGCTGTCTTTTATTTGGGAGACCTAGTACAAAGTGGGTCAGTGAGGGCTTGGTTAGGACTTTGCAGTGGGATGGCAATCCACACTGCTCTGAGAGAGGAGCAAGGATGAAAATGTCGTCTTCACTAATTGACCGACCAAATCATTAAAAAAAACATAAAATATAATTAAAAATAGTTCCAATGTGTTATAATAACAAAATCTGATATTTTGAAGGGATCAGAAATATAACATTCTCTGGGATCTTAAATCTGGATCTTATCTTTTTCTAGACTTAGTCCCCCACCCCCATCTCTCCCTCTTTTTTTCCTATTGAGTAAAAGAAAAAATATTTATTTTTTGATCATGTTTCTTTATTTAATGACAGCAGCAAAAATGGCAACAAAAACAATCAAACTTGGATTCTGGCCAAAATCCAGGTCAGAAAAGCAGCCTTTTCCTTACAGTTACCTTAGAATTAGGTTCCTGTATTCTCTCTGCTCTTTTTATATTTCTGCATCATATTCACCAATTTAAAAATAAATATTTTAGTTTCATACTAAAGAACCACTACTGTCATGGTCTCATTCTTTTTAAACTTCTTTTTCAGTCCCCACATCATTACTATTGACATTAACTTGATTATCTCAGTTTTTATTTCACGATTTTTTAAAAAAATCAGTAACTGAAATTGGCTTGCGCAGAAGGCTGATAACTCTGTCAGAATAACTGGAAGCGTAGAATGGTGTGAGTCCATTTGTGGGTGTTTTGATCACATGTATGTTTTATAACCTGCCATTCATAATAGATCACTTCCTAACCTGACTCTGGCGCTGGCCCTGACTGGTCTCAAAAAGTTACTAGCATAATTACCGGTTGACACATAGACTCATGCCTTGAAATTTAGTAGCCTGAAGGAAAATTTCCAAAGGCATTATAATAAGGAAATTCAATTAAGAGCTTATGTTGACTCAGGAATCTTATGCACAGCATTGATCCAGTGTAGCTAATGAATTCATTATGCTGCAAATGTAAGTGATTTCTGAGTACATTGGCCAATAAGAGTGAAACCTGTCTCAACAGGAATGTTGAAAGAGGCAAGGCAGTGAAACCTTCCTCTCCACTGGGAATGAACTAACTTGCCAAATCCGGACCATCAATCATAGTAAATGTGTTCAAAACAAATCATACATCCTCCACAGTTCATTGTATTCATCAGCACTTTGGAGGTCAACCGTCCAGAGTAGTCACTTTTGGCCAAGTTTTCAATAGCCTGTGGTTTGGGCAATGTGCCTGGCTGTCTTTCTCAAGGATGTGTTCTCAGGTAGTTGTACTCTGTGGGCCGGTTTCAACCAAATCTGAAAGGACAAAAGGTCAGTCTTGTTTATAAAGGATGACATTATATTAACTCTTCAAAATTGTTGTCTTAAAAGTCAAATCATTGCCTAAAAAGTCTTTTGGAATTACTTCGGGCTTGATTGCATGATTAGAAGACTTGATTGCTTGATTTGAAATTTCCTACTCAGGCACTGTGCATCATATAGGCAAAAAGTACAGTGTCACTCATGTGAGCCTATGTGTGCAAGTAGCATGTGTCCATGGGGGCGGGGGGAAAGTGGAAAAGAATTCCCCAATAGGAAATAATTGAATCATATGTTGTCATGTTCTGATTGCCTTTTTATTAAAAAACATTTCACTTGGAAACACTTTAATATATACTAGAAAACTGCATGAATAGTGTGAAGAACACATACACATTCCTCACCCAACATTCTGCCTCTTTCTCTTTTGGCACCCACATACACACTCACACACTCACATGTATACATGCACATAGACATATACATACATTATTTTTTTTCTCTAATGTACCTGAGTGAAATCTGTGTGAATCATGGCCTTCTATCCCCAAACTCTTTAGTGTATACCTCCCAAGAAGGAGGATACTTTCCTATGTAACTCTAGTATAGTCTCAAACATTTGATTGTCTTTGAATTTTATAGCATGAATTATTTATAACATTTTACCTCAAGCTTTAACACAGACATTGAATCATGGAAGGAACAGGTCAACTATTAGTTGAGGAACAGCTCAAATATCTAGGGGGAAAATGTCATATTACTAGTATTTTAAATTTGGCAAAGGTACATGGTATACCAATATATGGGAACTAACTAAATGCTGGTTTTAGGAATCTATGTCATGCCTGAAAGGTTTACCAAGTGACATTTCATAGCCATATTTAGACTTTTAGATTCCCCTTAATATATTTCTCTTTAATGATACACTTATCTCTGGCATTATAGTTAGCTAGCATTTATTAGGATGCCACATTTATTTGTCTCTTTGTGTTTTGGAACTTGTTTTTCTTCTTGTGATAATATAATTCCAGTTTTAAAGACTGCAATAGTTTCTGCTTAGACAATGCCATCGACAGTAAGCAGGAGAGAAGTAGAGGGGACACTGGTGATGCTGGATTGGGTCTTAGAGAATGCAGCAGTCCAGTGGGTAATGATTCTGACATGAGGCAACAGCCTTCCCCTTCCTGGAGCAGATAGTGGAGCCCCTCTCCGCAATACTTAAAACTTTGTTATATAGATTTGTTATATCTTAGATAACAAATATACAGATTTTCACTGTTATGAGCAAATAGAATTGAAATTTATGTTTCATAATCTATGTCACTAAATTTGACAGCTTGCATTTATGACAGTTGCCATTTTTCCCCCCGTAAGGGAGCTTGAGCATGACATTCTTCTCCACCCAAGTATATGTAACCATCTTTCTGTGCATTGGGGAATCCAAATGAGACAGACAGTGCTTCAGGGATTCATAATGGGCAGAAAGATTCTTTGTAGGAGGAAGGTATAATGTTGGAACAATTTGTAAAAGTTGAGTGTGTCCCTGATAACTGCAGTGGACAACGTAGAGACACAGTCCTATAAAGTCACCTCCCTGGCTGACTCATTGACATTGTCCACACAGAGAGCGTGTCAAGTACATACAAATAACAAGTTTACTACTCTAGGTAAACTCTTCATTTATCCAGTGGACAGATTTATATGGAGACTCACTCTTTGAGGAGCTAGGGATTTGGCAATAAATAAGATAGTCATGTTCTATAACCTCAGAGAGCTTACACATAAACAGTTTTGCTTTAAAATATTGTACCTTGAGAAATATTTCTGCTCTGGTAATATGACCACAATATGTCATTCAATAAACCTTTCAGGCATAACTTGAATCCATCAGAGTTTAGCCTGAAAGCTGTCACATTTGTAGGGGGAGAGAACAGTGGCTTTAGATGGCAAAGCATGGAAAGTGATAAGTTCAAAGAGCTCCTCTGAGAGCTGGGGGTGTGACTCACTGGTACAGCACTTGCTTGCTGTGCCCAATGCCCTAGGTTCAATCCCCAGCACTGACAAGACCACAAAACAAACAACAGAAAGGAAAAAAAAAACACCAAACCCTCCAGCTCTTCAGTTTTTTGAAAGACTTAACAAGAACAGTATACTCAAAAGACTGAGTATCTAAGTAAAAAGAAAATTTTAAACTTCCTTATGTTCAAATGTATAAAATGTATGAGTGAGAAAGGGGGTTTTGGAGAAGGAGAACTACCTAGCAGTGAAGACAAAATGTTTTTCTTCTTTAAGACAAGGAGAATTTGGTTCATCAAAATGGCTTCCAGGCTGGAATAAGTTCCAAGTAAGGCCAGAAAGACAAATCTCTGAAGCCTACAGGAAATCCCAAGGTGGTTCTTGTAGGATTTTGTTTGGCAGATTTTTCTAAAAATGATTTTCTGATCATTCTGGAGCAAGTGGTTAACTAGCAATTTTTTAATCCTGTAAGCTAAAAATCCAGTCATCCAATATCCAAATCTCAGCCTGGCCTATGTGAACACATTTATTGTTAAAACTAAGCTATGGCCCTAAACCATGAGGGAATTGGAGTTTTATAATTCGTAATTGTATTACTGGAATTGCATTTAGTTGTGAATACAAATATTTAAGTAGAAATGGCTTTAATAATATTTCTCTTTCATGTTAAATTGAAAAGTAGGCAGTCCAGAGCTAGTGTGGACACGTTATTCCATAAAGTCTTCAAGAACACACACTCTTTCCATTTTGTTGATTTCTTAGATGTGAACTCTGTACCTAAATTATAATCACAATCTAATGTGGCTACTCTAGCTCCAGTCATCAAATTCATATTCAAACCAGTTGGAAAGAGAAAGGAATAAAAGTATATGACAAGTATCTTTTAAAAAAAAGTTCCTGGAATCCTCACATAATGGTTCTACTATCAACCCATTCACTAGAACTTAGTTATATGGCAACACTTGGCCATAAAGGTGTCTGAATGTTTGCTCTATCTGGGACACTCATGCTTAGGAGAAAATTGAGATTCCAATACAACTAATGAAGAAAGCACCAGTAGTAAAGGACAGCTAACAGTCTTTGTCATACTATAGTTATTAATAATGCTGCATGTATTTTAAATATTTCATACCCATCTTTAGCACTCTGTTTGCAGCATAATTTATAGGATGATCTTTTACCACATGAGATTAGCAGCTGCAGTGTTCAAGAAGTGTGTTCATTTCTGTTAGACTCTTTTTTTTACTACCCTGGGCAAAGGTTTAAAGATGAAATGTGTGAGGCTGATTAATTTTAATGGCACATGACAACCTCAAAGCTTGCATGTCTACCTGGAATTAGGAAAGGAGAAACCAGTAGCACAAAATAATAGTAGCCTGAGTTCTTGAAACTGATGCTCTTTATGTTCTTATTAGCTCATACCCTCATCTAAATTTGAATCATAGGTACATTTTGACCTTACTGAAGAGAAAGTCCTAACATCTCACATGAGAATTATGGTGCTTATTCTGATAAGATGGTGCTGCTGCAAGCATGCCAAAATTTGATAGCTACAAATAGGGAGATCTGAAAGGAGAGAGGCAGGGTGGTAATTTCTTTTGCCTCTACTACAGTGTCTTAGATTAAGACGTAGTTAGCTTTTTGCTGACATGAGGCAGGCGTGCTCCTTACTAGGGAGGGTGAGCAATCACAGAGCTGACTTAATTTCCAAGAGTATTTATAGGAGCACCCAAACATGATGTAGCAAAATGTTCCTAAAAGTCTGAAGTCATTTCATTTTTTCCGTCATTATGAGAAATTAAAGCCCAGCACAATTACATCCAGTAGTAAAAAGAACCCATTAAATGGCCATTGTTATTGAGTGAATGAAGTGAGCTTTTGGATTACTTTGACCAGCCATGTTTTAATTTTTGTCTGTCCATTTATTCAAAGCACATTAGAGGGCTTTAACTGATTTTTACAAAATAAGCCATGCTGTTAAGGTGCAGTTTAACCTGAGACACAAAAGTTTAATTTCTGGAGTTTCCAAAAGGGTATATCTTCTAGATATACCCTTTTACTAAATTTAAGAATGTAATTATTAGGAATTCTTTGTTTCTTGTGTGCATTGGAGATCCAAGATTAAAGGAAAGATTTAAATTTAGAGATCTGACTTATTTCCTACCAAGAGTCTCTCTATAGACAGACATCTCTGTTGATTTTTTTTTTTCAGAAGGGGACTTAACTTCCTGATTCAGGGACTAAGAGAGCTGCCCTCATGGAGGAAAGCACTGGCAAGGCGTAGTAGTAGACTTCCAAGCAGGGTAGCCTTGGGCAGCTAAATGATAGACAATGAACTCTCCCATAAATAGGGTATCCGTAAGATTTAGCATCCAAACCAGGACACTTTAAAGTGAAATGCAATGGTATTGCTAACTATGCTACAATAACAGATTTAACCTGGTAAGCTCCAGGCCAACTGGGAGGTGTGCACCCCCTACCCATAAAGTACAGAGGCAGTAGATATTAAAACAAGTAAATGTGCCTGGAGAATCAAAGCATTAGTGGATCATCAGGAGAGAACAATAGGTGATAAGAGTTATCCTACCAGTGATTCTTCTCCCCTGGCATGAAAGTTACTCTGGTCATATGAAATCCCTGAGTATGAAATTTAAAAGTCCCTTGGTCATATTCATATCCATTTAAAAGTCCAGTTATTGATGCTCAGATGCAGGAGAAGATACAGAAACATTATAGAAAGGTAGTCTTCATAAGGGAAGATGCTGCATATGTTTTCTGTTCAGTTCAATTCAACAAACATTTATAGAATACCTAGTGTGTGACAGTAAGGATTTAGCACCAGAATTTGATATGGTCCCAACCCTGGAGAAATTCATTCTAGTCTTAAACAAATCATTGCAACAGATTTTTTTTTTACAGATTTAGTAACTTAAAGAATTAACTTCTGCTTTAACTATCAATGCATTGAACATATTTGCCAGTCTCTATAGAGAACTCCTTCTAGGGAGATATCCCGGATTTTCCCCAGTCACCTATGAGTGCAAAGTATAACATATTTTGCAAATTCTGATCACTAGTTTCTAAGTAGGGAGGAACATGGACACCCTTCCCATGAAGTCTGAGTTTACTGACCCGGTCACATGTCTGGGAAGCATGCAGAAATTTATTTAGAAATCACGGTGATTATTCATTTGCTATCAGGACCTCTGGTCTATGCACACCTTTAAGTCAAAGGTCTTTTGAACTAAACTTCTTATTATGAGTTTCTTATAGGATACCAGTTTTGCTGCCTTTAAAAGGGTTCAACAAGTACTTATTGAGAAGTAATGAGTCAAACCAACATTTAAGCAGACAGGGATGAATCATTTAACAACCTCTAGTTTTCAACTTTGTCAGTGGTAAGGACTCATCCCAGTTAAAACCAAAACCAATAAAGTATGTGAACTCCTTCCAAACCTGGGAGCCATTGCCCTGAACCTCCTCCTGTTTTCCTCTCCCACTGATGTCAGGACTGACTCCCTCCTGCTCCTACCAGGTGTAGCTTGTCATCTGGGTCGTCTGAGTCCATGCAGAGATTTGAAGGAAATTTCACCTAAAGGAAGCAGACTAGGAAAGCCAGGAGCTTGATCATTCAGACTGAATGATGATCAAGTGACAAAAAAATAAATTGAATCTTAAAAAGTAACCCAACATGATCAAATATGCAGAGTTGAGACTCTGAGAAAATTTACTGACAACGTGCGGAGGTGGAGGTGGGATCAGGCACAGGGGACAAAGCTGGAAGTGAGGTGGCTTTTAGAGTGGCTCAAAAGATTAACTGAAGTTTGATGAAAACTTTAGGCATTAAAAACCTATAATATGATCTTCAATAAGGAGAAATATTATTATTACAATTATTATTATTATTGAGAGATATTATTACTGTTAAAATATTAATAATTTAATAATATTATTATTATTGTGCTTTGGGAATATAAGATCATGTAGAAGGTTTTAAAAGAGGAGAACACCAGAAATGTAGAAAATGTGTAGTTTCGCCAAAAATATAAGACTTGAAGGGCTAGAAAGGAAAATGAGGGTCAAATGGAAAGATGTGTCTTTCCTACTCATTCATCAATGAAAGGGTGAGAATGTATGGTGGTCTTTGAGAAATAGTGATCCTGGTTCTGCTGGGTCATAGGTCATTGTTAGGTCAACAGGTTCAAGTATTTTTGGTCAGAGTGCATTCCTCAGATTGCATCTCTTCGGGGTCCAGTTGGTCCAGGGACAGCTGAGATCATTTGGCCAAGATCATTCCTGGGTCACTATTGGAGTCAGGAAAGGAATTTCTGTGTTTTGATTCCAAACCAAATAGTCGTTCAAGTGACTACAGATTCCAGAAAAAAAAAATTTTTTTTTGAGTTGTGGTCTCAGGGTCTTGCTGTGCAGCTCAGGCTGCTGTGGAACTCCTGGGCTCAGGTGATCCTCCCACCACAGTCTCCTAAGGGCTGAGTCTCCGCATCACCACTCTGCCCAGTAAAAGTACTTCAATTTCTCTACTTTGAAATTATCTTGTCCATATGAGCTCTTTGTAAAATACTCTCAGGAAGGTTTCTGTCACTAGTACTAAGCACTATTGCTGTCAGAGATGCAAACCAAGTGGTCACTAAGACCCATACAAATACACAATATTAAAGTGAACCATACATAGCAAGGATAAATACTACTTCATGTTAAGTTATGTTCCTAGTTTCTACATACAGTACCAAATATATACGTGTGTGTGTGTGTTGCATATACTGCTTCAGTTGTATTCAGATTTCCTTTATGTTGTATAGATGGAGTTTCTTCTGTTAGTTTCACTTGAACTGAAAAGTGCAGTGTGTTAAACAAGGACTCTAAACAAAATTTGCCACGAGCATTACAACACACAAATGTTGTTTATGGTAGGAGTGTGCCACCATCACTTTTTAAACAAATACAGGTAATAAAACCTTCTCCATTCCTGTACACATTTTTTATACTACTAGGAATCAATGCCCACTTGTCTTCAAGAATGGGCACAATCAACAACAATATTCATGGCACTTCTGAAACAAGTCTACTGTGTCATAGTACGAAACAGAGTTTTTACTGTGGTTCACTGACAAAATGTAAGTTATTGAATGTCATTTAAATCCCCACCTCCAAAAACATGTATGAGTAGCCTGGGACCTAGCAAGACAAGGAGAGCTTCAGAGGAGCTGAAGTTCCTGTCATGGTCATCGTTGGAAGATCTTTCAAAATATCAAAAAGCAATGGTTGGGTCCTTGAAGGAGATGAAGACAAGACACTTTCAAGATGAACAAGTATAATTATTGAGGCAGCAAAGACAAATCTGAAAATTAATTAGATGTAGAGGTTTAAATTACAAGGTAGAATTAAATGTTCAGAATATTCTTCATGGGTTAGGTTTATAACCAAAATGTATATAAATGAAGTAAATAATTTTAAGTAAAATAGTAGATGCACTGAATATAGTAGTGCTGGAAAATTGAAGAATTCATAAAAATTCAACAATTTCAAAGTTTACTTCAAGAATTAAGATATAAAAGGCTATTGAAGAAGAATATGAAGTCAAAAGAAGGTCATACCTAATAATTAAGTTTAATAAACCCTACACTTGTTTTAAATTGAAAACCTTTTACTCATACTAATGCCTCAATTATCACAATGCAAAATGTGCATACATTACATGAAATTACTTAAGCTAGCAAATTTTCTCTGAAGATATATATATATATACATATATATATACATATATGCACACACACATATGTTATATATGCTATATGTATGAATGTTATACATACATCATATACAACATGTACATTGTATATTTACATCCATATGCTTTCAGACAGTGGGAAGAAAAAATGCTATACAATTGTTTTCTCTTACCACAGAGCTCTCATTTAAGCATAGAACTGGAGCAGTATTTAAACTTTAAGTTTACAAGATCAAATCATATCAAAAATTATCAAAAATAAATGATCAATGGTAGAGCATTCGCCTAGCAGGCCAAGACCCTTAATTTACTCCCTAGCATTGAATAATAAAAATTGTGGAATAGTATGATTTTTAAAAACTAATCTTAAAGTTGAATAAAATATAAATGACATGCTTCATGCATTTTGCTTAATTAAGAAAACTACAATTTTGATTTTTCAAAGAAGCAAATGAAATTAATACTGTTAATTGTGTTAATTTTCAGAGAGGTATAGGAATTGAGTCCCAGTAGTACCAAAAATATGTGCAGGACTGTTCTGATGGTATTGTGTTTTAGGAAGAGAGGGGGAGAAAATGGATTGCTATTTTAAAAAGCATCCCATGTGTTACAGGCAATAGGCTTGCCAGATACAGTGGCACATGCCTGTAACCCCAGTGGCTCAGGAGGCTGAGGCAGGAGGATTGCAAATTCAAGACTAGCCTCAGCAACAGTATGATGCTAAGCCACTCAGTGAGACCTTGTCACTATATAAAATACAAAATAGGGCTGGGGATGTGGCTCAGTGGTCAAGTGCCCCTGAATTCAAACCATGGTAGCCCTCCCCAAATAAAAAAACAGGTAATAGGCTCATAAATACAGTTTTTTTAAAAAAGATAAATCATGTTTGCAAATTGAAACCAACAAAAAAGAAATTGGGAACCGATACATGATTTTTAGATTAAAGTTAGTCTTAATATTGAAATAATATGTGAAAAATGACATGGGCAACCTTCTAGAGGATGAATGTTTAATCCTATTTTGCAAATGAAAAAGCTGAGGTGTAAAGTAGCTAAGTTGCCCATGTTCTCCACATCCCTGTTGAGTTGCAGAGTCAGCATGTGAACCTGAGTTCTCTCCATTGCTCTATCACTATCTCAGTAGCCTCTAAAACAGACACCTCCAAACCTCAGCCTTCCACTCTGCCTCTACACTGCTATAGTGTTCTTCACTCTCCCTCCTTGTTTCATCTTCCCTGGCTACCACTGCACTTACTCCTTGTCCACAGTATCCATTAGCTCCAGGCAATACATTTAAGTATTCAACTCTATTTCCCTTCTCCTCTCTGGAAGGAGTCTACTCTGCCCAGGCCATTTACCACCCACCCACATAATCCTGATGTAGGCTCCAGGCATTTCCTGTATCTGAAAAGAATGCCTGCTGAGTCCCTCCTCCCACAGCGCCTCAAACCACTGACTGGGTTGAAGACCTGCATCCAGTTTGGCCTTCCTCCTGGCACTCTGTGTTCTTAGCTTCAGTCCATACCTTCCTCTCCATGCTCTGATCTTCAGTAGCGCTCCCAGACTGAATGATTTATATGTCACCTTACACTGCTCTAGGGAGCAGCTATCATATGTCTGATTTTCTCATCCAGATATTTTAAGGTCTTCCCTAGGTCCAGGCCACTGAATCTTTCATTTTCTTGTATTTTACAGTGACCAGTATATTGGAGAATATGTATCGATAAATAAATACAAATGGGTGTTTTGATTGCTCTCTTCCTGGGGAAAAGAGAGAACTTGAAGGAGGAAAAGAGGAAAGATTACTCCCTGACCATTTCTCAATAGTGGGCTGTTACAAAGGCAGGATGAGGGGGCAGGTTGGTAGGGAATGTCCCTAGAGGAAATTTCAAAGATGTGGGCACCCAGAGAATGAGTGAGTATATGTTTCAGACATATTTGATATGATGCTATAGATAGGTGTGGGACGAATTTTTTCAAGCTACTGAGAAAACTGAGGCAGGAAGATAATTCAAGGTTAGCCTCAGCAAATTAAGGAGACTGTCACAAAATAAAAATAAAAGGACTTGGAATATAGCTCAGTGGCAGAGGGCCTAAACCTAATCCCCTGATAGAGATGAAGTGGTACCTTCAGGTAGGTGGGATAAAATTGGAGGAGATAGATCAATCGGGGCATGCCTTTAGGATTTATATTTTGTCCCTAGTGAGCAAAGCGCTCTTTCTCTCTCTGTCCCTTTGTTGCCATATCTTGAGCTGCTTTCTTCCACCATGACTTGATGATCTTCATCATCTTAGGCCCAGAGCAATGGAGTTGGCCATCTTTGAACTGAGACCTCTGAAACCATGAGCACTAAATAAACTTTTCCTCCTCTAAAATCATTCCTGTTAGATCTTTTGGTCACAGTGTTTATCGGTTCCTTTATCAACACCTTTATTTCTCAGGATATCTTGACTTGAAATATAAAGCATCCATACCTGGTATATGAAAGGGATCTTTGACAGTATTTAGTCAGTTCAGAAACTCCCACTAAAAAAAAAATAGCTGACCCCTTCTGAGTTAACCACCACTGGACAGACTTAAAACCAGCACCTAACCGTGATGATACGGTGTCAGATCAGAGAATGAAAGACTTTGAGAGCTGGTGTCACTGAAGGCCACCTATGAGACTCCTTATTTTCTCTAAAGAATTATTTGTGCAGTAATTGACAGAGATAAAGATCCAAAAGCTGTTGTACTCCAAGTTTGATTGGATATGATGAAAACATAGGTTCCTTCCCACAATACCATGGGAATAAAATTGTTTTTACAAAGGTATGTAAGTAACATGCATAGTTTTAATACTTACTTTTAAGTATTAAGCATCGTTTTTATACTTATTATTAAAGTATTGAAACAATAGACACAAGCTCCCTCATTAACATACTTTAATGCCCTCTTTGATCTTATGTTGCTGAAACACAAGTTTAGAATGGAATTATCTTAATCCAAACCTATGGATATATAGTCTGTCTTGAATATCAGTGACAAAGTCTTAATATCTAAGTCAGTTCTGGCTGCTAGCACAAAATACCATAAATTAGGTGGCTTGGAGAACAAACAGTTATTTTTCACAGTTCTAGAGACTGAAGTCTGAGATCCAGGTGTCAACAAGGTCAGGTTGTGGGGAGCTGTTTTGGGGGTTTGAGGCTGCCGTCTCTTCTTCATTGCCTCCTCTTACGGCAAAAGAGTAGGCTAGAGGTCCGGTCTCTTATAAAGACACTAATCCCATGTGTGAGGGCTCCACATTCATGAACTGATTACTTCCCAAAGACCCCACCTCCAAATACCATCACAGTGGAGATTAGATTTCAACATATAGATTTTAGGGAAAACACAAACCTTTGGTCCATAACAATATTCTTCTTTTTAAATTCTGTCTCTTCCTCTTAAGTGATTCTTCTACTCTTTGCAGCTTCTCCTCTGGGCATTGTCTAGAATCTTCTCCTTATTTCACCGTCAACCCCTATACTGGCCTATCATTCTCCAGATCCTCCTTTCATTCCATTCCCAGAGCAATCATTCTAGAAGCAAATTTGACTACATGACTTGTAGCATAGTAGATGTTTTATGAATCGTTCAGAAAAAGACAATAAGCTTCTTTTCCCACATTTTTATAGATGCATTATAGTTACGTATAATGATGGGATTTGTTACATATTCATACATACTCACAATATAGCAATATAATTTGGCCAATATCATTCCCCAGTACTTCCCCCTCCCTCCCCACTTCCTACCCCTTGGTCCCTTTCCTTTAGTGATCTCCCTTTGATTTTCATGAGATATGTCCCCACCTTTCTTTTCCTTTTTCCTCTCTAGCTTCCACGTATGAGAGAAAACATATCACCATTGACCTTCTGAGTTTTGGTTTCACTTAACATGATGGTCTCAAGTTCCATTTTCATTCAAAGGCCATAAATTCATTATTCTTTATGACTGAATAAACCTACATATTGTATATATACCACATTTCCTTTATCAATTCATTGATAGACACCTAGACTGGTTCCATAGTTTGGCTATTGTGAACTGTGCTGGTATAAACATGATTGTGTGCATGTATCACTGCAAGATGATGACTTTAATTCTTTTAAGATAAATACCAAGGAGTGGTATTGCTGGGTCATATGTTGGTTCTATTCCTGGTCTTTTGAGGAACCTCCGTATGATTTCCATAGTGGTTGTGTTAATTTACAATCCCTCCAGCAGTATAAAAGTGTTCCTTTTTCTCCACATACTCTCCAGCATTTATGATTATTTGTATTATTGATTACTGCCATTATGGCTGGTATGAGATGAAATCTCAGTGTAGTTTTGATTTCTATTTCCCTAATTGCTGATGATGCTGAACATTTTTTCATATGTTGATTGGTCGTTTGTATTTTTTCTTTTGAGGAGAGTCTGTTTAATTCATTTGCCCATTTATTAATCAGGTGATTTGCTTTTTTGGCATGAAGTTTATTGAGTTCTTTATATATTATAGATATTAATCCTCTGACAGAGGAATAGCTAGCAAAGATTTTCTCCCATTCTGTGGGTTCTCTCTTCACATTCCTCTTTTCAATAGTTTCCTTTTCTGTGCAAAAGATTTTTAACTTGATGTCATCTTGTTTATTAACTCTTGGGATTATTTCCTGAGCTTTAGGGGTCCTATTGAGAACGTCATTCCTGTATCTATATGCTGATGTGTTAACCTTACATTTTCTTCTAGAAATTGCATAGTTCTTGGTATAATTCCTAGGCCTCTGGTCCATTGGGAATTGATTTTTGTGCAGAGTAAGAGATAAGGTTCTAGTTTCATTCTTCTACAGATGCATACTAGTTTTCCCAGCATCATTTGTTAAAAAGACTATCTTTTCTATCTTTTTGGCGCCTTGATCAAGGATCAGATGGCTGTAGGTGTGTGGGTTTGTCTTGTGTTTTCTATTCTGTGCCATTGATCTATGGGTCTGTTTTTATGCCAGGACCTTGATGTTTTTGTTACTATAGCTCTGTAGCATAATTTGAAGTCAGGTATTGTGGTGCCTCCAAAAGCCATAAACTCTTAAATACTGTTCCAAAACTACTTCTCCACTTTTATCTATGCCTGTGGTCTGCCTAACCTTCACATCTTCATCTGCTGTGGCTCCCTGTATGGCCTGTGTGTTCCAGCTAGCAATGACATGTGTTTGTCCTCTGTTGCCTCCTGTTTTCCATCTGGTCAACTCTAGATTTCATCCTTAAGGGCTGACCTTGCTCCTTTCAGAAAGCTGTTCCATGTCTTTCCAAAGCTGCATCAAGTGGCACCTCTTCTGTCTTCCATCTCTGCCTTGTATTTACATTGCATCGTACTGATTGCCTGGTTTTAGTGGACAATTTACAATACTGTCCTGGTTCTTCAATGGAGCCTAAAGTCCAAAGTCATTTCCTTCCATTTAGTGTACTCAGAAACTGACATATAACTTATGTTCTGTATTTGTGTATTAAAATGAAAAGATCTTCATAACCAGTAGAGTGTAAACTTGAGAGTAGGCAGTAACTTTTGGCTATTTTGTGATTGTTAAATCTCCATCTCTTAATATAGTGCCTGATATATACTACAAATGTACCTACAGATAAGTTGTTGAATGAATGAATGAGTTTATCTAAAATATAGCACTTCATTTTTCTTGTGTTTGGGAGAAATCACTTTTAATTTAAACACAAATAAAATAGATATCAAAAGGACATTAGATTTGTTGTATGTTGTCCCCTGGTGATATTATATATGTAAATTCTGTACCAAATCTAGCAGCAAGGTTTTCCTAAAACAAATTTATAAATTATATATTTTTAGACTGACCCCTTTCTCTATTTCTTGAAAACTTTTTTTTTTTTCTTTCTAGGTATCTTAAAAACGGTCCCAGTTACCTACTAAATTACCTACTGGAGTCCTAGGTTTTCCCTAAGTATTAGTTGATATATTCACTTTAATTAATAAAATTATTCAAGTTAGGTACTGAGATAACTCCAGGTGGAAAGGAAGGTTAAATGGAGGAGGATGTGGAAAGAATCTATAAAGGAAGCAATGCAAGATTATTTGACTCACAATCTCTCACTTAAACTAAAATAACCTACAATGTTCTTGTTGTCTCCCCAATCTATAGGTGAAAAAATAAGAATGCACAAAAATTGGGGGAATTGTCTTGGGATTGTGGTTTGTAAATAGTGGAATAGAGATTGGAGACATCTTCCACTTCTCCAGTTTCTCTCAAGGAATAATTTTGCTTATAATAACATACATGTTGTGTGGAGCTACCAACCCAGATATCTGATTAAACTTGGCTCAAACTCAAATTATTTGGATAAAAATTATTCTTAAGTCAAATTCTAGAAGTTTTTATCCTCTTCCTCAGCCTCTTCTCTCAGCTCAGGTAAACATTCTGCTCAGGCCTATCTGGCCTTCAAGTGCAATCCCTTCAGGGAGTTAAAACAACTCAGCAATCTGTGCCTTCAGGAACTTTTTCAAAGATTGAGAGAAGGGAAAACTTAAGGAAGGACTTACTCTTTAGACCAGACTGACTGCTTTCTCTCTACCCACCCCCCACCTACCTCTCACACACACAAACTTCATTCTCAAGCAATCATCCTATTCTTCTGGTTTTCCTGGGAAGAAGAGGCCACAAATTCATCTTAGCCAACCCATAGTTTCTCGAGGCCTGGATTTCTGTCATAAGTAGGCTTATTAAGCACTTTCTTGCAGGCAGGTTGTCTCTGAAAGAAATTCTGATGATATGCACCCCTCTTCTCATGACAGTTTGATTAAAAATTCAATGACTAGAAGGTTGTAATTTTTGAGAGCAGAAAGCCTACCCCTCTCAGGTCACACTGTGCAGTCCCTCTATTCATGCCTGACCATGTTGGGAGAACATATGCCAATGTAGGGTTTTAATACAGAGGTTGTCTTAGTAAGAATAATCATCAGAGAAGCAAATGGTCTATAAATTATTTAGTTTTATTCTAGCAATAATATGGTCAATGATAATGGTCTCATTGACTGCAGCCTTGACTCCTGTAAACCCATTTATTGCACATCTCAAGAATTTTCTAGCTAAACTAAAATCAGATAGCGTATCACACAGTTCTCTGAATTACTCAGTGGCTCCTACTTTTGAAGATAGTCCAAAGCTCCTACCTGCTGATGCCTGAGAAGATTTCCATGGCCAGTGTCTGCAAATTTCTCAGATTTCTTTAGATTTTTTCCCCAGCCTCTTTTTCTTTGAGCAAAGACCTATTTATGACAACTCAATTTTCTATACACACGTACAGACACATCTTGTTGATCACAGTTCTAGGTGTCTGCTTGTTTTCTCCTAAATATCCCTTTCACCCTCTTTACTTGCCTTCTCTTTTCTTCTGTAGGACTTCGCCTTTTCCTCTTCACCTCTGTCCCAACCTGATTTAAATGGCCCTTTTTGATAATCCCATAGCCCATGTACTTCATTCTTTGAAAGTAGTTTCTACTATGCAGTATGCTGAAATTGTCTCCACTGCTGGGCTCTAGGTTCCCTTGGATAAGGGACACACATGTAATCATCTTGTTCCTGCTGACTTTAATAAAGTATTTGACACACAGCTGGTGCTAAATAAATGCTGAATTACTGCTGGGACCAAAAGTCAGGGAAACTCAATCTTGTGTTTATTTCACTCAAGAGGTTCTACTATAGCCTTAGGCAGCACTGGTGGGGGTGGGGTGGGGAGAGGTAGATACTGGAAAGATAAAAGAAAAAAAATTAAAATCATACTTATCTTCACTTTGGACATTTTTTGAAGTACTGAGTGAAAGTTTCTATATATTAAAAGATTTTAAAATACTTCAAAACAAGAACTCAATGCCAGAAATTCACTTGGAATCAAAAGCAGCTTGCCACTGGCAAGTTTGGCTTAAACCTATTACATGTACACATTGAAAGAGAATCCAGGGCCTTCATGTATTTCCCATCAGATAAAATTTACAGAGGAAAAAAAAAATTGTCAGCAAAGTTAAGAGCTAACCTGCACAAATCTCTTACTAGAGCAAAGTCCGGGAGTGTCTCGCTCAAAGCAATACACGGTGAAGTAGAAATCATTTTCTCCAGTTCTACCTCCACTTTCAACTCCTTCCTTAAGAACAAGGAGGAGACTTTGCCAGGAATAAGGAGAAAGTGGATTTGGTTAGAAAGGTATCAAGTATTTGCATGTAGGAGCTGTTTAATGGGATCGTTTTAATTTAAAAACGATCTGAATCAGCTGTAATAATTTCTATTTAAAATTAAGAATATGCATATAGGATCAGAAATAAGTCATGCATTTGTTAGACCTATTCTCATTTGCAGCAATAGGTCTGTCTAGGAATTGCAACAGACTTTAACCCTGCAAATGTTGGCCAAAACCCAACGTCTACACAGTTACACATCCTGTAGAGTGGATCCATTTACCTCAGTGGTCAGCAGGGCTGTAGGCTGTGGGTGAGAGTAATGGATGGGACATTTCACAAGAAAATGACCTCAACCTCCAGCTCACTGCTGTGGCTCTGAGCTGGGGACTTTTTGCCTTTTTCAAAGGGAAGCTGCTGCTTCAGCATCCTCTCCAGGAGCCCCTGGCACTGTTTCAGGCTGTGTGTCTGGGGAACCCTGTGCGCATCACAATGACGGAAGCCAAGTGCTGGCCCACAGGCACTGAGGACTGTTTGTTCACGGGAGGGTTTGAGCAGAGCCCTGGTGTTACATAGTTCAAGGGTGCCTTGGAGAAAACCGATGCTGCTGGGGGTGGGGGGTGGGAGGGTGCCAAAGGCTCAAGTTCTTTCTCAGTTGCTATTCCATAGCCCTCTAATGCCTTATGGATATTAGCCAATAGTTTTTTTGCTTAGGTGTTTTTCTCTCTTTAATTCTTTGATTTAGTGAGATTTTAGATAGTTTAAATAAAAGGGTTTTCATATTTTTTTTAAAGTAGGGCTATGGTGTATACTATTCTTGGGGGCGGGTATTTTATTAATAAATGCAGTATGTGTTCTTGGTTAAAAACAAAATTAAACTCTTTCACTGTTTTTGACCTGCCAGCTGTAGATGGCATTTAGGTATTTATGTGGTGACTCAGTTTCTTGTAGGATAGCTGACAACTGCACATTGAGACTTTTTTTTCTTTCTTTTTTTAAATATATATTCTTAATTTTTTAGTTGCAATGGGACACAATACCTTTATTTTATTTATTTATTTTTATGTGTTGCTGAGGGTCGAACCCAGGGCCTTGCATGTGCTAGGTAAGCACTCTACCGCTGAGCCACAACTCCAGCCCCTCTTTTTCATTTTTAATGGTAGGGATAAAAAGGCTAGTTACTCAATTTGGGTTAAAATTCCTAAAAATGAAGGCTTAAGGATCCTGAAAAATTGTGGCTAGCCATATTACCTATTGACTTAGGAATGTGGAAAAAGTGATATTCTCAGTTCTATGCTAATATCAACAAAAATTCTTTATTGAGCAACAAGTTTATAAAACAAACTGTTCTTTATTCTGTGGTAATTATTTTCTGACTGGTATTTAGATATGTTCTGGGTCTTTGTGTGTGTGTCATTTTTCAGACTTACATAGGATATTGTAGAAGATGTTAGAATTTAAAACACCATATTGTGTTGGCACATAAATCTTGATAGTCAAATGGCTAATCCATGATTTGAATTTAAAATGGATCACCTGAAATAAATTGCCCTTTTTGTCATTATATTGCCTTCCGAAGAGCAAATCCTATATCTAACTACATGAGGTCTCTAACCTGAAGCTTTCCTGAATTGCCTTTCCACATTAAAAAATAAAGGCTGAAATATAATACTTGGAACCATATCCTGCTAGGTCTGAGACCTGAATTTGTACTTCTGATTTCAGAAAAACTTTAGAAAGTTAAATGAAGTTGAGGGGTGGTGAGGGAGACATTTTATGTACTGGGAGGTCCCCTGGGTCTCAGGCTTTGAGAGAGTTGAATTGCAGGGGAGATGACTATAGAGAGTCAAACCTTAGAGATATGAGAGGAGGACTCCTGTCTTCATATGACTGAAAAGATGATAGTGAACACTTCCTGCACAATGCTATATACCCATCTACTAACTATGGACAACTCAACTGACTATAAAATAAGTTAATTTCCTCTTACAATTTCCTATATCCCTATTTTATGTAGCAGAAGGAGGAAAAAAGAAAAAAAAACAACAAAGCCATGGAGTAGAGGTACCTATGGCAATTAGGTAATGCTGTACTTACATATGGAAAGGATTCAGTAAATTGAAAATGGTTGCATTACAGCCATAGACTGAAACATTTGAGATCTTAGGTTGTGGGACTACAAGGGACTTTTCTATATGTGTAATGTTTTACTTTTTAATAGGGATCATGTAATATTTTTATAGCCTTATAATGACAGAAAAACTATAGTCTTTTAAACTTACAATTTAAATTATCTTTAAGGTTGTTCCTTCTGTTATGGTTAAAAAAAAAGTGTCAATCTTAAATTTTAACCAGGCAAGGTTTAGGTGGTTGTTCATCCACCTAAAATATGTATTTACAGAGATACAGAGATTAATGTGAAGGGGGTGGGGGTGGGGCTGTTGCACAGAATAAAAGAGACAAAACCTACAGTACTCAAAGTGAAGAGCAAACAGTTCAAGAATTCTAGATAATAAGCCACGTGGCACATGTAACAAATAGTTTGAAAGTTACTGTAACCTTTACAAATTTTCTGTAAAAACCTGTCTGGAAAGTCCCAGGATCCTGTAAGTTGGTCCATGAAATTCTTTGTTGGGCCACTGTTAATTTATGAAGTCTAAATTTCAAGCGCAGACTCTATTCTTCATCAATATTGATAGATTGGAGGACTCCCGAAAGGGACCCCACAACTTCATGTAAGCTTTTCAGTGTTTTTCTTTGAATGACAAAGTTTTATAAGATGGATAAGATGGAACCTTGGGACTTTGGGTTTTCTTTCCTTTGGAATGGCTTGTTTAATTCCACGCTAAATCGTGATCCGTTTATGTTAAGAGAGGAGTTGAACCATGGTCCCCTGGGTTGGCCTTTATAAACAGAACCATTTTGCCTACATTGCTTTTAGATATGGTCTTTTGTGTTTTACTGCTTTGGTAGTTTAGTCTGCACATGGTGGGGTAGAAACACCCTTTCCAGACTTTTGTCCTTGGCCTCACATCATCCTGGTCTTGTGCAATTCCACAAGGGAAGCACGTATTCAGGACATGTGTGAACTCCTCTTACTCTGTGGTTCATTCATGTCTTTGCTCCTTTAAGATAACTCTTAGGGTAACTCTCTATGTGAATAGGCAGCACAGTACATTGTCAGACTCTTAGGCTTTTGGACCTAAAAGCCCTATGTTTTGTTTATGTCCACCCCCACCCCCCCAATTTAGAAATCTGCTACTTAGCGGGGTGGGCTAGGTACTGAGAGAGTCTGCTTTTGATAGAAATGTTCTTATTCCCCCAACTCAGCTCCCTTAAAGTAAGTCCTAACCCCCAGAAAGCGAACCTCATAAACCCCAAAACATAAACCCTCAGAAACGATTTTGCGGGTCTTCAATAACCTCGTTCAAGCCTAGGAGTGGAAACTAGGAGGCTCTGGAGGTCCCGGAGACCCAGAGGGCCAACGCCTCCGCTGGATGTGTAGGGTCCCCGCGGGGCAGGTGCGCGATCACACGCGCCTGCGCGTCGGGTCCCCCCTGAGCCCCGCCTGAACCCCACGGCGACCCCGGGCGGCGGGCTGCGGGTGCTCCACGCCGGGTTTTCCGCCGCTCTCCTCCTTCAGACAGCCCCAAAGCAGCCCTACAGACACGCTAGCACCCGCGCCTCCCCAGCTGCGCTTCAAAGAGAGTGGCGCCCGGCTGCACGGGGTGATGCCACGGCGAGGTGGCGGGGCTGCGGGGAAGGACGCAGCGGGTGACATGGACGGGCTTTTGCAATTCGGAATCTTTTTGTAAGGGAGTTGAGGAGGAGCCAGACAGTGCCGAGGGGCGTGAAGGGGAGAGTTCCCGGAAAGCCGCGGCTATGGAGCCGCGCTGCGCCCGCCGCCCGAGGACTTGAGAAAGAAAACAGGAAACGTGGTGGCCGCGCACCCGGCCACGGCTGATTCATTCGCTTCAAGTGCCGAGCATAAGGCTTGGCAGGCGGGGCGGGCGCGGGGCCGGGGACCGAGGAGACCCGGCAGTGGACCCGACGTCGTTCTGCGGGACGGCTGCTAGTCGTGCGCGCCATCCCTTTGCCATCCTCCAGAACTAGGACTAATACCCGCCGCGCTGTCCAAAAGTCGCATCGTGGTTATTCCACCTCCGTTCCCGTAATAAAAGTTGGCTTGTCGCACTTCGCACGCCCTCCCTGGGGGCCTACCTGCGACGTCAAGCTGGAGAAACTGAGCCTTCCAGTCGCCAACGGCCCCGCGGGTGGAGACTCAGCCCCCATCGAGCTGCCGGGTTTGGCAATATGAAGGAGCAGCCCTCATGTGCAGGCACCGGGCATCCGAGCATGGCGGGGTATGGCAGGATGGCCCCCTTTGAACTCGCTGGCGGCCCAGTGAAGCGCTTGAGAACTGAGTCCCCCTTTCCCTATCTCTTCGCAGAGGAGGCCTACCAGAAACTGGCCAGCGAGACCCTGGAGGAACTGGATTGGTGTCTGGACCAACTAGAGACCCTGCAGACCAGGCACTCTGTCAGTGAGATGGCCTCCAACAAGGTAAGTCCCTGCTTTACTATCATTGATGCCCCCAGACTGCTGATTCCCACGCTGGTGAAGCACCAGTCCCTGTGGCCACAGGAAATACAGGGAGATATTTGTCATGTTCATTGCATGTTAGCTATTATGCTCCCTTTAGAAGGGATGTTCTTGTTTCCATGCCTTCCTTCTGTCTTTCACTCACTATAGATAAATTAAACATTTTGCAAAATCAACTTTGACACAGTTTGATCAAATATCCAGGACACAGGGTTCCTAAGTGACATTTTGCCCTTGCAAGGAGAAACCCAGTAGGGTCTATTGGCCTTGCATATTTAAAGGTATTCTTGGGATTCCTGGTTGGAAATAAGAGTTGGTGGATGTCAATGAAATCACTTGGATCTCACCACCTACTGCACTCAAACTCAGAACTTGGAACCTTAACCCTCATTTATCTAGTTGTCAGGATACCCTGTTAGACCTTTGCCTTTATATATTCTGTTGGCCATACACATTCATAGTTAGAAGCTTCATTATGATCAGTGCCTTTTCTTTTGATCTTGAAGAAGACCAGATTTCTGAGGTCATTTAGTTTCAAGGAGGTTTCAGCTGTACATTTGTGCCATATGTACAAAAGTGCTGGTCTTGGCAGTTAATGGAATTTGGGGGACTGATAAGTAATCTTCAGTATGAAACAGCCATAAAATAGCCTGGAAGTTAAGGTAGAGTATTTTCAGTTTTGCTGCATTTTTAAAAAAAAATAAGCCCTGTTCTTTTTGTCTATAGTTATGCAAGGAAATAAATTGGATTATGTGTGTTTTAATGATTGACTGACTGAAAGGGCAGGAAAGGAGGCATGTGCATGTTGGATGCAGATATCTGAGGGATGCAGCTAGTAAGGACTGATAATATTGTGTTCAGTTAATAATACTTGTTTCTTAAAGATACTTGTGTGTTTTAGCCACCCATTTATTTGCAAGATCAGGAATGTGATGGCCATTTTACTCTTCATGTGTACATGTATTTCAATGAGTGATGCTTTTTTTTTTAGCTTACTATAGTTTTTATCCCACCTGTTTTCCCCTCATGCAGTTTTTACAAAAACTGTAGCATCACAGACACTTGTCTTATCTGTTAACATTTCTTATATAGATAGCATTGCTGTTTAAGTAAAAAGTCGGCTTCAGGTAAATAAAAGGGGTCCCCAGCCACTGCTTGAAGTTAGTAACCTACCCATATGCATAGTGACCTACCCATGTATACACTGATGATCAAATCAGGTTTTTATTATTTAAATTTGGGTCTCATTTCTGAATTTGGCATGGCTTCTCTTAGAATTGCTTTCTTATTGGGACTCTTAATTCCTGTAGTAGCATTAGATGCCATTGTTCTCATTTGGCTAAAAAAAAAATCTTATTTTTATAAACTAGAAATAGAGAATGTTTTTCTTTTTCATAATTTGATTCATAATAACAGGAGATGTATGCCAAGTATCTCCATTGTCCTAAATGCTGAGTGAGAGCATTGTGCACTGGACCTGATCTTAATTCTTTGTCTGTTAGATTGATTCTGTGTAGTAAAAAGCAGAACAAAATTTGGGTATCTAGTGAGATACATGCATTTATTTATGTTTTTGAGATGATTTGACAGTACTTTTTAAGCAAAATGTACCTGAAAAGCTAGTTCACTTTCCTTAAAACTCATATTCTTAATGGTGAAACTTAGGTTTAAGTTTAAAAATTGATGTGAAATCTAACAATATATTGTGATTTCAACTGTGAAATAATTTATCTATACTTTAAGGTAAAAACATTTGGAGTCACAGCAATTGCTCAAAATGACAGCTTTCTTTTACAAGCACCAAATAAGAGGGTTTTTTTTTTTTTCTGCTTTTAAATCTTCTCTGTGATGGCTGTCAACCTTGAGTTAATTTACATGATTAGTGTGGAAGATAGGTTTATTTGGTTGAAATAATCAAATAAATAAGAGAATACTTTTTCAAAGTGCAGCCGTTTAGCTATGTTTATATCCTGTGGTTGAAAGATTATTGACATGACACTTGGGTCAACCAAAGCTCTTGCTTCAACTTTTAATTTCTAGGCTGTTCATTTCTTTTTCAACTTATTCATTTTTAAATTTGTGTTATGCTCACATAATTTTTTATAGATGAAAAAGAATTAAAACTAAAGCTCTTGGTAAAGTTTGTAAAGTTACCAAAGCCACAAGAGCTATAAACTGAGCTGGAGCAGCTGATCTGAAAGTCCCTGTTGAGTGATGCCTTACCTTCAGTCTGGACTGGAAATGCAGACAATTTGTTTCACACCATCTCTCTTGAGTATGAATGAATAAATCTTCAACATTGCTTTTTGGTTATTAGTCTTATTGCCATCCATTCTGTCAGGGTTTATCTTTTGCCATGGAAAAGTTTTCCCCTTTCTTGAGATATTTAAAATTATACTCTAAGAGATTAAAAAGCACAATAAAAACGCTAGTAAGAAACCAGGATTTTAAAGTGATAATAGTAAATACTAATTATGAGATGGATTTGGGTGCTGGGAAGAAGGAAACCGATTGCTCAAATCCATTTAACAAGTTGGGTTAACAATTTATATATTTAAAAAATTTTAATAAAAGAAACCTGATAGTAATTTTAAAATATTGCTTTAGAAGTAACTAGCTATATTTTCTGTATTGGTTTTATACTGTACATACTGCTTATTGATGCTATTGAGGTAGGAACATTATTGAATTCTTGGCCAAGTCCAGTTGGCTTGTAGGATGCTTGTACCAATTTGGTAAGAGATTCCAGATGGCATTTAATTTGAGTGATTAAATCTATAGCATTTACCTTCATAAGCACATTAATCTGCCTGAGAGTTGTACAGATTTCCTTTGGAACCTCATTGTTACAATTGAGGGAAATTTTAGTGAGTTATCAGAGCTTTTGGAGGCAAATGGACCCAGAAGTTCATGGTTTTGTTCCTTGCTAGATGAGTTACATTAGCAACTTAAACATTTTAGCTTCAGTTTCCTTGGCATAATATAGGCATAATAACAGATACTTTTAAAGGTCAATGTAAGAGTTTAAAGGAAAATATATATATTAACAGCAAGCTAATTCAGTGTCTGTCAAGAGTAGCACTATATCTGTTGTTACTGGTATTATTTAGGGATCAGATCAAACTTTACTTATTGCCTATTTAACCATACTGATTTAACCATACGGATTGCCTATTTTAACCATAAGTTATGCTAGACACTTTGTTTCATAGATATTTTTATAATTCTTAGGTAACTGTCTGTAAAATTCTATTAGAAGATTTGAAGTCCTTATTAGAAGTTTAGTCTTTTAAAAATAATCCAGCTATAAAATTCCAGACAGAAAAACTAATTATTTTATCTGTTTTACTGTAAAACTGAAAACAAAAGCCATATAAATCTTTAGAACATGTAAATGTCATGTAGGTTGGTGGGCACTTTTCCATCCTTTTATAGATTTTGCAAAGTAAAATGTCTTTCTGGTAAAAATATCCTTTAATGTGGAGTAGTTTCATGGTATTTTGGGTTGTCTCTCATGGAAAGTGTATTGAGGGTAGAAGGAGTGGCAAGGAGGGCAGGAATCTGGCCCTCAGGACTTTCAAAGACTGCAATGGAACCCGGTAACTTAATTCTCTTGTGACCTAATAGTGCACATTTCACCAGGCCTTCAGTGTAAGTGCAGTGATGTTTAAAAGAGAAAATGAAATAATTGTGGATTCTTTCCACCACATACCCAGATAAAAAATGCATTTTGTTTCTCCTCTCTAATTTTGGGGGCAGTTCCGAGGCTTGGCATTGCTGGAAACTAATGGCCTTCAAGTTGAAAGTCTGTCTTGATACTAGGATTCGAGCGTCCTTCTAAGAGACTTCAGGTTGTCCTATAATTCATTCCAGAGGTGCTTAGGCCAGTTTGCAAAAGTGGATATGACTTCTTTATAGAATTTATTTGTCTCTTTGGTTTTTAGTAATTATCCCTAGTATGTTTCTGTTGCCTATAAATTAAATTGCTCTTCTGGGGTGCTTTTTCTTAGAGCTTTCCTTGGTTGCTCCCCCTGCTGCTTTTTGATTGTCAATACATAGCCTGGACTAGCACTTTCTGGGACTGCTGATATATTTGATGGGCAGGAGGTCTGCTGGAAGGAATATGATATGTTCATAGAAGTGGCTCATCTTAAGGTATTTCTGCACTGCACAAGTAAAAGAACTCAGAATAGAAATCAGTGTTGAATTTTTGCTAAGAAGGAATTCAAGTTAATTGAAAAAGACATTTTTAATTTATGGAACATTATAGCAACACTTGTTTTCTACATTAAAATATATGTAAATATTTATTAAATTTTGAAAAAAGAATTGCTGAGAGTTGAGGTCCCTAAAGAAAAACTCTAGATTAAAAAAAAAAGTCATGTTTAACTATAGAAACTCAACTTTTTGTTGTTTTCTTGAACTTGATATATGCTCCTTCATCCATTTAATAAAGGTAGATTTTAGGAAAGACTTTTGTAACTTACATATAGTTTCTTAAAGTGAATACAAAAGGATTGAGAAATCCTTGTCTTTATAAAAAATGTTCTTTTTATAAAGTAATAATAGAAAGAAGGAAGCACTTTTAATGGATATTTTTGTTTTATTGAATATTTAGTTGACTTTAATTCAGCAAGACACTAAGGTTAAAAGGGAAAAAAAAGTTGTCTCTGTTGCCATCCACTCAATTCTAGTGTCAGTAAGCTTAAATATCCCTAACACTCAAATTATCAAAAATTCTTCATTTTTATGACTCAAGAAATTAATCATTGCTAGAAAAATCGCTTTCATTTATTACATGTTGATTTGATTCATGGGAAATGGTAGCTCCAACTGAGAACATTATGAACTCTTCACTTTTTAAAAATATATATATTTAAAACATAAGGCTTAACTAAGATAAAATAGTACTGTTACTAGTATTATGGATAGATTAAATAAACTTTTCTCTGAATAGCAAGTATGATAATGCTTTTGTTCAATTTAAGATTTTTGCAGTGTCACATGGATATATATATATATATATATATATATATATATATATATATATGTGGTAGATGTGAAATGTGTTTAGTGTCATGATTTTTAGTTGCTCCATAAAATCGGTAGAGCTTGATTTTCTCTTGTTTAGTAAGGGAGATCAGCTTTTTTAAAGCTGCTCATTGCTGGGGTTTATTGTGGCTCTAGTAGGGCAATAGTTCTACCCTAGTTACTTGTCATCATAGCTTAATTGGCATAGTTTGAAATCTTTCTAGAAAATGGACAGACAGTCTTTCATTTTAATAGAGTTGAGTTTATTATTATTTGCCCCAGGGATAGAACCTAGGGGTGCCTAACCACTGACCCACATCCCCAGCCCTTTCTTTTTATTTTTTTATTTTGAGACAGGGTCTTGCTAAGTTGCTTAGAACCTCACTAAATTGCCGAGGCTGAACTTAGAGCCTCACTAAATTGCTGAACTTGTGATACTCGCATCAGCCTTCCCAGCCACTGGGATTACAGGCCTGTGAGCAACACCATGCTGTGCTAGTCACATGAGTTTTGAAAGAAGACATTTAATTTTATTCACTCTAACAGGAATGGGGGATGAATCTTGATATTTGCTTAAACCACAAATGGTTCTGTGTTCATTAGAAAATTAGTTAAATTACATTAATAGCTAAAATAATCATAGGTTTATATTCTTTTAAAGAATACTTTATTTTTAAAAGAATATTTATATTTATTATTGTTTTTATATTCTGAGGTTTTTTTATTGTTTTGCTTACTTTGTATGTGATAAAGGCAAGTGATATTTACCTCCTGACCTGGAGTATGCACCAATGATACTTAGGGCAACTTTGCAGAATGGAAAGAACTTAGATGTTTTTTGTCAGGTGAATTTGGTCTCAAATTTCAGCTTTGCTGTTTCCTACTTAATAGTTTGGGCAAATGCCTCACCTCTCTGAAGTTCTATTTTCTTCATTTAAAAGTAGAGATAATAGAAGGGGAAATAAGTTGAAATGTTGTAAGAATAATAGCTATAAGTGTGAAAAGTTCATTTTGGTGCATAACACACGCTGGATGTTCCATAAATTATATGTGCTCACTTGTCTGGAATATACACAAAAAAACAAGATCAATAAAACCTTGTGTTTTATACTCCTTGCAGTGTAAGAATGTAATATTTCTTGTTTCTATTCTGTAAGGAATTATAGTCTAAATTATAATCTTAATTAGTGTTTCTCAAACCATCATTTCTGTATACACCATCATTTCAGTATACATTCATATCTGCCATTGTAAGTTAAAGGTTTAATTTAAAGCAATTTATTTAAAAAAACATAAATACTTACCTGAACACCTTATTTTTTCTAATATATATTAAAATTAATATATAACAAGAAAGCATTTATTTGAAGGCCACCTTATGACATTTAGCTTACTACTTATGGACAGTGGCCATATTTTTGGACATAGTCATCTGAATTTGTAACAAAAACATTATTCAAAGTCATTTTTAGTTAGAAAGATTTGTTTGGTTTAAACAACCTACCATTTTCTTTCTCTGCCTTCAATGGAATTTCCCTTCTAGAAGAAATGGAAAATTTCTTCATTAGAAATCTCTCATTCATTAGATACTCATTCCTCAAGTAAAACGGTCTGTGGATCTTGACCACCCTTCTATAGCCAGGCTGCCTGGGTTGGACTCATTCTCTGCCTTATAATCAGAGTACATGGGCCCACTTTCCCATCTTCTTCATCTATTAAATAGTGGCTGTGATGATTTGATGAATTGAAAGATGAGAATTATTGAGACAGGAACATGGTAAATACTGAGTATGTTAAGCCATTTATTTCCAGCTATAAAGGAATATTATTAGTCTTTCTTAAAGTCCTGCATAAAGCAGTGGAGGGTTTTCTTTTTCATAAATGAATATATCTCTGTAGTTCCTCTGAATGAAACTGGAACTAACAGAGGCTCACAATCTCTTATTAATATTTAATGTTAATAAAAGTATATTGAGAACCTAGCCCGTGTTTCCACCTCTCAACATCTGAACCATCTTGTACACCACAAATATTTTCTCATTCTGTCAGGTGAGAGGACCTAGAAGCAACCACACCCTGGTAGTATGAGTACACCTAGCACCCCCATTTTAATTTCTAACACTACTGTCCTGTAAAAGACAGCAGGATTCCTTAGAGAAATGTCGGATTCTAGGGACTGAGGCAGGACATATACAATATGAGCCTGGAGCATCTTGTACTGCCAGAAAGTAAGGATGTGATCAAACAAACAAAATCGTATACTAATGTGGGGACCTATAAGCGGGATACAAGAGCAAACTGAAAGAGCTCTAATTGTCAAAGCTGGAACAATGCATGCATGCAAAAAAAAAAAAAGTAGTACTATATTATGACTCAAAATATAATATAAAAACCCCTGAGTGCATGTTGATAGAAATAGTTGATTGAATAAATAATTAAATGGGAGAAATTGGCAAATCTCCTGTGTAGGAGAATTCCAAATAACATATAGATAAATTCTGCACCCACAAAGAGGAAGAACATAGCTCCCCTCTCCTGAAGTATGGGCTGTGCATATTGACTTCCGTCCAAAAGGTACTCTTTGAAAAGGGGAAAAAAGTAACTCCACAATGAGAAACTCAACAGATACTACCTCACCCATGTTGTCAGGATCAACACTAACGATGATAAAGTCATGTTAAGAATCTGTACCCTTGATATGATCTGATGAAAATGGTATTTTGCATCTATGATTTTCCTTGGCATCTGCAATTAACCCCAGTCTAATTGTGAGAAAAATATCAGGCAAATTCCACTCGAGGGATATTCCTCAAAATACCCGACCAGAACTCCTAAAAACTGTGAGAATTATTAAAAATGAGAAAATTTTAAGAAGAAACTCAAAGCCAAGAGGAGCCTAGGGAAACATGGTAAGTAAATATAATATGGTACCCTAGGTGAGATCCTGGAACAGAGAAAGAACACTAAATGAAAGCTAAGGAAGTCAGAAAAAAAAAAGTGTGGAATGAAGGCATCAATATGAGCCCAGTAATTGTGACCTATGTGCCATACTAATGTAAAAAACCTGACTGTAGGGTATAGGGGACTTTCTGTACTGCCTTCACAAGTTTTCTGTAAATCAAAAAATTTGAAAACAAAAAAGGTGATGTAAAAACTCAGCAGCATCCTCTAGGCCTGTCTGGAATGCTGACCTCCTTCTGAAGCCTGTTTTGTCCTGTCTCCTCCTGAGTCTTTCTCCACAGCCCCCTCCCCCATTGGATATTCCATCTATCCTCTTTGACTTTCCACAGGATTTTATCTGGGATTCTCTTCACTGTTAGTACAATATGTTGCCTCTGTTTTATTGTTCTGATGAGGCTGTCTACACTACTTTTAGTCTAAATCCAGGCAGTGTCAATATCATCCTTTGTTAGGTAGACAGGTAAGTCAGTACAGGGCTCATGATAGTAGTTAATGTAAATGCCATTTCTAGCTGGGATTGGTAGACTAAGAGTCAAAGCATTATCAGTCCTGCCTTTTAAGAAAGTGTTTTTCATTCATTGACAAGAGTTCCTAGTATTTCTCCCTTAAGAATCTGAGTTCTGCTTCTAGAGAACTCATCTTTTAGAAATGTTATTGCAGGATATACTAGATTAGCCTTATCTCATTTGAATTTAAAGTTAATAGTGTTTAGGCAAAAGCCAGATGGACCATATTCATAGCTGCAAACTGTTTTCTGTCATATCTATTTTAGCAATAACCTCTTTTGTATTAGATCCTTTTCAGTTGGAACTATCTGAATGCTCTTTCAGTTTTGATGAAAAGGGTTGTGTGTGTGTGTGTGTGTGTGTGTGTGTGTGTGTGTGTGTGTGTAGTGTGTGTGGAGAGAGAGAGAGAGAGAGGGAGGGGGAGAATCTTTTTCACCTTTTAGGGTCTATTCTGTCAGGTTCTACCTAGCATGTGCTCGAATTCCCATCCGCATCTAGGGGCTGCTGCACTATAATCCCTACTGTCACAGCCTCTGGTTCTTATTCCTGGCAAGCAGTTAGCTGTGCAGACATAGGCACCATAGTAGGAAACACCTCTGCCTGTCATAAACAGGTCTGGAAAGTAGAAAGCACAGGCATGATGGGGATGTAACCATAGCAACAAGGCAAAGATGCGGCTGCCATATTGGAGTAAGTTCAGACCCATGGGTGCCTTCTCCACTTCAGAAAATAACTGCTTGATTTTAATGTGTGTTCTCTGTACATAGCAGTGTTCTGGTTGCTTTGTTTTTGTTTTAGACAAATATGAATGAGCATTATTCATATTAATTATTCATAATTGTCTTACAGAAATACTCTTCAAAATATTTTGAGGAAATGTGTCAGTGTTTCCTTTTGTTATTCTGTTTTAAAATGTTACCTGATCCTTCTAATTCAAACTCAATGAAGAAGGAAGAACAGTGAGAAGTTAGAGAAAAAACATAAAAATGATTATGTACCTTTTAAAAGAATTGTAAAATATACTGAATTACACAGAATTACAAAGAAAATATTTTTTCTTAGTAAGGTGATATTGTATTTTTTATGCCTATAAATCAACTCTACATTTTAGAGAAAGGAGTACTTGAGCAAGATAGGTTGTATTTGATGTTTGCTAGTTTCATTTTTCTATATTCAGGAAAAAATAAACTGCCTTTAACAATTGATGGACTGTGAAGCAATAATTTAGGAAGAGAATAAATTTCAATTTGGGGAGGGCTTTCACAGTTTAAGAGAATTCTTTCGTCGTGGGTGCTTTAATTATGTATATGTGATTTAAATGTCATTATTTTAAGGGAAGCCCTGTTTCATGAAAAGAGGCTAAAAGTTGCATAGAGTGAACGAAACTATGCTTTGCTCCCTGCCTTTCACAGAAGTGGTATTTAGTGAATATTCATTGACTAGTCCCTTTCCTTTTTTAAACTAAGCACCTATCCTCTTCCATCTTTTTGAATATTTCAAGTCATTTTCAGCAGGCTGTGATAAAGATGAAACATTAATATTCTCTTTAGCCTATGATTTTATTTTCTTTCTTTGATTTCTTAATGTTATATTCTCAGCACCATCTCTTAGATCTTCATAAGAGTAGTGATAATTGGGTTTCAGTAACTCATGAGGAATCTTTTACTAGAAACAGGCCTATTTCTTTTCTATACATCAGGAGAAGATTAGTTTAGTTTTTCCTGAAAGATATTTGGGCCTAAATCTTAATTTTGCTTTAGTGCTAATGAGAAGTGAAATGATTAAAGGGAACAGAGTTGTGTTATGACACAGTTAATTCCTATATGAAAGGAATTTATTATCTGAAAAGTCAAATTGAGTGGAAGAATCAATTACTCATTGTATCAGTGTTTCCTTTTGTTATTCTGTTTTAAAATGTTACTTGATCCTTCTAATTCAAACTCACTGAAGAAGGAAGAACAGTGAGAAGTTAGAGAAAACACATAAAAATTATTGTGTACCTTTTAAAAGAATTATAAAATATACTGGATTACACAGAATTACAAAGAAAAGACTCAATGCCAAACATTATAGTGTTATCCATTTGGTCCATAAACAATCTTTGACTACCACTGGTCGGGAAACTCTCGTATGTGCCTTACCTTCTAATGTAAGGCATGATTTTGTTTATTTTCTCATACCTTAAACCTTAAGTTTCTAATTTAGTCCTAGAAATAGTATACTACATATGAAAACAATTTCTCCCATTTCTAAAGATGAAAACCTGAGGCTCATTTAAATTTACCTAAGATCCATGTGGAGGGAGCACATGTTTTGCAATACTGGGGGAGCCCAGGGCCTTGTGCAGGCAGGCTGGCAAGTGCTCTGCAGGGATTTTAGTAGGTGTAAAGGTAATTATTTTTTAGATAAAGTGTTGGGTGAACATAGAGACATAAGTGTTTGTTCTCAGACTACATGTTCAAAATATTCAAAACATTTTAAAATATGTATTTAATGAGTACTGGATTCCAAAATAGCAAGAGCAATTTCAGCAAAAGCTAATTCCTCAAGGGGAATCCTATAGTACATCTTGTTCTGCCTTCCTTCTCTCAGTTATGTCAAATGGGCACAAACCTGACCTGGCCCCTTCCTCCTAAGAACATGATGTTGAGACAGTGTGTCTGGTCAGGAGCCACCCTGGCAGGCAGGTAGTTAACTGGTCACAGATATAAATGAAAGGATAATGAGGTTGGTGAGATGAGAAAGCCAAATGACGAAAGCAGATCTATAATGCCAAGCTGGCAGAGAATCTAAGGATATTGGTGGTGAGTAAGGCAACAACAGAGAAGGTGTAAGAAAGTTTAGGGTTTTAAAAATAGCCTGTTACTATGAGGGTCTTTGAAAGTCTGTTTTCCTCCAAGGACAAAATGGGAAAGGGAATGTGGACCAATGGATGGTGGGAAGGAAGAAAAATGAGGGAAAGAAAAGTTGCAAGAAATACAGAGAAGCTATTAGCATGCAGTGAGGGCAGGAGGAGTGGGAGAAGGCAGAACATCTGATCCCGCTGGCCTGGGGTCAGGGCTCTCCTTGGCTGAAGGCAAAGGAACCGGTTTCTGTTCCTGACCTCCTTCTGCCTCAGGGTTTGTATGGTGAAATCTGGTTGTAATGAGCCTTGGGGACAACTTTGAAGAAAAAAGAAATTGGACAGGTCAACAAGAGTGGGCGAATGTTCTAAGGAGGATGATCAGCAGCAGCTTTTGGGGAGGAGGGGAGGACCGACTTGCTTGGGGAGATTTACAGACAGTGTATTTCATGAGGCTCAGGTCTCTGTTAGCACTAAGAGCTGGTGTCATCTCCTTCACCTGTTGCCTCCTTGAGTAGTAGCCCAGTAGCAGCATGTGTGGGTTGCTAAATCCAACGGCTGGGCTATCCCCTAAGGATCCTGGTGCCCAGGAGTGAGGAAAGGGAATAGTTGAAGGGTACGTGACAGCAAGGTGCAAGCTGCAATAGGGTGAAAAGAGACCATGTCCATATAAATATCAGCTGATTCATTGTAATAGACTTGTTAGTTAACTTACGTGCTAGGAGAGTAAGATGGAACAGAAGAGCAAATTCTCAATTCTCCTTTAAATCACCTCCTAAATTCTGATGAACTTAGCAACTTCTTTTCTGGGTATGAATCTGCTCCACACTAGAGTTAGGACCTTGGACCATTAATTTACTCTAACCCCTCTGAGCCTCTGTTTTCTCTATAATCAAGACAACACAAGCTACCTCACTGGACTGTTGTGAAAATTAAATAAAAACTTACGTAAAGCACGTAGTGTTCTGCACACACATGGCAGGCACTATGGCCTATCTTTAGTAGGGATGATGACTGTGACTATTTTTAAACTTAAAAGGTCAATTTTATATGCTGCCATATAGGTAACCCAATGCAATTGGGGCTTGAATCAACAGACAGGGAGAGGGCTTACAGAGTGTGCCTTTGAAATCCTGATATCCAGTCATGGTGATTTATGGGACCTTACCAGCTTGCATATGTGATGCCCACAGATTTGTTTACTTTAGTGTTATCTTGGTTACCTAGCACCCAATGATAGCATATTTTTATTTACACTCTTGCTGACTACTTAATTAGGTTGGCTCTACAAGGATACTATGAAGGCGGCCACAAAAAAAGACTTACTAATATTATAAAAGCTGTACGTAGATCTTCATTTAACTGTCTAAAAATTGGTCCTTTGCTTGTGCTTTGTTTTTCCCTTCCCTGGATGACCTCCAAAGCCCCTTCAAATTATTTTTCTGATTCTGTGAAAAGCGAAGTCATGATTTAAAAATGTGTCCAATATCAGACAAAGTGAAGATAACAAGTGTTTTTTCCTGGTGAAAGTAGAAATGAACTAGAAGTAGACCCTTTAATCCTTGCAGATTAAAAATGACAATCCAGTTGAGAAACACAAGTGTGGATGAGATGACCTTGAATCCAGTGCCAGCCCCATGATGAGGTCTTAGTCATGAGTCTGACACTAGATATAGCCATCAAGAGAAAACTTCCCTAGTGGTGCAGTTGTTATAAGGGTTGACCATGAGTCACTGCATAGGCAATTGGTTCCTTTCCATTTTCCACTTAATGTCAGCCACGTTGCAGAGAAATCAAACTTCAGTTTGCTTAATAATCTCTTTTTTGCCCTCTTCAATTCCATAATTCCTTAGGGATTTATGAGGTCTACCTGTTATACAGATATAGCAAAATAACAAGGAATAGCCAAGTGAAAGTAACCAAGGACAACACAGTTCTGTGTTTCAGTGTTTTGATCTTATGGAGAATACAAACTTTGTCTTGTTGGTCATATAGCCCTGATCTGGGGTTATATGGGCACCATCACTTTCAAATGACATTTTTAATTTGTTATGTCTCTGTTACTTTGTTTGATCCTCGACCATTCTCTAGATGAGATACCACTTTCATGTGGGAAATAAACAATTAGGAGGGTTTGGTTTTGTTTTGCACCTTTTGGCTGAAGTCAACCACAGTTCAGGTTTCAGGCTTTCACTGAGTTGTTGTTTTATCCTTTTGTTTTAGATGGCAGGATATCTATCTGCTCAAGGTTCTTAGAGGAGAAATGAGATCTTCACATAGGTGTATTTTATGCAAACAGGCAGGTACACAAGTACCAAAGCATACAGACATACCACTGAAAATATAGCTAGTCTTCTAAGTCAGCCTGTTGCATTTTAATGGGTCATGGAACGCTTTAGGGTGTCCAGTCCTGTAGAGAAGTTCCCCACACAGGACTAGAATGAGAAGCATTCCAGGAAACATGCTACTTGAATATCTGGATCGTGAACATTGAGGATTCCTATTAGTTGCTAATGAGGAAGGAGGTATATTATAGGGGCTAGAAGAAATTTGGGTAGGATAGAATACCCTGTAGGTTTAGTGTTATTGTATATTAGTGGGGTGGGGGATGAGTGGGTATCATGGAAGCGTGAGCCTGGCTGAACAATCTGATTTTAAGGCCAGAACAGGGGTGAGAAATGCAGATTGGGCCACATGGCAGATTGCCTTAAATGCCCAGCTAAAACATGAGCAACTCTCCTATAAATCCTGCAGAGCCTTGAATTTGATTATAAAGATAATATTAGAAAGGAAATAGAACAACCAAGTGATTTGGGGAGGGTAAATCTGGTAAAAGTGTACAGGATGGATCCTACTGAGGGGACATACTAAAAACAGGAAGAGTCTGTTAGAGAATTAGTTACTGGAGTGACAAGGACCTGAAGTAGGATGGGAATGAAAAGAAAAGATGGGCAGGACAAAGATTGCATGAGGAAGGGTGACGGGTCCTACAGGACTGCAGGGCTGCAGCCAGAGGACAGTATGAAACTCTAAACTCAAATAATGGGAAAGATAATAGTCAGTAGATCAGGAAGAGAAGCCAGATTGAGATGGGGGCTGTTGGACAATAACTTAGTTAAACCTTTAGTCATGAGATAGAGGTGAGACTCCATGTCTAAGTTGCAATGCACTCTGGGCCTTCAATTGTCAGGCCTGGTTTTCCAGGAAAAAGGCAAGATTCTACTAGAGTTTTGCCTCCACAGAGTTGATAGCTGGAAGCCTTCAGACTCATCTGTAAGATGGGGATAATGCTAGCACTTACTCATAAGGTTTTTATTAGAAATAAATGAGATAACGCCAGTAGTATAGCCAGCACCATCCTCAGCACATAGTAAACACTCAATAAATTTGAGCTTTTATTATTCTTTTATTGTTTTAGGAAAAGACAGTTTTGTGTATTGTTAGGACTGGTATTCTGGAGGCTTTTGAAGCCCTCAACTTGGAGTCTTTTCTTACTACCCCAGATGGGAGAGTGTGTGTTCTGATCCACATACTTGCCTCCCTATCTGTGGGCGGAAGTGACTGCCCAGGCTGTAATTGATCATGTCCAGCTGTTGATCACCGTTAGTCAGGTCTGTAGTGCTTTTACATGAACAGTTATGGATCTTGGCTACTCTTCTCTTCATTGACACCCCCATAATACAATCCCTGAGCTGGATTTTGTTTTCATTTGCTGGGCCCATTGTGAAATCAGTCTTAAGGGGTCTATAAAGAGCTTCTTTTGAAGAATGGTATGAACCCAGTGTATTATTCTGCATTTACCCAAAGTGAAATATCCTTCTTTACATTTGTCAGAAAAATATCTTGGTGTGTTTGAGATCTCCAGGAGCAGTCTTGTCTGGCTTGGGTGATTTTGATAACTTCTAGACAAACCACTGGTACATAAACCTTTGGGTAGGTATAATGGTAGCCATCTCAAAACAACCTTTATATCTGTATATCTATATCTTCATTTTGTTTATTTATTTTTATGTGGTGCTCAGGATTGAACCCAGTGCCTCACATCTACAAAGCAATCTCTCTGTCACTGAGCTACAACCGCAGCCCACAACCTTTGTTTTTTGAATATTTTTTTAGTTGTCAATGGACCTTTATTATTTATTTGTGGTGCTGAAAATCGAACTCAGTGCCTCACACATGCTGGGAAAGCACTCTACCACTGAGCCATAACCCCAGCCCATAAAGCAGCTTTTTTAATCAGAATGTTTTCTTTGTGACAAGTTTCAGTTTTTCTGGCAATAATATAACTCACTGAGCTCCTGGCACATGCTTTATAGATTATCCTAGATCACATTAACTCCAATTCCTCCACACAGCACAGAGCCCTTAGATAACATGCTGCCTGTTTCAGGGCTCACAGGAGGTGGGACTTTAAGTCAGCCAGAGTAACCTGTATTCTATACCACGGTGCATCTCATAAATGTCAGTCCCTGCAATTTAGTCACTGTGGCAAATCAGACAACAGAACAGCCCATTGGTACACTACTTTTACCTGTTTCTTATGGCCTTCAGTTAAATTTTCTTTCATAAGATGTTTAAACAAGACATGGGACTTCAATAAAAATTTGTCCACTCCTGAGTGCTCAACTCATAGATAATCTTGATTTCATCAAAATTTTCTATAATCAGAATTTCATATAATTTTGATTATATTGTGTGAGCAGTTGTTTGGGCTTTTGCAGTCCTAATCTACTATGGTGAAAGGATTTTAAAAACAAATTATCTATTCTTGCCCCTTTGCTAGATTATTCTAAAACATTTTGAAAGATTTTGATGGAAGTGGTCTATCCTAATGTAATGTCTTTGGGGTTTTTGCTCTCTGGCACCTTTCCTTGTTCACACCTCTTTAATGAACCTGGTGAAAGGTGCAGAAGATTCCTCAACAGTTAAAACTAAACCTTCATCTATTTAGATGTTCCTGTGCTTGGCTCTTAGGTCTCATTTTTCTTCTTCATCTTCCTCCATATCTCTATGACCCCAGTCTTCTCCATCTCAGAGCAGGGTTTATCAGAACAGAAGTTAGGAGTTAATTCTCTTCCTTATCTCATCCATCTGCCTTTACCCCTTTACAAGCCATCCCCTGTAGAAATAACTTTTAAAAAATGTGGATCATGTTCAAAATCTACATGATATTCCATTACTTGGTGCTAAAACCTTCCAGGGGTATCCTTCCACCCCTTTGAAGTCTTCCAGGGTCCCACACCATCTTGCTTTCACTTGCCTCTGATATCATTCTCCCCTGTCTCCTGGTTCCTTCAGCCTTAACTGTGAGTGGTCTGTTCTGAGTCATCTTTATTTTTAAATTCAATTGTAATTTTAAAACATTAAAACTGTACATATAAATGGGATACCTTGTAATATTTTAGTACCAGTATATGTAGATAGATAGACTGACTGATCGATTGATTAGGACAATCTATATAACATTTAAATCAGATTATGCATAATCTATCTTTAATCATCTATCATTCATGGTGAAAACATTCAGAATCCTTTCTACTAGCTTTTTGAAATGTAGCATTATCTATGTACCCTACTGTGCAATAGCACATCCTAACTTCTGACTCCTGTCTGACTCTAATTTAGTGCCCATTGATCAGCTCCCCCCCTTCTTTCTACTCTCCAGCCTCTTGTGACCACCATTCCACTCTAAACTTCCTCACATATGAGTGAGATCATATATATGGTACTTATCTTTTGTACCTGGCTTACTTCACTTAATTCTCCCCAGTTCCTTCCATGTCGTTGTGACAAGATTTTATTCCTTTTCTGCTGAATTATATTCCACGATGGATGTGTACCGCATTATCTTTACTCTGTCATCACTTGATGGACACTTAGATCATGTTTCCATATCTTAGTAATTGTGAGTACTGCTGCAATAATTGACTTCCTAGTTATTTTGGGTCTCTTCTCAGATACCATCTTCTTGGTACAGTTTTTCCTCACTACTTAATCTTATGGTACCCATTCACAGTATCATATTGCCTCTATTTTTTTCATTAATTTTTTTTTCTCCTTCTTTTGTCTTTCTGCTCCAGGAGTCCGAAGTTTACATGGGCAAAGAGAGTCTGTCTTGTTCATTACTGTGTCCCCGAGGCTGGTACACAGTAGCTGTGCAATAAATATCAGTGAGTGAATAGGTGAATAAAACCATCCTAAAAATCTGAAGTGTCTGATTTTTAAAGCCCATTGCTTTCATAGGAACGTTTAATGAAACCTAAGTACTGTGGTTTTGTTTCCTTGTTAAGAATATCAACAGTTCCATACAAGAGTAAATCTGGGAAATGCCATGTCAAACCAACAAGGCAAGGTTGTGTGTCAAGTCCTTGGAAGAGCCTTGACTATGCTAATGTACAGACTCCATAGAAGTTAGTGCCACGTTGAAGCTTTGTTTGACAGTGGAAGTCATCTTTACAAAGTGCTGCTTTGGATTGTTGTCCTTCATAACACATTTTGGGACATGCTGCCTTAGACAAAAACTCATCCTAAAAGGGGAAAAAGCATCATATACTGACTATAAGGAAGCAAATTTATACTGACTGTAAAGAGACCAGGCTGGAAAAAATAGAAAACTATGAAAAAAATAAAATAAAAGCAAAAGGATTCAGAAGGAATACTCCTATTGAGGCTCTTCAGTTTTGTGCAAAAAGTTGTGCCCATTTTAATGGACTTTTCTATCCCTCATAGTTGGCATAGTATTTGACCTAGAATGAGTACACAATAATTATTTGTTGCCTTTTCAATGATGAACAAACAATAGTGGCCCAGGGTCACCATTTGTGTGTGGATTTTGTTCTGCAATTTCACCAAATTCAATTATTAGTTCTAACAGATTTTTTTTTCTTGTATGTGGTCTTTTAAGGCTTTTCTGTATTTAAGATCATGTCTGCAAGAAAGGACAGTTTGACCTCCTCCATTCAAAATTGGATGCCCTCTCTTTCGTTCTCTTGCCTAATTGCCTCTGGCTAGGACTTCCAGTACTATGTTGAATAAAAGAGGTGAAAGTGGGCATCCTTGTGCTGTGCCAGATTTTAGAGAAAAAGTTTTCAACTTTCCCCATTTTGTATGAGGTTACCTTGAGTTTGTCACATATGGTCTTTATTGTGGTAGGTTCAAGCTTTCGTTGGAAGTTGTGTGTGTGTGTGTGTGTGTGTGTGTGTGTGTGTGTGTGTGTGAGATGTTGAATTTTCTGAGATGATCTTCTGTCTCTATTGAGGTGAATCCTACATGATTTGGGTCCTTCATTCTGTTTGGGGTATATCTCTCAGGAGAGTTTATTGATTTGTGTATGTTGAGCCACTTTGCTTCCCTGTGATAAATTCTACTTGATTATGATGAATAATCATTTTTACCATGCTGTTGGATTTGGTTTGCTCATTTTTTATGAGAATTTTTGCATCTGAGTACATCAAGAACGTCAATGTGTAGATTTCTTTTTTGTTGTTGTATCCTTGTCTGGTTTTGATATTGAGGTTTTGCTGGCCTTACAGAATGAATTAGGAAAAATCTCCCCCTCTTCAAATTTTTGAAATAGTTTGGGAAGTATTAAGTAGAAAATGTTAAGCGCAAGGTAAAGGTTGGGTTGCATTGTTTTGTGGCTGGTGTCTGATTTTTTGTTCATGCATCTTTTGTTGAAAGGAGTATCCTTTTATTTTTTAAAATTATAGCTCAAATTTTGTGAGTTAAAATTACTTTAAGATCCACAAATCAGAGGGGTGCATGTGAAAATTATGCCTGTCTAGAAGTAAACCTGTTTACATTTGTCCTTATTGCTTCAGAAGACAGGCCTTCTCTGCTTAAATCATTTCACAAAGCACACCCTATAGTGAAGGAGGAGCATTTTTTTTTTTTAAATTGGAATTTTTTTTCTAATGAATGTTGCAAGTGTTTCCTGTTTTTAAATAAAGCCGTTTGGGTGAAAAATTTCAGACCGGATTAATTAGATAATGAACCTTCCTTTGTTTTCTAGATTATTATTCAATTTTTAAGATCCAACTTGCTGTTCCTCTTAATCTCAGTCATCCTTAGAACTTGTGAGGGAGCTTTCATTTTTTGAAATATAACTCAGGAACAGAGCTGCTTTATAAGTCAAATGTGGGTCCTTGGTCACTAGAGGGCAGTAAACACAAACAGATGTAGTGCATTTATTTGAGGTTTTTTTCATGTTTTAGCAATAATCAAAGTTATATACAGTTTTTCTAATGTGCAAATAGATTGAAAATCCCGTGATTTAAAATATTGGTGATAGCTGGATGTGGTGTCACACACTAGCAACTCAAAAGGCTGAGAGCAGAGAGTCCAAAGTTCAAGGCCAGCCTCAGCAATGTAGGTGAGACCCTCAACAACTTAGACAGTCTCAAAATTAATTCTTTTAAAAAGGACTAGGGATACAGCACCATGATAAAGCATGTATGTATGCATTTATGTATGTATGTGTATATATGTCTATATTGTGTGTTTGTCAACCTCTAAAAATAGTTCTAAGACATTTGACTGTTTTTAGAGACACTGACTGCTAAAGCTATTGTGTTTAATATCTCAAGTTAAACTTTGCCTCAGATTTTTTCTAGGGGCATTTAAGTAATTGTATTTGCATTTGTGAAACTGAACAGTACCAGATATATGAGACCCTACTTTATATGAATTTGGTTCTTGGTTAATAATAACTACCAGAACTTGATTCTAAATTGAAAGGTGTAAAATAAAAGTAGGTAAATTTTAGAAGTAGATAGAATAAAATATTTTCCAATAGTGTAAGTTCTACCAAAAAAAATGCTATTGCCAGGACAATCCCTTTGGTTGGAGAAATCTAAGAGAATATACGTTTATCTTAATATTTCTTAAATATTTCAAGTACAATCATATAATATTTCGCTTAGAATTGATTATATTAATAGACCTTTAGTGTAGACTCTGGGATAAACATAAAACAAAGTCCGAAATGCTGTTTTTTTATTAACATATATTAATTGTACATGTCAATGGAGTTTGGTATGATATTTCCATACATACATACATATATCCTGCACTGACCAAATCATCCATTTCTCACCACCCCCCATCCTCCCCTCGCTAGTCCCTGGTGATCACTATTCTACTTTCAGGTCTTTTTTTAGTTTCCACACAGAAGGGAGAACATACAGTACTAGACTTTCTGTGTTTGTCTTGTGAAATACTGTTTTGGGCAGAAGCCAGACAGCCTGATTTTAAACTTTGGCATTACTACTTTCTGGCTTTGTGACCTTGAGCAAGACACTTGACTTCTCTGAACCCTAATTACCTCATGTTTTGGTTTTTCTTTTTCCCTATTAAAAACTGTGGCTTTTCTGTCTCGACCAGTGTTCTAAAGTCAATGATGCCAGCCATATGTTAATGTGTCAAGGATTCAACTTCATCCATAGAATTTTAAGTATCCTGAAATACTCCAGAGAGCTTGCTGATTGCTCGGAGTATCTATTAAGGACTGAGAAAATGAAGAAGAAGAGTGGGATGTAGTGATTCTCAAGAGAATTATTAGGAACAGGGAACTGAATGCTGATGGAAAGTTGTTTTTTTTTTTTCTGTTTCAACATCTATGTTTATAAGCCATTTGCATGTTCAAGAGTGGCAGATTACAACTAGGAATCTGAATTCTAGCTGTGGTGCTGCCCCTCAAACTGCGTTGTCAGGCCTTTCTGGACCTCGGTTCCTTTTCTGAACGTGTTGCCCCCACTCTGCATGAGAGCACATCCTTGTCTGGTTCATAGTGCATTCCCAAACACAGGCATGTCTCACTCGGGTGGGGCTGCGTATCTGGGCACCGTTTCCTAACTAAATTAGCTGGTAGGATCCACCCTGTCTGGAGATGGGACCACAGAGATAGTAACCATGGTTCTTTCATTCAAGATGCTGTAGATTCAGCAGAAGAATTGAGGGTAAAAGAATTTGCTCCTGGATTCCTATAAATGATCATAGAGCTTGCATCAGCCTTTTAGATGATGAACCATCACAGACCATGGTGAGCAAAGGCAGAAAGAGGACTGGGTTTGCCTCAGCTGTCACCCATGGGACAAGTTATCAAGTGTTTAAGAACGCCCATCTTTTGACTTTAAAATGGGCAGAGTATCTATCTTACTGAGATGTTGCAAAGATAAGAAACAAGGTATATAAAACTCTCATTGCATAATAGATGTCTAATAACTTGAGACAGTTTAAAATCCACAGAAGTCAAGTCTGACAGTAAGAGTTGCACCATTCTGGATCCATCTGAATTTCTCTTCTGGATTGTCTAGAATCCTCCCCAAGTTCTTCCTACCATGGCAGTAGGAACAAGCTTCTAGTCTGTTTTGTGTAATGGGAAAAAAATAAAATGAGTTTTAATTTAGCTTGGAGCTTAAAAAAGACTTCTTATTCCCTTGAAATATGGAAATCTTCCTTGGTACTTTTTACTTAACACTTGCAGTAATCTTCTGGCAGCATATTAGGGATTTACAGTTGAATCAATTCAAATTCAACACCTCTCTGAGCATTAGTGCACGTTGTTGCTGATGGAAATCTGTGGAATGGAGACACCATTGTGTTCAGCAAGAGAATGGGCAGTGGACAGTCAGAAGCAGGGGAAACCATATGTGTTTTTGGATCATTTTTTAAGACAGGTTCTGTTGTTTTGCCATATATAATTTGTTTTATATGTTTTTGGTGACATTGCTGAGGGTAACACCTCTGATCCTTTCCTATCTCCTATAGGTGGTTAAAAATGTTGCTAATTTTTGCTTTTGCATCAGTGAACAACCTTTTCGTGTTTGTGATCATTAACTACCTCAAGAAATATAGAAAAAGAGTAAGATATATATTTTCTCTCAATGATTCTACCTTCTGATTGTAGAGGCTAAACTCAGGGCAATAGAAACAACTAGAACAGAGATTCTTAACACTGGAATATTCAGAAAATTGGGGGAACACAGTGTGGGGTGCTTCTCTGGTGAGCCAGAGGCTAGGGAGACTGGACACCCTGAAGTCCATAGGAAAATCCTTTGCCATGAAGGATTGCTCTGTCCCACCCACAGGACTTCCAGCTGTTCATGTAGATGAAAGTCCCAGCAGCTGTTCATGTAGATGAAAAACACCCTTATAATAATCTGAGCCTAGAACCCAGCTCCTTTTTACATGCACACATGAAATATTTTTACATGGTTTTATCCACACTAGCTTTTCAGTAATGCAGCAACAGCATCATGTTACGGGAAGTTTGTACTTGGTTATATTTGAAGGCTTCCGAGAGTAATCCTAACCATTTCAGGAGAAAAACACAGTCTTTCTAATATAATTTCTGTGTGTTCATTTTCATGCTGCTGTAACTTTCATGGCCATCTTCCATATCAGAGAAATCACAGTGAACACTTACGTAGCTTTTACTGTTCCAAGTGCTTCGATTATATGCACTGATTTAATTCCTACAGCAACCCTATGAGGTGGACACTATTCTCATTTTCCAGATGACTAAATTGAAGCATGAAACATTTAAATAAGTCCCTCAAGGTTATAGCTAGACAGGAATAGTAAGATCTAGCCTTCTAATGATTTTTTTTAATATGGTTGTATACAATATTTATGTTTTGTATTATTCAATATAAATTCTTTTACTTCTCCTTATGTTACTGATATAAACCATTCTACTTATTTTTGAAAGATTATCTACGTAGAGAGTATTTAGTCTGTGTGCCTATATTTAGCAAAGTATATTTACAGGAATTGTCATTAAGAATTTCAATTTAGGATACAAGAAATATTTGTTGTAAAAAGAAAATGTTAACTTGTCAAAGAATAAAATCGACTGGTGGATAGATAACAAGGAGTCAGGACAGTGAGCCTGAGCTTGCTGAGAACCACTTTGAAGTATGACTTGGATTTAAATGATAGGGGGTGACTCGCATTGGGAGCTCACCACTGCGTGTGTTGCTGCCTGGAGGCCTTTGCTCTGGGTGTGCCCCTAGCCTGGATCCCCCTCCCAGGGCTCTGGGTGATTGCCTCACTCCAGATCTCTGGATGACCATCATCTCAGAGAGGCTTCCCAGATCCTCTGTGTCCTAACACTTCATTGCCCCCCTCTCCTTTCTCTTCCTCCATTGCCCTTATCATCCTGTGGTGTGTTTTGTCTTGCTAACTTAGTTGTGTGTTTTGTTTATACTGTGTCCCCCAGCATGTGGGACAGTGGTTGGCATATAGTAGGAGCTTAGTAGAAAATATTTTTTGTATGAAGGAGTGAATAAAGGATAATTAAAATTTGGAGAAGGACAGGAATGGTTATGTTTGAGACATACTTGAATAACTTAAATCTGACTTTGAAGGGCTGGTTTGAGGCAGGCAGAGTGAAAGGAGGAGGGAGCTAATAAAGACAGGGAAATGGGGGCTGCTGGTCCAAGAGACAGTTGGAATTCTAGCCTTCCAGGGACAGAACGGAGATGTCAAAGAGCAGCTGAAAACAGTTTTGCATTTAGGGATTAGGAGCAGCAATCTGGATCCCACAGAGGAATGTAGATGGAAGGAAGTAGGTGGTAGGTTATTAGCTTTGAAGTTACAGGCTGAGGCTGGATTTGAGGAAATGAGGTCTGGCAATGGAAATCAGTATGGCCCTGGAGGGGGAAAGGTCAGAAGCGAGAAAATAGTGGAGATTCAATGACAGAATTTCAGATCTGAGACACAGAGTGACATGATGCAGATGAAAGGAAACAAGGTATATTAAGAAAAGAAGTAGTAATCCGAGAGTTAAAAAATGATGGTATGGGGCTGGGGTGGTAGCTCAGTTGGTAGAGCATTTGCCTTGCATGTGTGAGGCACTGGGTTCAAATAAAAACAGATAATATAAAGATACTGTGTCTGTGTACAACTAAGACAATACTTAAAAAATGTTGGTATGATAATGGAATTATTGTTATCAATATCATCTGATATCTATTTGTTTTATTATATATCATTATTTCAAGTGCTTTGCATATATTATTTTATTATTTTATTCTACTTAGTTATGTGTGAGGGTAGAATGCATTTTGATGCATCATACATAAATGGAGTATAACTTCTCATTTGTCTAGTTGTACATGATGTAGAGTTACACATTTCATTTACTCCTCCTAACTGTTCTGGCTATTGATTGCTGTATAATAAGTCACTTCAAACTTGAAATACAATTTATTTTTACTAGTTTCCATGATTTTGTGGGCATGGCTAGACATTCTCATTTGGGGTCCCTTGTGGTTGCAGTCAGATAGTGGATGGGGCTGGAGTCATCTGAAAGCTAAACTGAGCTGCTGCATGACCAGGATGGCTTCTTCATCTCTGGTCTGGTGACTGGGCAGATGTGTGTGCTTGTTTTTAGGCAGGCACAATCTCTCCATATTCCCCACTCCATACTTTCCTACATATCAGCACAGGGATTCCAATAGCAAATTCAAAGAAAGCAAGGTGAAAGCTCACGGCCTCTGTGACTTAGCCTCAGCAGTCATGCATCATCATGTGGGTACACAAGCCAGCTCAGATTCAGCGTAGTGGAGTGGTGTGACTCATTAGGAGTCTTTTGCAGATTAGCTGCTGCACTAACCAATTTAGAAGTTAGGATTAGAGTCCAGGTGCTGGGGGAATTGGGGAAATTCATATTTTCTCTCAGAGTGTCTTGTTTATGTGGAAATGGGAGATTGGAGGGAATGAAGTTGAAGGTACTTTCTATTTTACTCTTGTAAGTATTTGGATTGATATGACGGAAGTGGGAATAGAAAGGAACAAAAGGAAAGTAATGGCATTTTATGCAAGATAGGACTTGGTCACGATGATGGGTGAAGGAGAGAAGGTAATGTGGTAGAGGGGAACATGTCAGGGTTACTCGAGGATTCAGTTAGATGATTTATATTAAACACCTGACAGTGTGTGACTCACATGAGACACCTATTGGATGATAGGAGTCACGGATTTCATCTGAGACACTGGAAACAACCTGGGCCCCCTGACTGCAATGGGAGTTAGTTATGATAAGAACTACTTTAAATAGAAAAATGTTTCATAGTTTTGAAAAAGTTTGACGTGACTGGCAGGACATTTGAAAGGGAAGAGTATTATATTTTTGGAAATACAGTACTAATGTTCAACTTAGAAGTCGTCATTGAAGAGTGTAGGCTTGGGAGAGAGTCTGTGGAGATCCTGAGTTAGGGGATTAATAGAAGAAGGCAAAGAAGGGATGGTCAGAGCAGTGGAAAGAAAAGAAGTTCAGGATCCTGGGAGTTCAGGGAAAGTGTTAAGAGTGATCAAACAAGGCTGAACACTTCATTGAGGTAAGGAGGATGAAAGACCAAATTTTTTTTTAAAAAAAAGGTTTTGCCTTTTTTCTTATCTTTTGTAAAGGATTAAGAGAAATTTAGGGAATAAAAGACAAGGGGTGTAAATAGCAACTAAGAACTTTAGCATCAGGGAATCAATAGAATTTCAAAGAAGAAGAAAATGCAGTGGTCACCCTCTTACCTACAGGGGATATGTTCTAGGACCCCCAATGGCTGCCTAAAACAGTGAAGAATACCAAAACCTACATACACTGTATTTTTTCTTATACAAACATAATGATAAAATTTATAAATAAGCCATAATAAGAGATCAACAACCATAACTAAAGCTAAAATAGAATAATTTTAACAATATGCCAAAATCAAAGTTATTAAAACTTCTGTTTATTTCTAGAATTTTCCACTTAATGTTTTTTGACTAAAAAACTGTAGAAAGTGAAACTGCAGGCAAGGAAGAACTGCGGTATTTATGATGAGGGCATACTATCTAAGACAGACAAACCTGAACAACAGAAGTACTTCAATGACAGGAAGAATGTGCAGTAATCATATCATTAAGTCACAAAAGAGTTGAGAATAAAACTTTGAGATGGAGATGAGGGAGAATGGGCAGGATTTTATGTTAAAATAGGGCAAAAGCAAGATCCCCCCCTTTTCTCCTACAAAAGACCTCTTTAATATAAAAATCACAGAGTAATACTACTCTAAACCATACATAAAAATGTTTTTTTCCTGAAAGAATCACATTCTATATAGTAGTGATTACTCTTCAGCTTAGTTCTGTATTCCTAAAAGCCACTTTAAGTTTACAGCCATAAAAATGTTCCCTTCTGATCAAAATATAGATCCTGAAATCTATATACAAAACATTGCATTCTTTATCCATACACAGCTTGTTAGCTTTTGGATTCATTTTCTCCCAAGTCAGATTTATAATAAATCATCTCTACATTAAGATTTTGGAAATTAAAGAGCTCAGGCACACATAGCCCCACCAAAAAAAAAAAAAAAAAGGGACCTAAGACCAGCCAGCCATACCATACAGGTCAGAGGCTGCATCATTGAATTTGTGAATTCTGGGCATAGGTCACATTTTCTAATCCCTTGGCTTTTTATTATGAACAGGAGAACAACCATGGTTATATCTAGGTCACCAAGGAAGCCACTTGTTTTGGATTTGAGAAATCCAAGAGAAAGGAAAGTAATTAAAATGCATGCTTATCGTTTTCAGAGCAGCATTTATGTGGACATAAGTAAAGTCCAAGAATATTAAAGTTCATAGAAATGGTTCCAGAAGGGCTGTCAGTCTTTGTCTAAGAATGAGCTGCGGATTTTGAATAGTGTCATGGTCGTTATGCATCTCTGTAAGAGGGAAGCCCCATTCATCTTTCTCACGGCAGCCTCCGAGCTGTAGGGAGACCATTATTAAATGGCGTTCACCGGGTCAGGTGGAAAACCTCTTCCCCCCAGAGGCTCGCCCTCGCCAGCCAATCACAAAGCAGCCTGCGCCAGGTCCACACCCCCTGCCCTCACACTCTGGAGGATGGAGTATGATTGGTGCATAGTTGGGGTTCTGTGGGAGGGGTTTCTTGTCACTCTTCCCAGCTTCCCTGCAGTTCCTTATTTGGTAGCTTTTGACAGAACTAGTCTTTCTTGGCAGCTAAGCATCTTGATATACATTATTCATTAAGCCCTGGAGCTGGGAGAGAGAAAGATGCAGACCCTTAGATCTTTAGCTATTCTTTTATCACATGGATTTTCTTTATTCAGAATAATTGTTGAATTTTGTTCCATTCTGGAGTTTTACAAATGGCATGTATTTAATGGGAAGATGACTGGATGGAACCTAATACGAGGCATTCTTTTGTATACTTAATTACCGAAATCTTTTAAAATCCCACACTGGCTTACGGGGATTGTGAAAGTATAAAGGATTTGAAGATACACATATTTTTGAACATATTTATCATATATATAAACATTTTTGATAAGCAATCAAAAATGCCTGAAGCAAACTATTTGCTATCAGTGTCGTGGGGCTACATAAAGGTAAGATTGATTTTTCCTTTGAAAACCCCTGGTTACTCCGATTACATAATTGTTAGTGTTAACAAATTATGATGGTATTTAAGCCTTCTAAGCAATTCTATATTTTTCCCTTTTACACAAACTATGAAAGAAATATGTGTTTTCAGTGTTCAAGATAAGATTGGATAACTTTTTATCCTGTGTAGTTTGTTAAAATAGCTTTTTGATGTGTAGTGATTCTTCTGTTTGTCATATGGTATAAGTTTGTGTTGTGCTTTAAAATATCAAGGTAATTAAATAAATTCATTTGCAAATAATTTTTTAGCCAAATTTCCTATTCTGATTTATGGATTCCAATTAACATGTAACACTTTAAAGGTTATACAGTTAATTCATGGCTCTTGCTAAATGCCTGTACTACTTTAATATGACAAAGATTTTTTTTTTCCATTTTTGGATATACAACTCTAGATTACATTAAAAATTGACATTGAATATTTAACTGATATTTGTCTCAAAATGAAAATTGATTATCTTAGTGTAAAATTATTAAAAAAAAGTTTGTATGATGATGATGCTTTTGTTAATCTCAAGAAGTGAATTAATACACTGAATTTAATAAGAATGTGTTCATATTTAGCAAGCTTTTTGCCTGTTCTGTGGTAATGATAGCATGGTGTTCTACCTCCATGATGTTGTAATGAAAGGTAGAAAAACTTAGTTCAGTTCTGGGTGAAGTATCACTTCAGAAAGTGAGGCTCATCCTTGATTATTGAGGCAATTGCACAAATTTTTAAAGATTCATTTTTCCATTACTTTAAGGACTTGAAGTTTGAAATATTTTGTCTGTTTCTTTGCTTATTTTAAAGGACATTTCCCCCTTTTGAGATTTTCTTGAATTTTTAGAAAATATTTCAATGTTTAAATTTATGGATGATCCAGATTTTTAAAATGTTTTTAAATATATAGATTTTCATTATGTGAATTCTGCTAAGCATTTCTTTTCTACTTTTTTAAATACAGAAAAGTATAGAAAGTAACCCAAAAAACCCATAATCCCTCTGACTCCTCAATTTATCTCTTAGCTTTTAGCCAGTTCATATTTGATACATTTTTTAAAGGCTTCATGTTTATATTTTGGGTATGAACAATACCTCCAAGAATCTAAATATGCAGATGTGGTCTTATGCATTTTGAAGATTTTATTTTTATGCAGCCAATTTAAATTTAAGTAGCTTTTAATACTGATGTATTCCAAACTTGTCACAGAACAGCAAATTAAATGATTTTTTAGCAGAAAATTATAGCTAAATATAAGCGTTTTCTTTCTGTTTGAGCTGTACCACCTTCTTGAATGTATACTAGGAGGATATGTAATATATACATCCAGTAGCACAGTGGCATGATTCAGGATTTCAGAGGACTATATTTTAAAATATTTTAATTATATTTTTGTTTCTTTAATTTATTTATTTATTCTAATTTTTATACATGGCAGCAGAATGAATTTCAATTCATAGCACACATATAGAGTACAATTTTTCATTTCTCTGGTTGTACACAAAGTGGAGTAACACCATTCATATCTTCATACCTGTACTTAGGGTAAGGATGGTGGAATGAGATGGACATAATTTGTTTTATTTTGTTTTCTTAATCTTTTTTTAAAGTTTTTTTTTGTAGTTGTGTATGGACATATTGCCTTTATTTGTTTATTTTTATTTGGTACTGGGGATTGAACCCAGTGCCTCACACATGCTAGGCAAGCGCTCTGCCACTAGTCTACAGCCCCAGCCCTAACAATCTTAAATATAGAACTTATATACAATCTTGAATGTAAACCAGAGAACTGTAGTTCTGAAATGTAAAGCACACCATTCAGATATGCATTTTCACTTTCCTTTAAGCCTTTTAAATGCTACTCACAGATATTCTGATGCTTAATGAAAACAAAGGATTTAGAAATCTTCCTCATGTTTTTCTTCATTGCAACCATGATTCTGTTTTATTTTCTAATTACTTAAACCAAAACTAACAAGAAATTCCCAAGCAGAAAATATTTAGAGGCTACTTTAAAAATAACTAAATGCTCAATTAAATTGCAACCAATTTTTAATTGAAAATCAATTCAGTGTTTTGTGTCTTTTAAATCTATTAATCAAGAAATATAATGATATTTCAAGAAGAATACATTTTATTAACTTTTAAAATCATCATTTTTCCCCAGTCATGGTAATTTTTATGTAGTTATTTTAGTAAATGTTACAGAGTTATCTCAAAATAAGAGAAATTCTACTTAGATTTTAAAATTTTTGTTGAATATTTTAGTATATGGTTCTTTAGTACATCAGGCTATACACTCCAAAACCAATTTGTAAGATCAGCTAATAGTTGAGAAAGCAATTTTGGTGATTTTTGTGGTTATTAGTTTAGTTAACCTGGATTTAAAATTTTGTGTAATAGCTAAATAGTAAAATGATTTTTATTCCTTTTAGAAAATATCCTTATGTTTTAACTTAATGGATGCTTTGACAGTACTCCGTAGGAAATCCCTCATAATTCTTTCCTTTGGGAAGAGAAAGGTTGCTTCAAATACTGTCAGTTATAATTATGATAAAATTAAATATTGACTTTCTTGGAGCACCTTGCAAACCTTGGTAGAGAGATAGATGTGTAATAATGGATTTCTCCAACCTAGGATTTTTCTGTTTTGAACAAAAACAAAAGAATAGTCTGGGCATAATGTGTATGATGTGAAATATTCAATGGAATATGCAGTCTTGTTTATTCAGTCTACACAATAGATTCTCTGGCATTTTTTGCTTTAGTTATCTGTACTAACTGGCTATTTTGATGAATTATATATTTTAATCACCAGAAAAATTATGCATCAGTAATTTGTGTCCCAGATTTGCAGGTAACAAATATTTTTCTATTTGTACATATGACAATATATTCCTTCTAAGTTAGAGCTTGTGCACAAGTTAGAAGATGGGTCTGTGAATACCTGGATCCTCATCTAATTTTTCCACTTGCCCAAGAAGATTTAGTGTTTAGTTACATTGACAGGGTGCGGGTGGACACCTTCCCTGTACAGACTGCTGAGGGGCTGGCAGAGGCTGAAAGGACTGCCTATTTCACACCTTTTACATAAAATGACTTTGTGATTATAGCAACTTACAGCTTATGACAGGGACAATGTCTAGTCAAAGAGATACTTACTTGAATGCATGCTTCAAATGTTAATAGCAGTCTGTCTTTTAAGTGTGTGTGTGTGTGTGTGTGTGTGTGTGTATTTCTATTTAATGGATGTTTTCAAAGGTGGATTTCATCTGTAAAGCAAGATGTGTTGTCCACTCTCCAACCTGTGTGAGATTATATATGATATAGTATGTTTTTGAACATAGTTTCCTCTATGTCTTAAATTCTTTTATGGGATTGGATGAAGAGGGGGCTAGCTAGTCATAACTATAAATCAAGTCCTTCAAGTGCATGTTCTTCAATCATAAAAATTAATATCAATTAAAAAACACACAAAAATAGGAACTGAGTATCAAAAAGAGGGCTAGGAAAAAGAACTCAAATAAGTTAAGCAACTATTATGTGCCAGACTAAATAAAAGACACTTTCCATTAGCTTAATTAATCAGTAACCCATAATTTACTCAAGGATACATAATTTAATAAGATGGACAGAAAAAAATTTGAACAGTATTGCAAACATCTTACGAATATTCTTAGAAGGCCTTTCTAGTAGATGATACTATAAAATGCTAAGTGAAAACAAGAAGCAACCATGTTTTATATGATGCCAATTTTTAATTGAAAAATCTCACAGAGGTTAAAAAAGGGCATAGAAGAAAATATAACTGATTGTGATTATTTCTAAGTAATGGGTTTACATGGTTTCTTGCTTTCTTCTGTATAGCATTCTGGCTTTTCTATCACATGTGCATTTTATAATTAACAAGAGGTTACAAAAAGAAAGTAGAGTAAGAAGGTAACCATTGTGTTCCTGGGTTTGAGAATAAGGTTCCTAGACCTGTGAATTGACAACTATAACTTGTATTTATCTTGACCAGTTCGTTTTTGATAGCCAGGGAGTGCTAGTATGCATTACTGTGTCCAGCAGTTTATTGATTTGTTGTTGTGATGACCTTCTGCAGTGCTTTAGTAGGGAGAGTTCAATCCTTATGCCTAATTTAGATGATCAATAAGATTGACTTTTGGAGAGATTTAACTACATTGAGTTAGATCATATTTGTAACAGTTATGTAGAGAAGCAGTACTTTTTGAACATTCTAAATAAGCTAATTTAACACTGAGAAACAATTGCATTTCAAACATTTCTAAAAGATAAATTCACTGCTCTTCTCCAGACTTAAATGAGAATTTCTAGTGAAGCTCAACCACTTAAAGGCTGCTAAAGATAAGGAATGATGTATCTGGCTTTGGTCAAGTATCTAATAGCAGTTACCTTATATATTGGAAAACATATTGTTTCTCTGTACTAAGAGAAATATTAAAAGCATATTGAAAAGCCTATTTGGGCTGTTTTCAAAGTCAAAGGAAGATATGTTAAGAAGCAACTACTATGTCAGTACTGTCAATTCTTTATTAAGAGATGACCTAAGGGGAATGAAAATGCCAAGAGTAGTGTCTAAAGATGCTTAAGGGTATAGTCCTCCAACAGTTGAGTTGCTGTATGTATGGGTATTAAGATTAAATGAGATTGTGATCATATTAGAAATGACACAGTATTGTATACAGGAAACTAAGTAAGTAGAATATATTCACACAGAAAGAAAGAAATATAAAATAATAGCAACAAGGAAAAATAATATAGAATGTGTCTATACTAAAACTTGAGGCACAGATTGGAGGGAAGGTGAAAGGAGAAAATATATTAGAAGAAATATCTGAGGTGTTAACTGCTAGCTGAATATCTTCACTGTTGACACAAGACATTAAGTCAAAGATACGCAAAATATCCTAAAACTCCAGAGAGGATGTATTCAAGGAAGAATAAATACATCTGCGATCCTAACAGAATACCTTTTTAGAAATGGTGGCAAAAGAAAATCTTAACATTCAGATACAGGTGAGATTGGACATGTTCAAGGTTGTATGGCCATAGACTGAATGTCCAGATTCAACAGCAAGCAATACCCTTAAAGGAAAAGCAATCAAAATAGTTACAGTGGAAGTTAAAGGCAGAATAACAACTCAAAAAGGCTGAAGTTAAATAGATGTCAACTTAGAATTTTTTACCTAGCAATATTAGCCTTCAAAATTTCTAATATGAATAAAGATACTTTCAAGGAAGAGGAGAAAACATAAGAGAATTCGCCATCAATTCACCTGCTTTAAAGAAATATAAAAATAGTTCTTTAAGCACCAAATATTTGACAGAAGAAAAAAAAAACTGAGGCCGGAAGAATTGATGAGCTAAAATTAAATGGCAAATATGTGGCCAAATATAATTGAAAAACAGTGGGCATAATGGTTATGGTATTTATAAATTGCAATAAAAACATAAAAAAAACAGGAAGGGTATAAATTTTTAAGGTTCTATCATTTTTTTTGGAAATAGTAAATGCATTATATATATTAGATTGTGATAAACCAAGGATGCATTTTGAAATCTCTAAGTTGTACATTAGCCACTAGCCACGTATGACTGTTGAGCATACATGATTAGACAAAATTTAAATGTGTCTAAGTGTAAAAGAATAAAATCATTTTATTAAAGATTTTTTTTAAAAGCAGCGGATGTGCAGGGAAGTATCAAATCTTTGAAAATGTTGGCAATGCTGTGTGGTGTCTTTGGATAAAACAAGCACTGTAGCTTTAGTAAAATAAGTTGCAAAGTAATAAAATACAATAATGAAAGTTGATGGGGTTTTTGTTTGTTTGTTTGTTTCATGACTTGGGAATTGGGCTGGCAAATTCTGTGAATGCTGAGAACCAATAAGCCTTGTGCTTTTTACTTGAAAAAAAATTTTAAAGAATATATTATGTAGTGTTTATTTAAGTTTTATTTTTCCACAGTTCCCCAAAAGTACTCAAATCTATTAAAGTTTTCTTTGGGGTAAAATATCAGATTTTAACCTTTGACCAATACTATTTATTTATTCATTTCTGGTAATGATAAACCAAATGATAAAAATATACCATGCTTAGTCACGTGAAAACACTTTTGTGTGCTTATAAATTAAATGTATTATTGGTATTTAGATAAAAATATAAAGTGTATAATTGTTTTTACTATTAATTGTCATTGATTGTCAAAATCTGTGCTATTCAATGTCATAGCCACCAGCCACACACTATTTAAATTGAGAATAATTATACAAAATTCAAAATTCTGTTTCTTGTTCACTTTGACCACATTTCAAGTGTGTGGCAGCCACCTGTGACTGGCAGCCACTGTCACAAGTGACACAGATTATGGTTCTTTCCTATGATTGCAGAAGGTTTTGTTGAAGAGTTCTCCTCTAAATTGTCAAGGCAATTTAAAATTTGGGGGATGTATCTTTCTGTGTCCCAGGATATGCTTAAGTTATTTCACTTAAAATTTCCTCTTCTGTTATTTCATTTTACCTTTTGGTTTTTCAGTTTAAAAGGATGCTTAATCGGGAGCTCACCCATCTCTCTGAAATGAGCCGGTCTGGAAACCAAGTGTCAGAGTACATATCAAACACATTCTTAGGTGAGAATAACTCCATGCAGCTTAAAATTTTTCTTTTGAATTGTTTGCTTGCTGGTTTTTGGAGAGGGATTGAAGCACCAACTCATTTTGGAAATCAAATAAGTGTCAAAATTCCATTTGTATTTATTATCTTAATAATTTGATACTGTAAACTTCTAAGCCTTAGAATATAAGGTAACAAGGTAAATTTTTTTTTATTTACTCAGTGGTGCCAGGGATTAAATTCAGGTCTTCACACATACAAACATTTTACCACTGAGCTATATCCCTAGACAGTTTTTTTTTTCATGATACAGAACAGTACAATGTATTTTATAAGATATTTATGCCTGCATTTGACAAATTTTTCTTAAATGCTTCCCTGGCTGGGTACTAGGTACTTACTGATAGTCCCGCCCTTGATTATTTGATTGTCTAATGCATACCATGCCTGGCAATCTGGTGAGCAAGTACAGTGCAACTGCTAAAGAACAGTGTGCTAATAATTGCTGAAAGTGTGATGTTCTGGGGCAGCCCCTCTACCTCATCAGCAGAAAGAAAGTGCAATAAGTGAAAATCAGTAATTTGAACAAATCCTTGATTTAAATTTACTTTCAAAATAAAACTGTTCTAATGGCTGATTGGCACATTACTGAACAGACATGAATGTTTACAGTGTGCAAGAATGGGTAGGTTTGCTGACTGCTTGAAATAGTGGAAGAATGAATGTACCAAGATATCTTGATTTTACTGTAGAAAACAATAAAGAGCATTGGTGTAAAATCACTTAATAACTTATAATTGGAATTCTCTGTGGTTCCCATAAAACTTGGTTACATCATAACTTATCTAATGTGGTATAGAAAAAGAAAGGACCTGAGGTATTCAAGTCATTGAATATGCTTGTTTCCATTTTCAATTTTTTTTAATTTACCTCGTCAAATGTCAAAAGGGACTACTTCCCTTTGAATTTTTTTTCCTTAGAAAGCTTATTTCTATAATAACAGGAAATAAAGGGGAAACCTATATTTTCTTTCAAAAAATGCTGCTTCAATTCCCATAGTCTGATAGGTTTTAATTAGCTGTTAGATTTGTACACTGCTATTTTTATTATATTTGTGTTTGAAGTTTTTATTATTTTAAAGTATGTGTTGAAAATGGAAACCCTTAGTTGGCAAGAGCAGTTTCAAGCCTCTAGGTTATTGTCATACAGTAATGGAGTTGGTGAACAGAGCAAATAATCAAGAATTGTACTTTCTGTGAGTCTGCTGTCATGATTAAGTCTTGCATGATTTTTTTCATTGGGTAATCTATCAGGAAGTAACCACTGGACACATTTGATATTAATTAGTTTATTATGGAATTTATTTGCTTAATTTTGTATATGAGGATATCAAATTTTCATCAAATTATGAATATTCAACTCTATTAGAAAAGTATAACTTGTAAATATTTCCCAGTGATTAATTATATCCTGCCTAATTATGCATGTCGTGTTTTTTAAAGTAGAATTCATAATAATTGTAGAACAATTTCTAAATTTCTTAAGATAAGCAACATGAAGTGGAAATTCCTTCTCCAACTCAGAAGGAAAAGGAGAAAAAGAAAAGGCCAATGTCTCAGATCAGTGGAGTCAAGAAATTGATGCATAGTTCTAGTCTGACTAATTCAAGTATCCCAAGGTTTGGAGTTAAAACAGAACAAGAAGATGTTCTGGCCAAGGTAAGATAATTTCAGAGAGCATAATCATAAGTATGCAGTAATTTTTTGCATGAATTTTGATTTCTTTTCTTTTAAATAGATGGAAAAGTTCATTAATTTATGAGTTTGTTTTGAAAATGGAAAAGCACTTTATAAAGCTCTTTCAGTTATTTGAATTTAAAAATATGTGGATTTAGACAGGTGGTTTAGTACACATTTCTTACTTTTTTTGCATCTTCATTTGATTTTTGGTCTGAAGAAGTTAGAAGTCTGTCATCTCTTCTGGGTTGTACAAGAATAGTTAAGTTTCTGTGAGTAAATATTATCCATTGAAGAAATGCTTTGGGATTGATATTCAGATATTCAAAATCTGTGAAGGTGATGTGTTGTCAGAATTACAATCTAAGCAATGATTCTCCTTTTTCAGTATATTTAAGTAAATTTTCCTAAAGTTTGCTTTTGTTTTTATGGTATATTGCTTATATTTAAAATGAGTCATTACTTAAAAATATCTAACAATTTTTTTAGATTTTTAAATATTTGTGTTTCATTGCCTCATGTTCTTCCACTTTCTGATTATTTGATGTCATTTTTCAATGCCAGGAACTAGAAGATGTGAACAAATGGGGTCTTCATGTTTTCAGAATAGCTGAGTTGTCTGGTAACCGGCCTCTGACTGTTATCATGCACACCATATTTCAGGTATAGCAGTTCTATCACATCTCTGTTGTGCAGGGACTGACTGTTGAGTCTATGAAAAGTGTATGCATTTTGTCTTCCTTATCATTCACCCTTTTTGTTAAAAGTATTTATATTTTAGTTGTAGTTGGACACAATACCTTTATTTTGTTTATTCATTTTTATGTGGTCCTGAGGATCAACCCAGGGACTGATTCCCACATGCTAGGCAAATGCTGTGATGCTGAGCCCCAGCCCCAGGCCCCTCACCCTTTTTTGTTGTTGTTCATTTTGATATTATCTTTTCCCTTATCTGTTCCTTTTCCAAGGGACAAATAAAGGTAGAGAAATGTGGAGTGTGGGTAAAACACAAATAAATTTTATTTTTGTTTTTTTTTCCCATCTAAGAAAAAGATGTGATATGGGAGAATGAAGCAATTCATTAAAACAACAGTTTAAGATTCATCTTCATGACCCTGACTTGCATAGAGAATGGAGTGCTAACTTTAAAAAATGAGTAACTTCCCTGCAGACTAACCTCAGAACATAATTTCTTTAATCTGCTACTACCTTTTCCATATCCACTACATTTTCTTGTGGAGCCCTGGCCTCAGCTCAGAGTGAGATTTAAATGAGAATTTGAGTCTGTTACTGATACACTGGGACTGGAATGGGAAACTCCAGTTCTAGAATGAGGTTGGAGCTAGTGGGGCTGAGGCAATGGTGCTCCAGCGCTGGTGCCTCCATGGTCATGGGATACTGAAGCTTTTATAGTAGGCAGTACATTCCTGAGACCTTAGGTTTGTATAAAGCAGTATTGTCCTCCAGAAGGACAACTCAACTCTGATATTGTCCCATAAGTTCCTAGATCTTCCCAAATATTTCCATGTCTCTCACTGCACATGGGAAAGTGCTATTTCTGTTTCTGAGTCAGCTGTAGGAAGCCCTGGTGGTTTTGTGTGTGTGTGTGTGTGTGTGTGTGTGTGTGTGTGCGCGCGCACGGGGAGGGGGGGTTGTTTTACATTCTGTGTGAAACATTTTTAAAAAAAATATAAAGACAAAAATGTTACAAGGATATCTTCTCCTACAGGAACGGGATTTGTTAAAAACATTTAAAATTCCAGTAGACACTCTAATTACATACCTTATGACCCTTGAAGACCATTACCATGCTGATGTGGCCTATCATAACAACATCCATGCTGCAGATGTTGTCCAGTCCACTCATGTGCTACTGTCTACACCTGCTTTGGAGGTAAATCTGTTTTTAAAAACCTTAAGAACACTAACTTGCCATTCATGAGTGTCTTAAACTTTCAAACTGAGGAATTTTTGATGCATATAGTAATTGGCTTTATTGGAAATATGTTGACTTACAGGGGAGAAATGTTGTGGTTAATAAAGCAGTTGCAGCTTTGATGAATTTGTCTGTAAAAGTGGGTCAGAGATTTAGGGATTCATCTGTTTATATTTCTTCTTTTGAAATGATCCAGTGGATGTGTCACAATGCACATCTGGACTTTTGTTTGTTTTCTGGAAATTCATTTTGATGACTTTTTAAGTTAGAGTTCAAAGAATGATTAATTTATAAAATGTAAACAGTGAATGCATTGATATTTTCCATAGAATTTATTAGGAAAAAATACTTTAATTTTTTTAAATCCTAAGATGTTATTCTGCTAAGTGTTTACTAAAGCAATTTGATTTCCTTAATCATTTTTGGGAAAGATTCTCTTTTTGGATATAGTTTGCATTGTTCTCAGTATGAAATTGTGTTAATACCTCATTATTCAGATGAGTGGTTTTCAACTGTAGATGATTTCTTGCCCCTTTCCCACCCTCCTCAGCTTCTAGTGACACTTGGAATGCCTGGAGAAATTTTTGATTGTATCACATTTTTGTTTATATATGCTACTGGCATGTCATGGTCAAGCCAAGAATTCTTCTAAGTATCTATAATGTACCAGTACAGATCATCATCACACATAGTGTGACCTGACACAAAATGTGAACAGTGCTGAGGTTGAGAAATCCTGATTTGGATCCAAGAAAAGAATTTCCCATGTCTTATTAAGACACTTTTTTTTCTATTTTTTAAAAAAGTATAATGATCCTCAGATATAATGAAGTTGAAATATTTTCTTCCAGAATTATGCTTAAAAAGTTTATAGGTACCTCATTAGCTAAAAGTCTGTTCAAAATACATGGTGATTTGAAGGTTTGTTTTCCATCTAAATTCTAGGAAGTCATTTGTCATTTTATTAATACTTTTTAATCATATCCTTACAGAATAGTAATATTGATATTATCTGATTTTCCAGGCTGTGTTTACAGATTTGGAGATTCTTGCAGCAATTTTTGCTAGTGCAATACATGATGTAGATCATCCTGGTGTGTCAAATCAATTTCTGATCAATACAAGTAAGTAAAGTTCACTGATTTTTTTTCAGAGCAAATTTTTCTGAGGATCTGTGTAGATTTTTTTTTTAGGTCTATAAAGTTCTTTTGAGATATGTAAATATGTGTTTTAATGATAGTGTATGTTAATGTAATTTATCTCTGAAAATTATCATTACATCCCAAGAGGCATTATGATGTTTGAAAATATGTGTTTAGGACTTCTCTGAAAATAATATGTGGCTATTTCACTAGATAGGGATAATAAGGAGAATCAAAAGTAAAAATGGGAAGAGACATTTAGGTAGCTATGCTGCCTTTAAAGGTTAAAAAAAAAAGCAAAGGTAGGTGAAAGTGAGTGCTAGTAGACCTTTACTTTATGTAGATCATCATTTCATCCCTTCAGAAGCTGTAGCTCACCTTTCCCCACCCTCAACAGGCCCAACCCTCTTCTTTCCGTTTTAAATCTTGTAAGGAGGGTGACAGGAACTTCTCTTTTAATTTGATATTTTAATCATTCAGTCTTTTTCTCCTCAGTGGTAACCTCTCAAATCTGTATAACAAGTCATTGCTGAATTTGGAAATGTAAGGATGGTAGGACTGTTCAATGTGGACATCTCTGACAGCTGCACAGCAAGCCTCTGTAGGAAATATTGAGGTGATGTTCCACCTCTTCCTTTGGAAAGAGCTTAGGTTTACAGAAGTTATTTGGTCCCTGAAGTCAGTAGGTAAATTACTTAAACATTTACTGCGATTTAATTCCTTGCCACTAAAATAGATGAATATTATAAATTTAATTTTATATATGAAAAAAATGCAAAGTTGTTGAAAATGTTTTTTTCATATTAATAATCTGCCTTCTTAAAAGGGAAATCAAGATTTTTATTTTAAGATAAGAGAAATGAGGATATAGGACTATCTAGGATCAATGGCTATCCCTAGTAAGAAAATACACTAAGTAGATTTAAATTGTGAGGTGAAGATAACCAAGAGGGATATCTGCCCAAGCCATAGTTAATTGGCCAGTTGAATATGGATACCCCCTTGTTTCTTTTCCAATCTTAGAATAAAAAGGAAATAGACAAAAAAAATTTTTTTGGAAAAAAAATCTGCCTTTTTTTCCCTTCTGCTTGAATTTGTGGATAATAGTCTTCCTATATGTAATAACCACCTAGCCCTGTACAATTCTGGATGCTTACTGTTTATTTCTTATACTTGGCTGTACTCAGATCTAAAGAGAAAAATTAAATGCAATCTTGCTTTGAGACACTTAACTTACACTTTAGGATTATTTAAATCTATTTATCTTTCTTTTAACAACCTCTGTCCTACCTTACAGTAAAGTACACTTTAGTGATCCACATATTTAAAGGATTAGAACAAGTGCCCAGAGATGTGTGGTTAGAAGCTTGGTTTAGGAACTTATTTATACAGGTTAGGTCATTTAAGCTAGCATAGCCCATCTACAGATAAATTTAATGCCCATTGAAGTTTAAGAGGCACTGAAACAGATGATGGAGAAATTTGGAGGATGATTTTAAATACTGAGAGAGTAGCCAGTGATGTCCACTTAAGCTCATTTTTCTGGTCACCTACTTGGGGTGGAAGGATGACAATCCTGAACCTGAAAGTTCCTTGCTACCTATGATGCTGTGATGATCTTCTTTCTATCGGAACACAGGAACACAGGAAAGCTCACAATCCACAGAGCAGCTTGGGTTGGATTGCTAATATTTTTGATGTTAGAGTGTGATGGGACTGTGTTATTCCTGAGCAAACGAATCAGCATTGTCATTTGGTGTATGAAAGTATCCCATGGTTGATGATAGTAACAGGGCATGATCAGAATTACTGCCCTAGTAAGCTTTTGACAAGGGATCATGTGAGGTAGGTTCTTTATTTTCTCCTTTGAAGAACACAGAAAGGGCTTAGTAGCTGGTAAAATAAAAAAGTTTTATCTTCATAACATACAATAAAGAAATCTCTCATAACTAATAATAAATAGCTTTGTGAAAATAACAGTATTATACATTTATTTACTTTTAATACCAGTGATTAAAATTAGGATTGCTTAACCCCTGAGCCACATCTCCAGCCTTTTTTAAATTTTTTTTTTATTTTGAGATAGGGTCTTGCTAAGTTGTGGAGGCTGGCCTCAAATTTGCAGTCTTCCAGGCATGTGCCACTTCTCCTGACAATGCCTTTGTTTTTGATCTGCTATAAACGTCTTTTTTTTCCTTAACAGACTTAAGTTGGTATTTTCTCCTACATTTATGGATGAGTTGAGCATCAGTGAGTCAGATTAGCACTAGCTGTGCTCTTGGCTCAGAGCTTGAACTCCAGTCTGCCCAAAACCAAAGATTGAATCCATTCTTTATAATAAGGAACTCTAAAAAGTCCTGATTATAAGATGTATAAACCCAGAGTTGGAAAGTTATCTGCTATACTACAAAGGAGACTGTTGAGTGCAGCGAGGTAAAGGGATACCTTGGGTTATGTGGCTAATCTCAGAGGAGCACTAGGGCTCACTGGGCTGGTTCACAGTGCAGTTATGGTCCTGCTTTTCAGTTGTGATCCTGGTTCTCATGAATCATTTGATGTGTGTTACTTTGGGGTGCCAAATGATTTGACACTAATTGTGCTTGTACTCACTCTAAGCAGCTTGGAGGTTCTAAAAGCAGAGAGATCTTTTCTGCCTGGCAGAATTGGTTGAGCTTTAATGAAAACTTGGGGATGTAGAGGAAAGTGACATAGAGAAATTGAAGTTCCACATGGGAAGCTCCTTAAGTCTTTTATTTTTAAGGATAATATAGGTAATTAAACCTGTAAAATGTGTACTATATCATCAAGTCTTGAATAGAACATTCTAGAATGTCATTAAAACTCTATTTAACTCCACAGCTTTATTTTCTGCAAAAAAATAAAGCACTATCAAAAGTAAAGAATATACATAGCATTGCATTTTCCTTGGAAGAGTATCCTTTTTTGTTTATATCAAAGATGGCCAAGTTGTGGGGAGAAAGACTTATTTACATTAGGTACATAATCAAAGCATATATATTTTGGCTTCTAAGAGCAGAGAAGCATCATATTAAGGTGAAGTTATATCTAAGAACCAGTGCATATAGTTTTTAATTTCTCTGATGTAATTTAAAAATACAGTTCCCATAGTCATATTAGTGAATTATATAGAGAGTTTTGTTTTTCTACATAAACCTAACTAACATTTAAAAGAAGGTAAATTCATTTTTAACAAATGTGGTATAGTTGTAACTATTGAGATTATTTTATCCAATAACAATGTATTTAAATTTGGTTCTGGGCACTAGGAATTCAGGGTGGCCAAAATTGAGCGTTGGCTATTAGGAACCTGCATTCTGCTGGAAAAGACAGCTTACGTGAACATGTGGCATGTGATGGTGTCCAGGGCAGTAGAAATAGTGCAGGCTTGTGGCACAGAAAGAGGAGTTGAGGGAGTGAGCAAGCAGCTTTAACCCTTGGACTTCAGCACCAATATTAAGTTAAAACCTCCACTTCCTCTCCCCATTTCAAGGACAAATGTTACGTTCAGAAGTCCTTTTGAAGACTTTTGCTCTTGTCTTTCGTAACTTAGAGTCACAGTGTAGCCTGCTGTCATTTTCAAGCTCTGAGTTCAACATAGTGAAGCTGTAGTAACAGTGAGAGGTAGTTCTTACTCGTGGTATCCATACCCAGTCTTCACCCCAGTCCTAAGCGTGCCAGCCCAATCTCCTGTTGTAGGCTTGGATCCACCACACGGATGTTCTTACCTTCACATTAAGGCCCAAACTTCTTTTGCTCCTGTGCCTTTTAAACAGGCTCTTACTGTTGAAAAAATTGTTTCCAGTTTCCCTTCTAAGACTGAGCTGATGAAATGAGGTTTCCGCAGTTTGCAGAGGAAACTCCTGGGGGATTACTAGAAGCCCCCACATTTCTGTTATGTTACTGGCATATAATCCTCCCAGGAGTTTGGTAGAGGTTGTTCTTATTTACAAATGAGAACAAAGGAAGAGAGGTGGGGTGCTGATTTCACAGCCAGGTCTGTTGGATTTCTAAGCTCAGGATCCTTTAACCTCAAACCCTGATACAATGAATATGCACTTAATTTACTCTTAAAAGTGTTTTTCATCAAGAAGATATAAGCAGAGGTATATATGGAATGGATCTGCAGTTGTACTAAAGCACAAGAATGCCCTTCAGGGGCCTATGGTCTAAGGATGGGAGAGTAAATTTTATTTACAACTTAACCAGGCTTAGGCGTGCCCAGGAGCTGGCCAAAAATGATTTGGGGTGAATCTGTGAGAATGTTTTCAGAAGACATAAGCATTTGAATCAGCAAATTAAGTAAAGATTATCGTCATCATTGTGAGTGGACATCATCCAAGCCACTGGGGACTGAACAGAGTAGAAGATGTGGAAAAAAGCAAATTCCTGTTTTCAGTTTGAGCTGGGATACCATTCTCTCCTGCTGTCAGATATCCATGTCACTGCTTTGGGGGCCTTCAAACGTGAACTGGGACTTACATCAATTACTTTCTCCACTCCTTCCATTCCCTCCCCATTCATTCCCTAACTCAGATCTTCAGACTGAATCGCACCCCTAGCTAGCTCTCTTGCTTCTCCAGATCCTGGCACTTATTGGCATCCATAATCACCTGAGCCAGTTCCTAATAAGCACATTGAAATATCTATATCTCTTTATCCTACTGGTTCTTTTTCTCTGGATAACTCATAATAGATATTTTTTAACTAAGAATGTAGAGGAAGAAAGTTTTAAGGATGACTTTTCTGAATTAATTGTGGGGTTTCTAGAATTGGCTTTTTAATCTGATTAAGTTTGAAGACAGCAGTGCTGTTTCCCGTAGGAGAGAAAGCACTGATAGTCTGTGGGGAGAACTGTTTATACATAAAATAGCTGCCTTGGGTACTCCCAATCAACCACTTACATTTGAAGCAAGGAGCGAAGTGATTCTGCATATGATACTCTCACACATTTTTAGGAAACCCAGGAATGTAATAACATTGATTGGTTACTCCTGATGTCAGTGAATCAAGTGGTGGAGTAAAGGGATGAGCTTGAGGATTGGAATTCCCAGATCAAGCACCGCCATCAGTGGACTAAGTGCTTCTAGGTGTGCCAGCCCTCTGTAGCTGCAGGGGTGAAACTGCTGGAAATCAAAGGCAGAACCTTCTCCTGTTATTGGCTAAATACAATGTAAAGTGAGCTCCCAGCTTCCCAGGATGTCTACTGGAAAAGTGAAGACATTGATTAGGAAATAAATCCAAATAAAAATCAAGAGTCTTCTGCCTTAGTGAAATTTCTAAGGGTCCAGTGGTATGGGGCATGGTAAGATATCTCTTCTAAGGAGAGGGATAAATTATTACATCTGGCCCCTCCTGCAACTATAAAGAAGGCACAATGCCTAGTACCAGTTAGGATTTTGGAGGAAACTTACTTGTTATTCTGGCCGAGTGACCTAAAGAGCTGTTGGTTTTGTGTGGGGGCACAGAATAAGAAAAGGTTCTGCAGAAGGGCAGGCTGCTGTGCAGGTTACTCTGCGACTTGAGCCATATGATTCAGCAGATTCAGTAGTTGTGCCATGATTCACTTAGAGCTGCCAAAGGCTGCCCACCCCCTAGAAGCAACTGGCTTGATTAGAATGGTGGAATGGCCTTTTGAAGCCTCGGTTGCAGCAACAGCCAGGTGGCAATACCTTTCAGGCCTGGGACAAAGTGTTCTAGAAGGCCATATGTAATCAAAACCAGTGTTCAGTATCTAATGCTACTTCTCCCATAACCAAGAGTCACAAATCAAAGATGGAGATGGAAGTAGCACTATTCACTATTACCTCTAGTTACCCCACAGGCAAAATTTTGTTTTCTCTTCTGGCAACATTATGCTCTGTGGCCCATAGGTCTTAATTCCATAGGGAGTAATGACTAGGAAGCATGACAATAATTCACTGACCTAGAAGGAATTCCCCTTTGGATTCCTTTTGTCTCCAAATGAAGAAGAGACCAAGAAAGGAGTTACAGTGTTAACTGTGAGGACTGATGTGGACTGTCGAGGGGAAACTGGATTATTACTCCACAGTGTAGGTAGGGAAGAATGTGTGTGTGGAATACGGGAGATTTCTTATGGTATCTCTTACATTACTATGCCATTGTGAGTTAGGTCAATGGGAAACTACAACAACCCAATCCAGGTGGAAATACTAATGCCCCTTCACAGGAGTGAAGATTTGGGTCAACCCAGTAGAAAAAGAACCATGACTAGGTACTTTCTAAAGACAAAGGAGATAAAGAATGAGTAAGAGGAGAATGTGGTTATAAATACCAGCTATGAGCACAAGACCAGTTATAGAAATGAGGACTCTAATCATCATGAGTACACCTTTGTGTGTGTAAATATACTTACATTGGGAAATTTTCTTTGTTTTCCCCCTTTTCCCTCATCATGTAATATACGATGTTTTGACTTTACATTAGTTTTGAGGTATTGTTAATTTTGCATCATAGTATTTAAGTTGTGGAATATCACAAGAAGAGTAAACATCATTCTAGAGCTTTACTTCTTATGGAGAAAGGGTGCTCGGTTTATAATTGTACCATGTTAGGTGGAATTGTTACCTTATTATTATCTTTATTTGGAGACTAAATACAGCTTAAGGAAATGCATGTAGGTACCAGTTTGGCAAGGGGTGAGCCTTGTGATGGGTAATTTTATGTGTGGCTTGACTAGGCTAAGGGTTGCCAACATGGCTGGTAAATAGTCTTTTCCGTGTGTCTTTGAGGGTGTGTCCAGAAGGGATTAACATTTACATCAGTAAGTCAAGTAAAGAAGATTCCCCTCACCTGTGCAGTGGGCATCACTCAGTCCATTGAGGGCCTGAATGAAACCAAAAGGTGGAGGAAAGGCAAACTCACTTTCTGTTTGAGCGAGGATATCCATATTCTCCTGCCTTTGGACACCAGTGCTTCTGGTTACCAGAGAGAATTTACACCAGTCTCCCCATGCTCCAATTCTCAGTGGTCACACTAGAACTGAATTATACCACTGGCTTTTCTGCTTCTCCAACTTGCAGATGATGTACTCACTGGCTTGCATAATTGCCTGAGCCAACTCCTATCATTCAGTATTTTGTAATATTATTGAGAACATGCACTTAATCTGTGTCTGCTAAATGAAGTACATGACCTCAGTTATGTGGTAGTGCCTTCCCACCCTCTACTCCCCTGCTAGTAAAGACTGAGAAATAGATTAAGTGGTCTTTATGCCTTCATTAGTAGCATTATATTGAGAATGTTGTAATTTATTCTCTGTAATAAAATTGTGACTTTGGATTTGTAAAGAAATGCATGGTCCCTCAATAAAAAAGAGAATGCTTTATATAGTTATTAGTGTGTGCCAGGTACTGAATGGATCATGTTTATCATTTCCTGATTCACTACCAGAGTTCACTGCTCAAGGCTTCTTGCTACACTTCTTGGCATTGCATGATCCTCACATAAAAATTGTAGGGCAGAGAATCCACAATTATCAGGAATATAAGACCTTATGCTGTAGACATGTTGCTATGTTAAGAATAATTCCATATTCTGCTGAGTTTGTCAGGTCTGGAGGCAGCTGAGGCCCACAGAGTGAAATGCCTCTCCAACTGTCAGTAACATTGGAGTCCACTCCTAAAGGTTCCAGTGTTATTTCTGCTCCTTCATTATTCAATGTATTTTCTTCTTGTTATTATCTTGTAATGGTAAGGGTGGCAGAGAAGTTTAGGGGAAACTGCATCCTAAACACAAAATATCATAAAACTTTAAAAATAAGCTCTAATTAAACAGCTCTGGTGATCATCTGCCTTTTTTCCTTTCAGACTCTGAACTTGCCTTGATGTATAATGACTCCTCTGTCTTAGAGAACCATCATTTGGCCGTGGGCTTTAAGTTGCTACAGGAAGAAAACTGTGACATTTTTCAGAATTTGACCAAAAAGCAAAGACAATCTTTAAGGAAAATGGTCATTGACATTGTAAGTAGTTAACAAAAGCAAAAAAAAAAGCAAAAAAAAAAAATGTGATGAAAGTAGTCTAAAAAAATTCAAATGTGAGAATGAGAGTATTAGGTAAAAGCATGTGTATTTCCAAACTTCTATGGCCCTTTATGTTCTAGAAGCTGCATCTGTTGCTGGCAGTGCTATTCTGTAATAGGTTGTCTACTTACAACAGTTTGGATTTAAGAATAATAATAGTTGAACCTCATTATGCAGCTTTTATTTTCTGAGTTCCACATGGCAGACAGAAAAAGATGAATAAGCAAAAATAGAGGGCTTGGGCTATCACTTGAATATCCCCTGCCTTTTTCCATCCAATTAGAGATATACATGATTTTACTGTTTTCTCTATGTGTATTATTCAGAGGGATTATGAGACATAGAAAAATATCTTGTTTCTAAAAAATTACTTGCTTTGTACATATAGAGACAGGAATTATTTTTCTTGGATAAGCAGAAAATTAACCAGAATACTATTTCTGAAGTGATCTGTGCGCAACCTTAAATCACTCATTGTAGTCCAATAACCACTTTCTAGTCCAGGGAATGAAAAAACTTTAAAATGTGTGATGATATCTTATCCTCAGAGATACCATCATATTTTCACCAGGAAAGTGGTGGTCAGTGCCTGATGTTTCTGCATAGTGTACATGTTTAGCTAGGTTTCCAAGAGTCGTTAGCAAAGGGAAAAGATTGTGCCCCTAGAAGGATTCATTTCCAGATACTACCATTAGAAGTCATAGTAGTTTTCCTTCCTTTTCACATTCTGAAAAAAAAAAAAAAGGTGTTCATATGCAAATTCTGACCTTTCCCTTTGGACTTAATAAAATATTCTTTATCTTTTAAGGTACTTGCAACAGACATGTCAAAACACATGAATCTACTGGCTGATTTGAAAACTATGGTTGAAACTAAGAAAGTGACAAGTTCTGGGGTTCTTCTTCTTGATAACTATTCTGACAGGATTCAGGTAAATCATTATTTGACTTTGTGTTGTGTGTTTGTGTGTGTTTGTGTACACATGCACATGTGTCTATGTAGTCTGCTTTGATAAAAATTCATTTTTCCATCTTATACTTTCAGTAACTATAGGCAGGATTTTTACCCGCACTCTCATCCTGAGAATTAACCAGGTAGAAACTTACTGGTCTTTTTAGTTGCCCATATATTTAAAAAACAAAAACATCTAAAACCTCCCAAAAACCATCCACATAAGGAGGTCTGAATTTCATTAACCATGCACATAAACAGCTTCTCCTATGATACTTAGATGCAGTAGAAGTGGCATAATTTGGAACTATTTATACAAGTGTGAACCACACACAGACACATCTTGGTTGAGCTGTTTGAAATAAATCTTACACTACGTGTATTTTTAAGTGTCACAGTCATCCGACTTGAATTTCTAGTTTGAAAAAAAAAAATGGAGCAAGTGCTGAGTAGAGAATTCCTCTGTCTACTTTAGGTCCTTCAGAACATGGTGCACTGTGCAGACCTGAGCAACCCCACAAAGCCTCTCCAACTGTACCGCCAGTGGACAGACCGGATAATGGAGGAGTTCTTCCGCCAAGGAGACCGAGAGAGGGAGCGTGGCATGGAGATAAGTCCCATGTGTGACAAGCACAATGCATCTGTGGAAAAATCACAGGTAATGCATGGCACAGAAAGCCTTCCAAGAGAAGAAAGATGCAGCTAGCATTTGTTTACTCATAGTGTTTTCTTGGGCTTTTAAAATTATTTGTTTTTGACAGAATCAGTTTCACCTTACCACTTATGATATAGAAAACCTGCAATTGTAGAACTTAGATTTACATAGCCATGCTTCTACTGGTGTGGCATTCTGTTCATTCATTATAACCATGTTCATGTACATAGAGTATTTGTTTATTTCTGTTATCTAGATTCACGTTGACTATTCTAAAATAAGTTCCAGACCCCATATCCTGCCATGTAAATAACTGAAAATGTTTTTACATTGTGAACATATTCTTGAACTACTAATCATTCTAGAGGCTAGAAACTTTCACCAGCTAGAAACAACACTTTCATATGGTCTCTTATCTCAAATAATGACTGTTTTACCAAACTAAGGTTAGTAGTATTCTGATTGCTGTTATATTTGTGGGCCATGATCTACTTAATCTTTTTAATGGTCTCTTAGTCCCATTGAACTACTCATATTGGATTTCTTTTTTTAACTAGGTGGGCTTCATAGACTATATTGTTCATCCTCTCTGGGAGACATGGGCAGACCTTGTACATCCTGATGCCCAGGATATTTTGGACACTTTGGAGGACAATCGTGAATGGTACCAGAGCACAATCCCTCAGAGCCCCTCTCCTGCACCTGATGACCAAGAAGAGGGCCGGCAGGGTCAAACGGAGAAATTCCAGTTTGAACTAACTTTAGAGGAAGATGGTGAGTCAGACACCGAAAAGGACAGTGGAAGTCAAGTGGAAGAAGACACTAGCTGCAGTGACTCCAAGACTCTGTGTACTCAAGACTCGGAGTCTACTGAAATTCCCCTTGATGAACAGGTGGAAGAGGAGGCAGTAGGAGAAGAGGAAAGCCAGCCTGAAGCTCCTGTAATAGATGATTGTTCTCCTGACACGTAACAGTACAGAGACTGTCACGCCTTTTTTTTTTTTTAAGTAGAAAATTGTTTCCAAAGTGCATGTCACATGCCACAACCATGGTCACACCTCACTCTCATCTGCCAGGACGTTTGTTGAACAAAACTGACCTTGACTACTCAGTCTGGCGCTCAGGAATATCGTAACCAGTTTCTTCACCTCCATGTCATCAGAGCAAGGGGGATATCTTCGAGAACAACATTTTAACAGAATTTCAGCTTGGGAGAGCTGACAAAGCAGATAAAATCAACTCCAAAATGTTTTCAAGGGAGAGTGGCTCATCAGGCAGCCCAGTAGTAGATTGGATTTGGGGTTTCTTTTATTTGTTTGCAATATTTTTTGGAAGAAAGAAGGCATTACATGGATGGAGTGAACTTAGTGGATGGAGCAACAAAAATGTCACAAATAGGACACAGCATGAGTCTGTTTCCAGGAGGAGGATGAGCCACAGAAATTGCATAATTTTCTAATTTCAAGTCTTCCTGATACATGACTGAATAGTGTGGTTCAGTGAGCTGCACTCACCTCTACATTTTGTATGATATGTAAAACAGATTTTTTGTAGAGCTTACTTTTATTATTAAATGTATTGAGGTATTATATTTAAAAAACTATGTTCAGAACTTCATCTGCCACTGGTTATTATTTTTTTCTAAGGAGTAACTTGCAAGTTTTCAGTACAAATCTGTGCTACACTGGATAAATCTAATTTACAAATTTTACTTGCACCTTATAGTTCATAGAAATTAACTGATTTGTAGTGATTCATTGTTTTATATACCAACAACTTCCATATTTTAAAACAAAAAAAACAACTTTATGTTGCTGGAAACCCTTTTTGTAAGTCTTTGTTTGCTTTTTATCTCACTCTTTCTAGATAAGCAGAGTTGCTCTCCACCAATGTTTTTCTTCACAGTGTGCAAAGTGAATATTTGTTCTGTAATACTTTGATGTGTGTTATATCAAATGTGTCTTAAGTCTCATAGAAACTCAATCATCAGTTGGTGTTGTCTGAAGCAAATGGGAGATATATAAACACTCAGTAGCTAAAATGGTCTGTCTTTTTTAGATATTTTCCTACTTAGTGTCTTCTGATGACTTTTTGCTCTGTCAAGAGACATGCATTTCATAACTGCATGTCCTTCTAATAACCCACACATTGTGTGCTCATTTTTATTGTTATTGCCAGTTATAGTAAGAAAAATGTTTCCCCCTTGTGCTGCTTTATTATTTAATGTGTGTTTGAACTTCTGTCCATGTTCACTAGATGGGGTCTTATCAAATCTATTATCTCCATTCTGATGGATGAAAAGAAACAGGTAGTCAAGTTAGGGTTAGCACTCATTTTCTACCATGAGAGTTGTATGTCATGACTAGCTTTCACTCTGAGGTTATAGAGAAAAGTGTACAGCTAACTATACAGATTTTAAGAATAGTAACTGAATATATTATCAAACACCAGTACAACTAAGTTCTCTTTGGCTTTTATGATTTTGCCATGCAATTAAGAATTAAGTGAGGAGTATCCTTGAGCAGTTGTCTTAAGATGTAGCAGCTACTCATTCTTAATGGATAGCCATGTAACATGTAGGCACTGCTTTACCAGTTTTCATTGATCCATAATTATGTCTTGAAGGAGGGAACTATTTTCCTTAAACATGCTGAAGAAGAAGCAATTGATGATGGTACTAGCACCATAGGGTATGATATAGTTTAAAGTATTGAATTGGTAAAAAGATTCTACCTAAATAAAAAAATAGAGATCACTCTTGGCTGATTTTAGCTCCTGAGACTGTATTTTAATATTAAAGATGAATTCCCAGTATCTTCTGCTGATAGCAGCTAGACTCGTGAAGCATCTGTTTAGTCTGACCTTTCTTCCCACGTCAGTTCTTAAAAAAGGGTTTACCTTTTCTGTGAAGAGTTTGGAGCTCACATAATCCACTTTCACATTGATATCCAAAAATTAAGATAGAGACTAAAAGAGAGATCTGACTAAACAGAAAATACATGAAGCATTAAGAAAAATTACAACCCTAAAAACATTCACATTTGGAACTTCTCATGGAGCCATCTGGGGACTGCAGAACAAAGTTATCAGCCAGGAAAATAATCCAGGCTGAAGATAGTCCCTGTTTTAATTTCCTGAGATCCAAGTGATGCTTACAGCCTTTGATAGAAAAAGTATATCTCTGATCTTTTAGATAGTACAGAAGAGGAATCAACTAATTATTGCATTTCTACCCTTTTGCCCTTGTAAAGATAGACAGGTATCTTGCACATAGAGTCTATGTTTGACCAATTAGTTTCACAAGAATATTTGAGAACTTAATCCTGTTTTAATTTTATTTTCCCTATGAGAGGCCTAAAAGGAAAAGCAAAATGTCTAGTTTATTCCTCTTTCCAAATCACTCTCATTCCTTCCTTTTTCTCCCTTCACTTGGCATTTCCCTCTCAGAGTGCCTAGAATATTAATAATGGAAAAAATAAACAGCAATATGTAAAAAAAAAATCCAGACCTGAAAGGGTTTTTAACTGCACTAATAGAGGCTTTCCCCCACAGTTTTTTGCTTTTTAATGGTCCCATGTTATAAAGATACCCTCCAATGGACAATCAAATTGTAGCAAAGGCATAATATCCAAGAGTTAGAGACAAATGCACTGTACAATCTTTTTGTCCTCTCCCTTCTCTCTCTCTCTCCCTCCCTCCTGTATGCCCCACCCCCCATTCTTTCTCTCCAAAGTGTGCTTCAGAAATACACACTGCTTTAAAAAGAAGGTTTTACAAGTGGCTTTACATTTCCTAAAACACCATAAGAAAATGCAATATCTGGGTACTGTATGGGGAAAAATTTATGTCCAAGTTTGCATAAAACGAGTACATTTCAGCTTGCAAGTTACTGAACACAATAATGTTGTTTTAATTTTGTTTTCTTTTGCATCAGTTAAAATTCACAAGAAAATAATGTAGATAGAACAAATTACAGATGAGGAAAGAAAAAACTTGAATGAAATGGATTTTACAGAAAGCTTTATGATAATTTTTGAATGCATATTTATTTTTTGTGCCATGCATTTTTTTCTCACCAAATGACCTTACCTGTAATACAGTCTTGTTTGTCTGTTTACAACCATGTATTTATTGCAATGTACATACTGTAATGTTAATTGTAAATTATCAGTTCTTATTAAAACATCATCCCGTGATAGGATGGTGTTGATATATTTGGAAACTCTTGGTGAGAGAATGAATGGTGTGTATACATACTCCTTGTACATTTTTCTTTTCTCCTGTAATATAGTCTTGTCACCTTAGAGCTTGTTTATGGAAGATTCAAGAAAACTATAAAATACATAAAGATATATAAATTTAAATAACATAGCTGCAGGTCTTTGGTCCCAGGGCTGTGCCTTAACTTTAATCAATATTTTCTTCTGTTTTGCTGCATTTCTAAGTAAGGTAATGGTGGGGCTAGGGCTGGGCATTTATATCCAAGCTTTCAATTGATTGGATTTCTGGAAGTAGCTGGATTTTATAAAGTCAAAACACCTCTGACACATCTTGGAACCCTTTCAAGATGGAAGCTTGTAGGTACTTCTTGCCATGGAGTGACACTGCATGTGTGATAATTATTTCCAGATGTAGATAAGGAGCTACTTCAGCTAGTTATATTTGATGTTTTTTTTACTTTCAGACACTACTGGGGAAATATATTCTTGTCCAGTGATTATTGAAAATCTTTTGGCTTCCACAAATTCATAGGGAAATGAACTTGATTTGAAACTGGAGCCATGTGTCACTCATCTTGGTTAGTTATCTGTTCCATTAGCTTTCAGTCATGTTAAGAGACTGTATCATATAGAGAAAATCCTTTTTTTTAACCTTAAAATTTTTCTTGAAGATCAACCAAATTTTTTTATGTATGTAAACCCACATCAATTCAAAAACCATTTTTTGTGATGCTAATTCATATAGCATAAAAGATTCACTGTTATCTAAAATTTATTTCTGCAAAAATTATATCCACTTAGAATTATTACATTTAACTTTGTACAATGGCCATCTCCTGAAAGCTATGAAAACACCCCAGTGTATAATGTGGAAACCTCCCACAGCTGCCCAGCCCTTGGAACATGTGACTCATCAGTGAAAGGAGAGATTATTTTTCTAGGAAAAATGAGCCTCCTATTATTTTATTTTATTTTATTTTTCGACACAAACTGTAGATTTTAGCAGCCCTGGCCCAAAGGAATTTAATTACTTTTGTTTTAAACAGTACAAAGGGGACACTATAATTACAAACTACATCCTTACTTATTTTAGTTGTTTTTAAATTTTATTTCTTTGGATATGTTTTCAGAGTGGTAAATTGTGTGTGAGCATTACAAATGATGATTCTTTTAGTGGTTTTCTTAGCCTCTCTTACAGCCCATGGGGATAGTACTGTACATCAATATCTTCATATGAAATTTTTATATGCAATGAAAATAAAAGCATGGGTTGATTCTGCCTATTTATGACTTGGTCTTTTACAAATAATAATTATTGGGTTTAGGTTGTAGTTCAGTCTGCACACATGTCCAAAAGTATTGAACATTGTTGAAATAAAAGGATAGGGGCATCATCGTAACTTAGTATTGATATTCATAACCAAATGAAACCAAATTTTGTTGATTACTTTTGCTACACAAAATATTTCCCAACATTATATATATATGGCCTATAAGATCAAGCACAGTGTTTTCTAAAAAGGCACTCTCCAGAAGGCACTTTCCATGCTTAACTTAATTTTCATGTTGAAAATTTCTTGGACATTCAACAATTATTTGTTGGATACCTATCTACAAACTCCATGCTTCTAAGTATTCAACAATAAACAAAAATGCAGTCTTTGCTTTAATGGAGCTTATAGTCTGGAGGAGACAAAGGCATTCAATGATTAAATGCACATGTCCTTATTATTGTGCTCAACATAATGAAGGTCAGTGCCACGATTCAGAGGGAACCTGAAATTGACTTGTTTTGACAGCCAGAGAAGGCTTTCTGAAGGAAGGGTTCTGGGGCTAACATCAGAGGGACGGTAGGAGGTAACTGGGAAAAAAGAGTTAATAGGAAGAGGAAGAGATCCAGAGAGTGGAAAGATTATTTGCAAAATCCCTGAGGTACAAATGAACTTGGGACATCAGGAGAAATTGAGGGATAGCAACAGAGAGGTTGACAGGTTCTAAGGTCAATTCCTAATTATCCTATGTAAAATAGCACTCCCCCTATTCTATCACCTTACCCCCTTAACTCTGCTTTATTTTATTTATAATGTTTATCCAAAATTGATATGCATAGCTGTTTGTCTCTCCTGCCAAAACTCAACTCATAAGGCAAGTTCTTTGCTTATTAGTATATTCCTAGCACTTAAACTATGCCTGGGACACAGTAGGTTCTTAATATGTGTTGACTAAGGCCACTAAATTGGTAATGGATGTATCATCATTGTTCATTATCCATGATCCTTTGCTGATACCAAAATCTAAGGATGCTTGAGTCCCTTATAAAATAGTGTGGTACTTGCCTTTAACCTATACATATAGTCCCGTATGCTTTAAATAATCTGTAGATTATGTATAGTACCTAATATAATGCAAACTATGTAAATAGTTATTATGTTATTTAGGGAATAGTGACCAAAAAAAAGTACAGATGTTCTGTACACATGCAATTTTTTTTTCTATCTAGGTTAATTGAATTGTGAATACAGAGCCCACAGCTACGTAGGCTACAAGGCAACTTGATAATCAAGATAATTGGAGATCTTAGAGATTTTAACTTAATATTGTAAAAATGTTCAGGTTGTTTTGGAGCCTGTTAGATCCTGAATGAAAGGAGTTTATAGTTTTCTATCTCATTGCTAATGAAAAACTGTTTGCCTATTTCTCACAGTCTGTATTTTTTGCGAATGTCAAAAGGATTCATTTCTCATGATGAATGTAAGTGAAGATCACATACATTTATTCCCCAGATAGTGCTCAAACCATCGCCAGCAGAATAAGGGTAATTTAGCAGAATGATCTACTGTGACCACTTTAATATTTCCTCCTGCCATGGCAAAGGGTGACAGTCACTGAAGCCAAATGGTGGCCAGTATGTCTTCCAGGGAATTTTTTTTTAACTTAAACTCAAGTTCCATTCCTCATAGCCCTTCACCATAAAGTGACACAAAGAGATGAAAAAAAAACAGCTCCTTTCTTTTCCCTACTCGTTCTCTTTGCTGTTCAAGGCTAATGTAGGTGTGTTGAGCCTGTCCAAGTTCAAAGATGGTTAATGTGAGTGTGTTTGGCCTACCCAAGTTCAGATCTCTTACCTAGAAACCTTTCCCCAGGACACAGCTTTAAACCCTCAACAGTAAAGCATTCCAAATAAACCCAGAAAGCCCCCACTCCCCCAGAAAAAAAGAACCCATTCACCCTGTGGCTGGGGAGTACCAATCCCATAACTTGTGCTTTGCTTGCTTTCTGATTGCAGAAATGTCTTCCCCACAGCCCTTCTGAGATCTCCAAATGCTTCATGTCAAACTCACTGTAATGGATATCTTAGTCCATGAATTTGGGTGTATAGAAAATACTGCTTGATTTCTTTTAGATCAATCAGTTTGGTTTCTGTGTCCCCATCCTGTCAGACTGTTGGGAATTCCCACCTCTGTCATTGATTCATATTTTTGAAAACTATTGTTCTAAAACTAATTACTCTAAGCTCTCATCTTCAGTCTAATCAGAGGGAGCGTATGTCATTTGTGTTTCTCCAGCTGCTTTGGATCCTTACAGTCCCTCAGCTCTTGGCTTCCTTGTTATCCATGTGGTTTACCAGGTATATACACTGAGGCAGGAGCTCTGGTTTGGGGTCCTAGTTCCTTAGGTCCACCAGCGTACTTGTGCATAAAAAGAGCCTGCCCTTCGGATGTCTTATTGCTGCCTTGCTGTGGTGTGTTTATGCCCTCCTCAAAATCCATTTGTTGAAATTCCAATGTCCAAAGTGATGGGATGGGGAAGTAGAAAACACTCAGAACATGATTAGAGTGTAAGGGCAGAGCCCTTGTGAATGGGATTAGTATCCTCATAAAGGAGGTCCAGCGCACTGGCCTAGCATGTGTGAGGGTTTGATCCTAGCACCACTGGGGACATGTAGCACTCTCCTTCTCTTAGCCTGGGGACTTCCTTCCCTCCTTCCTTGCTCCCCAATGGGACTGGACTGGGGGTGGGATGGGGGAGTTGTGATTTCAGTCTGCCTCTGTTCTTCACTCTGCAGAATTCTGTCATACAGAAAAGAAAAAGATATGGGAATAAGTGGTATAAAATAGTAATTCAGTCAATCAACCTTCATCCCTGCTTGGCAACCTTTAGATCCTGCAGTGTTCACTGAATGTTCTGAATGTTCACTGAATATTCTCCTCATTCTGAGATGGGGGAAGTTGAGAAACTAATATCCAGGTGGAAATCATCAAGCCCTCCTGCACTTCCTGTATGGGGATGGAGGGAAAGCCACTCCCTCCTGAAATCTCTCTGTTCCAATTCTCCTCGGAATCATCTTTTCTCGGCTCGGCTCCTACCTGTTTCAAATAAGTTATAGCCTTGAAAATTGTATGACATGAAACTCACATAGGATCCCTGCCACAGTCCCTGCCACTCCCATCTCAGTACCCTGCTATGGTCTACAAGTGGCAACATGATTCACTCTGTCTTGTAGCTAGCTAAAACGAGGACCAGATTATTCACAGGCTAAATGCTGAGACTGATCTTTTATGAACTACAAATTGGACAGAACTCACATGGCCATCTCTGCATTCGATTTGTGTTGACCCATAACAAGGAGTAAAACTGTTGGAATGCCTTTGATTTCCTTCAACCATTCTTCCTTACAGATGTTACAGATTGTACTCATGATCCAAAGCTAGATGTCAGACACTAGCTCATATTCTTTTAACTTACCCACTCCACATCTGCATAGCCTTAGTCTATGGTTAGAATTCCCCATTAGTAAAAGGAATTGAGGTCAGAGACAAGAAAAACAAGCTGATAAGAAAGTTAAACGATGAGATAGGCATGTGCTTCTGCCCGGTTGGCAGGGTCACAATATGAAGCCAGGAAGATTTTAGCCTGCAGGGTGTCTGCATTAGCAAAGGGATAGAAGAGCCCTCTCTCCCTGTCACCTGCTCAGCAGGGCATCTGCTGGATACTTAAAATCCTGAGTCAACAGATGTGGCTTTAAGATCTGAATCATGCAAACATGTTGTCTGAAAAGTTTTGAGAGTTGCTTTTCCTGTGTTCCTTATTTTGATCCCAAAAGCAAGACTAAGTGTAGAGTAACAAATACACAGTACTGGCCAATGCAAAGCACTGCTCTCGCCACCAGTCCACACTAATTGGAAAAACAAGCAGTCTCTCACCCTGGAGCTTCTTAACACTTTGCTCATTTTCTCCCTGGCACTAGTTTTTTGTTTCTGGCTGTTCATTTACAGCCTCTGGGCAGTGAGAGACAGAGACAGCAAGGCCACTCCACCTCTGCCACAGCATGTCGGACTGAGGATGGGTGCAAGGCCCCTCCCCGCCCCCAGCAGAAGGCATGTTCAAGGAGGGAGGGAGGGAGCCAAGAATACTTGCCAGGCAGTTATCCACCACAAAATACTTAGGAACAGCCACCCCTGATTTTTAAGGACATATTTGGTGTTACATGATGGTGACACATTAGTAAAGAATATTTTTGAAAACTATTGTTCTAAAACTAATTGCTGGAATCAGTGAAAAATACATAATGGTTGGACTAGGAAAGTTGAAAAATCAAACAAGGGTGAGAAAAATAACCCGAGAAGAAGTGGAAGAGGGTATAGGAAACTGGGCCCTCTCCTGCCCAGGATCCAAGATCAGTAAAGATACTTCTGTTCCCTGCAGGATCAAGTTCTTAGTCCTTAAGATAAGGCACAGCACAGGGCCCTAAAGGGTCTAATTGAACTAAATCATCTTTTACTCCTCCTATCAGCTGTGGGTAGATATCCCTATGCTTCTATTAAGTGACACTTTTACATCATACATATGATCATCTCCACTTGGAAAACTGCTCACCCTCTATATCTAGTATAAATAGACTTTTTTCTGCAAAGTTTTTCCCATTAGTATTTTGTACATAGTCCTGTACTGGCATTTTCATCATAAGAAAATGCTGGAGAAAAATCAACAAGGGAGAAAAGTTTAGTTCAGTTCATGAATTCAGAGGTGTCCATCCGTGGTCACTTCACTTGGTTGCTCTTAGGTCTGTGGTGAGGTAAAAACATCATGGTGCAAACACATGATGGAGGGAAGCTGTTTACCTCATGGCACCCAGGGAGCAAACAAAGAAAAGGGATGGACTCCCAACATATGTGGGTATCAAAGCCCAATTTTAAATACTTAGGGCACACTCCCAATAACATATATCCTCCAACCAGGGTGTACCCTTAAAGTTTCTGCCCCCTCCCAACAGTGTCATCATCTGGGGACCAAGCCGACACCACAGGAGTTTTGGGGCACAGGGCATTTAAAATGCAAACTTTGACATGTTGCAATTCTTTTTTTTACTTTCTGTTACTCCCATTAGATTGTAAGATTTTTGTAGGCAGTGTACTCCTTTTCGCCTGGTTAGTAAGGAAGTAAGTCAAGTTATTGGAATTTGATTATTCCATTTCCTCTAACACCAGTACTTCTGAGCTGACATCATCATAAGCTAGAATCTCATTGGAAAACAAATTATCAAACACCAGCCTAGACCTTGAAATAAGAATGTGCGGTTGTATCCTAGAACCTAGGTTTGAACAAGTGTTCCAGGTGATTTTTATGTGCCACAAAGTTTGAGAAGTACTATTCAAGACCTCATGAAATTGTTTTTCCTCTTTCAGTTTTTTTGGGGAAAAACAAAAAGTAATTATCTGTTGTAGTCAGCTTTTTCACTGCTGTGATTAAAGGACCCAACCAGAACAACTGTAGAAGAGGGAAAAATTTATTCAAGGGCTCACAGTTTCAGAGGTCTTAGTCCATAGAAGGCCAGCTTTATTCCTCGCAGCTCAAGGTGAGGCAGAACATCATGGTAGAAGAATGTGGCAGAAGGAAGTGTTTCACATGACATCAGAAAGCAGAGAGAGAGAGAGAGGGGTCTCTCTTGCCAGATTCAAACACATAACCCAAGGCCACGCCCCAATTCCCACCTCCTCCAGCCACACCCCCCCAGCCTTTAGTTACTACTCAGATAATCCTGATCAGAGGATTATTTCTTCTCTGAACCTTCTTGAGTTTTGGGGGGATACCTCACATCCAAACCATAACATACTCTCATATGTTCTATTTAATCAAGAAAATACATGCTACTACAGGCATTGTAGCAGGTGACCTGGACACTAAAGAACAGCAGGATCACCTGATTGGCCAATTTCTATCAAGAAGGAAAGGAATGGAGAAGCCAGCTCTTAGCTCTCATAGCAGTAGTGAAAACTTGGTTTGGGCTGTTACCATTAGACAATGGTTGGCATCACAAGTTGGCATAGACTAAAGGATATAAAGATTAAAATGTCTTAAAAAGGAAGGATGAGACTAGAAGGAAATTGCATCTTGTTTTCTCTAAAAAAAAAAAAAATTAATGTAATGATTTGTAAATGAGGAGTCCCCCAAAAGCTCATGTGTAAGACAATGCAGAAAGGTTCAAACATATGAGTTATAACCTAATCAATGGGTCAATCCAGGGATATGTGTTAAATGGAATGCAATTCTAGGTGGCTCACTGGGAGCATGCCTTTGTGGTTTATATTTTGTCTCAGGTGAGCAGAGCCCTCTCTCCATTTCCTCCTGATTTCTATGTTCTGAGCTGCCTTCCTTCTCCACACCCTTCAATCATGATGTTCTGCCTCGTCTGCAGCACAGAGCAATGGAATCTGCCATCTGTGGACTGAGACCTCTGAATTTGTGAGCACCAAATAAATTTTTCCTCCTCTAGAATTGTTCATGTCAGGTCTTTTGGTTACAGCAATGAAAAAGATGACTTAAACAGAAACTGAGCAGCTTCATAGGCTTCAACTGTCCTAGCTAGGTTTTTTTTTTTTTTTTTCAATCAGAGTCAGGTGCCCTTCTGCTTTCATAACTGGTGAAACCATGCAACACAGAGCTTGGGGTCTGGCATCACAAGGGAGGCCAAAAGGGTAAAATGATAATTCAGAAGTTCAAGGGAAGTGATTCCTCTTGAGATCAACTTTGACTATTGGGAATCCAGACACAGGAAGGAGCCTTCTCCTTTTTCCACACCACATACTATTCTGAGACATGGTCTTCCCTTTGAGGTTCATCACTGTAATCTCTGCATTTCCATGCCAGCAAGAGCACCTACCAAGCAACCCAGCAGCTCCCAGTGAAACAACAGCCAATGTGGAAACACTTATCAAGACACATTTATTCATCTGTTTCCTGCTTCTCTTCCTTTCCTTGTACTCACTTGCTTTATTTTGCCTGAGACTTTTTTTCACCACCACTGCTTAAAGGTTTCTGCCTCTCATATAGACTATCATCACTTTGATGCCCTCCTCAGCTTCTGTTTTTTAGAGATTCTGAGCTAATACCATCCTGTAGATGCTTAATGGCAGATGCAAAATTTCCGCACGTATATATTTGCACACTAAGTATTTAAAATTGGACTTTGAGTATTATAGGCAGGGTTGCTCCTCTTCTCTGTTTTCCCAGGGCTTACTTGTGCCTGCCACATAATGGGTTATCATCAAACAGGAGACCAACAGGTGGGTGACTGCCAAAATGAATGAATGAATGAATGAATGAATGAAAGAAATTGATAAAGAATGGGTACGAGTTGGCCTAGGATGATTTGAGATCATTAAGACATCAAAGGTAGCTGGAGAAGGGCATGAGAGAGGAGAAGTTAAGGGACTCTGGCCTTTTAACGGGAAAGGAAGGGTATGTGGGAGTGAGTGTTGAGAAATAAAAGAGGCATCGCCTCCTGAAAATTTTATTCATGGCCATTATAATAGACTCTTGGAGTCCCCCTCAGTGCTTCTTACCACCACTTTGTCCTGACAAAGCAGCATCAGATTTGAGTCTCTTTCTACTTCCTAACCATCCTATACTGAGCCTCTTCCTCTACCACACTTTTCATGACGTTCTGTCTCACCTCGAGTCCTAAGGAATGAACCAGTGTCTGTGGAATGAGACTTCTGAAATCATGAGCCCCAGATTAAACTTTTTCTCCTCTAAAATTGTTCGTGTCAGGTCTTTTGTTCGCTGTGATGAAAAAGTGAACTAAAACAATGTGTAACTTTTTATTTCTGTGCAACCATTTATTGCAAAATTTCAGACTAATATTGACTTCCTTTCCCTGGTTTGGATCCTATGTTGGATCATCAGAGAAGTTCACAGGTGAATTAAAGTGATGTTCAGTGTTGCAATGAAAGAGAAGGAGAAAGTGGGAAGTATTCCAGAGCCCCTAGGGTGTGGGAGGCTTCCTCCCAACACACACACACCATGGGAAAGTTGGCTGTTTCAAGCAGTTTTTTCTATTTTATGAACACAGCATCTTTCCTTGTTTTCATACTGCCTTGTTGCCATGCTTTCATGCATCCTAGAAGGACTTGGGTAAAAGAAAAGGACAATGAATTTTGTAATTCTGCTCACCACCCAGAGAGGATGAAGAAAACACCTCAGTAGAGGCAACTGCCTATCCTTCTGAGCATGGTATCAGGTGTCCCAAAAGAGTCAGACTTGATTCCGGCTTTTCAAGAGCTTTCAATTTCATAGGAAAAGCAACAGGGGAGGGTATCAGAGAAAAGTGTGTGAGCACTAAGGCTGCTTCACACCTTCCATTTCTTCATTTCAACCTTGCCCTTTAAAAATGTCAGATCTGATATTTGTATATAACCCAGTTTATTTCTGAAGCAACCTATATTCTCTAGGAAGGAGGGAGATATTTAAACTGAGTGTTGCTTAATCTCTTTATTTTATACCATTTATCAGTGTCCAAAACATTATTTAGGGGACTCATTCCTTCCCTCCCTCTCTCCCTTCCTCCCTTCCTTCCTTCCTTCCTTTTCTTCTTAATTAAATCTCTCAACTGGGCATGGTGGAATACACCTGTATTCCTGGGAACTCAAGAGGCTGAGAAAGGAGGGTCACAAGTTCAAGGCCAACCTTGGTAATTTAGTGAGACCCTGTCTCAAAATTATATATATATATATATACACACAAAGGGCTGGGGATGGGGCTTAGTAGAAGAGCAACCCCTGGGTTCAGTTGTCAGTACTGCAAGAGAAAAAAACATCAAATCAAATCTCTCTGGGGCATTGGGGATCAAACCCAGGGCCTTGCACATGCTGAGTACATGGTGCACCCTGAGCTACACCCCCAGGTCTCCCTCTGCTTTAATGATCACTATTTGAGTGCCTCACATGTTGGACAAAACACTTTACATTTATTATCACTAGATGTAACTACAAACTTACTTGATAGGTCTTTTCACTCAATGAATCGGAAACCTCAAGTGAAGAGAAACTGAAAACAAACAAACTCATCTGTGGCCGTAGTGAGAGGCACAGCAAGGATTCCAACTTATGTTGGCTGACATTAGATTGAACCTCGAGCATAAACGTGTGAGTGTGAGAGAGAATAATTTTGATCTCTATATCTGAGGCTGATTGAATAAGGGCGAACACAAAATCCCGTCATTTCCCCCTGTGTGATCCTGGTTGTTGTCAAATGCTTGGCAAACGCCTTTCTGTAGCCGATAGATTCATTCCTTTTCATTACGTTGGTGAAGATCAAATGTATTCAGCACTCATGAAATGATTCTAAAATAACCACAATGTTGTTGTTTTAACCGAGAAATGAAGTGTGGCTTATTAGAATATACCATGGTGTTTGCCAGCCCTAGAACTTATAATGAGTACGAGGCTTCTGGGGCATTTCCCATTTTTCTATAATTTATACATGTGCTAACAAGCAGCTGCATTGAAAACAGACTGGCCTTGCCAGGAAGGCTAGGTATCCTATTGAGGATGTGATGTGTTCTCTCCTCCTCTATAGTCTTGGGGTTATTCAGCACAAGGGAGAAAGGAAAAATGCCCAACAGCATATTGTAATTTCGTCCCTTTCTCTTATTTTGTGAAGGTCAGCATCACGACCCATGTGAACCATTTTTCTTTTAATAAGAGAAATAAAAGTGTTTCTTCCACCAACACAGACCTTAAGAGTACTTGTGGGTACAGGTCTCTTGGTATAAGGACCTAGTGTTCCTGCCAAAATCATTCCCAGGTCTCCCTCTGAATTGAGCAGTAACATTCAAAAGGAATGCACATGAGATTGCCCTCTCACTTACAAAAGAGCTGAACTTCTTCAAAGTACAACTCCAGCCTGAAACACTTCTGCCAACCATCTGTTGTGTTTGTGAATGAATAGTAGCAGTAACCTAGGGCACAGGAATGCAGAGACACTTTTTCACAATAGTCCAAGATCTTGTTCTAAGCATCCAGGGTCCATGGTGCCCCTTGGACTCAGGGAGAAAACCAGGTATCTTTGGCCTGAAGTGAGACACACCGGGCTTCAGATATATCATCTTGGTTGGGATTCTTCTTCAACTTTTTCCTTGCAAGACCTATTTCACATGATTGCTTTATTTATTATCTTTAAATTTTTGTAGAAGCAATACAGACACATGTTTAAAAAGTCAGATTCATACATGGCTCATGATCATCTATGCTATAGATGTAATATCTTCTGATACTTATTAGAATTTATGTCAGACCTTTAGATCACTTTATAGTTCCTGATCTTTTTTGTTCATTTCTTGTTTGTTGGTTGGTTGGTTGGTCTTTTTTATGTTAGAGGTTTTGCCCATGTTGTCTGATGATCCTTAGTGGTCAGTGTGTGTGCATAGGGCTTGCTTAGGGTTGCTGGAGGCATTCTTGGCCATTTCACTGGGGGACATCTAAAACCAGTTGCTATTTTTACGTATTTCTATTGTGGATTTTATGAATTGTTGATTTTCCTCCAATGTCTTTTTTTTGGAGGGAGTAGTACCAGGGATTGAACTCATGGACACTTGACCACTGAGCCACATCCCCAGCCCTATTTTGTATTTTATTTAGAGACAAGGTCTCACTGACAAGGTCTCGCAGGTTGTTTTTGCTGAGGCTGGCTTTGAACTTGAGATCCTCCTGCCTCCCAGCCTTTGGGATTATCTCCAATGTCTTTACTACTACTATTTTTCCTATCAGCTGAATATGGGAAAGAGATGAGTTTTCTCAGTTTAAAATATATGTTTTCACTTAAGTTCTCAAGTTCTAATTGTACCTCTTTTAAAAAAAAGCAGTGACCACCATCTCTGAGTACAGAATTCCTTTGGAATCAATCTCTCTCCAGAGTAAAGTTGTATTTTATTTTATTTTGAAACTTCACCAATACATTATTAGCAAACTTATGCAGAGTTAATACTTTAACACAAAAAAAAACAGCAAAATCTACATCTCCATGGAGATGCAGATCAGTAGAGATTATGTCTTTTAAAAATAATTGAAAAACCAGCATGGGTTATGCATGCCTGTAATCCCAGTGGCTCAGAAGGCTGAGGCAGGAGGACCCCAAGTTCAAGGCCAGCCTCAGCAAAAGTGAGGCACTAAGCAACACAGCAGTGAGACCCTGTCTCTAAATACAATACAAAATAGGACTGGGACCCTAGCTCAGTGATCAAGTGGCCCCGAGTTCAATCCCTAGTACCAAAAAAAAAAAAAAAAAAAAAAGATTGAAATTGGAAAAATAAGTGTATCTGTAAAATTCTCTAGTATTGCAAAAACAGAAAAAATTCCCAAGTAGGCTGGGGTTGTGGCTCAGTGGTAGAGTGCTCACCTAGCATGCATGAGGCACTGGGTTTGATCCTCAGCACCACATAAAAATGAAATAAAGATATTGTGTGTCTACCTACAACTAAATAAATATATATATTTAAATCCCCAAATGATTTTAGACTGAAAAAAAATGGCATTTGGCATCTGTCCCACCTTAAATACACTGACTCTAGGATTGCTCCCTCACCTCCCTGAGAAATAAAAATGAAATTAGTGGGTAAAGTTTTAGAATTAGCATGAATAAAAGGTAGGTATCTGGCTACATGAGGGAGATACGATTTTCACTGCTTCATGTACATATTTTCAACTGATCTTTCTGTTTTTGGAATCCATTAGTGTGTCCACTTCCATAGGGCTCTGGATCCTCCAATTTCTCAGTTTTTATGGGATCCTGCTGCATAAATTAGCTTACTGATGGACCTCCCTTACCCTCCGTTCAGGTTTCTGCTTAATCTGCTCCCAAGTTAATTACCATCTGTCTACTTCCAGCTTCTAAATGCCACTGTGTCATCTCCTTTCCCAGTTCTTTTGCCTTGTGGTTTATGCTTTTAAATAAAATTATTTTACTGTAATTTTCGTGGAAAATTATAAAAAATATGAATTATATACATATGTGCATATATATTATATATATACATATATATACATATATATATATTTGTGATGTACTTTCTTCTTTAAAATTTACTTAGCATACATAGTGACAAATTTCCATATAAATTTCCATATTTGTTGAATGAATAAAATAAATATAAATATAATGGGTATACTCAAAAATAGTCTATATGTGTGTACATGTATAGCAGTAGTCTAAGAGGTATTTAAAGACTCAGGGATAAGTCACAGCCTGTAAGTGGCCTATCAGCCTGTTCCATGGGAACTTAACCACATCAATCTGTGTGCTTCATCAATTAAGCCAGAGTCAGAGAGAGAAGTACTTCTGAATACAGAAGGATCTTCCTTTTGCTAGACTACTGTGCCCATCTGATGGGCAAAAATCTAGTCTCAGGAATGTTCTATATTTTGGTCTGGGCTCAGCATTTGGCTCCAATTTGTGGTTCTACTTTAGCCTAGCAATTGTTTGCTGACCCCCCTAGTTCAAAACATTTTTAAAGCATTAATTTCCATATTTGTTGAATGAATAAAATAAACATAATTTTTTTTAAAAAATTATAAACAGAAGAGGAAGTGAGAAACAGAAAAATCAAAGAAAGGAAAAAGTAAAGATCAGTATAGAAATCAATTAAATAGAAATTGAAAAATAGTAGAAAAATACAGTGAAGCCCAAAACTCAATAGTGAGTTGAATAGATCAATAAAACTGATAAACTTCTAACCAGACTAAGCAGGAAAAAAGAAAAAAGATGCATTACTATTATCAGAAGTGAAGGAGGTGACTTCATGAAAGATGGAGCTCAGGGATAGGAAACTTCTCCCTTAAAGGACAGACAGTACCATTTTAGGCTTTGTGAGTCACATACAAACTCTGCTGCATTTTTAACAGTTCAATAACCCCATGTTTCTTGTTTCAACGATATGTAATATTGTCTCAGAAAGAGAGATGGGCCTAATGAGGGCTGCTGAAAGCTTTTGCATTTTAGCTTACTTTCTATAAAGCCCACCCAGTGAAAGCACCGCTGGAGCTTTGAAGGGACTGTGTGAAGATCAAAATCCAAGTCTCTCCTTCCTGAATCAGACATTATTACCCTGTGTACATATATAACTTTATGACTGGTGGGATTCTACATCATGTACAATCAGAAGAATGAGAAATTATGTTCCCTCTATGTATGATGTATCAAAATGCATTTAGTGTCATGTATAACTAATTAGAACACATCTTAAAAGTCTAATAAAAAAAACCCAAGACTAGATAAAACAATTAGCCATTTGCCTAAATGAGTAGATAATTAAAACTATGAATTCTGTAATATTTAGAACTGGTTAAACTTAAAAAAAGTAAGGAACTAAGGGAAGATGTCAAAAGTTAATGGAAGCTAGGTGTGGTGGCGTGTGTCTCTAATTCCCACCGATTTGGGAGGCTGAGGCAGGAGGATCACAACCAGCCTCAGTAACTTAGCAAGACTTGTCTCAGAAAATGAAAAAATTACAAAAGGGCTGGGGATGTGGCTCTGTGGTTAAGTGTTCAGGATTCAATCCCCCACTTATCTTTGAGAGTTTTCCCTTAGGATTCATATTCATATTCTCTCTCTCTCTTTCTCTCTCTCTCATTTTCTCATCATCTGTTTCCTCTCAAATACTAGCTGAAAGCATCTATTTTCCTCTCTTACCCATACCCTTTCATTTGCAGCTCCATTTGTTCTTATTTAGAATTAGTTATCTTTGATTGTTTCCTTATTGGCAATTGTGTGAAGTGTTTGATGATGTTGGAGCTCAGGGGAGAGGAGGGAAAGCAGAGTCATCCTCAGAACCAGTGTCCTTTAAGCCTACTTCTGGGGGTTTCTCAGGCTGTGCAGGGACTCGTGGGAGCATTTCATTTATACACACTAGGAATGGCCTAAAAATTCCACCCCAATGCACTACCCATGATAGAGTTTGAATTTAAGTAACTTTTCATTTGACTTGAATAGAAATGATTCCCACACAGCTTTGCAAATGCATGGGAATCTCCTATCATTTTTCTGACTCTGAACCTCTTTGTATGAAGCCAACATGATTATTTGTTTTATGTAGCAGAGAGACAGAGTAATTCAGAGAGCAAAGGAGAGAAAGAAACTGAAGGAAAGAGATACAACAGGTCACACTTAGGGCTTTATGATGGCCTTTCCTAACTGCTCTGTATAAGATACACTCCTTTACATAAAGGGAGGAATGAAGAAACAATGAATGGGTAGAAGTGTTGTCCTACAGAAAAGTATATCACACGCCTACCACCCACACGGCCATCTGACCATACTACACACTCACTCCCATTTGTTTCCAGGAAACTTTTCTGATTACAAAAGGAATTGCAAAAGAACACATGCTCCTTGTGGAAAGTTTGTCCTGAGCCAAAAAAAAAAAAAAAAAAAAAGCATAGAAAGTCAGGGGAAAAAAGACAGAGTACCACACTCAGAGCTAAGCACTGTAAAATTTTGTGCTATCAATGAAGGATTGATTTAGTAATTTATCAAATGTTTATTGAGTGCTTAACAACATATCTGGCATTATTTTACCTATTGAAAATACTGTGATGGCATTTTGAAAATACTAAGATGAAAAAACAAGGTCCTTGCTCCTGTGAAAATATGTCCCCTTTGCTCAGTGAATCCCCCTTCTCTAGGCTCTAGCATCTTCCTTCTCCTGTAGCTCTGGGCTGCAACCTAGTGCTAAAGTCAGCTCTGTCGGAGGTGTTTCCTGACATTCTGTTGATACTGGTGCTGAGAATCAAGGGCAAGTTCCCTTTCCCCAGTGTTGAAGATTGAACACAAAGAAACACTGAGGCCATCATAGAAAGCAAGTTTTATTTAAAGGATAAAACAGAGATAGACTTATCCAAAGAGAAGGGGCCCCACAGCTGGGTGTCCAAGGAAGTGGAGATGTCGTGCCTCTTTTATACATTTTGGATTTCTTTTGTTCTTATGCTCTTTCCTCCCCCCCCCCCCCCAGTCTGCTTATGTGACCCAAGAGGTGGAGGGAAGCCACTCAGTGGTAAAGGCAGGAAGGGAGTCAACCAGGAGCTACTCATCAACTCCTGGCTGGGAGGAATAATCCCCTAGAGACAGGTAACCTTGGCAACAGGGGAGGAGAAGGGGGAAGTGTCCTGAAGGTATTAACATTTTAATTCCTTTCCTTTGGAACCAGCCCCCATCTTCCCAATCCCACTGATCATTCATTACCTATACTGACTGTCCTTTTGACCGGACACACACCCCCCCCCCCCCCCCCGTTATCTTCTGCCCAATGGGTTTACTAGCATGTGTTGGCTGACTCTTTCCATATCTTTTTTTTCCCATGCAATTGTTAATTGATTAAACAATTAAAAAGTAAAAGATTGCCTCATGCTAAAAGTGATATTGCATTTTACAGTAGTTTTAATGGTTACAATATTCACAAACTATATTTTAACACAGTTTAGTAGCATAGCATATTGCAAAGGGAAAAACATAAATTTGGTTTTTAGATGGTCCTACTTTCAAACTAGTCCTTGTATTTTTAGTAGTGCTTCCTTTGCAAAGTTACTTCTTCTTTTTTTGAGAGAGAGAGAGAGAGAGAGAGAATTTTTTTTAAGAGAGAGTGAGTGAGTGAGGGAGGGAGGGAGGGAGAGAGAGAGAGAGAAAGAGAGAATTTTAATATTTATTTATTTTTTTTAGTTATCGGTGGGCACAACATCTTTGTTTGTATGTGGTGCTGAGGATTGAACCCGGGCCGCATGCATGCCAGGCAAGCGCGCTACCGCTTGAGCCACATCCCCAGCCCTGCAAAATTACTTCTTTATAGAGGGTTTTTATAGAAGGTTTTTCTTACTTTATCATGCAATATATTACGCATTTTTCTTTAAAGTAGAAAAGGTCTACATATGTGGGTGGTATGAACATTTCTTCCTGTTGAACTCCTACTATATCTTTGACCATCTACCACATCTTTTTAAGATTGACAAACAATTTAAGGCAGAGTCCATGACTGAGAAATAGAGAGATTTTGAATTGGTTTGTGGTTGATTTTGCTTTAAGACAGCAAATCACTGGACTAGTGCTTAGGTGACTGAGATACACCTGACCAAGTCCCATTGGTACCAGCTACACTTTTAACCTGTTATTTATGCATTCACTTATTTATGTATTCATGTCATGACTTTTATTAAGTGCTAGTCACTGTGCTAGACACTAGAATTGTAAAGATCAGAAACTCACTCTCAGGTAGAGGGGAGATGTCAGATAAGTAATTGCAATGCAGGGTGCTAAGTGCTCTGGCAGAGGCTGGTAGAACCAAAGAAGGGTCACCTGACCTAGGCCAGGTGGCCCAAAGAATTCTTTTTGGAGGAAGAGGTGTCTATTTAAACTGTTTCTTGACTTTTGAATTAAGAATCAGAAGCAAGATGACGTGGCAATCTAAGAAAAACAGCATGTGAAAATATCAAGGAGCATTTAAAGCCTGGTGAAACAGAGACAATCAGTAATTGATTATGGCTGAGCAAATTCGCAGGGAAGTACATGGTGAACAGCGAAACTGAGCAAATATCTCAGAAAAGCTTTTTTTCTGGTGTCCTTGAAAGTTTAGATTTTGTCATTAACTTTCCAATAGCTATTTAAAGCTTTTTCAAAAGCAAGGGCAAGGATCAATACATAGTAAGTATGGAGAGGGCAGAAAAGAAGTTTTTATATTAATCCAGGTGAGAGACATAGGTCTAGCAGAGATGGAGAAAGACAAGATGCTAAGAAAGGAAAAGCAATAGAATTTTGCATCTGGCCGAGTGCTATGGAATGAGCGTTAGGATGGCTCCCTGGTTTCTGCCCAGACAATGGGTGGATGATGGTGACACCTGCTGGGAAAATTGACCCCGAGGGAACTGTTCACTTACAGGATGGACAAACAAAGAACTATGTATGAATATAAAGAGCAAATCTGAAAGAAGAAAAACCAGGAACTAAGAGGCCACATGTAATCTAGTTATGAATGATTTTGTTAGTATGGTAGAGACCAAAGAAAGATTAGGAAATGAACAGAAGGCAAGAAGAACTCACAACCAACGGGGATTGCTCTGCTGTTTAGCTCTAAAGAGGAGGGAGGGAGATGGTGCATTAGCCAGAGGAGGATCTAGAGTCAAGGAAAAGGATGACAGAATTGAGGACAAATAGCCAGTAGGCAAGGTAAGGTTGAAATGACGGGGTATCTGAAGAAGCCAAGTCACTGAAGAGAGTTCCAGAACAGAGACAAGCAGTTCTGTACTCAAGGGTGTGACTCTCCCAGGAAGCATTATGGAAATGTGTGGGACAGTTCTCAGAGTGGTTTAGGGGCATCAAGGCCCTGAGTGGGCAGCGGCCAGGGATGTTTTTTACTGTGTAGTGGGCGGCATAATGAGGAATGGCTCCATAGCCCTATCATCTTTCAAGTGACCCACCAAGGAATAGAGATGGGAAACACCTACATACAATTACCAGAGCCTAAAACCTAGCTGCTTCTCATATAAACAAAAAGTAGTTTTTATACTGCTTTAATATAGACTCAATTTTCCAAAGGCACAACCAGTGTGTAAATCAAGGAGAGGTTGTGGGCGTTTCAGGATTTCAGATGGCATTTTTCTCCTGCTGTTTGAGTTCCAATACTGAGCACCTGTACTAGCCTACATACTTATATCTATCACACAGCAAGTCTAGGTTAGGTGCCCATATTCGTCTACCTATTATGTTGTAGTTGTACCTGAGGATTTACATATTGTAGTATAGGTTACGTAAATTTTCCACTTATTGTGTAATTATATCACTAAATTAAGAAACAATTATGTGTCTGGATACATATCTTAGTCTATTTTGTGTTGCTTTAACAAAATATCATAAGGATATTTATAAGAAACAAAAGGACTAATTTCTAAAGAATAGAATAAACTTATTTCTTACAGTTATAGAAATCCAAAGTGGAGGCAGTTAACATCTGGAGAGGGCTTCTTGCCATGTTGTCCCATACAGGAAGACTAAGGAAGCACACACTGTATATGTGGGTGTGACGGGGGTGGTGGTTGCTGAACTCATCCTTCATCAGGAATTCACTCCCACAGTCACTAACCCATTCCTAGGATAATGACATTAACAACCACAGCTTAAGGACCCCCACCTCTCAACTGCTGCACTGAATATTGTTTCAAGTTTCCAACACAGGAACCTTGGGGGGACACATTCAAACCATAGCAGTAAGTTACATTCATGTCTCAATAGTAAAAGAAAAAAGGGTTACAAAATATTTCTTAGATAAGCCCTTGAATAGAAGCAAATAGCAGAAGACAGTAGACACTGCTATGGAGAATGTAGGAAGGACGGATGAGCTGCAAATCAGTTGAAGCAAAAGGACACCGGAGTTATCCTGTCCCTCACCATTTGTCAACCAGAAAGTTACGATGTACTCAAAGGATTATGTGAACTTGAAGAAACCACGTAAGGGGGAGAGAGGAAGTCTGAAACAGTGACTCTGGTGGTTGGGCACTATCTACAGACCATGGGAAGGTTGCCAGACAGTGTTGAAAGTCCAGCTGAGGTCAGTGGCCATGGATTTGTCGAGGGCCTCATTCAGCACCATGCTCTGACCTTTGCAGGAACCCTTCCTTATGGGAGCAGAGAAGGAGGATTGTCGGATTAGTCCAGGGTTGGGGTTTCCAAAGTAGGACTCACAAAAGTATAAAAGGTCAAACAGACAAAGGATGGCTTAAGCAGTGAACCATGATTAGAATCAGGAATGACTGTGACATCATGAAGAGTCCCCTCCTTTCTAGGCTTCGTCAACCCAGGGACCCCAGAAGTGATATAATCTCCTTCTTCCTGCCCCAAGACTTAAACCATCTTTATTCCCTCCCTAGCTTCAAGAACTCTTAAAGATTTTGCTGTTTAGATATATGAATATTTTTACACGAGTTTTCAGGCATTGAGATTGTCCCAGGACCCTTTCTTTCTTTCTTATTTACTTATGTAGTATTTTTGGCACCAGGGATTGAACCTGGTATGCTTAACCACTGAACTACATCCCCTAGACCTTTTTTTAATTTTTTTTTTTTAATTTTAAGACAGGTCCTTGTAAGTGGCTTAAGATCTTGCTAAGTCACTGAGGCTGGCTTTGAACCTGTGATCCTCTTACTTCAACCTTCCAAGCCACTGTCCCAGGAATCTTTCTGAAGAAAATCTTAGCTAAAAATAAATGGTATAACTAATGGAAACCTGTTGGCTAACAACGAAAAAATAAAATCTCTGTAAATTTCCAGGTACTCTGAAGAGTCAGACTTTTTAGAATCAGATTTTAAGTTTCTCATCGAAATTCCCACGGAAGTTTTCAATTTCAAATGTTGAAGCCTTAAAATGTTAACCTCCAGATGCAAAATTCAATTTCCATCTTGCTGACTTCTGCTCCTCAGTTGCAGAAGAAGCAAAGGAGTTTACAGGAAAAAGACCAGATTTGCATCTTATAACCACATTCAGACTTGGGGACTTAAATATGGAGAGAAGTGGAAGAGAAGATTGTTGACTGACCGACCAGTGCAGAGGTTGCAAGCTGAAGACACTAGGCAGTTCAGTGATACTGGGGACATTAGGGACAAGAGTAGGCTTGGATTGAGGTGGGATACTCATGTAGGAATTGGATATGGATTTCCGAAAAATGTGAGAAATGATATCAAATGTCTACTGCATCTCAATGTATAAGATGGAAAAGAGCTCTGCCTTGGAAGATCAGGAAGAGAAATCAATTAAAATGAACATGAATTAATATCAAGAGTATATCAGAACATGGGAAAAGAGTAGGAAGAAGCAATTCGCAGAAGGAAAAGCCCAAATGGCTCACAAGTACTTGAACAGTCACACAAACACTATCACAGAACAGCAGATGAAAACAAGTCCCTTGAGAGAGGCAAAAATTAGAAAACCACTTGATGGAGAGCATTGGCAGAGATGTGGGGAAACAGGAACCCTCCAATGCTAATGGGGGTGTAGACTGGTACAGTCATTCTGGAGAGCAGCTTGACAACACTTACTGGACTTTAACATGAGAATATTCTGATAAACTGTGGCGGGCCAGCCATGGGCTGTGTGTGTGAGCTATGAGCATCTGGGAGGACTGGCCTGGTGTTCTCTGCTCTTTGGGCCGTGCAACACACGTGGGCACTTTCCTCTCACTCTGCCTTGGATCCCACCCAGCACCTGAGATGGGTGTGTCTTCCAAGATGTCAGTCAATCTGCTGACCCCAAGACATCAGGAAGCTAGACTCAACCCCCTGAAACACGACCCCTGGCCTTATTTAGAAAGAACATTCCATCCAGCCTCCCTTTGGGTGCCCCCCCCCCATAAGAATAAAGAATCCAGGTGCAAGTTCTTCTCTTTCCAATAGATCCCTAAGGTCGAGAGCTGTCCCAGATTTTGAAAGGAATTTCTGTGTGCTTGTGTGCTTTCTTCGCCATTTTCTCAGTTCCTGATGTAGCCAGATTTTGTGACCCCAGCATAGGTCCCCAGCCCAGCTAGCTGGCGATAATAAATAATTTTGTTCTCTCATTCTATATCCAGAAGAAACTGTTTTAAGGTAAATAAGTCATATCACTAAGGATACCATCAGAGTTATCTGTGGTAGTGAGAAGTTATAATTGACATATGTCTGTCACTAGATAAATGTCTAAGAAGAGTATAATAGTCTACTTAGAAGTAACAACTAGCTCATTGCATCAAGGACAGATTTTTTTTTTCCAATAATGCTGACTGAAAAATCTAAGAAACTGAATAATACCATTTAGAATTTGAAACACATGTAGACACAAAAAATGCCCTACATATTTTGCAAGTCTAAAAAAGCTATAAAAGAAATACTGAAAATAGTAATGGATTAAATTGAATAGAGTGGCTTTTTTTTTCTCCTGTACAAATTCAGGTAGGCAATCCATGAAAATATGGTATTTCAAAATCATCAGGGACCCAGGCTGCGTTTATTATTTTCCTTGCCACCTATAACTCATGGCTTTTATCATGACTGCCTAATATTTCACCACCATGATCAAAACCCAGCCAGAGGTAAACAGGAAAAAAAAAAAAAAGGTCACTTTTCACACTTTTCTGCCCTGTAAAGATAGAATCTAGAAGTTTCACACATTACTTTTGCTTATATCCCCAAGTTGTCATGCCTGGTATTTAGCTATAAATTTGATTACTGTGTAAGGAGAGCAGGAGTAGTGCCCACCACTCCTTCCTCTGTGGAGGAAGGAGTGAGAGTGGGATCAGGATAAATTCCATGTATAAAAGACAAGGTGTCACTGTGTGGATTCATAATTCCAGCGTATCATAAACCGAGATTTATGATTAAAATAGTCATCTGAACCTGAGGTTAGTTTAAAAAAGAAAAGGAGAAAGAAAAAGGAAGAAGGAAGGAAGGAGAAGGATAAAACAGGAGGGAACGAAAGAGAGAGAGGAGAGAGGAAGGAAGGAAGGAAGGAAGGAAGGAAGGAAGGAAGGAAGGAAGGAAGGAGAGAAGGAAGGAGAAAACAGAGGTTATGGCAAGGTGATATGGGAGTTCTCAGGAGAGCAGTAGGTGTCTGTGAATGTGAGAGGGTAATAATTTCATGTAGGTGAATTTCTTAACATTCCCGGACTCGAGAACAGTCCTCTCAACAGTCTTAAGAAGCCACCAAAAAAGAAGCAGAGTTTACCTCTGATGCTGTAGGTCAACCTGGCTACTAGTTTTCCTCCAGGTCACCACATCAGCCACTGAGAAATTTCAATTTTTCAATTACACCAAGAGCCAATTACAGGGAAGATCAAAGGGAAGAGCTTTCCAAAGCTGAGCATTCTGCAGTATCCATATTCTCATTGACAAATGCCAGAAAAAAACAGAGGGATGAGTAGTAGAGCAAACGCTGAGGCTGCCATGCTCTGGGGATGAAAAGAAGAAGGGAAGGAAGCAGGCACAAGAGTCTCAAGACTCTTCAGGAAAGCCCTGGCTTAGCTTGTGGTGTAGCCAGTCTCATTTGACTTGTGCAAAGAGCAAAGCACTAATAATGATCATGCTGTGGTTAATTCTGAAGTGAGCCAAGTGAATATTGTTAATTTGTTGGTCAAGGTTTATGCATTACAGAATTGAGTATGTAGCCAGGTGCTGTCAATAGTCTTGGTAGAATAGAAAAAGAATAGGAAAATAGCTTCTCTTTCCTCATTGGTAAGTGAAGGGAACTCTAGGTGCCTGGCAGAGGTATTTAGGATATGATAGGTAACGTATGTGAAATGTCTTAATCCCTGGGCTGCAAAGGTGTCCAACAGTATTAACATTATCCACGGAATATTATAATAGGTCTTTTCCCACATCACTTTTTAGTTCATCATGTGATTAATGCAGAATTTTCTATATTTCTAGCAAGTGTGTGTGTGTGTGTGTGTGTGTGTGTGTGTGCGTGCGCGCGCGCACAGAAAGCTATTAAGAGATTTCTGAGCACAGTTCATTTGCATATAAAATTCTTATCTTTTACTTAATTCATGATTTTGTTTTGGATTTACAGGTCAGTCATGTTGCCCATTGCTCAACCATAGCTGATTCTGGGAAACATGACATGTTCCATGAAGAGTGTCGGGGTGAGGAGTGGGGACACGTGAAATCAGGCACCTTGATGAAGGGGCTTTCTTTTGACCCAATAATTGGGCCATACTCATATCAATGGTTGAGACTATAAAAAAAATTAAATGCCACAAAGAACCTTCAAATCTCTTGAAGGAAAAAAGTCAATGGAACAAAGTCTTAAACTTACAAATCTCAGCAGCTCAACAGAATAGTTCTGCTGTTTCCTGGGAACACACACAAAAGTAGAATTAGGGGCTACATGGCAGTTTATTCAGCATTAAGCTTTGAATTAGGGAGAGCCACAGTGAGGCTTTACCTATGTCAAGGACCAAATTAATCATTATGGTGCTTGGATTTCCAACACACTAATAGAGAAGCCAGCAATTTTCAATGAATAACTTTTAGCATATACTTACATCCTAAACTGAAAGAAAGCTAATAATAGCAAGGAGACTTCTCTACTAGCTGGGAACTTTATGGGATAATTACATCCCCTGAGGATTAAAAGTATCATCTCTGTTTCTTGCTGTGTAAGACCAAGCAACTGATTGTCTTTCAATTATCACCCATAGCTGCTTCCCTGGCTCAAAGACTTAACAGTGGGGAAGGGCAAATATATTGCATGTAAAACCATGCAGATGTTTTAATCTGACTCTTTATCAAATACCTTGAATTTCTTGAGGATAAGAGCGTAGTCACAGAAATCAGGGAATCCATTCACAGATTTGAACTGTGTCTTATTCCAGCTCAAGATTTGGAGAAATTTTATATTCTAAGTATATGTATATGTATATATGCACAGATAAAAATATATACAGTTACCTACAAGATGATGTATATGTATATCAAGTCATTTTCTCATCACAAGAAGAAATTTCATAGATTAATGAAATAAAAAGTTGTCTAGCTCACTTCCAAGAAAAAGTTTGTCCTTAGGTGAATTTGTATTTGCCTACAATGAAAACTGAAGTAGATTATTGTGTGTGTGTGTATGTTTGTGTGAGTGTGTTGTCTTCTAATCATTCATGTTTCCTTTATGCAGAAGCTTGGAAGCATCTGCCTCTCTGTCTCCTTTATATAATCTCTTTTGTGTTCTTTAACTTTCAATTGTCCTCTTTAATAGCATGTAGTTTTGTGATGTACCTGGAATGTTTCTGGATATCTATGTTTTAAAATCAACTGAACAAACGCTCTCTTCTGTGGATGAAACATGGCAAATGCTATTACCAGTCCCTTTCCAGAATTCTGCCACAGTCCTTAGAACCTCTCTTCTCCTCCTTATGTTAAGTCAGTTCTATTTTCTCTCTTTAACCTTTGCCATCCCACCCTGTCTCCAGCAGAGATGTCATCAAACCTGGATTCACAGTCTCCATCCTGCCACCCTCTAGCCAATTTTCTCCTCCATTTCATCCCCAAAATGATGTGAAATTAACTGTCTTTAAAGGTAACTCAAGAACTTTCCAGTCATTCACCGCTGTGGCTAGAAACTAAAGTTATCTACCTCATCAACTGCTAATGAGAAGTGGGTGAATCAAACCTGAGAGTCGTGTGACAAATTTCCCAGGTCTTACTAGGTTTTTCCTTCTGGAATGATTAGGACTTTTTCTATTTAAGCCAAAAATAGAGATTACGAGTCTTTCCTCCCAAGGATTATTTTCTTGTCCCCCTAGTCTAGGTCACAGGGCAAAGACTGAAAGAGTTGGCACATTTATCAATAACAAGGTGGCCAACAATGGCACTTCAGGTTTGTTGAATATGAAAGAAAGTTACAACTCCCCTGAGAACCAGTGGAGGAGAAGCAGCCTCAGCTAAAAAGCAATAAAAACATTTTTGTGTTGCTCATGCTCTACTTGGTACTCCTAATAGTGAGTTTGGATGGGATTCCTTCTAGTTTATCTCTGAACTCTTCAGCAGCTCACAGTGACAATTATCAAGCCATCATTAGTAAGTATATTTGTTTTCTAGAGCTGCCATAACAAAGTACCCCACACTCGGGTGTGCTTCATACAGCAAGCATTTATTCTCTCAGAGTTTTGTAATCCAGAAAATTGAGATTGAGGTGTGCTCTCCCTGAGGTTCTAGATCATAACCCTTCTTTGCCTCTTTCTAGCTTTCTATTGGGTCACTCCAGAGCCTTCTTTGGTTTGTAGATGCATCACTCCAATCTCTGGTTATACCTGCTACATGGCCATCTTCTCCCGTTGGGTGTCTGTCTCTTCCTACGGCATTTTCTTCTCTTCTAAGGATACCAGGAACATCAAATCAATGGCCCACCTTACTCTAGCATTGATCTCATCTTACCTGATTACATGTCCACAAACTTATTTCCAAATATAATACCACAGTGTAAGATGCTAGGGGTTAGGGCATCAGCATGTCTCTTTGAGGCAACGTGATTTAACCTATAACTTTTGGGATCAAGTTAGCTTAAGGTCTCACAGATCCCTTCAGATCCTGAGAGCCTTTAGTCCTGAAGGTGGGAGTGCATTGCTGCGGTAGGATCAGGGGAGTTTGTAGAGAGTGCATGTCCATCCCCGCTGCTGTTCAGAAGGCTCTCTGTCTGAACCCCTTGTCATGTTTGTCTGGCACACACAACAGCCACTGTCCTGACAAAGGTTCCATCTGCGTTTGTAGAGTGAGCAATCAGAGCTACATTTGTGCTGCAAAAAATACTTGCAGATCTGCCAGGAACATGAATGACAGGCATTTTCCACAAAAGTTTCTCTTCCTCTGACAAGCTAGGAACTATTTTCTAAAAGCACTACAGAGGCAGTGAATTCGCTAGCTAGAAATCTCTTTAGAGAGCCAGATTTGCAATGAAGTGCCAACTTTCTCTACCCAAATTTCCTCTGTTCGCACCTTTTAGTACAGAAGAGGAGCATGGAGCCTATGGCCCAAGATTGGCTTCAGCGAAGAAGTTGGCAATGTACTTCCGTCTGGGGACCAGACCACAAGGGCATCACTAGGACATTGGCAGGGGTGAGGGGCGGCTCTTGGCTTCCTAGTAGGCCTGGAGGTTGGGCAGGGCCAGAGCGTTGGCAGCTGAGAACAGTTGGTCTTCTGCCCAGTTCCCAGCTGCTGCTACTCCACTCCCTGGTGGCAGCTGCCTGGGCACTCCTTTGACACAGCAAGGGCACTCAGAAAAAGGCAAAAGGGAGATCTGGGGTAGCCTGGGGTAGAACCATGGAAGGCAAAGCGTGTCAGAGGTGCCTCACTGAGCACTGCCTTCTAGAACATTCAGCCCATTTCCTGCTGCAGCCCATCTTAGCAAACCTTGCTCTTACTTGGCTGGCCCTCAGTTTAGACTAAGATGTAGACACCATCAAAGTAAATGCATCTTGACAAAAGACAACATTACAACAAATTTAGTTATGGATCCAATTGGCTTTTATTTGTGATTTATGAAATCAGGCAATGTCTCATTTTATGAAAAGGAATGGGTGTTCTGCTGAGTTGAGCAGAGCAGGTTGACTTCACAGACAGAAAAGGATTCTGGAAAGTAGATAGAGAGAGAGAGAGAGAACTAAAAGCAAACTGGTTGTTTCTAAATTACTTTGCTTATAGTGTTAAAATGGAGTACCTCCTTATACTGCTCAGGAAGATTGAACCCCTTTTGACTGGTTATAAATTTTATTTAATAAATCTTTAGCATCTATGTCAATACAGAAGAGAAAAGCCTTGAAAAATAGTCTCCCCTACAATGTTATATATATTTGGCATCGATGAACCTTTATTTTATTCATTTATTTATATGCAGTGCTGAGAATGGAACTCAGTGCTTCACACATGCTAGGCAAGCGCTCTACCACTGAGCCACAGCCACAGCCCTTCCCTACAATCTTAAATAAGGTGGCACAATGGGTGACAGAAAAGTTTTTGTCAAAAAACTGCAAAAGATCTAAAAGCTGCACTTTTTAGGGGGGGAGAGCTCATATCTATCTTTATTTTATATTTGTTCTTTGTAATATATTACATATAATATATTAGTGCTATGGCTTTAATTTTGAAGTAGTATGGTTAATAAAGAAACTAAGAGGAAAAGGAAATACAGTATTTTGCATTTCCCAAGTTATTTACCATTTGAGAGTCTTCTTTCTTTTCTGAAGATTCAAGTTTCTATCTATCTGATATCATTTTACTTTAATCCCAAATCTTCTGTTCAGTTTTGTTTGTTTATTTTGGTAGTGCAGATCTGCTTATGACTAAATTTCTTAGATTTTTTTAAAATCTGGAAATGTCTCTTTTCTTGTTATTATTCTTTGTGAAAATTTTAGAGGTGACTAATAATTATTGCAGAACAATGGGTTTTATTGTGGTATATTCATACATACACATGACACAGTTGGTTCCACTTCAATTCCTAGTACCACCCCTTGCCCACTCCTCCCTCCATGACCCCCTCCTCCAGCCCACAGTTGTCCCTTCTATTTTCACAAAATCCCCTTTTTTCTTTATTCTCTCTAGCTTCCACATAAGAGAAAATATATGACCTTGAATTTTCTGAGTCTGACTTATTTCTCTTCATACGATGGTGTCCTGTTCCATTCATTTTTTCTGCAAATGACATTGTTTAATTCTTATTTATGGTTGAGTAAAACTCCATTGTGTGTATATACCATATATTCTTTATTCATCTGTTGGTAGACACCTAGGCTGAATCCATAGTTTGGCTATTGTGAATTGAGCTGCTATAAACTTGAATACGCATATATCTACACAGCATGTGCTAACCTTAATTTTCCTGGATAAATACTGAGAGTCTATAGCTAGATTATATGGTGGTTCCATTCCTAGTCTTTTGAGAAAACTCTTTGTACTGATTTCCATAGTGACTGTAATAATTTACATCCCCCCCAACATTGTATCAGAGTTCCTTGTTCCCTTCACATCCTCTCCAGCATTTCTTGTTATTTGTATTTTTGATGCTTTGTCATTCTAATGGAGCTGGATGAAATCTCAGTGCAGTTTTGATACGCATTTCCTAGATGAATAGAGACATTGAACTTTTTTTGCATGTAATTGTTGGTCATTTATACTTCTTTTTTTTATTGGTTGTTCACAACATTACAAAGCTCTTGACATATCGTATTTTATACATTAGATTGAAGTGGGTTATGAACTCCCAATTTTTACCCCAAATGCAGATTGCAGAATCAAGTCGGTTACACATCCACAATTTTACATAATGCCCTATTAGTAACTGTTGTATTCTGCTACCTTTCCTATCCCTTACTATCCCCCCTCCCCTTCCCTCACATCTTCTCTCTCTACCCCATCTACTGTAATTCATTTCTCTCCTTGTTTATTTTCCCATTCCCCTCACAACCTCTTATATGTAATTTTGTATAGCAATGAGGGTCTCCCTTCATTTCCATGCAATTTCCTTTTTCTCTCCCTTTCCCTCCCATCTCATTTATACTTCTTTTGAGAAATATCTGTTTAGTTCATTTGTACACTTATTGATTGGGTTTCTTTTAACATTGAGTTGAGTTCTTTATATAAATAGCATGCAAAGATTTTCTCCCATTTGTAGGCTCTCTCTTTGCATTTTTGTTTCCTTTACTGTGCAGAAGCTTTTGAGTTTAATGCCATTGGTTTATTGATTCTTGAGCTAGGGGTCCTATGGAGGAAGTTATGGCCTACCCAGTGATCTTAAAGAATTGTCTCCTGGTTGAATCCTCAGGATCTCTCCTATCACCCCAAACTCTAGCTTTGTAATATTGTGTGTTTTAGGTTTATTCTTTCATATCTAAAGAGAGCTTCTAGACTCATTCAGGATGCTGTTTCTGGATCCTTCATCTTTTTTTTTTTCATGAGAAAAAAAGGCAGCAGAGCCATGTGAAAAGGAGTCCTTGCAGTGGGCTAATGGGAAAATAACTAACACCAAATTGGTGATGATTATGGTTTCTTTTCAATCCCCCCACAAAAAAAACCTGAAATTTATTTATTTATCCCTCAATACACTAGAAAGTGAACCTTTAGTACTATAATTCCAGGTCCATAACAGATCATGGAGGAGGAGGCTGTAGCCAGAGATGGGGTTGGCAGGATGAGGAAGAGCGAATAAGAGGAGATTGTGCCAGAGAAGAAATTTCCCATCTCCTTCCAAGGCAGCCACGGTGCCTATTGATGGCTCCTCGCTCCTGTCAACCCTCAACTGGAGTCCTCATTGAGGGCTCCACCTCCAATCCCTCCCACACCAGGACACAGAGTGACTCAAAGATCCCACCTTTAGGCTGGTTTTTATAGCTTTGGAGATCCAATCTAATGTTAGCTGTAACTCTAGGCACGATGCTTGCAGGCTAAGCTGTAAACACAGATCATCACATCCCCAGAATATCTCATTTTAATTGTATTTAATTTCATCTGCAGGCAACAGAACTGAATCACAGAGAAGTCATGCTTTTAGCACCTTATTCAAATCCCAAGGAGGCAAATTCCCTGAAGTGAATTTGTTCTTCCATAAGCCAAATTTACCTCAGAGTTCAAGTGCTTCATTCTTACACCTCCTGTACTAAGTGTATAAATCCTCAAACTATTTAAGAGACTGAGGATCTATGGTTTTAAGCTACTGCTTTGAGGCAGTGGGGGAGTGAGGGAGATGGGGGAGTTGAGTGGGCAGGGTGATAAAAGAGAACACGGTTTTCATGAGCACAAAGTGCCACCAACCCCAGAACTCACCTCAACATGTGGAAGGTTCTAAACTGGAAGAGCTTACACCCTACAGGGTTTTCTCTGAAACACTCTGATGAGTTCATGCTTGGCTAGTATTAGCACTAAGAAAACCTTTCCCTGAAATGTGGCGCTTTGACATGCTCAGCTGGAGAACTGATCTCAGAACCCAGGTCTGTCTGACGATCCTCTGCCCCTGTCTGTCCATCCTCTCTGATCTTCTTTCCTGAAGTGCAGGGAGAAGCTTCTCTGCAGTTCCCTTCTTTACCCACAAATCACTTCTGCTAGAGGAACACAACTGCCTTCAGATCTTCTGACTAAAATTTCATCAATCAAGAAAGATTAAACTCACACCACAGAAGAAGAGAGTAAAACTGGAACCCAGAGGAACTTGATCCCAGGCCATTGTGCATTCTCCAGGCTCATTCACGTTCTCTTGAAATCATTTACTACTCCTCTAAAATTTTCTAGTTCCCTCCACTTCTTCCCCTGCTGCAAAGAAGGTACTTAGCCTTCAACCAGCTAGACTTTTCTTTGAGATTCACATTCTGCATAACTCCTGGGTACATGTTGTGTGCATTAATGAATTTGTTATTCTCTTCTCTTGATAACCAGTCTTTTGTTACAGAGGTGCTGGCCATGAGCCCTTTTGAAGAGTAGGAAAGGGATCACCCCTTTCCTGCTCCTACACTAGCAAGCTCAGGCACTTAGCCCTCTGAGGAGAGTGTATGGTTGGGGAAAACAGTCACATGCTAACTCAAAGCATGTGGTTCTGCTGCTGGTTCTTTTGTTGGTAGCAATTATTTTCGTTTTGTGCAATTTTTCTGTCAACGTAATTCGTTGTAGTTGGTGATACTTACTCTTCGTGCCTTAGTTTCAAGACATCTAAGGAGAGTTTTATCCTAACTTGTGGATTGACACTACTACCCACAACCTCTAACCTGTTCAGTATCTAAGAAAGGCTTCCTAGAAGGTGCTAATACTGAGGTGAGCTAGCCAGAGACTGGCTTAGACCTTTACATCCAAATGCTCTGGTAGCAAGAAAAGGCTTCTGGAGAAAAAGTGTCTAGAGTGCAGAGCAGCTATGGCCACTGATCTTTCCAGGTTCTGAGACCATAATCAAGCTGTCCTGTGTTTTCCTTCAGGCACACACCCAGAGCTACTCTTACTTGGCTGCTGGACTTCCAGGTGGATATTCAATGTCCACTCACATTATCACTTTGCTCAGAGTACTATGGCTGGATCACCATCGCCAAGGCTGGCTAGTGTAGAGCTAACACTCACTGCTTATGCCATCAGACCCACAATGACAAGACCAGTGCCTTAGAAGGGACACAGTAAAAGGGTATGATTGGAAACATTTGGAGCCCTTTTCTTATACTGAATTTATTTATCAAAAATGCTACTACTGAAATGGTACCTTGTTATAAACACATAAAATACTATTTTTAAAGAAGATTAATGAAAACACAGACAACATCACTTAGATTTTAACTCACTGAATCGTACTACCTTAGCCCAATTTGATTGATCTATTTTAGATAGATTCGAATAAAAGAAACAGAAACATGACCTTCCCATGATTGACTCAAAAAGTAAGGGTGAGATATCCACAGAAGTAGCAAGTTCAAACTCTCCATAAATTATATTCCCAGTGTTGATTTTGCCAGGATTATGGATAAAAATTCAATTTGGATGGTCCCACTTTGCAAAGAAAAATATCTCTTTTATATGGCTAGATTATGGCCGAACATCAAGTCACCTCATGGTCAGGAGGAGATGTGAAGAGCCAAATGTGGGAGGTTCAACCAACAGGACCTCAGCATAGGGAAGGGACTTGTGTGTGTGTGTGCATGTGTGTGTGCATGTGTGTGTGTGTAGGGGGGTCATCTCTAATAGGAATAACATGTTTGGGACAAGGGACTTGGGCACATAATTGTGTGTTTATGCCTTATACAGGCATTGTGGTTTCAAGTCTACCTCTAACTATTACCTAATGAGCCAGTTGTGTGGACCACACATTTCCTTTTATAGGCCTGACACACCATACGCCATTTGTTTGATATTAAACATTTTAAGCTAGAATAACTTTGGAAAAAATCTTGCTTGATGTCTGACTCAGAAAAAAAGAATGGAAAAACTAAAGACACAACTTCAGCTGAAATAAATGTGAATACCCAATTATTCTCAATTGTCACAGATTGAACCCAGGGGTGCTCTACCACTGAGCTACATCCCCACTCTTCTTACTTTGAAGCTTGCTAAGTTGCCCAGGCTGATCTTGCACTTGGATCTTCCTGCCTCAGTCGCTAGGATTGTGAGTGTGCACCACTACTGTACAGTGATCCCTGGCACAAATGTTCTCTCTTTTTAAATTTTTTTGAAATTTTAAATGTATTTATTTATTCTAATTTGTTATACATTGCAGAAGAATATATTTCAATTCATTGTACACTATAGAGCACAATTTTTCATGTCTCTGGATGTTCAAAAATCTCAATTGCCAATAGATCTCAATTGTTCATTGAACTGAGTAATATCGGTGACTGAGATTGTTGTTCAAATGGCATGAGTTTACAACATAAAGATAAAAATGCTTAATTCAGTGTTCCAGGAAAATGAAAGTGCTCACCGGTCTGTGAAGAAGAAGACATTAATAATTATGTTCCAGAAAATTCTCTGACTTTGAACACTTGTCCGTGGTACTTATCCTGGGTTCTGCCTAGGAAAATGCATCATGACCTGCCTTCTTTCCATGTCTGGCTGGTACGCCCACACCCACAGCAAGCCCAGATCATCACAGGCCAGCCTCTGACCTGTCTGCCACTGAAGGTTTCCACTCTGATGCTGAGAGGCCAAGATGGTTTACCACCGTTATCCTTGGTGCTTCCTGGATCGAAACTTCAGACTCTCTTTTGACTTCATTAATAATGAAGAGGGAAAAAGAGGCTATTCTGCTGTGAAGTTTGCTGATACTAACAAGTTTTATTTTTGCACTTCAGGATTTCTTGTTTCTCCGTCATTCAGGAAAGCTATTAGATAACACCGGAGGATGTCGATGTAAACCTCCTTCTTGTCTCTTGATACTAGATAGGAGCACTTTGAAGTATTCTCCAAAGCATCTGCTTAGGGCGAGGAGCCAAGTTTCCACTCATCCACCCAGAACTGCATGATGAGTCACAGCTCCAGAAGAGGAGGGCGCGGGCAGTGTGCCTGGAGGTGAGGAAGGGTGCCAGCAGCCAGGCATCAGGCTCCCATTTGGGCTCCAGCTGAGTTTCCCAGGTCAAGAATCTATGGCACAAAAAAGCCAAAAATCCCATCTTGAAAGAACTTGCAGACTGCCCTCACCAAGCCTGCTAAGCTCAGTTTAGATTTTGGAATTCAAATTCTTGCAGTTGATGGACGAAATATCCCTTAAAATCAGCAGACTGGAAAGTCAATGAAAGCCAGGTGACAGAAGGATCTGACATTTGAAAAATGCTTTGATAAGATTGGTTGAAATATCCCAGGGATCAAAATAGGCTATTTTTAACACTCAGTGCCTTGTCAGCATACACAGGATGCTCACCTTTGTCTGGGGAATTTTAACATTTGCTTTCTGAACAAGGACAGAGTGTCCTAAGATACATGACTGATGTCTATTTCAGTGCTATCATCCAGGTTTTGTTACACTGGCCCACATTTACTGTGGCTAGAACCACAGATCTTTCCTTCCTTCCTTCCTTTCTTCCTTCATTCCTTCCTTTTGTTTTTCTTTTCAGTACTGGGGATTGAACTCAGGGGTGTTCTACCACTGCGCTACATCCCCACTCCTTTTTACTTCAAGTCTGGTTAAGTTACCCAGGCTGATCTTGCACTTGGATTCTCCTGCCTCAGCCTCCCCAGTCGCTGGGATTATGGGTGTGCACTACTGTACAGCGGTCCCCAGCACAAATGGTTTCTTTTTTTTTAACTTTTAATTTTAAATTTATTTATTTATTCTAATTTGTTATACATGACAGAAGAATGCATTTCAATTCATAGTACACATATAGAGCACAATTTCTCATTTATCTGGTTGTACACAAAGTAGAGTCACACCATTCATGTCTTCATACATGTACCAAGGGTAATGATGTCCATCTCATTCCACCATCTTTCCTACTCCCATGCCCTCTTCCTTCCCCTCCCTCCTCTTTGCTCTATCTAAAGTTCCTCCATTCCTCCCACACTCCCCCCACCCCTATTATGGATCAGCGTCTACATATCAGAGAAAGCATTCTGCCTTTGGTTTTGGGGGATTGGCTTACTTCACTTAGCATTATATTCTCCAACTCCACCCATTTACCTGCAAATGGCATAATTTTATTCTCTTTTAATGCTGAGTAATATTCCATTGTGTATATATACCACAGTTTCTTTATCCATTCATCTACTGAAGGGCATCTGGGTTGGTTCCATAATTTAGCTATTGTGAATTGTGCTGCTATAAACATTGATGTGGCTGAGTCCCTGTAGTATGCTGTTTTTAAATCCTTTGGGTATAAACCAAGGAGTAGGATAGCTGGGTCAACTGGTGGTTTCATTCCAAGTTTTCCAAGGAATTTCCATATTGCTTTCCATATTGCTTGCATCAATTTGCAGTCCCACTAGCAATGTATGAGTGTGCCTTTTTCCCCACATCCTTGCCAAAACTTATTGTTGTTTGTATACTTAACAGCTGCCATTCTGATTGGAGTAAGATGAAATCTTAGAAGAAATCTTGATTTGCATTTCTCTGATTGCTAGAGATGTTGAACATTTTTTTCATATATCTGTTGATTGATTGATTGTATATTACCTTCTGAGAAGTGTCTGTTCAGTCATTTTTCCCATTTGATGATTGGGGTTATTTGTTTTTTTGGTGTTAAGGTTTTTGAGTTCTTTATACATCTTAGAGATGAGTACTCCATCTGGTGTGCATGTGGTAAAAATTTGCTCCCATTCTGTAGGCTCTCCCTTCACCTCACTGATTGTTTCTTTTTCTGAGAAGAACCCATCCCATTTATTGATTCTTGATTTTATTCCTTGAATCCATTCCTAGATTTTATTCCTTTTCAGCTTGAATCCATCCCATTTATTGATTCTTAATTTTATTCCTTGAGTTATAGGAGTTTTGTTAAGGAAGTTGTGGCCTAATCCAACATAATGGAGATTTGGGTCTACTTTTTTTTCTACTAGTTGCAGGGTCTCTGTCTAATTCCTAGGTCCTTGATCCACTTTGAGTTGAGTTTTGTGCATGGTTAGAGTTAGGGGCTTAGTTTCATTTTTCTGCATATGGATTTCCAGTTTTCCCAACACCATTTGTTGAAGAAGCTATCTTGGTGCTTTTGTCTAGTATGAGATAACTGTATTTGTGTGGGTTTGTCTCTTGTCTTCTATCCTGTACCATTGGTCTACAAAAAAAAAATTTTTTTTTTGATGCCAATACCATGCCATGTTTGTTACTATTACTCTGTAGTTTATAGTTTAATGTCTAATATAGTAGTGACACCTGCTTCAATCTTCTTACTAAGGATTGCTTTGCTTTGGCTATTCTGGGTCTCTTATTTTTTCCAGATGAATTTTATGATTGCTTTTCTATTTCTAGGAGGAATGTCATTGGAATTTTGATAGGAAAATATTAAATCTGTATAGTATTTTGAGTAGTTTGGTCATTTTGACAATATTAATTCTTATCCAAGAACAAGAAAGATCTTTTTCATTTTCTAAGGTCTTCCATAATTTCTTTCTTTAGCACTATGTAGTTTTTATTGAAGACGTCTTTTACCTCTTTCCTCTTTTGTTAAGTTGATTCCCAAGTTATTTATATATAACTATAAGCTATTATAAATAGGGTAATTTTCCTAGTTTCTCTTTCAGAGGATTTGTCACTGATGTACAGAAATGCCTTTGATTTATGGGTGCTGACTTTTATATCCTGATACTTTGCTGAATTCTTTTATTAGTTCTAGAAGTTTTCTGGTAGAAAACTTTTTGGATCCTTTGGGTACAGCTTCTAGATAAAAGCATGCAAGAGCAGAAACCACTCTTTCAACATGGTTTTTAGTTTATCTTCGGACCATGGAAGGTACTTCTCTATTGTCACACTGCTGAAAGAATCTGAACACATCAGAGCACAAGGCTTCTTCTCAATCCAGACACCTACATATTTCACATTCAGCCATCCAGCCCCCTGCAGGGAACACCTGTGTGAAGTCACCTCTCAGCAAGAATCCTATTGGAATGGAAAGGGGAATTGAGATTAGTTAATTCATTGTATAGGGTTGTCCTTTGTTGTAGTGAGGATTATTTTGCACCTCTGCCTCCCTATACCAAATACATTTCTAGAAGCCCCTTGAGAAGGAGAAATGCCATCAAGAAACTCCATTTGTTGCCAGGTACCGTGGTACACACTTGTAATCCCAGTGACACAGGAGGCTGAGGCAGGAGAAAGGCAAATTCAAGGCCAGCTTGGGCAATTTAGTGAAACCCTGTTTCAAAATAGAACAAATTTTTACAAGGGGCAGGGGATATATCTTGGTGGTAGTACATCCCTTCGTTCCCCAGCACAACATCAACAATAACAAATGAAACTCCATATAAAATACAAGTCAGAGAGTAATAAAAATGCCAGACTCTGGCCTAGGTGTCTGTGAAAAATTTAAGAGTTAGGACATCACATGGCCAATTGGTATGAGGCATCTTCTAAGTGGGGGGGGGCATTATTAGGAACCCAGGAATTTTGCACCTACAGTTTCCCATAATTCCCTTATTCGTGGCCTTAGAGAAAGAAAAGACTCAAGCAGGTAAATTAAGAAAACTCACAGATCACAGATTGTGTCTGTCTTTTGTTTCTAATGCTTTTCCTGTCCCGGCTTCCACAGGGGTCTCATAATACCTTGCTGTGCTGTCAGCTCTTAGATTTCATGAGATTTCCCTCTGCCCCTGACTTTAAATCTTTCTCCCCCCAACTTTTTTGTTGTTGTTAATTTGTTTGTGTTGACCTTAAGCTTTTTCAAGTTGTTTCAGTTATTTTCAATCAGAAAGATACAACTCAGAGCCTATATACTTGAGAGGATAATTAACAATGCATGATGCTAACCAAAGAAGTTATAAACACAGCAAAGTCACACACACACACAAAAAAGTCTTAGTATGGTGATCAAGTTTTTCTGGAAATCTTGGTTCACACCCATTGCCCTCTTTCATATCCAACATCTCAGTTTGTCAATAATTATATTGTCACTCTAGCCAGAGGATTCAAGGTGGAAAATGAAAATTTCATAAAGTTAGTTGAGCTTACCAAGAAAAGATAAAAAGGAGGAGGAAATGCTTTGCCCAAAATGTCTCCTTTAGCTGCTGCCCTCAGTAGATGCACTTGAGCATGGTTCAAAATAAAATGTAGCCTGTGCTGCTTTCCTGGCCCCCAACAACCAGGTTGTTGATGAATAAAACAGGAAGGGACTAATATTACCCTATTATGTTTTTCTTCAGTGGAAAGCTCAGACATTAAAACCCATCATTATTGAGCCATAGAGCAACTAATTCTGACTTGGAAGAATGGCAAATGTTGAGGTATTACAGTCTATTAAAAAGGAGTGCTGTGTAATCAGAGCACTTGAATGACCTCATTTAATTGGATTCCTTTCTTGAAGTAAGAAGAACAAAGCAGCAAAACGATCTCCCCCCTCCCTCAATAACAGCAAGAATGATTTCCAAGGTTGAAGGACATGCAATGGAAGGCCTATTTGAGAGTCCAGGACTACATAGAAATGGCACTTAGTAAAAACACTTTACCTCTGTTATCTGCCAATCAGGTTGTAAATGAAAAAATCCCTTTATTTGTATTCTCTAGGTTTCAAGGCTTAGGAAGCTGTTCTTCCACAAGCCTCATTAAATTGAAATATGACTTCTTCTTTGTCCACTCTACAATGGGGTCTCTGGCATTTCCAAAGAGACTGTGAACAAATTGAGACCAGACAAATCAATCACAGGTTTCCCTGTGTAAGACACAATCTGGGTGACTGAAAACAACTTTGCTCAACTCACTTCCAAGAAGAAGCCTGGTGAGGCAGATGTGAGACCTGTAACTCTTCTCAAGTGTGCTATTCAAATAAATCGGTTCATCTTTTCAGGAAAGTAGAAGAAATAAATAGTTGGAGAGACCAAGCATGGGAAATATAATGTAATAGATATTCTTCCAGTGGTGCCGCAGTCTGGCTGGGCACAATTCAGGAGCCACTTGTCAAAAGAAACTAACTTTATTTTTAGAACTACACACGCCAAACAAAACAGCTCCTCAGGGAAAAAACCCTCAGAGCCCAACTGCCACCACCGGCTTCCCACAAGCCTCTCACTCAACCACAAGCCTCACTGCCTCCCACAATCCTCCTGCTCTTGAGGCTGATTGGCTGGGTTGCGTGGGTGGAGCCAAAGAAGTCCCCCAATGAGCAGCTCTGTGGTCTGAAAAGGCAGGGAAACAGCCCAATGAACATCACCGCAGAGGAGCCAATCAGCTAGATATTGCTGGGGCCGCTGTGAGCCAATCATCAGCCGGCAGCTGGAAGTTTGCTGGCAGCTAGAAGTTTGCTGGGGCCCCTTTGGCTGTGGCTCTCAACAAGTAGGAAGGAGGAATTAGGAGAGGAAAAGTCTCCTTTCCCCCCCTTTTCTTAACCCAGTGTGGCTCTCTCTCAGGGTAGGAGATCAAGAGCATGTCAAGAAAATCCAACCCACACCTTGACAGGGCTGGTCCTGGGCTACCAACACTGTAACCTTGAGGAGTTCTGGAGCCAATCTTGAGAAGTTCTGGAGCCGCTCACTCTTAGGCAATTTGGAATTTGTCTTTCAGATGGACCTAAATGAGTCAGTACATTAATAAATCAAATCCAAGCCCACACTATACTGGCATTAAAACTCACCTTCTCCCTCTTCCCCAATCTGTATGTCTGATTGCTTTATCCATCTTAGACTCAGAGGGACAGGCAGGACAATAAGTGAAAACATTGATATAAAGTACATGAAACAACTTCAACACCAAAGTGCTGACCCTGCAGACATACCTGTATTTTGAATATAAATCTCATCAGAATGTCATGCCCTTGAGGAGAAGTGAAAGTCCAAAAATTACAGGCAATATATAATATAAAAGAGTTCTTAAAATCCAAACTCAAACCTCCTTTTTATGAGTTAAAAATTCTTTGTCCAAAAATCTTAAGTCCAAAAGCCACGCTAACAAATTTCTTGTTCTGCTCAATTTTAGTTAGAATCCCAGTGATTTCTGAGTGATACAGCAGAGATAAAAAAGAAATCCTATTTTGGTTTTGGCCTTGTTAGATACTGGTCAGTTATATTAGTTATCTGGAGTTCATGATCTGGAATCTTAAATTTAATGGAGAGAATTTTTTTTTTCACTCTACATTGCTTTGTGTTAGAGATAAAACCCATCTATATACAGTTTCTTCTCTTAGAAAGTCTTTTGAGGTGTTGCCGTTTTCCTTGAGAGTTTAGAAGTTTTCAATGGAGACAGACTTATTCACTATTTTGGGATTTCCTTTCTTTCCCATGTAGCAAGTGAGCCAGTGGTTCCTGCTCTTTCTGATTCTCCCTCTTCTGCCTTGTGCTGAGAAACGATGGGAATGTGTCTCTCATTTCCTAACCTTCACTATTTCTTATACAGCAGATATATTCCATTCTATAGAATGGGATACATTATCTAATTCCCATGGCATCTTGCAATGAAATTGCTCAGGTCTGAATACCTGCCTCCTGAAGATTTTCTCCTCTTCCTCCAGTTTGTTGTATTTGGAGAGCCTTATTCAACAGATTCCTAAACCAAACTACTATTGATGCTTCTGAAACATCAATAGTCCTTGGAGCGTAGAGATCAGCAAGCTGGTGGATGTATCTCCAGAGAGTCTCTTCCTTGGGAGATTCCAGATTTTGAGTAGCATTTCTCATCTGTTTGTTGAAGTCCTGGCCTATGCCTCTAGTGTTTTATCTTTTTTCACAGCTGACGTTCCCCTTTATTTGGGGGGAAATTTCTAATTGATCTCTAACAGCCTGCTATGTTTCCCATTTCTTTCTTCATACCACTTGCTGGGTTAAGTGCCTACCTTCCTATCATATTTTTTTCTTCTGGCTCATACATTTGTTAAACTCTTTTGTATGTTATATTTTGGGAGATTCATAATAAAAAATATGCAATCAACAAGTTCTGAGTCTTAAAACACATACATTGTGTCTAAACAGATCTCACCTTCTTCTCCTAGAGAGATTTTCCCATTAGTCCAGCACATAGCTCAGACCTGGGCTAAAGCTCATTTGTCCTTCTTGGCTCTCTTTCCATTTATTCAGTGATTCCTTTTATAATCTTAAATCTACTAACTCCTTGTCATGCACCTTTGAGGTGCAGACTATGCTCTAGAGGCTGAAAACTTTTAATCCATCAGGTAATTCTTTGAATAATTTACCTGGTTCTTTCTGGATTTCCCTCTCAACTTTGTCCAAATTCACTGGATAAAGCTTTCCAAAATTTTAAGGATTTCTCTTATCTGGAATTTTTTCCATTTATACTTTTAGGGATCGATAATGTGTTTCCAGACAAAAGACTTATAATGTTTGATAAGATACCCAAATGGTCAATAAGTACATGAAAAGATATTATACTTTCACAAGTCACTCAGGAAATGAAAAATCAAAGCAATGAGTTACCACTGCATACCTACTCGTATAGCTATAATAATAACAATATTTTTTCAAAAAGCAGAAAATAATATCCTTGTCAAGGATATGAAGAGATTTGAACATTCATGCCTTACTGGAGGGAATGTGTGATGTTTTCCATCTAGTGAAAAACAACCTGGCAGTTTCTCAAAAAGTTAAAGAATTACCATATGAGTCAGCAATTCCACTTCTAATCAAAATAATTGAACACAGTTATGCACACAAAATCTTGCATTGGAAGGTTTATTGCAATAATCAAAAGATGAGAATGTCCCAAATGTCCAACAGATGAATTTGTAAATAAAATGTGGTATATTTATACAATTAGATAGTATTCTGTCATAAAAATGAAGTTCTAATAGATGCTATAACACATATCCACCTCAAAACCATTATACTAAGTGAAAAGGTCACAATATGATGCCTGTCAGACAGAGTGAGGCTGAAGCCTGGGAAGCAAGGTTCAGGGATCAAGCAGTTAAAAGAAGATGCAAAACCCAGTTGGGATAAACATATGCTTTATTAAGGGGTAGAAGTATCACCTAGCCAGCCCCAGCCATTTCCAGTTAGTCCCCAGCCAGTCCCATTTAGCCCCTTGAGTCCTTTCCATACAGGCCTTTTTATATGCAAGCCAAACAAAGAAGGCATGCTGCCAACAGGTTACACTGGTGGGCACATACTCACAAGCAAATGTTTATGACCTTGAGTACATTTACTGAATCATTGCTCAAGACCTTGGACACATACTAAAAACAGCCCATCAGAAGCCTTGGCAAGGGAGCCTAACTATAGCCATTTGTGTCCTGCCCCAACAGTGCCCTTTATATAAAGTTAATAGAATAGACACATCTGTAGGAACAGAAAGCAGATTAGTGGTTAGCAGGGGTTTAGAGGACTGAGAGGAATGACTGCTTAAGATACCTGCTAAAGTTCCCAGTCTCTCCCTCTTTCCATCACACACACACACACACACAAACACACACACACACACACACACACACACACACACACACACACACTCCAAACAAATTGACAATACCAAGTAGTGGCAGAGATATAGATCAACAATAACTTCTATACGTTACTGTTGTAAATGCAAAATGATGCCGACATTTTGGAAAGCAGTTTGGCAATTTCTTTCAAGATTAAACATGCCTTTACCATGAGACTGAGATTTTTGTACTCCTAGACATTTGCATTCTCACAAAAACCTGCACGTGAATGTTTACAGTAGCTTGGTTTATAATCTCTCTACTCCCTAAAGAAAAAACAACCCAAATGTGCCTCTGCCAGTGAATGGATGATCCAACTGTGATATCTCAGTGGTAAGAAGGAAGGAACTATTGATCCAAACAACAGAAGAACAAAGTCAAATGTGCTCCTGTGCTAAGTGAAAGAAAGCCAAACTCTAACGGACACTTAGTATATGGTTCCATTGACGTGGAAATCTGGGAAATTATTATGTAAATAATTACAAATATCATTGCAATTGTAAATATATATTCTGGAAAAGACAAGACTATGGGGATAGAAGACAGAAGACACATTAGCAATTTCCAGGTGTTAGAGGTACTGAAGTACAAAGGAGGTGAGAGAAACATGAGATGATAAATTGTGGTGGTGGTGGTGATACAACTTATGTGTTGCCAACATTTCCAGAATTGTGCAGTGAAAAAAATGGCTACATTTTATGATATGTAAATAATAGTTTAATTTGAAAAACTGGAGAAATACCTGCATATTTTTCAGCATATCAAGTGTGACATAGACTCAATAAATTTTAAAAAAATTACTGCTTTCATTTTTATTTTTAAAAGTGTTAAATAACACAAGAACAATTTTTACAGCCTGGTTAAAATTTAGTTAGTTCATAGATTACTAAGTCTTCTCTACCAGCCCTATCAATGTTTTTCTGTTTTGTTTTGTTTTGTTTATACCCTAGGAACCTAGAGTATGAAACTGGGAATATATTGTTTTAAAAGTTCACAATTTTGGATAGCCTGTATTTCGAATAGATGTTTAACTTGCTTTTGACTTAAGGTATGCCAAGGGCCCTGATCTTTATCTCTATGGAATAAACAGGAGAGAACTCAAAAGATCTCAGGTTTAAATTGTGGCTTTCAGAAAACTTCCAGTGCTGATCTGAAATGAAGTAAAATGAAAACGTAAACATAATGTAATGAGTTTTTCCTAAAACTAAACCAACAGAGCTTATGAAGACTGATTTTTTTTTTCCTGGTATTATGGGTTTTCTTCTCTTTGGGTATTCAAATGGATTTTATTTTACAAAAGTGGTAATAGTGGGCAAGTTTTTGATATGGTTGTTTTAAGATATTCGTTAGAAAGAAAGAAAACCAAGGTATGCAGATGCACCTCTATTATCCCAGCTATTCAGAGCTCAGAGGCAGGAGAATCTCAAATTTGAGACTGCCTAGGCAACTTATTAAGAGTTTATCTTAAAATTAAATTAAATGAAAATTGCCTAGCATTCACAGAGTCCCAGTGAATGCCAGTGATCCCCAGTGCCACCCCTGCCCCCCTCAAAAGTCTTCAATGTTATTTGAGTAATTCTATGTCCCATTCTTTGTCTTTCTCTGTCTCTGGTCTCTCATTTATCTTTTATCAGGCATGGAAATCCAATAATATGTCTGGTAAATACCAGTTAAATGCCAGGGTCAGTGAGCATGGGTTGCAGCCTCCCTGTGACCACATGGTTCCCATTCTTCCCTGACCCTCATCTCTGATCAGGTTCTTGCTCCCAGCTGACTTCAGCAAATGCAACAATCTAGACTGTCTCAAAAATGTTTGAAAACTCACCAGGCAATTTTAAAATTCAAGGACTTGCTCAAACATGTTAGATTTAAAGGATCAAAATCTAGGCCCAGAAGCCACACATTTCCCCACATGAAGGATGGAATAAGCATCTCTTTGGATCCATTGCTATTTCACACTTTCGGCCGAAAAAAAAAAAAAAGACTATAATAGCAAAACGAACAACCCCTGTTCCACGTAGGTCATGTCTGAATCATGTCTTAATCCTTAGCTTGAGTGAGGATCCCCTGTGGCCACAAACCCCTAGATGCCGCTGTGTTTGCTTTGTAGATTTGGCCACCTACATGTTCATGTACTGCATTTTCAAGGCATTCTTTCAGCTCAGTAACATCCTACTGTTAGTCTGCTGAGGATCATGTTGGTTGCTGTATTTTAACCTCCCAATTCTCCTTTGGTCTTTGATCTTACGTATCTGCTTGGTTTTTGAGTTCAGTTATGTACAGACCTCCATTTCTTTCTGTTCCCTGGCCCCTCCCTGAAAACAAATATTTGATTGACAGCTTTACCTGACATTTGATTTGCTCAGCATCCTCCCTAGATTTTGCCTGAATCTCAGCTGACTCCTCATTTCCGTAATATATATGTGAGTTCAGCCTTGGGCAGAGACAAAAGGAATAGAATTCTAAGAATTTTGGGTTTTATGGGGAATTGAAAGAAAGATATTATCAGTGTTGAGCACCCAAGGCTGGGTGCACTTGGCTAGCCTAGAGATAAAAGATAGCAGCTTACAGCTAGTATCAGAAAAAGACCCAATTTAAGCTGAGGAAAAAAAAAGATATTTATAGGAAAGATGAGGTTAGCATGATGATTTACCAAAATCTAAATATCCTTTAATGTCTTGGTTATACTTAGGTATTATAACAGAGCACTAAAATAAAAATGGTTTAAACAGTGAAATGTCTATTTCTTTTCTATAAAATCTAATCTGATATTGTAGCTCTGCTTCTCAAAGTTTTCAGGAGTCCAGGATTCAATGCATGTGCCCCAACTCCCAACTTCCACCAACAAGAAAGAGAAAATGGGATGAGAGATACAAACTTCTCTTTAGAAGTACCACTCAGAAATTGCATAATTCATGTCTCATATCCAGTTGGCCAGTGAAAATATGGCCTTTGTGAGTCATGTATGCAGATAAAACTGCTGTAGTTATGTGAAAATGGAAGAATGGACATTGTAGGATAACAAGCACTCCCCGACTAATTTGGTATGTTGTGACTAGGACCCAGGAACAGCTGTTAGGGACAGATTACTAATGTCTTGAGGTCAATCAAGGGTGTCTTCCCTGGTGGAATTCCGAGTCAACTGATAACCAATGCTCTCCTAGAAGACATCACAGTTGATGACAAGCACAGCACCCTGTATGGGAGTAGATGAAGACAGATGGGAGAAAGCAAAGTGAGCTTGTCCCACCATCCTCCTTCTGCCCAACCTCTGCCCCAACCTGCTTCTTGGGATGAGAGCCTTGTGGAGCCATTCAAAGCTCTCTATCAGGTCACAAGTTCTAGATTCACATCCCATCTCTCCAATCAACCCTCTGTATGCCCTTGAGCAACTTGTTTTTCCCTCTTTCTGTTTCCACTTCCCCATCTATAAAAGAGATAGTCATAGTAACTGCCTCACTTACTTGATCTAATGATTAAATGAACCAATGCATATGGTTGTTGGAAGGTAACCAAAATAACTTCAGGTAGTTCAGTTTATGCCTCATAAATAAATACTGCTTAAATGTGAAACCATCTAACATTGAAATTGTTTACAACTCATCTGAGAAAGAAATTTTCAGTTACACCAATGGGAGTTGAATAGTTACTATAAAGATTGAAATCAGCATCATCAGGAGCACTATCAATGAACATCCAAGCTCTAACATCCAAGCTGCTCTTACTATCCTGGCTTACATTACCATCTCCTGACCCAAAGTATCTGAATACGATCTTGAAAAATTTCGTACCTATGTACTTATGCCCTTCTTCCAAATCCCAGCCACTCGATGTATTTGTTAAATTTCTACCAAGGTAATTCTCAGTGGTAGAAAATATGGGCAGAGATCCTCTCAAAGGAAATTCTCAAAGTCATCTGGAGAGTTTTCAACTGCACACCACACATATTGCCCCAGAGTTTGTAATCCCAATGTACCCACTCACTAATGATGATGGGCTAAAGCCAGCTCCTACCAACTCACAAGAACAAATTGTATGTGTCTATTTGTAACTTTATGTTTAATAACAATGCATTGGTTGTTTGAAATCAGATATGGTGGAAATATTTGCACCATGGAACTCCGCAATCTTTCTAAACCAGGGGTCCTTAACTCTTCTCTGCAGTACTTCTTGGTTTTTGGTACCAGGGATTGAACTCAGTGGCATTTGACCATTGATCCACATTCCCCAGCCCTATTTTGAATTTTATTTAGAGACAGGGTCTCACTGAGTTGCTTAGTGCCTCACTTTTTGCTGAGGCTGGCTTTGAAGAACTCACAATCCTCCTGCCTCAGCCTCCCAAGCCACTGGGATTACAGGTGTGTACCACTGTGCCCTGCCTAAAGAGCTTCTTTTTAAACATTTATCAGAGGACCACTTCATCTGCCATGGAGACTTACTAATAGATGAGCTTCTAGGAATAATCTCCCACATTGCATCTCTGCTTTCCAGCATGTTGGAGTGGAAAAAGGTTGAGAATTCAATGTTCTACAATATCCAGAGAATGAAGCTGGATACTGCAAAGTCTGCGTTACCCAGAAAAATCAGATATGTGTTGCCTCAAAGAATAGTAAAGCATCTGTCTCTAAAGCATCTGTCTATTATGTATATAAGAGTCCTTGCATACATAATAAAACCTATGAGGAGAATTCAGAAGCATTTAATTTCTTCCTTACCCTTCATGCTACAAACAGCAATGATGAATAAAAGCTACTTGTATCAGAAAGAAGTAGTTCCGTTCACGATGGCAGAAACATTAACACAAAATGGCTTAAGACAGGAATTTAAATGACCTGCATGACTAAAAATCTGTTTCTGAGTGCAATAAATTACATGGCATTAGTCACTCTCACTCTACCTCAACTTTGCTTCTTCTGTGTGACTTCATCTGCAGGTGAGCTTTGCAGTGACAACAAGGAGAGATGATAGCTGCTCTAACATATGTCATAGCTATGTAGTCACCTCAGCTGGAAAAGTACCTCTCATGCTAGGTCCAAAGGAAGTCATAGGCAAAGACTCCAGTGGCCAGTTCTGCAAAGGGGCAAAAAGAAGGGGCAAAGTGAGTGTCACGTGACCATGTGATCTAAGAGTGGAAGGAGGGCATTCTCCTATGAAAAAGGGATGTTGTTAACAATAGAGGAACCTGATGGTAGGCAGGGGAAATAGGTTTCCAGAACTCACAAAATTTTCTCTGCTATGAAGAACCAGTAAGACTGTCCTGGCTTCATTTTTCCTTACAAACTTCTGAGCCTTTCCAATATTAGTGAGAATTTGAGAACCTATTTGATGAGAATTGCCAGCAGAAGAGAGAAAGAAAGAAAGAAAGAAAGAAAGAAAGAAAGAAAGAAAGAAAGAAAGAAAGAAAGAAAGAAAGAAAATCTATATTTCTCTTTTCAGTTTTGTGTGTTTTAACATAAGAAAAAATTGAAGAAATTCAGAGGGGAAGTAAAGCCATTAATCTTATGGAAAATATTAAATAATGTACTTAAACAGTTGGAAATATAATAAGAAAATGATGAATATGAAAGATGAGATTATTTAGTTTACTGAAGGTCTGAGGCCAAAGAGAGTGAGCAAGGTTGGAGCACAGAAAGGAAAGAAAAATTATTTTGAAAATTAAAATGTCAGAGAAGGAAGAGCTAGTCAATGATAGATGATTTCAGAAAGTACAAATCCATCAATTTAATCAAGATTTTTCTGTTAAAATTGATAAACTAACAAGGTTTGCTCCTTTCTTCAGCATCACAAGTGACAGAATAAGCAAAGCTAGAAAATCATTTTTTTTACATTAACTGTTTTCTCCATTACCTTGACAACATCATAAGCAGAAGACAGTAATGTTGATAATATTATAATCTAATTATTTTTCTCCTCCACCTTCATTATTTGTCAATGTTCAGGATGATGAGAATAAAATTTTTACTTATTTTATTCCGTATAGATTTTTCTTACTTTTGGAGTTGTTGAAAATTATAGGTGCTATCTTGTGTAGTATTAGATTCCGAGATAATAAACTCATCAAGAAAAATTTTAAATAGTATGAGAGAAAAATGAAAATAAAGGAATTACTTTTCCACACTTGAGTTAATTGTGCTGTATCATTTTGTAATAATTCCCTTCTTGTTATGGTTTGGGAAAGTGTCCCCTAAAGAATGCCTACGTGAATGCCTAGTAGTTTAGAAAGAATGTTGGCTTCATAAATCTCTTTTCAAAATCTCTTTTTCTGGCCCTTGGTGCTATTGGGAGGTAGTGGAGCTTTAAGAGGCAGAGCCTAATGGGAGGTATTTAGGTGATGGGGGTGTACACTTGAAGGAAATTTAGAACAGAAATTTCCTTCTTTCTTTCTCTTTTGTTCCTGGCAATTTAGGTGAACATTTTTGCTCTGCCACATTCTCGCCACCATGGTATACTGCCTTGCTCCAGGCCCAAAAGAAATGGAATCAATCAATCATGGACGGGAACCTCCAAAACTGTTAGCCAGAGTAAACTTATTCTCTTTATCAAGAGAATCTTGGGTATCTGTTATAGTGACAGAAAGCTGATTAACACTATCCTCAAACTATGGAAAAAATGTCTCACAGGGAATCAGAAATGTCACTATTGTCCAGAAAAGAAGATGAGCATTTAACACAGCATTACACAGGGCTGTAATATTGCTTTAGAATAATAAAGAAAATGGTCATATAAATTCCATTACAATTAGTATCATTATTTTTGATATCATCAAAATAGTTCCTGATTGTTAAATGTTTTCCATGTGCTAAGCACCATAATAAATGCTTCCTATGTCCTATTTGATTATATAAAAAAAACTGAGGCTTAGCAAGTTTAAATTACTTGCTTAAGGGGAGGATTCCAGGAAGCAGCAAAATCAACATTAACACACTGATCCTGGTTATCCTAGTCAGTATCCCACATCAATGAAGATAAACTATAAATTAAAAACATACTGGGGCCAATTAGCCTCCTGATGTTCTAAAACTAAAGGGTCCATTCTCATCTTTTGCCACTGAAAAAATATTCAAAAAGAGAACCAAGCATGAGTATGTTCTTCAACTATTAAACATTCACCTCACAATACATAGAGGCGATAATCAACATTATCTTCCTTGAATGAGAAGCTTAGAGTATGATTTTTTTTATATTCACCAAATTATATTGTCTGAGAATTTAATTATTAACTGCCTATCATGTGCAAGGTACTAAGTCAGTAACATCAGGAAGAACAATTATAAGTTAAACATAGCCATTGTTTCTAAGGTCTTACAATATGGAATAGGGTTGGGAGAGAGGGTAGAAGCTTGGATGAGTACAACAAACCATCATTAGGACAACACCGTAAAAGAGCTATAAAGCAAGTATTATAGGAGTTCAAGGAGAGAGCAGAACCCTGTCCATTTGTGGGAAGGCTTCATAGAGAATATACCACTTGATATGGTTCTGGTAGTATTTGGCAGGATATCAGCATTCACAGAGGAAAAGAGGGCACGCAGGCAGAAAGGAGATCATAAGCATCATAAGAAGAGGCAAGTGACTTGTGATCCTGTGGTCTGGCACACACTGAAGTGATGAGTGAAACTCCCCAATCTGGCTGCAGATAATGAATGCATATGAGGAGTCATGGGAGGCCAGGCTACGAACAGACTTTGGAGAAAGTGTGCCCTGCCTTTTGGTCAAGCTGAAAGTGGGCACAGTTTGCAGGGAGCAACTGGACCAGACAAGAAAACAATTCAGTTGGAAAGGAGAGATGAGATTCAGACAACAATACACAAAATCATCAGGTCACAGCTTTTCAGACTCTAAAGATAAATTCAGAGTCACCTGTGCATCTTGTTAAAATGCAGACTCTGCCTTCAAAACAAGCTCTCACATTAGGCTGAGGCTGCTGGTCCAGAGACCATTCTCTGAAAAGCAAGGGATAGTAGTTTAGAAAGAATGTTGGCTTCATAAATCTCTTTTCAAAATAAATTTGCTCTGATACTTTATTACTTTTAAGCCAGAATTGGTAAGTCTATATAAACTGGCATACAACTAGGAAGTGCTATTGGCCAAATCATATTGTTAACATTGTGTAACGTGTAAATACATAACAATGAATCCCAGCATTATGTACAACTGTAATGCACCAATAAAAATGTGGAAAAAATAGATAAAATAATAAAGATTTGACTAGGAATGAAATAAAATATAATGATACATTAAATATCCTCAGCCTTGAGTCAACTCTCTCCCCAGATACTTTTTCTCTCTTTTCTATTTTTCAACCTCAAATCTGAAGTTTCCACTTGCATTTTCCTCTATATCCTTATTTCTTTTTACTCTTTAAATGCAAACTTAAAGAACAGGAAGAAGCAAACAGATTAAATGAGGTCATTTAAGTAGTTTGTGGTTTCAGCTACAGAATTTTGTTATTTCGAAGGGAAGCAGAAAACATGTGGATGTATAAATAGAGGTGTAGAACACAAGTTCACAGAAATTTATTCTCTCACTGTATAAGGATGAGCTCACATTTAAAATGCAGTGCTCAAAGCTGGTTGCCTTAGTGAGGAAGTGGGTTATTGGTTACACGAAGGACAACTCAAGCAATTTAGGTGTTTCTGTCACTCACTGAGGACCAGATGCTAGGGCTTTGACCTCTAAAATCAGTTAAACAAAAGGTAGTTAGTAGCAACCTAAATCATAAAGGCTGAAACAAGAAATACAGCAGAGGACTCCAAACTGGGTCAAGGAGGAAATTCTAGAAAACTACCTGAAATAAATGATGTTTTGAACATTTTAAGTATAATGCTACAGATTAGGTATTTTCAAAAGGAAAGCATGTATTTCCATATGGTATTTTTTCTTACTCCAAAAACAGTCATTCATAAAGAATCATAGGAGCAAAATCAAATCAGCCATAGACACCTTACCTCTTCAATACACAACCTTTGTTTCGTTCCTGCCCCTATAATGCCTCTGAGCCACATAGGTAAGAGCAAACTGACCCAGGATGGGAAGCATCCACAAGAAACAGATTAATCTATAGTTAGGGTCATTACAATTTTATGCATTTTAGATAGATTATTTGGCTGATTTAATGGACTTAATAGATGGTGACAGTGTCCATGTCTCCTACCCAATGTCCACTTACATACCAGAGAAAGATTAGCTAAGTGCAATTGGCAATCTAGACTGAGGTTAGAGAAGTTTTACCTAGGCTTTCTAAATTCCCATTAGCCTCTCTTTCTTGTAATGGTGTTCCTTTGTGAGTAAAAAATCTTGCCTATCCCAAATAAAGATTTCCTTTAAGAAAACTTAGTGGATCACAAAGAGAAACTATCATATAGTAAATAAGCACTCATTCTTATTATCATACTAAGATACATGGAACAAGACATTGGTGGAACCAGGGACATTTTTGTTGAAAACAGTACTTTTGTGCTGGTGGCATATGCCTATACTTCCAGTAGCTCAGGAGACTGAAGCAGGAGAATTGTGAGTTCAAAGCCAGCCTCAGCAACTTAGCAAGACTCTAGCAACTATGGGAGATCCTGTCTCAAAAAAATTTTTTTAAAGGGCTAGGGGTGTGGCTCAGTGGTTAAGTGCTCCTGGATGCAATCCCCATTACAAAAACAAAAACAAAAACAAACAAACAAACAAAAACCCCAACAACAACAAAAAAGAATTTTTAAAATTAAAAATAAAAATAGTACCTTTTTGCTTTTATTGGTGCATTGTAGTTGTGCATAATAGTTTGGTTCATTTTAACATAGTCATGCATATATGTAATTTAATTTACTCCATTTCAGTACATGGTAACCTCTCCCCCCTTTATTCTCCTTCTTCTACTCTACTAGTCTACCTTCCACTCATTACTGTATTTTTAAATGACACTTTATAGACATACACAAAGGTAGAATTTACTGTGGTATATTTACACATGCACATAGCATAATTTTGTCAAATTTATTTTGCATTTCTTCTTTCCCATCTCTCCTCCCTCCCCTTCAATCTTCTACTCCACTGATCTTCTCTCTGTCTTTATTACATCTGATCCCCCCACCTTTTCCCCCTTTACTTTACTCCAGCTTCCACATATGAAAGAGACTACTCAATCCTTGATTTTCTGACTTACTTAACTCAGCATAATGTTCTCCAGTTCCATCCATTTACCAGAAAAGGCCATAATTTGATTCTTCTTTATGATTGAGTTTCACACACATTGAAACTCCATTGTGTGTGTGTGTGTGTGTGTGTGTGTGTGTGTAACATTTTCTTAATTTATTTCATTTATCACATTTTCTTAATTCATTTCATCTATTCACCTATTGACGGGCATGTGGTCTGGTTTCATATTTTGGCTATTATGAGTTGTGCTATCATAAATGTGCCTGTATCACTATAATATGTTAATTTTAGTTCTTTTGTATAAATAGCTAAGAGTACAGTACCTGGGTCATGTACCACCACATGTGGTGATTCCATTCCTAGTCTTTTGAGGAACCTCTGTACCACTTTCCAGAGTGGTTGTACTAATTTTTAGTCCCACCAACAATATATGAATATACCTTTTCCCCCATATCCTTGCCAAAATTTATTATCATTTACACTCTTGATAATTGCCATTCTGATTGCAGTGTGATGAAATCTCAGTGTCTAAAAACAGTATTTTTAATAATAGTGATTATATGAAACCTTCAGTCCCTTTGAGAGAAAATGCCCAGTTAAGAAACAGGTCCTGTGCAGTAAGTAATTTCAGGGGGACCAGCAACACTCAGCCCACGGAACCTACACCAGCATACGTATTACCAAACCCAAGACTGTTCTGGACTCATGAAGTGGCCCTACACAAAGTGACATATGAAAAGAGATAATTATCAATAGAACTTCCTTTAAGAGTTTGGATAAAAATTTGTGGAGAATCAGTAGTGTATGGAAAGGTGTGGGGAACACAAAGAAAAGCAGAAACTTGGAGTAGTGAAGCCACAAGAAAGGCAGAACCCAAAGAGGTTAAGTCTCTCTGCTGGGGTTCTTGGAGGTACTGTGAGATTCCAAGGACCCTTACTAACTCCTAGGCTTTGCAAGGCCCAGCTCCTGCCTCTTGGTGGAGCCTGTTGATTCAACTCTTCATGAGGTTTCATAAGAATGTAATGATCATTATTATCCAAAGTACATCTATGAAGACACGAAAAGTTGTGCTCTATATATGTAATAAGAATTGTAATGCATTCCACGATTATATATAAATTTAATAAAAAGACCCAGCTAAAGGCTGAGATTTCCACTAACAATTCTTGAGTTTCCTGTCCCCAATCCATATTAATGAAAGTAACCAAATGCTTAACCAACACAAACATAGAAAGAATGGAAGAAAAGACTGGAGAGATAGAGGAAAGGAAATACAGACAGGAATATAGATCCTAAAAGAAAAATTCTAATAGTTTCAAGACTTATTCATGAGTAGATAGATGTTGTACCAACATCTCTGTCAGGCAAGACCTGTGAATTTGAGGTTCTCACTAAAAATGATCTGGAGTAATTAGAGACAAAGAATAAAAAGGTAAGAATATTTTTTTAAAAAAGTATTTCAAAATGGCAACTTTAATTTTAGTAAATTTTATTATTAATTATAATGTGAAATTTTTCTTCAGATTTCAGTCTTCTTTATTGAACTCGCAGTTTTGCTTTTATTCTGTTTTTCCATGTCTTGTCCCCCACATAACACAAAGGGTCTTTCAGATAAAAGATACTAAGTATTAAGGGGATGGGAAGGGGAGGTACTAGGAAAAAAAATCTGACCAGATTATATTGCTATCCTGTGACCAAGTCCAGATATGTAAAAATGAAATCCTATCATTATGTAAAATTATGATGCACCAATAAATAAAGGACACTATTTTTTACAGCTTGTGAATGTTCTGAAAAACAGAAAAAAGAAATATTCATTTGTTTTATGCCCTCACCCTTCTTCCTACACAATCCATCCTCAAACTGAGAATTCTGAACAATTTATTTTCTGTTCCTTAAAGTTATGATTGCAATAATGACCCCATGGTCATTATTAGTTAAAAGAAGAAGAAAAAAAAACCTTTACAAAATTTCCTTCTCATTTTAGTCACCTCATGATGGCTTGCCCTGCTGCTTGAAGTCTCAATGCCATCCTTTAGAATGTGGCTCACATCACTGATGAGCACCCTCACTTGAAATCCCTCAAGCAGGTTGTCAGAGAGAAAGCTTCCTCAATGAGTCTCAGCACAATTGTCTCTGGCCATAGTGAGCTTAGTGATCACCATGACAACGCGGGCAAGGTTAAGAAGAAAGGCATTGTTGTTCCCTGGGAATGATGCTAGGGAAGAGGCCTTGAATTCTCAGACATCATCTTCAGCATCCGGTTAGGTCTCTCATAACTTACTGTTGAAAGCTACCTTCTTCCTCCTAATATTTAGATGACCTTCTGCACACTGGGAAGAGCTGTAGAAAAAAACATATATGTGAGTCTTTAGCAACTTTTATAGTATTCCTAAAACACTACATATGACTAAAACAGAGCCTTAGGGAACATGGGGAATCCAAGAATTTTAAATTATTTTTTCCTAATGTCAATCTTTCAGTCACTAACATAAATAAATAAAAAATAACAAGACCGTAGATTATGTGCGACATAGCATCCTGCTTTCCAGATACATCAATAATCTTATTTACATTATTAAAATTCTAAAGGCTATTAGAGTTTCTTGTGAGCAATAAACAGTGAACTGTGATTCAGTAGAAGAGCACAGAGCCTTTGAAAACTGATCTGGTTTGTTTCTCTATGAGTTATACTCTCCCTTTGCCTAAGAGAAAGCAAAAATTCCTAAATCAGCTAATTTTACTCAAAGTAGATAACTAGTTCTCCTTCCTCTTCCTTCTTTCTTGGTATGAGACATGGCATGGTATTGTGTTAACACACACCTCTGTGACCATGGTTAAGTTTATAAATTATCAACTCAGAAGAACTGGAAACCCTGGCCACATTACTAATCTCTCTGTCCAGGAGAATAGGATGTAACTACAGCATGCTCACTTACTTGCAATACAAGCAAGAACAAATCAATTACCTACCTCATTTCCCGAAATGTCTTATTAAGGTAGCAGTCTCACATCTTTGTTTACCTTAAAGTAGTGGCCTTCTGTATTGAACAACACTTGACAAGATGGATGGCCAAAAGGAGCAAGCTAGATCTCAGGTTATACTCAATCTGCCCAACCACTAACTTTTCCCTGTTGACCTTGAAGATGGTCCACAGTGATCTTTAACCCCTGCTATTCATTACCATTGCATAATCTTCCCTCCTTTTGGATAAAAATCCTTTTGGATAAGAATCAGTAGTGTATGGAAGGGTGTGGAGAACACAAAGAAAAGCAGAAACTTGGAGTATTGGAGTCACAAGAAAGTCAGAACCCAGAGAGGTTATAATGGACATAATGGCTCTCTTCTAAGGATCACAATGCAGACAAAGTGATTGGATAAAATAAGAAACAACAACAACAATTATAACTGCATCTTGTTCATCTTCTCTTGCCCTCTCTTACTCTGAGGAAGATAGCTGTCTTGTTGGTGGCTGTCCTTGAAGAAGTCCACATGGAAATTAACTGAGGGAGAACTGTAGACCACAGAAAGCAAAGAACTGAAGGAGGCTTAGCCCATAGGTCACTACAAGTCCAGAAGGAACTGAATCCTGCCATATGAGTCCAACAAGTTTATAGATAAGCTTGGAAGTGATTTCTCCTGTTCCCCAAATCTGGCCTTCAGAGGAGACCTCAGCTCTGTCCAACCATTGGTTTTTAGCATTGTTGAGAGACCCTGAGGCAGATGCAGTCAGCTAACCAATACCTGGATTCCTGGTCTGAAGATACTGTGAGATTGTAAATGGGTGTTGTTTTAACCACTTAGTTTCTGAATAGTTAGTTTTGTGCAGCAATAGATAACTAGTGAGTATGGTCAGAAACCATGGCAGAAAGTATTTGCCTTGAAGTGGTATATTTTCCAATGTCTGTGTCTCAATCCACTAACGATTATGATTTAATTTAGTAACCCAGCCAACCTTAACTAGAATTTTATGAAATATAATAGAAAAATTTAAAAATGGAAAATCAGAAGTGCTTTAACACTTAAAAAATCTTTTCCTTACAAAACTTATTTTATATTATATTTCACATACTAGATAATGATGTAAAATTTATTTATCATGAGTTAACCAAAAAGTGCTTGAAAAATACAATCCTAAGTGAAAATTATAAAAATCAAATAGTAAAATCCACTTATCTCCCTTTCCCTCTGCCTGGTCAAGTGGAATCAACTTTTAAGATGTGACTAAAATCTTACCCTTTTTAGAACCTGATGGTTTCCTTCATCTCCTTTTGGAATAGAAGGCCTGCAAAACTCCAGTGTGAGGGGTGCACTGCCTTGTGATCAATGACATCGACCTGAATTGTTCTTTATGATTGACCAGGGGATACATATTTCTCCTGAAATGTATGGCAAGATCCTTGAGACAGAGGGCTATGAGTCCCTGGCTCTATGTTCTCCAGAGGATACACCATGGTCACTATAAAACATGCAAAGAAGAGGCATCCCTGGGTGATGAAGTGTTAGGGGGAAGGAGCACAGCAATGCAGAGTAGCACTGTAATCGATTGAGGTGGGTTGGAAAATGATCTCCTCAAAGATTTCCTGTCCTAATCTTTGAAACCTGTGAGAGTTCCTTTATATGTCAAAAAGATCTTTCCATATGAAATTAAGGATTTTAAGATGGGAATATTTCCCTGAGTATCATAGTGGCTCCTAATGCAATTACATGCTTCGATTGGAGGGAGATATGAGACAGGTAGAGGGGCAAGAGGAAATGTGGCCCCAGGCCAGAGATCAGAGTAATGCTGGCCCAAATTAAAACATGCTGAAACCCACCAGGGGCTGGGAGAAGTAAAAGCATATTCCATCAGAGCCTTGGGACGACTTCATGTAGTCCTGCTGACACCTGGATTTTGGCCCAGTGATACTGAGTTCAGCCATCTGGGTCCCAAAATGCAGAGAACAAATTCCTATTATTTTACATCAATACGTTTGTGGTAATTTGTTATAGTAGCAATAAGAAATATACCCATCAATACCATTTTTACCTTTAAGTCCCAGAATAGTCAACATTATCATGTACTCTGTGCCTTATTGACATTCAACAATATTTCTTTGCATCTTTTAGGAAACTAATCAGAAATAAAGTGGTCAATATTCTCCCCAAGGATTAGGCTTGATAGATTTCCTAGTGGGCAGCATCCATGACAATAATCTTTCCCCACCCCAGTATTGGGGATTGAGAGCAAGGAGTGCTCTCCCACTGAGCTATATCCCCAGCTATTTTATTTTATTATTTTATTTTGAGACAGAGTCTTAGATGTCCAGTTTAAATTTGAATTTACAATCCTCCTTGCCTCCTGAGGAGCTGGGATTACATATGTGCACCAATGACTTTTTTCATATTCATATTAATGTGGTGACATTGGAGTCATACCAGCCTTATCAGTTTCCCTAGAAGACAGCCTGAGAGAGCAATACTTGCTCAACTGATTGGGTGATATTCTCAGGAATCAAGGGGAAACTAAGCCAGATGTGATCCCAACTACAGACTAGCTTTAGTCTAATCCTAGGAAGGACTTTGCATTATAAAGTTAGTTCCACCTTGTAGTAAAGGGGTCAGCTTTTGCATACCCACCCAAACTCTATTGGGAGACAATTGTAGGCATGGGAGCAAAGGGTCATGGGGGGCAGGGAATTATGTCTTCCCAGGCAAAAATGACTAGTTTCATAAGATTATTGTAAATAATGATTAATCAAAGAAAAACACATATGACAAGCATTATGTGAACAATCAACTGGTATTGTTCCTTATATAAGCAATCAATATATAATAATTAACCATTTTGGAGAATTATGAGGATAAGTTTTGGTGAATTGTAATGTGTAATTTAAATGACAGTGGGTGAGTATTGTTTACCCACTGAATTTGAACTGTGCATTCCTGTTACTAAGCTCTTCATCACTGTGTCCAAAATACCTGACAAGAATAACTTAAAGGTCTGGGTTTGTGGCTCAGTGGTAAAACAAGTTCTTAGCTTGTATGAGGTATTGGGTTTAATTCTCAGCACCACATGTAAAATAAATAAAATAAACGTCCATCAACAATGTAAGAAAAAAATAATAAAGGAATAACTTAGAGGAGGAAAAGTTGATTTGGGGCCCATGGTTTCAAAGATTCAGTCCATGGCTTCAGGCCCAAGTTGAGACACAACATCATGGTGGAAGGGATGGTGAAGGAAAGCTGCTCAGTTCATGGCAGCCAGGAAGCAAAGAGAAAGCAAGGTGCCATGGACAAAATATAAATCCCAAGCACATGCTCCCAGTAACCTACTTCCTCCATCTCGCCCCACCTGCCTACAGTTAACACCCATTCCATCAAGTGGGTTAATCCACTGATTGGATTACAGCTCTGGTAATCTGATCCTTTCACTCTGAACATTCCTGCATTGTGTAAAATAGGAGCTTTTTGGTCAACAACTCATATCTGACCCATAACAGTCCTTCAGCCTGTGGCAGCTTGAGTAGTAGGGAGAGAAAAAATAAACGCAACAGGAAAAAAAAAAATGAAGGAACCTTTGGGACTTAGGAGAAATTGCATCAGACAGGAAGCTCCTCAGAGCTTACCTATTGCAGCAGGAACCCAGGGCTGACTTGGGTTGAGATCCACCTGGAATCCAGGGTAGTAGGTGGCAGGTCCTGAACTAGTCTCCTGGAACTGCCCACTTGAGAGCTAATTCTATGCATCCATCAGACTTCTTCCTCAAATGAGACACTTTTGTAATGAGGAAGATGCTGTGCACTGCTTCCTTCAATGTCCCTTCCAGTCTCTTTGTTCCTTTCTACATAGCAGAGGTGGAAGAGTTAGAGAGACACCCCTGAAGCCTGGTATTGGATGCAGCCATATGCTAATGAGAAGGAAATGACCATGCAAACCAGTGGCTCCTTGTAGGAAGTTCAACTTTCTTTGCAAGCAGGTGACTGGGGCATGTTTCCCCTTAGCACCTGTAGTAGTACTTGCACTCGCTAGTGCCTGATGATATTGGTGCACAGCAACAGACAATTGAACCCGTGATTTTCACCAGAACAGCCTGTGCATGGTTGATTATTTCTTCTGATTGCTATACATCATCTAACCCTAGCTTACTACTGGTCCTGCAAGAAATTCTGGTCACCTAATAAATCTCCTTCCCCATTTAAAAAAAAAAATTTGAAATAGAAAGAGTGGATTATGTTGTTTGTAACTAAGGGCCCTGGCTGATATTTACTGTTGTATTCGGTCCTTAAATCTTATGCCTACTGTTAAATTCTGCTTCCATAGTTATGGTATAAGAAACTTGTGGTTCGAGAACATGTTTCATTCATTTTGTTTTTAAATAATTTTTGTCCCTCCCACAAGTGTTGAATGTTTAATAGGTACTCAAAAATATGTATTTTTTAAAAATGTGGTCCTTCTAGAGAAAAATATATAAGCTAGATCACCCTTGGAGGTCTGTGAAATGATCCATTGTAGTGTAGGAAGAAAATATTAGAAGTCCATATAAATAGAAAGTTGAATTTTTACCTAAACATTTCTCATATATTTTGTTAATACTTAGATTGCTATAGATTGTACATATATATTTACAAATGAGTAAATGTGTCCATTCATCATCAAAAGCTTTATTGATATGGATAAGATAGAACATGCTTGTAGGTCACAGAGTGAGTGACTTTTCATGGTCTTTTCAGTGATTTTTTTTCAACTAATCAGGAATTTCCCATCAGAGCCTAGAGCTCTGCAGAGAACTTAGCAGAGGGCCACCTGACAATGATTCCTGCCACCTGCAGTGTTCACCCACTGTTCTCAGGCCACAGCAACAAAGGTCTCTGCCTTGGGATAAGGGCACCACAGTGAGGAGAGGAAGGTTTTGATCATCCTGTGGCAAGGGATGAAGGAGACCCATGGCCCAAAGGAAGCAGGGGGTGAGCAGGAGGGATATAGAAACCCAGATGGGCACCTGAGGGAAGAGAGAGACAGGTGGACACCGAATAAAATAACAGCCCGTACTTAAGGGGCATGGTGCCACATTGCAAAAGGAGACCATCTTGTCTTAAAGAAAGGAAGAAAAAAAGGGGGGGGTGAGGAGCCAGGGTGGAGGGTGGCTCAGAACACTTGCCCTCCCCTGTCTGCCTCCCTCTCTCCCCAGGGCCAGGGGGTCATCAAAGAACAAGGATCTAAACCTCACCTCCCCAGAAAGAAATCATCTTTAAACAACAAAAACTTGCTCCCTAACCACACAATACACAGCCCTTGAAATCCTCCCTCTCCTCCAGATGAAGGGTGTGATTTTCATTGTTCCTGATCTTATTCATCCTTGACGCAATGGCTCCCCGAGGGAATTCTGGTCGCCAAGAGCATTAGAAGAGACACAGCATTTTTCTTGAGAGGCTCAAGGTCACTGGCTGTAACGTCAGAGGAGGCAGCTTGTTGGGATCATGGAACCAAAGAGTGACAATTATGTTTCCCAACAGATGTCTGTGTCCTTAATCTGCCCGCTGTGAGGGAGACAACAAAGCAGAGGATTCAGTCCTCCTAGGCTGAGGTGTCAGGACCATCCGCTTTGATTAGGATGCACTGGGGAGCAGGGGAGCTGAGGGCTTGTCACTGGAAGTCTTCTCCCTCTTAAGAGCACAGAGGGGATAAAATAAGTCAAAAGGAGCAGGTAGAGAAAACAGGGATGAGGAGCAGCCAGAGAGAGAGGAAGGGCAAGCAGAGGAGACAGGCAAGGGGGACACACAGCATGGTCCCTGCTCTCTTCCCAGGCAGGGAATCTCATCAGAATAGCAAGCAGGCTTGAGCAGAGGAGGGACTGGAATGAGGTCCCTGCAGAAACAGTCTGCATCAGAACAAAGAAGAAACAAATATCTCGGGGGTCCTTAGGCTTCTGCCACAGCGATGTGAGAGTCTGCAGGAGAACAGGGGCAACTGTGCTGACAATTTGTCCTTAAAGACAATGAGAAGCAGGTCGCCAGCAAATACCAGAGCTTCTACCAATGTTACAGTTTTGCAGAAAAGAGTGATAGGGAATCGCCATGTGGGAGTTGTGAGTTTGTAGATAGCCTCCTGTTTGCCCCTTGAGGGCAGGTTACCCAGTTTGCTGAGTGTCAGGCGAAGCAGCTCAGGATCCAGGTGACCTCACTGATCCACCTTCTGAGCTTTACTGGGGGATTAAGAAATCGGAATCAGTGTGCTATGCTGGAAGGGGGCTGAGGTGTGCTGTGCTTGAAACCTCATGTTACCTTGTGAGAGTGCCATAACACCAGACTCATTTCTTTATCTGCCTAGTGGGTATGCTAGTCCTTGCTTGATTATACTTTGATTATGCTTTGGTTGATACGTATGCAGAGGCACAACAACATGCTCAGTTTCCGCATGAATGCATCAGCTCACTTGGAGAGCCCTATGACGCAAATGCTATCATTGTCTCCATTTCACAAATAGAGAAGCTAATTAAGCACAGTGGTGTTGGCTACCATGCTCAATGTCACATGAAGCTGGAGATTAGAGGCTGAATTCAAACCCTGGCAGTGTGACACCAGAGTCTAACCACCATCCTCTGCTCTGCCTTCAGTCAATCATAGGTCAATGTTTTTGTCTGGAAAATGGAGTTGTTTGACCACATGGTCTCTGAGGTTGCTTCCATCCCTAAGCCTACCTTATAGGGTCTTGGGTATTAGGAAAAGCAACTTGCACCAGGAGCTGACCCAGACGCCTGTGTCTAGGCTGTGCTTGTGCATACAGAATATGGAAATGGGGAAATTCTCTCTATTCTCTATAGCTCCCCAGTCCTTCAGACAAGGCCCACCTCCTGCTGGCCTAGAAGTGCACACAAAAATGGTGTGCATTTGGAGACAGACGGATGAGTCCTTGCAGCTCTGAGAAGCAAAAAGAGAATGCTGGGTTTGGGGACTGCTGGAAGGTATCTATCACAGAACTTTTGCAAAATTTGCTCAATTTTATCCCATTTGTTTAAACTATGGTTAAAGGACTGATTCTACATTCTGGGTCCCCTGAAGTCAATGATAAACTGTTACTTGAGGCAAGAGTAAAGAACAGCAAAGCCCTCTTTGCACTGCATATGAGGTTTTCTTTTATGCAGAGCTGGGTAAACATACTTTAGAAAGAAGATCTCTCTCTCTCTCTCTCTCTCTCTCTCTCTCTCTCTATATATATATATATATATATATATATATATATATATATATATGTTTTTGAAGGAGGGAAAAGGAACTTGTGGTTGAATAATAATAATAATAATAATAATAATAATAATAATAATACCCAATGAGGGCTCTGCTCAAGAAGCAATTGTGGGCAGTAGTAGTTTTTGAGGACTCCCCAGGGAAAGACAATGTTGCCATTCATAAGTGTTTTACTACATACATTTTTATAAATTTCAAATTCCAATAGAGGAATTTGGGGAGGAGAGCAATATTTCCGGAAGGTGGGCACTATAATCAGGACTTTTAGTGCTTTGGGAGGAATTCTTGTTCAGGATATCAATGGTTTTAAGATCCTGATTTTTTCGGAGACAAAGGGAGCTTAAATTGGTCTATCTCAGGGTCCAGCCAGAAGACCTGGGGACCATCCAGCATCAAAGTCCAAGAGAAAGCAGAGGAGAGAAGATGGAAAGCTCAATGTGACTGGCACCACGTGGGTGACATGGGTCAGACTTCTCACAGGCAGAGCCAGGCTGAGAAGGCCAGCCGTTGCCAGACATTATTTGCTCCCTAAAGTCAAAGAGCTTCGGTGTAAGGCCAGCTGAGGCATGTCCCAGCTGCTGCAGAGGTGAGAGGGCCAGACATTTGCTCTGGCCTTGGATTAGAGGATGGAAAATCACCATTGTCCTGTGAGGAGACACTTCACCCCCATGGCAAGGCCTGGGCCCTCACAGAGAGAATTGACACTGTCAGCCATTCTCAGAGGTTGCTTCATTTTCTGAGCCTGACCTGAGAGTCAGCTGTGATGTCACTCAGTCACTCAGTCCCTACCAATATCTTCAACCACTCTCTACTTGGTTAAATCAGCTGAGGACGTGCTCAGGGACAGGATTACTGGAGGACAGGAGGTCAGGGGATGGTCTTTGGTAAGGAAACTCTCCATATATTTCTCCTTGGAAATCCCCAGAAGTATGAGCCAGATACCTGCAATCTTGACTGTATTGGACTTGAGGGAATGCAAATGTATAGACTTTAGAAGAAGCATGTTAAGGTGCCTATTGCATTAATTTTCTATCTCCTTTCCCCTGGTGATGTCCTGAAATTAAACTTAGGAGTAAACAACAAGTCTGTTTCTTCCCCAACACTTTGGTTTTTTTGAAGGGTGGAGATAGATTATGAAACCAGAGACTGGTCCAGAGAAGGGCTGAGGCATGAGCCGTGTGGCACTGAGGGGCAAAAACCACAATAGCACTGGGAGTAGAGAACACACTCATTTGCCCAAAATGTATCTGAGCTGGCTGCAGGTTGCTCTTGCCTCTTATGCTTATTTAATAAGGAGCACTCCCCTGGCCCAGGGCTCTGCAATTCCAGATTTGTCTTCCCAAACACACTTGGAAGCTCCTGTGGGTTTTCATACTCTCAGCATCCCCCTCCCTTTCTTTCTCACCTCAAATTCCTAAATGTGGTGATCTATCATCGTTTAGAACACACACACACACACACACACACACACACACACACACACACACACACGAGTCTCTTTCATGATAAAGAATGTCAGTGCATCATCAGTAACATTTCCATGACGTAAGTCCTGACTGCCATGGTGAAGAATCACAGCTTCAGGCTACTTGAATTGAAAAAGGGAGACAACTTAGAGTCAAACTCCAGCCACCTACCCACAGCAACCTCAGCTCAAGGAGAAAAGCACATTTACAAATTCCAGGGCTCAACCTCAGGGTTTGGGCTCTTCCTAGGGGCAGTGAATCTTGCTGGTGACCAGTGAGAATGCTCCTGTGTGCAGTTCCCTGGGCAGCACATTTCAACATTCCAGTCTGACCAGAGAGCTCCCTCTTGTGGCTTTTTGGAGCACATGTTTTTATTTTCAGCTCATCAAATGTCAAAATGGGTAATTCCAAAGACATGGGGTTCTTAATCTCTGTTTAGATTCTTTTATTGGTAATAATAATTACTTTCTTACACCCTTATTGCATGCCAGATCCAAAATATATTAATTCTTAAAATAGCCACATGACCTATAATTGTTTCCCCATTTTACAAAAGAGGACATGAAATACCCAAATGGGCCAGATTGCCCCGATAGTGATCAGGATGCGACCTGGCCCAGCACGGCTCTCTCCTCCCTGCCCAACTGTGTATGAGCAAAGATCTGGTCCTATCAGCCATTTGGTCAGAAAAAAGGGCATTCCACCAATTGTGCAAATGGCATTTAAATTTCTTTGTATTAGCCATTGTATACCAATTTGTAAACACAATTGCTGTCAAGAGGTACTTCCTTTATGAGGAAAGCTACTAGGCAAGGTTCTCAGCTTTGATTTTGCTACTATAGCAAAAAAAAAAAATCATACTCTTATTTTCTCAAATTTTCTTATACAAAAATGTAAATAACACATTATTTCTTTCTTTATTTCCTGCCACAGATAAGTTGTTTAGACAATTTAATGGATCTTTAAGTTTTTTAAAAACGTCTATTAAATAAAGACTAAAAGTTATTTGTTTCCCTCTGTTATTTGGAGAATTAGATTTCTGAGGTTTGAAAGTATTCTTGTTTGGAAGTTAAAAAAAAAAAAAAGAAAAGAAAAACACTTGGATTTGGCTCTGATTTTTAACAGCTGTCTGACCTACACAAGCATTTGACAATTCACGATTCCAGTTTTCTTTTTTATAAAATGTAAGCATTTGGCCAGATGAATTTTAAACCTCCTACTAGCTGGATTATTAAATTTGGGTGGGTTTTAAGAGCAAACATATGAAAAATGTAGTAATGACTAGCAGGTGTCGATAACTTCACTCATGCAATTATGAACCACATATTCTTCTTTCTAGATATAGCTAAATTAAGATTATTGTTACTTAGATCCTATGTGAAATGGGCTGACATGTAATCCCAATAAGGAATCCCATGGGGAAAATGAAATCTCACCCATACCCCTCTCTGGTCTCTGAGCAGACTGTTAGACCATGAAAAGGTGGTGCATACCCTCTGGTCCCTTGGGCTAAAGCTCTGATGGCCATATATGCTCTCTGATTGCTTGGGCACAGTGGAAACCCATAGAATGCAAACAATTCCCTGCTGACACATGTTACTTCAGAAAGTTTCTCCTTTTTCTTAGTTTGAGCCATGGCTAGCCTCCTCAGAAAAGTAGCAAAGCCCAGGCTCAGAAATATTCTTACCCGTGTAGGTCTTCATGGTTAACCTTCACAGAATATGAAGACAAGGAGACAAGAATAAAGTTTCTCCTGAAACCACGAATGAGTAGGATCAGGTGAAGGTTAACAGGAGGACAAGGAGGACATTTAGATCCATGGCTCTGTGGAGCTAGTAAGGAACAACTCTGTTTTCCTAACTCCCTGGTGATCTCTTTTTACATGGTTCTTCTTTATAAAGTGAAGTTACATAGGACCAATCTCCTTCCTCCTCCTTTTTTTTTTTTTTTTTTGTGGTACTGGGGGTTGAACCAGGGCCTCACACATGCTAAGCCTGCACTCTGCTGCTGAGCTGTGTCTCCAACCTGTAGGACCAATCTTAATGACTGGAAATAAAGAAAACATTTTCCCAGTGTAGAAATGGGAGGTTATCAAAGTCAGACTTAACCTAAAACAAGAGAAAAAGTTAGGAGAATCAGCCAAGCTTCAGGAGTTTAGAGGTCTAAGAGAGGGTGAGATCCATCGTGATTCTCAGCTTCCAGCAGTAGAATCCAAAACTGACTTGGGTAAGCGAGGATTCTTAGAATCCTCGCAAAGGTTGTAAAACCAGACATTAAGCCCATGCGGCAAGGAATCAGTCGCTCACACTTATGTTCCTTCTACCTGGAGTGGACTCTGTATAGCTTGGCTTCAGAAGCAAACTCTCAAGTGGAGCCCAGATGCAAGGGAAGCTGTGAAAGTGAGCATTGGGCTTCTGTACAAAAGTCTGCTTCTGAGGTGGAGAATTCTCAGATGCTAATTTATTAGTCAGATTCTTGGCAGGAAATAGATGGCACCCTCAACTGGATGACTCAAAAGAGTTTAATGAAAAACTACTATAATTATAAAGGTGTGAACAGAACAGGGGAAACCATCAAGGAAAGGCTAGGTCTCCCAAGGCCAGCCACTGTGGGAAGCCTTCACCATTCTTGGACCTGAAAGGATACAAAATTATTAGTGAAATGTGGCAGGACTGTAGACACAGGAGCCATGGCCTCAACAGAGCATGTCAGACACTTCCAACCTGTGGCCTGGCAGTGGAGGAGCTGGGCAGACACACACTGTGACCCTCTCTTCCCACCTTTCAGGCTCCCATGGCTGCCTGTCATTTGCTGAACCCACTGGGAAGCGGGCCCTGAGATGCAGGGTTTGGAGGAAGGACTTTTAAGCAGAGAACAAGGTGGGGAAAGGCAGAGATGGTCAGGAGAAGCAAATGGAGATGGTCCCACATTCTCAGGAAGGGCATTCAAAGGTGCTGGATGCTCCACCTCCTTCACAAAAGACAAATGTTCACCAGGAATCCGTGGGAAAGGATGGGTAGAAGGCCTCAGTGTCAGTGCAGCCTGTCTCTTTTTGGAGGTTCCCACACATTTATCTTTTCATTTAACATATGCTCTCATTCCTTCTTCTTTTAATTTTCGTTTGCCAAAAAATTTTAATGTTTTTTTCCCTCTCTTTTCTTAGTCTATATTTTTTCCTCTTTTACTTTTGCAACATTCTTCCCCTTCCCAACTCATTTACTTTTGTCTTTTATATTTCAATTTTATTAAAGTGAAAAATGTACTTGAAAGGAGAGCCAGAAACCAGGAGACAGGTAAGCCAGAAATGAAAGATGGAGAGTGGGCAGAAACACACACGAGAGTTTATTTGTCATAGCTGACAAAGGCCATCTCTCTATAGTAGAGAGAGGCAAAACAGGCTGGGGTTCCAGATGTCCTAGAGCAAAACTTTTTCCTTAAAGTGGTGGCTGTCACTTAAGATGGCCATCCACATGCTAAGCAAGGAGCTTATAAATACTACAGAGGAAGTGCTGCACATTGTGACAGCTTATAAAAGAGTTAAACAGCTCTGTGTGAGTGAAGGATAAGGAAAATAATGACTTCCAGGATAGAAATACAGGAGGACAGTGTGGCTTAGGAGGAGGGAGGGGGGAGAAGGCAAACACCAATCCTTCCCAGTAACTATGGGTCCTGGAAGGCAGGTGCAAATACTTAGTGCTAGGCCCTGGACTTTCACCCTTTCCCATTGTCCATGAGTCCTGGAAGGAGAAAAGCCAACAGTGAAGGTCTGGGTAACAATGGATCCTCAAGGAAAGAAGATAAGCAATGACCACAGGGCTCTGAAATTTCATCCCTTCCTAGTAATGACGAGTTTCAGACCTTTTACAACTTTTTTCATGACTGTCCAAAGCTACACGTTATGTTTTAGTCTCCAATGATTAAGCTCCCCTATTGGAAACTATAAAACCTAGACTCCTTCTGTATCCAGCATCCATTTTCTACACCAAAAATGAATCCATTAGCTCATTTTTGAGTTGATCCTGACTGATTGACTCTGTTGCTTAAATAAACAGCATTGCTGAATCTGCTGAGGTCTGCTACTGTCTCGGTTATATGTGCTCAGTGTGAGTATCTTAGAGCTGGGGGGTAATAGTGACTTCCAGAAGGAAACACGGGAGTCCCCTGAGGACAGAGATCTTGGGGTACTTTCTTCCCTACTCTATCCCCAAGGCCTAGGAAAGTTTGTGGCTCATTGTAGGCACCCAGCAGGTGCTGTGGAAAGAATGAGTCCTTGGAGGCTGGGACTGAGATGGGCATGTGCTATTCTAGCCCAGCAGGGGAAAGAGCAGTGGTCACTGAACTGGCATCTCCATGAAAGGCTTGTGGCAAGAACAGGCAAGGATCAAGTGACCCTGGGGCAGTATGACCCAGGACAAAGCTAGGGAAAAGCAGGGGCCCAGTCCTAGAGCTCTTCAGCCATACCAAAAATTTTTTTCCTTTATTTTATGACAAAGGAGAGACATTGAATCATTTAAGGAAGGGAGAGGCAGACTAGAGATTAAGTTAGATTGGATAATCTCTAAGTTTTTGTTTACATGTATGATTTCTCCTACAGCAATGGATTCCTTCTATTCCTCAGTTTTCTCTTGTTCATAAATTTGTAATAGTTGAATATCTGTTTTATGTGCAACTGAATGGTAGACCATGGGAGAATTGAAGAGTATTAAAACATAGTCTCAGTATTCTATATGCTAACGTTTTATAGAGATCTACGAATACTCGGAAAAATAAGCTAAGTGTCATAAAAGAAATCAAAAGCTACTGAGTCTGTAAGATTCCAAAGAGAGGAAAGAAAATACCCAGATATTGTGTTGGTTGTCCCAAGGCAGGATGTAGTGGTGGGAAGGGAACAGGAAGGCAACCTTTATTTTTTAAAAAGGCGACTTTTGAAAGATCTTAACAAGAAGGAAAATTTCAACAGGTAAAAAGAAGTATCTTTCAGATAAAATATAGGCATGAACAAAGGCATCCGCCCTGTGAAGGTACCCAATTGTGGAGTACCCAATTGTATCACAGGAAAGCAGGGAGCTGAAAGTCAAAACTTCTGTTCTCAACAAAAAGAAAACTTCAAGTCAGACACCAAAAGCCAGGCAAGAGAACTTTATTATAAGTGAAAGTAAAGTGAGGATTAAACAGAGAGCATGAAGGTGGGGGGATTATCTCTGAGCAGAGAACAACAAAGGAGAAAATGCTATCTCCATAGTTATTACTATTTGATGTTTACCAGGAGAACTGAGGACCACCTTCTGCACTCTTTGCCAATCAGGTGTTCAACTCCTCCTTCATGACAAGCAGTGGAGTTTTCAACCTTAGTTGGTCTACTCTGGAACTGACATGGTGGCCATCCCATTTAGAAGGACTTCATCCACAAGTCAATGACATGTTAATGTGGGCACAGTGGTCAGTAGCTAATCAGAAGTTGCCTTAGTGCACCTGGTGCTACTAAAGGACTCCTTCTTCCCAGACAATTGGAGACACCTATAGCCACAATTCCTAGATTTACACGATCCTTAAGTACCATGGAATATGATGGACAATATTATCCAAAGTACATGTATAAAGACACAAATTGGTGTGAATATACTTTGTATACAACCAGAGATATGAAAAATTGTGTTCTATGTGTGTAATAAGAATTGTAATGCAATCCGCTGTCATATATAAATTTTAAAAAAATTAATAAAAAAGATTTAGTCTCATTAATCCTTTTCTTTTGACATATTTTCCAATTAGCTCCTTTGCCTCTATTTTTTATAAATTAACTACTACCCTTTGATTTCTCATCCACTTTGAAAGTAGTTTAAATCAGACCCTAAGTAATTTAAAGAAAACTTTTGATCTTGCCATGAATTTCACTGCTTGTTACTAGCTACTACCTGACAATTGTAGAGGTTTGAGGGAAAAGGGAGAAGGATAAGAGCATGTAAGTTCTGGCTGGCCTTCTATGGCCAGTAAGGAGCTTCAGCAGCAGTTCCCAGCCTTACAGGTGCATGAGCTGGAAGGGGATACTACCCTAGGATAGCATTGTTATATAATGAAAGGAATGCTGTCACAATCGCCTTCAAAGTGGGAGTTGGCAGGGGTCAGTGCAGAGTCATCTCAGAAATTCAAGTGTTAAGAAAATAGGGCCTCGATCAAGGGAGCAATGATAGAATGGAATGTGGAGGTGCATTTTATAGCTATGGATTTACACCAACTATAGGTGCCTTATCCAATAGAAATTAATAAGGGAAGGCTCAGAACCATTTTTGTTTAATTATTCATGAGTCCTCAGGATTTTGTGACTAGTAGAATTTTGGTGTCATAAATAAAAAGAAGACAAGAAGAGAAAATTTTGGGGAAAGAAGTACTGACAGTTACTTTTCAGAAAGATGCAGAAGGACAAACTTCTTAACTTTAGGAGAGATAAGGTGCACAGATATATAATAAAGCAAAAAGTGTTTGGTGTTGGTAAATGTCGTAAGGATGGTACCCCAAAAGTGCACAGAACCCCAGAAGGGATGAAATACTTTACCAGTGGGAGAGACAAAGAAGCCTGTAAGAAGAAGGTAGTCTTGAAAAATGGGCAGGATTTGTGATGTGGATTTTGTTTTGTTTGTTTGTTTGTTTTTGGAAGATGACATAGGGAAACCAATTGGTTTTATCTAATAAAACTTAAAAGTACATATGGTCACTGACAGTAATTCCATCTGCCATTTTCTTCTTCTTCTTCTTCTTTTTTTTTTTTTTTGAGAGAGAGAGAAAGATATTTTTTTTTTTTTTTTTTTTTAGTTTTTGGTGGACACAACATCTTTGTTTGTATGTGGTGCTAAGGATTGAACCCGGGCCACAAGCATGCCAGGTGAGTGCGCTACCACTTGAGCCACATCCCCAGCCCTGCCATTTTATTCTTTAGAGAAAACGGCTTTCGTACACAAGGATACATATGTAAAATGTTTAATGTGTAAAAAACTGAAATCTACTAAATGTCCATGTAGAAGAAAATGGATAAAACATGTTATTTCATACAAGAGAAAAATATGTATCTACTAGATTAAATGAATGAGAGCTATAGGTATCAACATGATATATCATAAAAACATAATGGTGAGAGAACAAAGAATATATTTTAGGGATCTCTTCAGAAAACATGGCAAACTCATGCAATTTATCTAAAAATAAATCAATGAAGAGACTATATCTGGAAGTACCCATGGATGAATGGAATCAGGGGTTTGGTAAAACACTCAGAAACTAGCAAGAAAGAGAAATCTTTACCACTGCTGCACCTGAAGTGACAAAGAAGGGATTGGTGTTCATGGAACTTAGTGAGAGCTGAAGCCATACAAGAGAACCTGTTAGAAGGAAGTTATTGCCCCCAAATAAATCCATTACCAAAAAAATGCAGCCAAAGAGGAAGACAGCAGGAGGAGGAGAAATTTTACATGTACGTTTTTCTATGTTTCTATAACAAATTACCAGAAACTTAAAACTTATCAAGAAATAGTTCTGAAGTTCAAAGGTCCAAAATGGATTTCACTGGGTGAATTTCAAGATGTCAATAGGTCTGTGTTCCTCCTGGAAGTCCTGGGGAGCATCTGTTCCCATGCTTTTTCCAGTTTCTAGAAGTCCTCTCTGTTCTTTGACTCAAGGTTTCTTCTTCTGCCTTCAAGGTCAGCATTTTATAATTGCTGACTCTGACCTTCTTGCCTTCCTTTTATCAGGATACTTCTGATTACATTGGACCTACCCAGATAATCCAGGATAATCTCCCCATCAAAAGATCCTTAACTCATCATACCTGTGAAGACCCTTTCACCATGTAAGAAAGCATATTTACAGCTTCTGAGGACTGGGACATGGACATCTATGGGAGGACATTATTCTGCCGACCATAGCATATTTTCTCTTCTGTAATTCCTCAGCCTCCTGTCTTTGCTGCCCAGTGGGCAAATCTAGTCCATCAAAGAAACCTAAAGATGCAGTCCTTAGAAGTCAGCCTGTTGGGACACATGATCCTGAGAAGGACAAAGAATGGAATTGGGGTGAGGCATTGGAGACTAAGCAATGAGAGCTGTATAATGAAATGTATCATATGATGTAATTTACATAAATTGGAAAAAGTACAAAGTACTTAAAATGATACTGTATCACCAATTATTACACATTCATGGTAATGTTATTTTTAATATTTTCAGACTGTTTTAGTCAGCTTTTTTGCTGCTATGACTAAAGGACCCAACCAGAACCACTGTAAAGGAGGAAAGGTTTATTTAGTGCTCATGGTCTTAGTCCATAATAGGCCAGCTCTATTTCTTAGGGCTTGAAATGAGGCAGGACATCATTGCAGAAGAGATTGGGTGGGGAAGCAGTTCACATGGTGATCAGAAAGCAGAGAAAGAGGGGAAGTCTCTACTTGCCTGATACAAACATATACCCCCAAAGCATGTTCCAATTCTACCTCCTCCAGCCACACCCTACTACTTCAGTAACCACTAAATTAATCCCTATCGGGGGATTGATTGGTATAATCCCTGATAGGGATTAACTCACTGATTGGGTTAAGACTCTTACAAAGCCACTCTTTTCTCCCCTGAGCCCTTTCACATTGTCTCACATACCCCTGGCCCCCCCAAAACTCATAGTCATCTGATATTCCAAATTTTTTTAGTCCATTACCTTAGTCCAAACCCCTAAGTTTCAACAGTTTTGAGATTGTTCACAGTTCAAGTCCAAAGTCTTCTCTGAGGCTCAAGGCAAACTTGTATTGTAAACTTCTATAAAATTAAAGGCAATATACAAGTATTCAATACACAAAGGTACAGAGAAAATATTTCCATTCACAAAATTAGAGGTATGGAAAGAAGGGATAGGATCAAAGTAAGACCAAAATCCAGCTGGGCAAACAAGTCCTGTAACTCCATGTCTGGCATCTGGGGTTCATGTCATTGTAATATTCTCTCCAAGGGGCTCGTGTAGCTCCTCACCTGTGGCCTTGTTGGTTGCAGCCCAAGTGGCCTTCCTGTTGGCTTATCTCTGCTCAATTCCTGCAGCTTTCCTGGACTATGTTCCATGTTACTGGTATTTTTTAATCTTGGGAGTCTCTACTGTAGCTTGGTCTCTACTGTAGCTTCGGCTTCCTCCTCAAACCTCCATACCTTGCCTTCTCAGAGAGTGCCTGCAGGAACTCTGATCCTGCTTCACTTTGCCTGGCCTCCAAGGCCTTCCTTAGAAATCTTGATGGAAGCCTCCATGACCCCTTAACTCCAGCATTCTGCATTCCTGCAGAACCAGCACCATGTGATTGATGCCAAGGTCTACTGCCATCTCAAGCAGTAGCCAAGCCTCCAGGGATCCTGGCTGCAGCAGCCTCTGAATTTCTGGGTAGCTGAACATGTTGAAAAAACTTCCGAGGCTCCTTATGCAAGAAGGATTCCTCACTGGTCTCTTCTCAAGAGAATTTTTACTTTTACTCCCTTGAACCTGAGCTGGATGTGGTCTTGCCAGCTCTGGAGAGGATACCCTCAACCATCTTTCTTATTGTCTTTGGGCAGTCTTTAGCATTTCTTTATTGGTCTTTAACAACTGCAACTTCCTTAGCCCCAGTTTTACTCCCACTTTTCAAGTCCCAGTTTTTTAAATCTTTCTCCTCTGCTTTCTGCTCTTGATTATCACAATAAATTTGACTAAAAACCACCAGCAATATCCATGCTACCTCCTGAATGCTATGCTGCCTAGACATTTCTTCCATCAGATTAAGAAGTCCATCACGTTTAAAATCAGCTTCACAGAAAGTCTCAGGACATGAGCAAAATGCAGACAAATTCTCAGCCAGAACATGACAGGAATGGCCTCTACTCCAAACTCCAATAGAGTTCTCCTTTTCTGAACTCTCTTGAGATTCTCTTGAGTCTTCACTATCCATGAAACTATGGGCATTCTGTTCTTCTGAGCTCCCACAATAATAAGCCATTAAGCTCCACTTAACAACAACCTAAAGTCTTTCCCGCTTGCACTGCTAAGCATCTCAAAATCCCTCCTACCAATTCCAAAAACTCCAAAAACTTCTGAACCACATGGTCAGGTTAGTCACAATAACAATCCCACTTGGTGGTACCAATTTCTGTTTTTGTCAGCTGTTTTGCTGCTGTGACTATCGGACCTGACCAGAACAACTATAAAGGAGGAAAGGTTTACTTAGGAGTCATAGTTTCAGAGGTCTTAGTAAATAAAAGACCAGCTCTATTCCTGGGGGCTCAAGGTGAGGTAGGCAGGACATCATGGCAGAAAAGTGTGGGGGAAGGGACTGCTCAAATGGTGATCAGGAATCAGAGAAAAAGGGGCAAGGTCTCCACTTGTCAGATACAGATATATACCCCAAAGCCATGCCAAATTCCACCTTCTCCAGCCACACCCTACTACTTCAGTTACCACTCAGTTAATTCCTATCAGGGGATTAATTCACTGACTGTGTTAAGGCTCTTACAACCCAGTCGTTTCTCCTCTGAACCCTCTTGTCTAATATGTGGAGTTTTATGGGACACCTCACATCCAAACCATAGCATGGACTACCAAAATTTGCAGAGATAATACATATGGCTTCTGTATAGCCCTTTATTAACATTATACCCTTCATCCACATCCTATTGTTTACATTTTACATTGGTGCAGGACATTTATCACAACCCATATGGATGCATTATTATTAACTGAACTCCACATATTACTCAGTTTTCCTTAACTTTTTCCTAATATCATGTCTCAGGTTCCTTTTTACTGGTGACAATTTCCCAGACTTTTCTTGTTCTTGATGAATTATATCTTTAAAATATACAGGAGCCTAAAATACTCCTTTTAGGACATCAGGTACCTCCAGGGTCAATGTGAAGGGAATTGCATCCCAGCAGGGATACACAGGTCCTTGGGAAATGTTCACAATGTCTTCTTTCTTTGAACACATCTGAAACAGGCAAATGTTTGGAACTGAGAGAACTGGATGGAGGGTACATTTGTTGTGTTATTCTCTGTGGGACTTTTATTTGGTTGAAAGAGTTCAGAATCAAGTCAAGGACTTGGTAAGAAGGGAGAAGCATGAGTGCAGGAAGAGGGAGGGTGGGTGTAGTCTGAGGGGAAATGGGCTGTGAAGTGGTTAAGCCAGAGCTGACAAATGCTGGAAAAGTAAACTATAAGCCCTGGTTCAGATTCCAATGGTGGAGACCAAATTAAAATTCTTTGAGAGGCACTGGTGACTTCTGAGCAGTGGAGTTGGAGGATTATCCTTTGAGAGCTATTGGAAGTCATGTTGGAGAATTAAGGTGTCCTCGCAGCCAGGAGAAAGGTGCCCAGCTATGGATATGCAATGATAGGGCCCTGGATGTGAAATAATAGTGAACACTTAGCGAGTGCTCACTCTGCTAGTCCTCACTCTGCCAGTCCTCTGTGTTCCTAATTTAGTCCTCATAACAGCCCACTGAAGTAGTATTATCACCACCTCTATTTTACAAATGAGAAAACTAAGCCACAAAGAGGTTGAATAACTTGCAGATAGTCACAAATCCTGGCACTGAATGGGAGGTAACCAGGCTCACGGCAGGGCACGTGCACCTGGAGTTTGCATTCTTCGCCCCTCAGGTATTAGTGGTAGATCCAGGTTCATGTGACCAGGGCATTGGGACAGGGAGAGGTGGGCGTTGGAGGGAGTTAGTGATTCAAGTTTGGGTGACCAAAGGATACTGCTACCATGCAGAGAGCTATTAAAAATGGGAGGAAGAGCTGGATTGAATAGATGGCTGATAAGAGAAGTTGGGTTGGAGGAGTAGGAAAGGTCTAGAAGAAATTTGTAAAGCAGTTGGGGCACCGGCGACTTGGAAGTGTGTTACAGCTCTGTGAGTCGCAGAGAGTGCCTTTATGAAGGAAAGGAAGAGAGAAAAGAGAAAGGCAGGAAGCAATAAAAGCTGTGAAGATCATAATGGTCTCATAAACTCGATGTATTAAATATTTAGTAGGCTTTTTACTCAAGTATGTTACTTCCTCCCACCTGAGTTCAGTAAAGCCTGCATGAAAGGTAGTCTATCTTTTTTTTTTTTTTTAACAACTCCATCTGCTTACAGAAAGGGTTCTTGGCTCAGGGATTTCTCTCTTTGGAGGAAACAGTACCTCTCTGCCAAGTTTATTTCCATATTACTTCTATTTTTCTTCCTAATTGGCCCAGTACTTTTCACTTTTATTTACAGATAATTATGTTTTTGTACCTTTTCAACATTTTTGTTCAATGCAAAATCTTATTTCGATATGAAATAAACAGGAGTTGCAATGAGCAGGTTAAAAAAGATAGGATGTTTTGGGCAGAATATCGACTAGATGTTTTAAACTCATCACTGATTTCAGAGTGAAATGAAGATGTAAAATGTTAGCTTTTTTACTCTCTGAGGAGATAAGAGGAGCAGGACTGTGTAGCTTCTTTTTTCTTCCTGTAGAAGCTTACTTTTGAGGGTTTCTGAGGTCTATTTTAAAATACACCAAGAAATGAATATTTTTTTAAAAACTTGGTGATATTTGACTGCAGAGTGGTATATTCATGCACATGGTAATATCTCAGATTATGGCTAAACCTGAAATTTCTGCTAAAGTATGTTATAAAGATTCATTTATTGCAAAACTGGGTTGGGAGCTATTCAATACAACTTAGAATGGCGTTGTAATCTTCCAGTTCTCTCTGAAGAAACTCCCAAAGAAGAAAGATTGGGGGGGTGGATAATGTTGATATAAAACATGATCTTTTTGGTTATTCTCATAGAAAGGAAGAATTTTAAATGTTGAGTCATTTTAGTCGAATCTGTTTTATTATATAGTCATAATTGCATGGAATAAGAGAAGAAGCCTATAGAGAAGGAACAATGACCCACCAGCCAGAGGTATGGTCTCATCTCTTACTTGCTAGACTCCTACACAAACCAGGATCACTTGCCCTCGCCTTCAGAAACCCCATTGGAATTGAAATGGGATGAGGCTAAATATTGACATTAAAACACACACACACACACACACACACACACACACACACACACACACTTTCTGGGAGCTGGGGTTGTGGCTTAGTGGTGGAGTTCTTGCCTAGCATGCATGAAGCCCTGGGTTCAATCTCCACCACTAAAACAAACACATACCAAAAAACTTTACTTCCCAGGCAATCCAGTACCCAGGGCTAAGAACCATTACCCAGAACCTTAGTTTATCAGCTCTAAGTTGCCACGTGATAGAAAAGTTAAAGTGAGGCAGCGAGTGCTCATGGGAGAATAAGGGAGAGCTGAGCTGGAGGGGAAATGTGGTGTATGTTTAGACTGACTCTCAGCATTCACTTACTCTAGAGCTTAGTTCAACCCAACTGGGAAACCTGTTCTCCTGGATGCTCATGGGCTCAGGGTAGAGCACACCATCTCTCTCTGGTCAAGGAGACCAAAGACATAGGAGAAGTCTGCCCCAGGTAGTGATTGTGGAAAAGATCTTTCACCTGAGGAAAAGTTCCAGAAGGATGTATTCTTTTTTCTTCCTTGTGCCCTTTTCTTTGGATGTGATGTTTGGTTCTGCTGAAGAAGAAATTATTTTGCTCCTTGTCTATAGATGGAGCTCCAAAGATCCTGGTCTGGATAATACTGTTTGGTACTGAATAATACTATTTCAATCAGTGCTGGAACCTATCCCTTTTCAGGATTTTATTTTCTTATTTCCTTCCTTCCTTCCTTCCTTCCTTCCTTCCTTCCTTCCTTCCTTCCTTCCTTCCTTCCTTCCTCCCTCCCTCCCTCTCCTTCCTTCCTTCCTTCCTTCCTTCCTTCCTTCCTTCCTTCCTTCCTTCCTTCTTTCTTTCTTTCTTTCTTTCTTCCTTTCTTTCTTTCTTTCTTTCTTCTTTTTTTTTGGGGGTAGTGTCCAGGGGCACTTTATCAATGAGCTATTTTTTCTTTTGAAGAATGTGTCTTTAAAAACATACATACCATTTTTCTTTTTTATTTTGAAATTGGATTTCACCAGGTTGCTGGGATGGGCTTGGACTTGTCATACTCCTGCCTCAGCCTCTTGAGTCCATGGTATTATAGGTGTGTGTCATAGTGCCCATTGTTATTTTCATTATGTTGGATGAAAAATCTATATTTAAAGCCACCTTGAGTTAGATTTTATTATTTGTAGCCAAACACACTGTAAATGATAGAGTGAAAGTTTATTCCTGTCATAAAATCAGGATTGAATTCTCTAATGTGTTTCTGTGGAACTATATAAGTCTTCTTAAGGCTTCTGTGAAGGTAAAGTCTGGAACCTGAAAAATTCTAGAATGTTCCATTAGCCATATGAGTCAAACTCCTTTACTTTGATGAAGTAGATAAGAACTAGAAAGTAATATGACATTTCAAAGGTCACACAGGAAGTTGGTGACATTGCTATGTCTAGAAAAGCTAAAAGATATTGTATAGTAAAACTATTGTAGAGATCACATCCCACCATATTAACATTCAGCTAGTTTGTTGACATCCTCTCCATGTGTCCCAGTATCATGTCCCCTATACACAAAGTTATACCTATAATGTTTCCCCCTTAATTTAGAAAGCCCAAAATATATTTTTTAAAGTTATATTATTCGTCTTTGCTGTATTAAATTTCATTTTCTCAGTTTATATTTGACAATCAAGGGAAATTAGATAGTCATCCAAATTCATTTTGCTCTATAGTAGAAGCTTTTGGGGGTCAAGTTGAACCTCTGCTTTATTCTTGGATAAACTGGGTGTCAGCCTCCCTCGTGTAGACAACTACTTCTTCTTCAGAAAGCTTCCCACCATTGATACTAAACTCTGCAGCTATAGGTTTATCTTTAGAGTGTAAGAATCGGTCTGTTATTAAAATGCAAATATCTCTGGGCAAAAGAGTACTCAAATCCATGCTTCTCATACTGAGGTAATGATACCCTTATGCAGTCTGCCAGGAGAATAATGCAGCACACTTTCCTGAAGAATTAATTAGCCCTGATGGTGAAAAAGAAAAGAAAAGGTATAGGACAAAATGAAACAACATATGCACTTTAAAGATGAAACCAGAGATCAAAATAATTCTTGTGTTACCTGAGTACCTCTGTTCATTTAATTCTATGTAGGGGTCCTTTGGGTGAAAAGTTTAATAAGCACTAATGTGTTGTTTGCCTCAATTTGCATGAATTGTTTCTCTTAAAAATGTAATGAATGCTTTATCTAGCTTTTTTGCTGCTATGACCAAAAGACCCAACAAGAACAATTAGAGAAGGAAAAGTTTATTTGGGGGCTCACAGTTTTAAAGTTCTTAGTCCACAGACCTCTGACCCCATTCTTTGGGGCCCAAGGTAAGGCAGAACATCCTGGTGAAAGAGTGTGATGGAGAAAAGTGGCTCAGGATATCACACCAGGAAGCAGAGAGAGAAAGGGAGGGGTTCTACTGAATATGGACAAAATATATACCTCAAAGGCATGCTCTCAGTGACTCATCTCTTCCAATAGTTGGAATCGCCTATAGTTACCACCCAGTTAATCCTGATCAAGGGATTGATGCACTGATTAGGTTTAGGCTTTTATAAACCAATCATTGCACCTTTAAACTTTCTTGCATTGTGTCACACGTGAACTTTTGGGAGACACCTCATATCTAAACCATAACACCGAATGCCAGCTGATCCTCAAGAGGGAGCTCACTGTGATCTGAGTTCCATTTACTATGTGTGAAAAATTAATCCAAAAATTAGTGGAGTAAAACAGTAATTTTAAGCTTATAAATTCTGTGGAATAGAAATTTTGACAAGATTCAGAGGGACCAGCAAGTCTTTGCCCCAAGATCTTTAGGCCTTACCTGGGATTATAGCTTGCTAGAAATCTCAAAGACAGAGTCATGTGAAGTTTGTTCACTTATGTGTCTGGCAGTTAATGCTGACTACTGGCTTGTAGGACCATTCCTTTCCCTGTGGGTTAACTTGGGCTTTCTCACTGTGTCCATAGTTGATGTCCCTAAAAAAGAGCCAGGCAGGAGTTGTAGCTTTTCTCAGGAGTTTTAATCTTTTTCAAAAGTCATGTAGCATTATTTCTACCAAATTCTGTTGATCAACATAGACAATAGCCTGCCAAGATCAAAGCGGGGACAAATAAACCCCACCTCTTGATGTGTCAGTGGCAAGATCCTTAATAGCAAGTGGAGCTGGAGATATTATTGTGGCCATTTTTAAGAAAATAAGCTCTGCCACTGAAAGCTTACTATTGCCAAAGGATTTCATCTTTTGGGGGTTAGTCTTCTGTGGTTGTAGAGAAATCCTTTAATTTCCACTCATATCTTCAATGGAAAGGTTGTCTTAAGAAAACCTACAAAGAATATGGATGGATTATCCCATTTCCAGAGCCTGATAAATAATTCCACATGCAGGCAGCTCAGGAACATCCTTAAGAATAAGAACCTGAATATTCAATATACCTCTAAAGAATATTATTGTCAACATAATTCATAATCAGATACTCACAAATAAGCTTGATCCTCATGTCACTTTAGACCATCTATAACTAAATTTCCTCACTTTAAAGGATAAGACCTGGCTCTGTCTCTCTCAGAAGTTAGCAACACAGTGCTTTATGTGCAAAAGGTCATGATCTGAGTTTAACCAGAATATGAAAAACTTTATTCACTTCTCCATCGGATGTTGAATAATCACATCATTCTTTAAAACTTTGGTTCCTTGTCTAGAATTCAGAATAAAAATCTTAACAGAACCTATTTCATGGGATACCATAATATAATGCCTGTATTTAAACAATACAAGTAGGCTCTTAACATTATGGTTGATTTATAGGCTACCTGAGATGCTTTAATGTGAAGATGTATCTTAAGTCACTTTGCACACAGTAAATACTCTGGAAAATTTGATATTGTTTTCATTATTATAACCAATTTGCTAGCGCTCATCTAGCTCAGCAATTTTAAAATCTGATATTTATGAGATTCATCTAATATAATAACTTGAAATATGGATTCTCAACATTCAGTTTTAGGTGCTTTTACTCACTAGGTCTGAGGTGGATTGCAGAATGTTTGATCATAATAGTCCCTCTTCCCCAGCCATGACCCCTAGTTAATTCTTACATTTTGAATGAATTACAGATGGGTATTGAGCATATACTCAGAAAATCTCTCAGGCACATCACCCCTGAATGAACTTCTGCTTCCTAATAGGCAGTGAGCCCTGAAGGCACAGGAAGGTATCTGAGTGGCTGCACACAAGAGTCAGGTTTGGGGAGGAATGAGGTAGTCCACCTAATGAAAGCTCTGTCCCCACATTGTTTTCCCCAGGAATCTGTTAGAGTCTTTGCTGTTCTTAGACTAGTGAGTGTGAGGGTTTGCCTTTTGTATTGACTAGGGTATAAGGTAAGACAATTTCCCAGGTCTTAATTTTTCTTTGAAAAAATCAATTAATTAAAGGAGCAAATCACACTTTGTAGAGGACCAATTTACATGCACAACATCATTAAAACAAGTCTCTTTAACAACGATTGACCACTAGTTCCTCTGAACAAATGATGGAGCTGGTATTCCTGAAACAGACCTATAGCACTAAGCTGGTGGCTGATACATCTGACCCACAGTGCACTCTGCCCTTCTGGAGGAAACTTACACATTAATGACTGGTGAGAATGACAAGAAATCAAGAATTGCTGGTCTCATTTCTTTGGAAAAGCACATTCCCTGGATAGTCCTTGATAACTCAGGAATACTGTGTTTTAGGAATTGTTTTAATCTATTGGTTTTGCTTGTCCCCACCCATCCCATCTCTGAGTTTCTAAGTTTTAACAGTTTGGTTCTAGAAAACATTTTGTCACTTGCAATGCTTAAAAGGGAGAACTGTACTAGTTGTATAATCTTCTGTCTCATTTATTCTCCTTATTCCTCATCATATTTTAGAATAATTATAAGGATATTGTTGATTACTTTTGCAATTTTAAAATTCCTCCTAATCTCATTTTCCCTCACCATCAAATTTTCCTGATTCAAAAATTTTTATAACACTGATATATTATATTGAATACACTGAATATATAAATTTATACAATAATAGCATAGATTGCTTACTTTATTTATTTTGGATGTAATTTTTTCTTATCAAGTATATTAGAGCCCTGCTGAGTGAGATAAATGATGCTGAAATGCTGCACTCACATTATATTCTAGTTTTCCTTATCAAAATTGACATTTAAAAAGACATAGAAATTCTTACTCTGCCCTCTGCTGGCAGCATCTGGATGCAAATGTTTCTTTCCTGCCTTTTCAACTTGGTATATAAATGGTACACATATAAGAGAAACTAACACATACTGAGTGCCATACTGAGCTCTGTGCTGGGCATCATGTAATTTAATCCCACAACAATTTGGTATGCTATTATAAAGAAATTGAAGATCATAGATGTCAGAATCAATATTCATATCCAAGGATGTCCATGTCCAAAGCCTACACTCATGCTCTTGTCTTGCACTAACTCCAATCCAATATCTTCAAAGAAAAAAATAGTGGGCTGGGGATGTGGCTCAAGCGGTAGCGCGCTCGCCTGGCATGCATGCAGCCCGGGTTCGATCCTCAGCACCACATACCAACAAAGATGTTGTGTCAGCCGAGAACTTAAATAAATAAATATTAAAAAAAAAAGAAAAAGAAAAAAATAGTCTTAAAAAACTCTGTATCGCATCTCTGATAACTATGTGCAGTCCAGAGCACAAGATCGTGTCACAAAGACCTGGCTTTAAACCATCCTTACCTCTTCCTGAGTTTCTCCCCAAGGACAAGTTATTTACCATTTCCAAACCTCAGCTATTTCATCTACTGCTCTCTATCAGGATAGTAATGGCCAACATTCAGCAGTTTGGTGAGAACTGAATGAGATAATTCATGTAAACCACCATGTTAACAACCAACATGTGGTGGGCCTGGTGACCATAATCTTGATGAAAACTATTGTGTTTGTAAAACTTAGTTTGTTGGGCATGCTTTTGATTTCTGCCTTTTATGACTTCGCATAAAAGTTAAGCAATTTTTTTTTCCAGTGGAAAGGGGCCTCCTGGGCATCCTATTGAGCTCACATTGGAAACTTTCTTCCTCCATGAGGCTAGTGTATGAGAATTACCTTTGATTTCATTAAAGACTTGGATTGAAATGAGAATTTGATCCCTGGACCTTCATTTCTATATAGTATTCTACTCAAAGTGAGTTTTGACATGTAACTCTCAGTAAACAAACATATTCAATGGTTTATTTAAGATTTGGTCACTTAATTCCATTTGATACCAAATCATACAAATTCAATGTCAATGTTGCTGCCTAAAAGGACCTTCCCATGCTTGAAAGGTATTACCTTCAAATAAAAATGTTTTTAATGAAGGAAACAATATGGTATAGGGTGTTTGTGGGGATGACAAAAATATTTTTAAAATGCTTCAGAAACTCATGAAAAATAAATGACACAATTTAAAAAATTCCACAATGCTGGCAAAAATGTGGCGAGACAGGAATCTTTAAATAATACCCATGAGTCTGCAAGTTGGCCTGGTTTTTGGAAAGCAATTTGGTAATGTGTAAAAAGAATTTTAAAGATGTTCATACATGTTGAACTTTCACTTTCAGAAATCTGTCCTAAAGAAGGACACAAGCCAAGCCATAGCTAAGAGATTTTCATCACAAAAGTGCTGATGACTAAAAGGTTCGAAGCAACTTTTTCTAAGACTGAAGTTTCTACAGTGAAGGGGGATTACCTATAAAAATTTCACTATCTATACTAAAATGAACTGCAATATAGCCATTAGTAATATTGCAGGCTGCATGTGTATCTCAGTGGTAAAGTGCAGATTTTTTTTTTTTTTTTTTTTTTTTTTTTTTTTACAAGTGAGGCACTGGATTCAATCCTTAGCAGGAAAAAAATCCACCCAGCCAAACAACATAAACCATTGGTGTGGGAGATAACTCAGGAAGATGCTCATAATACAGTGATGGGTGAAAAATAAAAACCCAAGCTCCAAACCATACTAAAAACTATTTCTCTGTCGTGCTGTCTCTGACTTTATGTCTCTATCTGTATTCAAATTATAAACATATGCATTGCATTATAAATACAATGTTCCCTTCTCATATTATTTTCCTTCTTCAAAATGTAACAGGATTTTCTGTGTCATTCCAGAGCTATTTCTTGTCCCTATTTTTAGAATAAACAGGAATGTGTATACTTAATTAAAACATCACAACAGTTAGAAAGAAGCCATCTAGTGTCCATGTTTCCTTTATAAGCCATTGAGCTAAATAAGAAAAAAATCTTGATAACCAACAGAAGTATGAATCCAATAGTTATGGCAGGGTGTATATTTCTAATGCACAATTAATACTGTGACATCATTCTTTCCTGGAATGTTTTTGTGTGTGTTCCCCCAAATCCACTTCTCTATATGATTTCAGTTCTCACTATCATCTTAAAAAAAGTCAAATATTCCTTCAATACTATATCATAGTACAGGTTGAGTATCCTTTATACAAAATACTTGGGATTACAAGTGTTTAGGATTTCAGATTTGGGGGAATTTATTTGTTTATTTGGGATCACACCATTAACAGTGAAAAAATAGTGTGTTTGGGGTAACTGAGCAGAACAGGAGCAAGCAGAGGATGCCTGTATCAGCATAAACCCAAGCAACAGCAACAGCATCTGTGTTTCCATGGCTACCCATCAATGAGCTCAGGTGTGGAATTTTCCACTTGTGGCGTCATGTTGACTCTCAAAAAGTTTCAGATATTGGAGCGTTTCACATTTTCTGATTAGGGGTACTCAACCTGTATTTTAATTTGATGGTGCTTTTATTGATTTATTTATTGTCTTTTCAGCCTTGAGTTACATCTGACAGAATGTACATATTTAAAGAATGTAATTCGATAAATGATCATACACCTTTCATATTACTTGTTTACTGTTATAAAATAAATTATGCCAAAAATTTAGTGGTTTCCAACAAGTATTTTCCATTTTACTTTTTGGGTGTGTGGATCAGAAATTTGGGAGTGGCTTAACTGGGTGGTTCAGGCTCAGGACTCATCAAGAGGTTCCTGCCAGGATATGGGGATGGGGGCTGTGCACACCTTAAGGTTTAAATAAGGGAAGGGGATCCATTGTCAAGATGGGTCCTGCTCATGGTTTCTGGCAGGCCTCAGAATTTTACTTGCTGTTCATAGGAAGCCTTAAATAGCTTAAAAGTCCCAGCAACTTAGTAGCTAGTTTCCCCCAGGGTGAGTGATCCAAGAGAGAATAAACAAGAGGAAACTGAAGTGTCTTTTGTGACTTAGCCTCTCAAGGCTATCACCACTTCCTCTTTATTCTATTACTTTGTTTATGCTAGAACAAAGTCATGAGGTTCAGCCTGCAGTGAAGGCTGAAGAGGCTCTACTCCTTGAAGAAAATGATGTTGTTTTAGTCACCTATTTCACTGATGGGACTTAAAGACCTGACCAGAACAATCACAGAAGAGGAAAAGTTTATATAAGGGCTGACTGTTTGAGAGGTCTCAGTCCATATACAGACAGCTCCATCATGGAGGAAGAGTATGGCAGAGGGAAGCAGCTCCCATGATGATCAGAAGGCAGAGACAGAGGTCTCCACTTGCCAGATTGAATATATACCTCAAAGCCAAGCCTCCAATTGCCACCTCCTCCAGCCATACTCTACCACTTCAGTTATCATTCAGTTAACCCCCATCAGGGGATCAATTCACTGATTGAGTTAAGACTCTCACAATCCAATCATTTCTCCCCTGGACCTTCATGCATTGACTCACATGTGAGCTTTTGGAGGATACCCTTATACCTAAACCATAACAGATGCTAAAAAGGTAAGAATATATTTTAAAACAACTTCATGAGTAAGACCAGCAATATTTCATGATAATAAATGTATCCTATATTGATTAAGTTCTAAGCCAAACTAGTTTATATAACTTGGGGGAGAAAAATCCAAGGATGCAACATGACTGGGTACAATGAGGAAAAATGTGTTACTCCATGTGTCAATGGAGCAGGTTTCCGAATGTGGCCATAGATGATGTATTTTGGATTTGCCTGTGGTGGTTGTTTAAACCACAGATTCCTGTGTCTTCTGCATTCAGATCCTCAGGAAATAAATATGCCTCACTAACAAGCTTCTTGGGTGATATTTTTTTCCATAAACATTTGAGAACCACGGGCACAGTGGTTAGGAATGTAGACTTTGGGTATCTGTGTTGAAATCTTACCTCTTTTATGTAACTCTGAATGCAGGGAATTTTGGACTTTCTGTTTCTGCAGATTCCCCAGTATCTAGAACTGTGCCCCCAAAATATTTGTAGAGTGAATGAATAAGCAAAGGAAATTATTGGATTTTTCCCAAGTTTCTTAGCAAAAAAAATGTGATTTCTCACTTTAGTGCTATGGTAATAACTGAGTGAGCTCATGTGTACAATAGGCACTACAGTGTCCATAACCCATGACAGTTCATAGAGCCTGTGGGAGGGAATTAACACTGATGTTGCTATGGTTATCACCAAAGTGGTTCTGACATCAGCAAGGATGGAGAAAACTTTTTGTTTTCAGAGAAACTCATTCATTGGAAAATGTACTCTTGATTTGCTTACTGGGTGAGCATTCTGAGGTAAGGACATATTTTCAAAATTTATGAGAAAATCATCTTTCTTTAGAAAGTCCAAGTTTTTAAGTGAGTCTATGAGAGAGTCAAAGGAAATAGAATTTAAATGCATCCTTTTGTTTATTCTTTTCTATATCTTTTTCTCTTCCCAATATAAGGAATTTTGATTTTTATGAAAAGAAAAGTTTATATTTTGGCTGGTTTCAAGCATAAAGGATGTGCCAACTACTCCTCTTTGAATGAGAAGATGAGAGATATAAAACACACCTAACCTCCAAAGAAAATACTGGAGATACCACAAAACTGCACTCAGTTTCAGTGGTCAAATTGTGGAGTGACTTTAGCATGGTCTGAATATTGGACAGTTTACATTTTAAATCCCAAAGTAGGATTGTTTATACTAAGATCATTTTATTCATGAGCATGACATGGAGATAGAATGTAACTGATGATTAATAAACCCCAAAGGGTTGTTGTTACACTTTTAATATCACACTGTCCTTGGAAGAGTCTTGTCTTTCAACCAACAATACAAGAAAAATATTCTAGACCTTTACAGTTTAAGGTCAGATATGTGTGAGAAACATTGAAGGGCCTTTTTTTTCCTTTATTAAATTATTTACTTATTCTAATTTGTTATACACGATGGCAGAACGCAATTCATTTTATGTTATACATATAAAGCACAATTTTTCAAGTCACTGGTTGTACACAAAGTATTTTCACACCATTCGTGTCTTCATACATGTACTTAGGGTAATGACGTCTAACTGATTCCACTGTCTTTCCTACTCCCCCCTCCCTCCCCTTTGCCCTATCTAAAGTTCCTCCATTCCTCCCATGCTCTATCCCCCCGCCACAACCCCCATCGCTATTATGAGTCAGCATCCTCATATCATATAAAACACTCAGCCTTTGGTTTGGGGCTGTTGGCTTTCTTCACTTAGCATTATATTCTCCAACTCCATCCATTTACCTGCAAATGTCATGATTTTAATTCTCTTTTAATACTGAGTAATGTTCTATTTGTAAATATACCAAAGTTTCCCTATCCATTCATCTACTGAAGGGCATCTGGGTGGTTCCACAGTTTAGCTATTGTGAATTGTGCTGCTATAAACATTGATGTGGCTGTGTCCCTGTAGTATGCTGTTTTTAAGTCATTTGGGTACAAACTGAGAAGTGGGATAGCCCGGTCAAATGGTGGCTCCATTCCAAGTTTTTTAAGGAATATCCATACTGCTTTCCATATTGGTTGCACCAATTTGCAGTCCCACCAGCAATGTATGAGTGTGCCTTTTCCGCCACATCCTTGCCAACACTTATTATTGTTTGTATTCTTGATAGTTTCCACTCTGACTGGAGTGAGATGAAATCTTAAAGTAGTTTTGATTTGCACTTCTCTAATTGCTAAAGATATTGAACATTTTTTATATGTATGTTGATTGATTGTATATCCTCTTCTGAAAAGGCCTTTTATAGAGAGTCATAGTATTCTAGGAGGCTATTAAGTAAAGCGCTCTCAGGAAATGCATAAGCAGGCCTTCAGAGTAGTATTTTAAACTACAGAGAAATGGAATGTTCTAGGTCCTTTCTTTAGGTCCTTTTCAGTTTTTGATAACATAGTTTTAAAAATCATAAGAGTGTTTTTTGTCAAAACTCTATTTGTAGTTGTAGAGTTTTAATTTGTGGTACCTGAGAATCTAATGCAATTTATAAGATGTACCATAGCTCTTTTAAGACAGCTTTTGACTTCTAGGTAATTTGTTCAAATCTCCATCAGAATGAAATACTCTCTTCTTGCCTCCTGTGAGAGACACACTTACCTATCCAAGCCCAATGAATGGAGTAAGAGACACAGGTACAGCAAAAAGTGAGGCTTTACTTTAATGACAGTCTTGTAAGGTAGGTGCCTGGTGCTCAGGAACACATAGATTGGGTACAGCCTTTTACCCCCTAAAGTGCAAGGTCCCTCCCTGTGTTTCTCCTTGGCTGAGTATTATGGGGTGTACAGTCTTCCTGAACATCGCCTAGGTTTTACTGTCCCCTATTGGGTTATTTAAATAAATATACCTTTAGTTGTCCCCTTGGATTGAGTGGCTTTTGGCATATACACAGTTTATTTTTGTTGGTCAGGAGTGTGTGTGTGTGGGGGGGGGCGTGTTCTTCTCACCTGTTTGTCAAAAGGGGCTGTGAATTTTTAAACTCTGCTTGTAGTTTTCCGTTCTTCTCTCTCCTCAACCACCTTGTTACATCCTAGGTAATTTTACATGTAAAGCTAAATATTGTATTGGGAAAATGGACCACTGGGATTTTCTATTTCTCACACTCCCGTCCTGACTTCCCCTATAGCTCAAACATCAACAGATGGTCTCTTGTGAATGTCATCTTTTCATTGCATGGCTATGGTTATGCCAGTTTCCAAAATTTCCATCATCAATACCACTCTTGCCTCCAAAGTTCTATTTTAAATGTCCTTTTAATTTCAGCTTGCTCTCTCCATTAGGTGACTCCTGTCTTTTGGCCTTTCTGTTCTATGAATAGAGGCAAGGACAAAAAGATGTTGAGGGAAATGCTAATTTATTCTTGTTCTAAAGTAATGTAGGCTGCTGGGTATACATCACACCTGGCACATCCAAATGAGGAAAAAAAAAGTATAAAGGAGTATTCACCAACTTTGAGAAACTCGAGATTACCTTCCCCTTTCCAGCAAACAGCCAGAAAATGGGTGAGAATCTGACCCCTCAGCTCAGTTGGGCTTGCCACCACTCAACAGACTATTTCTGGTTTCTGTTACATTAACTATGTATGCATATGAGGGAATCCTTTTCTTGGTTAGTTTGTAAATTATAATAAAGACAATTTTCAAGTATTGATTACAGTATAAAACTCAAAAAAGATAGCTGTTGTTGATTTCAGAATTAGTGCTTGTTGGAAACTGTGCAACAGATCAGTGAAAATATTAGGACAGGAATAAATCAAGACAACTGCATAGATAGTCTTCATAAAGTGAATGGGGAAGAATAAGCTGTAGTAGAAATGGGACAATTGGGCTTGAGTGGAGATCATATTGATTTTTTTTCTCATGTCTTTAAACTCCATCTTTATTGGATTTTTCTTTGACATATAATATGCAAGTCTCCTATTGGGAAATTAAATAATTTTGACAATCCCCATTCAAAAATTCTCTCTTCTACATTTTGTCTGAAAGAATGCCTTGTTCCCTTTGCTTATTACTATTTGCTTTTCCACCTAGTACTGTTCTTGTTCTCCTTCTCCCTCTAAAACTGTTCCTGTCAAGTTGACTGGTATTCATACCACTTTATAGCATATAAAAATTTAGATGACTTCTTCCTCAGAATTTTGATGTCTCTTGGCTTCTTCTGTCTCACTCTCCCTTAATTCTATGTCCATCTCTTTGATCAATTGCCTCAGTCAATTTTTTTTTTTATTTCTAAGAGTATAGTACAACAGACTGGGTAAGCTAGAAAAAAGAGAAGTTTGGAGTCCATGGTTGGAAAGGGGCATCTGGTGATGGCCTTCTTGCTATTGTAGTCCCAAGTTGACACAGGGCTTCACGTGGCAAGAAGCAGGGAGTAGCCACATATCTCTAGTTTCTCTACTCATAAGTTACCAGCATGCAAAAATGGGGACTCCAGGCTCATGATCTAGTGTAATCAAAGTCACCCCCAAAGGTTCCATCTCTGAATAGCATAGCTGAATTAAGTTTTCATCTTTTTAATGCCTCACAACATGAGTTTCAAAGGGGACCCACCATAGTCATACCACAGTGCTATTCCATTTTCAAGGCTCCTGTGAGAGTTTGCCTTCCTCAGACACCTACACATGAACAGCACCCTAGCTCCTAGTTGGCTCTTTTATTATGTGAAACAGTCTCCTGTGTACCACTTTCTCCACTCCCAGAATTTCAATTATCATCATAAACACAGAAGCTTGTGTTTAACCTCTATCTGCAGTAATCAAATTATATTGTAATTGGTAGGTTGTTGTTTTGAAATATTAACCCAGATTTTCCTCTAACATCCACCTTCCATGTATTTCCCATACCCTTTGCATTTCTTCCATTTAGTTAGCAAAATTGCTTTAATAGAGAAGTAATGCATTGCATAGAGAATATATATAACTAATAGTTGAAGTTGTTTGTGAATTCAATTAAAAATCGTATGTAAAGGATAGAGGGGATTAATAACCAATTAGGAGGAAAAGATGAAGAGTTAGTTTCTGCCAGACTAAAGATTCTTTGGACTAGGTGAGTGAGTAAGGGGTGTAAAGTTGAAGGAGAAATAATAGAAGAGGTAGAGTGTGCCTGGGAGCTATTCAAAGGCCAGAGCCAGACAGAAGTGGACCCTCAGGTATCTCAAAAGTACTAGTGGGTCTGTTGTGGTGTGACTGGATTGGTAACTGTCCTGAGGTCTATGATCAAGGACATTGCGTCCTGTTTATCACTGCATCAAGTGCCATGCATTAAGTGGTGTGTGCCCATTCATCTCATCCTTGCGTTGCTCCTGGTGACTGCTCCTCTTCTAGATTGTGCCAATAGGTTGCAAAGTTATCATCAGACTTCTGGAATAGGAACATGCAATCTTCAGGTAGCCAAGATGACTTTTTAATACTCTTTGAAGCTTTTCTCGATTCTACCAACAAGGCCTTTGTAACTCTAGAACATAGTCAGGTCACATCAAAAGTTACCCACCTTCCAAGATTGCAAGTATTGGACATTCCTCTTACACTTCCTTCCAAATTCACATATTGGATACTCAGAGCCCTAAATGAAAGTGTACTATTTCTGTCTCTAGTTCAAGCTTTATGTTGTACCTAGGCTGCTGATGAAGTGAAAATAGGCATCCGCAGACCAAAAATAACATGCATTGAAGGAGATAAAAAAAAATTAATCCAACTGAAGCTGAGAAATGCAGGAATATAGTCTCTTAGATATTTATTGTAGTTTTCAAAAAATAAAACAAGATAAACTCAAAGAACAAAAACCACTTTCCACACAGAATTCACATACAAACTGAATACCTAATAGAGCACATACCATTTTTTACACAATTAATTTCAATAAAGATAATTAAAACTTCACAATGTGAATACACTTTATAGCTTTAAACCCAGACAAGTGCTCCTGTGGACACATGAAGTCACAATATTTGCTATGCAGCAGTAGTTTTCAACTAAACATCACGATCACTATACGAAAGCGTTAAGCTGTTGTCACTATTTTCTCAAGAAGAGTTCCACAGTGCAGTCACTGCGAAGGAGCCAAAAGTGCCCGTGTACAAAGGAGGGTTTTTAATCTGTGCATTTCTCAATTCCTTTTACAGGAAACATGGAGCTACAGAAAAATCTCTGGGTCACATCTGCCTGGGTGACATTAGGTTAAACAATGTCTCATGGTTCTGGGCTTTGGCAAATGTCTAAATTAATGATTCTAATGTGGCTTTAAAGCAACTTGGATTTTGTGGCTGAGCGTGAGGCTGTTCCGGACAGAGGAATATGGGAAAGGACATTTTTGTCTTCCTCATGGAGACAGAAAGACAAGGAGCTAAACTGGGGTCACTTGAGGTTTTTCAAAGGGTCACTTTGAAGAAAACAATCATCTATAGCTGCCAGCTCTGCCACACTTCCGTTCAAAGGGACTACACTATGGTCTTTGCCACTCAGTAGCCTGGCACAATCTCCTCACTATTTAATTTCTTTTTCTGGGATCATATCTGACCTCCTCCATGAAGCTACTCTTGACTCTTCCAGTTCCTTAAGGTCCCCATTCTCTGTGCTCTTGACATAACTGAGCACTTAGATTATATCTTGCACTTTTTTCTCCTCATTCTCATTAGGGACAGGAGCCATACCTCTTCCATGGTTGATTCCTACAGTACTGAGTATGTGGCATTTAATAACATGTGACAATAAATGACACTTTAAACCACACCTTTAAATTTTCATTCTATTGTTGGCTAAAACACTTTTCTTTTTTCTCTTTATTTTTAAAATTTGGCACAAAGACAACATTGGTTTCCCTGTTTTGCCCATGTTTATTTGATTTTTTTTTAGTGGGTTTTGAGAGCTAAATGCAACTTTCAATCACAGTTAAGTTTAGTCCACATATTGACCACATAGTCCAAAGCCATTTAATGTGACTGACACATCCTCACCTGTCAGTTCCTAGTCAAGTGATATAGGGAGAACAGAAGCCTTTTTAACATGTATGGACAGACATGACCATCTAGAACCAACTGTACTCCATTATTGTTTAATGAGTAAGTTGTAACTTATTTTTATTCCTAAGGATATCATGGTTTACCCAGCTAACTAAATGAGAAAAAAAAGTACAATATTAAAAAGAGGCATTACCTTAAAAATTGAAATGGCAACTAAGAGTTTAAAGTTGTTGATCTAAATTAACATTCATATACATAAATATTTGTAGCTTTTAGTAATCCAGCAACTGAGCTTAATTTCTTAATTTTATGTCTCTGTGAAGTTTCAGGCCACCAAATTTGGGATTAACCAAGGGGGTATGAGGATGAATATATGAGTTCATGAAGACATACCAAAGTGATATAAGGATACTGGCATTTCTCCTATATCACCAATGTGGACAACTGAGAATTGAAAGTGAATATAACATCAGCTATAATCTAAAAAGACAGTGGTGTGTTAAGAGTTCCCAGAGTTGACAGTATCCAAGTTGTAAACAAAGTAAAATGTTGAGTAACAATAAAACATACATACAAATTCAAGAGTGAAAATTCTTAGTAGACATGACAGGTGATCAACCTTTCTGAAAAGAGAAATAGTCACTTCTTTATGCACATATTTCCCCATAGTATCTAAATTAGTTGCTTAATACACTCTTACAAGAGGCTTAAGAAGAATTCTGGATTATCAAAGGAATGCTTTTATAAAATAAACTCACAATTATTCTGTTTTGAAAATAAAATCCACAGTTCCAAAAGGTAAAATTGACATGTATTTGCAGATACTAAACATTTGGTCTTATAGGAAAAGAAGTACTTTGAAGTAGGCACAGAGGAGTTTCACATGACACCAATAAGATATTTACTGTATAAATTGCACCACTAGACAAATACTGCTACAAGAAATCATTTGAATAAGCATACAGCCATCAAAGCATCTCACACATTCATTAGAATTCACTTTTGCACACTAGTTTATATACACTGAGTAAGTCATTAAATATTGCACTTATTGGCCCATGAACCCTCAATTCTGAGGTGTTGAAAAATAGAAAACAAATCTATTTTTAGAACATATTTCATGCAACATTTAAGACATTTCAGTTCTACAAACACCATTAAATAGTTGTACATTTGGACAGTCCAACTGTATCACATCACATCTGACATTAACAATATATCACAGGAATTACAGGACAGTCTTCATTCAGCACACTGCCTATGGATGATGAGACAATGCATGAGAATCGTCATATTGACACAGCAAACATCCCCAAACTTCACTTTGACAAGGAGGAATATGGAATCACTAGTCAGATGTAAGTCATGCTCACGTCCCTGAAAGGCCAGGTGTCTATGTGGCTCATGTACCATTTGTGTCTATAAGAATAGCACTCATGAACTTTAAGTGATCCTTGGCCCCAAATAACATTAATATAAAAATATATCCATTAAGCAATAGTTACAGCCAACTCTCAATTGTCCACAATGAAATTACAAACACAGATGAATGAAATACACAGGTAACCCCCCAGCCTCAGTTTAGCTAGTAATGACTGGTTGAAACTCCACCAATAACAGCTGCAGATAGGAGATAGATGGTGAAATCTGAGTCTCACTTACTATTCTTAGTCCTCTCAGTCTCTGAGGATAATGCTTTTAAAACCCTGAAACAAACACAAATCAGGAAGTACAAAATAAAAACGTGAATAAAAAGGTTCTAGATGATCTGATCTGACAACCCAAGCTATCTGTGGGATTTTTGAAAGAATTCATTTCTGTTACTAGAATGTTTGCCGAAAGCATTCTCTCTCCACCCTCTGTTTAATGGGAATTCTTTCTTCACAAGGACACACAGACTCATCAAATCAGTGTGAAGGATCTGTTTCATGGGCCTTTAAAAACAAGATGTGAGCTACAGTTGGCACTTAGCAAACACCCACTTTTCCCCTAGCACTCAGAAAGCACCATGGATGGAATTTTCCCTTCGCTAAAAAAGTATCAGGGTTGTAAGTGTGTGTTGGGAGGGGCAGCAATGTGTGTAGCCCAGGAGAAACTATTTCAATCTACCAAAGGGAAATATCATTTGGCTAGAGTCTCAAGCATTTGTAGAAATATTTAAAAATACATTTATTTATGAAATACCAATAATGATAAGTAGCTACATTTTAGATAAATTTCCCAACCTGTTTTTGCCTCCTTAAGGAATACTGTATTTCTAGTACCTTGAGCCCTTTAGGAGTAGTGTAGGGGTGAGTGTAGGGGTGAAGATAATTAAGATGAGGGGAAGATTATGGTCATAAACACTATCTTTAGCCTAATTTGTTCCAGCGAATTCTAGGGTATAAAACAGGTTTATATCTGTAACAGACTTTGGTCAAAATTTCATCTAAAATGTAAAGAACTTGAAAAAGTTGACACTGATGTTAAAAGGCTTAGTATATCAGCAAGATTTCACCATTACTACCAAACTACTAATGCACAGGTAGGACTCTCAAATAGGCAGAGCTGAGCAGAGCAGTAGATCATTTTTCTGGGCATGATTAGAAAGATCACCTGGGTCTAGCTGCTCATGTGGCACCCTGACAGAGCACACAGTGAGTGTACACACAAAGGAACAGAGTTCCTGTCACGCAATCAGTGACTGAGAGACAAAGGGCTCCTTAGACAGGCCAGCTCCCAAGTCTGTTTCCCTAAAAATACCTGATTGAACACTCTAACTGTACTATGAGGATTATTAACAAACACACTAATTTTTGGTCTAGAAAGATTTCAGTCATGACTTTAAATGAAGATGTACATCACAGTTTTTCTCATGCAGCTGCTACCTCAGCTTGCTACTGCTTGGTAGGGTGGATACATTGCTGTTACAGTCCCACAAATGCCACACAGTAAATTAAGATTGTAGGACATCCTCAACCATGCACTAAGATAGATGTTAGATAAAGCAGATCACAATGAACCACTGATTATCAACTATGACAGTCCAAGATTAATGTTGTTTTATGAAAGTTTAGTTAATAGTGGAATGCATTACCTTTAAAAAAAAGAACTGTATACCTGAAAATCTGTCAGCATAGTGTAGTTAAAATTGCAAGTTTAATCCATCACATAAAAAATATCTAATGTGCTAAATCAACAAAATGTATATAATTAATCTGGGTAGGCATTATGTAGGTGAAATATATATTTGTCTTAAATAGTGTAAGTTGTAATTTTGTAATTTATATTTCACATATATCATCACATGCTGTACCTTTCTGATAAAACTGAAGGGCATCATCAAAGTTTGTTTTCCAAATAAAAATCCTAGCACTTATATACTAGGCATCAAAGGAATATTGACTCTCAACTGAACCTAAGGAGGAGTTATGTCTTTTAATCATTAGAAGTTCATCAGGCCAGTAGTAGTTGTCCATAGGGGTGGTGGTAGCCTCTAGGAACTGACTCACCATCCTGAAGTAATTCTAATCAGTCTGTAGATGTGATGCTAATGGTTAAACAGCATCACAGGCCTTAGGAAACCTCCTACACCTTCCATTCATTTTCTGAAAGGCTGAAATGCAGATTCACTCCAGGGATGGTTAATTTTAAATGAAATAATTTCCAGTCCAATTTCTTAACTGTATTAGGAAAATAAAGGGATGTACAATACCAATGCTCTTAGAAGCATCTTCCTGAAGCAATTGAGAGTTATTCCTAACTGTATTTTGAGGTGTGGAGAATGGCCAAGTGATGAAAAAAGGAAGAGAAATTTAGACTTGAAATACTAATTTAATTGCCTCAAAGATGAAAAGAGAAGATGTCTAAGGTTTACAATCTAACACAAGTGCATACTTTTAAAGATACCCTGTTCTTTTAAGTACAAATTTAATTATGCAAGGTAAAAATTTGATTAGGCATTGGTAAAAATGACTTGTAGATATTTGGGCTGTGGGCAGATGTAGGTATAGCATGTGAGAACGTGTGTACATATGTGTAGTGGCCAAATGGTTGAAAAACCTTGGCACTATAGAACTATAATTATAAACAGTATAGCTTGATATCAATAGAAGCTCACCAAGTTAACCCTGGGTTGGTTGTTCTATCTGCCAAATTTGATTTTAAAAACCAGGATATCTTGATGAGATTAGGAATAGAGAATATTCACTCTTCTTGGCATGTGTTACAGCAGGGATATGGGTATTCCGTTTTTGAGTTCTGTAACATTCTTTTGTAGAAAATTTTCATTGAATTATTTGCAATGAAATTCACAACAGGGTGGCAATTACAGAATTAAGAATAAATGCAGAACTCTTCACTTCCATTAGGGTTTCGAAGATAGAAATTGTGGGATAAACCTTGGCAAGAACACCAGGGGAACTATTGGATCACTCTCCCCTGACTGGGACAGTGGTCCAACTTTGGAATGTTTGACACTGTGTAAGTGAACACTTTGTTTAGGCTTCCCCATTAAAATCTAATAAAATATTAATGTTTTCTTGTCTTCACTCTTACAGAATGTGAGAGTGGAAATTTATTACCAATTAGTGGAACTGAAACCAAGAAAGATTAAAAAAAAGAGCATGGATAAAACCCCAAATGCTCTTTTCCATTATTTTTTACCTTTTAAGTTACTGATAATGTGTGTGACTTAGTTCCCTGACTTGTAGGCATTTTATTCTCCAGAGATATCTTTCGATACATGCATATTTTCCTATCAGTACCCTTAACCAAAAAATGTGCACCCAATATTTTCATTCTCTGTTTTTGAAAAAAAGATTTAAAAAAATTCTTAACACAACCCCCTAAAAAAGAGAAAGTCAACCTAATGGAAGTGTCTTTCAGAATCTGTCAAGCACTGATCACTGCCCTCCCCAATTCCTAACTGTAAATAGTACTGGACTTTGACACAATGCCAAGTTCCTCAACAGGGTTCCACACAACACTGGAATCTGTTGTCTGTAATCTATACATTGGTTTCAGAAAATCTGGGGTAAAAGTCTGGATGTTCAAATGATTCCTTTCCTTTTTCAAATTGCTGTAGATCCAAAAGTTTCCTGGAATTTTCAGCTACAGAGTGTTCTCTAAGCAAAGTAAGCATGTTTAAAGACTTACACAATGGGGGTATGCTTTAGAATTACAAACACCCAGATTAAAAAACAGTCAAGAGGAAATCAGTCCTTCCTCAACTTAGGACCCATTGAAATGCTACTCAACAGCTTCTATATAGATAGAAGAACATAGCTGAAGTCTGAGCAGAAGGCAACGATTGGGGAAGCAACTCTATATCCTACAGGAATAGGAGCACTAACAAGGTTCAACCTAACTTCTACTCCAAATGTTGATGGTTCCAGAGAGTTGTGGTGGTGGTGGTGGTAGTACAGGAATGTGTGGTGGGGAGCAAGCCTCTAAGGAAGTGGCCTTGGAATTCTATAGCTACTCACACTCTTCTTGGTTAAAACACTTACTGCATAACTGGCTTCCAGTAGATACCTTTTCATCTGCTCAGTGCTCCTAAATATTCAGAAAGTTGGGTAGAATTAGTGGAAAGAGCCGTCCTGGGGAAGGATATTTGCTTATTTAAATATGTAAATTGATAAAACTGTTTAAATCTGGTTCCAGTCACGTTAATAGTAATGGCTTAGTAATGGCCTTAAAAACAATATTTCAATTTACTTATAGTCAATGGCCTCCTCCATTATGAATGAAAAATAGATACATTGTTTCTCGTGACATTGACCTGTGACATTGTCCCTAAAGAGTAAAATTTTCACTTGATTTTCAGTTAAGAGGAAAGCAAATTAAGTCCCCTGCCATCTCGCCCTGCTCACACATACACATTCAAGCAACTCCTTGTTCATCATCTCTACAAGTGAGTAGCATAGTTTGAATCCACGGCACGAAAGTCAGATGGTAATAAAATGGTAGTCTGAAATCCCAGCAGTATCTTAACTGAGAAGAAATTTGAAAAAAAAAAACAAAAAGAAATGAAACTTGAAGACAAGTAAATAACAAGTCACATGCAGGTAGCAGATGTTTATAGATGAATAGTCCTTACAAATTTAAGATCACATATTTGCCACATATTAACACAGTAAATCTCCCGAGATTTGAATGCATGAACGGGCCATTGACATCAAAGACTTCCTTCAAATAATTATTAGGCAGTATAAGTGAAGGCTAATAGACCATTTATGAATGCTGTTTCTTGGCAACCAGAGCCCCCTGGAGCTGCCTGTGTGCGAGGGGCACTAACAGCCACAGTTGGGCTGCGGAGGAGGAGGGGTTTCCTTGAGTCTTGTGTTCTGCTTTGCGGCAGTGATGGCTGGATCGGTCTCCAAACTCTCTGACATTTTGTCACAGATGATATCCACGAGGCGCTCAAATGTTTGCTTGACATTAATGTTATCCTTGGCACTTGTTTCAAAAAACTCAAACCCTGGAGGAAACACACAGGAACACAGCTTGGTCATTTACATTTCTGAAATTAAATGGGATTCGATTATAATTTTGAATTGTGAAAAAGTGATGGTGGGGCAGTAGTGGGGGTGGGTTTGATCTGGGTAAGAGATGACAAGTGGACATGAGCATCATTTCAGCCAAACTACCATCCTGCTACCCAAAGACCATGAATAAAAGAGTTATGATATAGAATTGGAGTATTTTATTTTTCCCCACTGATACATTCATGCTACCAGAGATAGCTGAATAGACTTTAAGAAGTATTCTTTTCCAAGAGTTAGTAATGGCATCATTAAGAATCCTATACACTGAGTCTGTCTTGGCTATCTCTTCCTCACAACCCTGGCCCACATGTGTCCGCTCCAACCTTTTCTAAAACAGGCATTATTTGGCATTTCCTTTTTCCCATATCCACATTCTACCAAAGGTATTCATTTTTATTTTTAATCAGCTTGAGGTTTAGAAAATATCTTGTGCATATTCTGTTGGGAAAGTGACTGCCAAGTTCTAACATAATTCAGATCTAACTTTTTCCACGCCTGCCCTGCTCTCCAGTGATGGGGTTGAGGGTGGCTTCCAGGAAATGCCCAGTATCTACTAGGACACAAGGTGGCACTAAAGAGTCATAGGATTTACCTTAAGCTTGCTTCAATCTCCTTTAGGAAATTTTTGAATAGCTAGCCCAACAGTGCTCCAGGGCTTTGTACACAGCGTCACATCTATCTGCTGGGCAGTGGTGTTTTCACAGGTTCAGTTATCTATAGGTAGCAATGGTTTTAAACCAATCACTTGGAAAGGACATTTGATAAATGTCAAATTAGTAGTGAAAATTGCATGAAGGTACAAAAACGCAAGGAGAGCTTCACTCTTTGACATGTCACTGTACCTGGGTAGAAACAGCCTTAGTATGCTGCTTTAAACAGTCTTATCACTCCATTGTTTGCATTCATGTTCCACTGGCGGAGCTTGCCAGTCAGTTGCCATGACAACTTCCCCACTAGGCCAGACAGAGATTGCTCTGGTCCATTCAGGGGATGTTGATTTAGGATGTATTGGGCTGAACACAGAAAGGCTTTCTAATCCACTCTGAATTTTACACCTATAAATCCTCTGGTTACATCTGGCCCTATCTCAGAGGAGCCACATGGATTCCAAATGATTAAATCAGGTGATTTCATTCCAGCTCTTGGGACTAAAGGGAGAAAGAACAGACTGATACTTTGCATCTGTGTCAAAATCTCTCAGATAACCCAGAAATATTTATTTTATTAACTAGCATAGAGCAGGACAGAAAAATAAAACAATTTGCATGAGTTAAAATTTCTAATTATGATAATATTTGATTAGATGACCAAAAGGAGCTTGAATTTCACTAGTTACTCTATTGTTAAAATACAAATGAATATTTGGCAGGATTTGGGCTGAAAAAATGAGTAGACCCAGGTTCTATAAAATAGAAGTGGATATATCAAATTGTCTTTGGCTTCTCTCTTTCATTTTGTCTCTTTGGTGAATGATTATGCAGTTCTATTTGTTATGCCCTTCTTTATCTGTGGATATAGCCGTCTGGTATCAACCGAGCTCTCTTAGCTAATGTTTGTACAATTGGGCTAGAACATTCACCTTTCAACAACGGCACCTAGATTTGGAGGAGGGCAAGTATGGATCTAAGCAATATCTTTGTTGCTTAGGTTTCAGAACTATTTGCATCCTTCTTGTGATTTTCCCAGTACTAATGTGTCCAAGGAAGAGAATGACACACATTTCCCCAGTATGCTTGAGCAGGAGATGGTAACAAGTCTTGATTATCAGCCCAAACATTTTGGTACTCCCAATCCCAACACTTCCTCCCTTTGAGACTATGAGCAAGTCACATTTTTGATCTCTACTTGTTTTATTAATGACACTTGCCTTACCTATGTTACAGGGTTATTATGAGACTAAAATAAGAAAATGTGAGCTCAAGTTCCAAGCAAACTGAAACAATAACAACAATGGTAATAATAAAACAACATTGATTGAGTGACCACTGCCTTGTAGATACTATCCAAAGCACTTATTTCCTCCAATTTACTGATAAGGAAATGAAGGAAAACAAATGGCTAGGCAATTTGTTAAAACCTTTCCTAGCTCAGCTGGAAAGCGGCAGAGCTGAAATGTGAAAGGATTAACTCCCTCTTCTCCAGATACCCTCCATAAGTCAGCTACTGTTTGGTTCCATTTAAATTTTAAGTTCTACCTTAATTAATAATTGCAAAGTACATTATGAATTTTCACCAATTTAAACAATTAGAACATGATTAAATAGATTTAACACTGTCAGTGCACCAAATGAAACAATCTTTCTTAATCATTTAAAAGGTTCTCTGTATCTTGTACTACTTAAGATGATCTATGAAGCTAGTCATTATGACAGCTGTCTCTCTTCAGAAGTACAGAATTATAGTTATAAAAGTTTCTGGAAATGAGAGTGTTTCTCACTGACCAATAGCATAAGTTGTTCATAGATTGAGATATTAAAAACATATCAGCATTAAATTTACAATCTATATTCATCATTCAGTTGTTTAGATTCAGGGAAAATAGGAGTTTACCATGCAGTTCACAATTCTTTTCACAGGTGAATCAGAGTCTTCTTTTAGTCACTTATGTGGGAGGCCATTCATGCTCCATACCTAAGTTGTTTGCATGAGTGTTTGAGATGCATGGCCTAAATCATGACCACAAATCCAAACACTCCAGTCTTTCTTCTTCAACTAATTTGTTGGATTTCATGGATATTGTCTCTTCCAGTCAGTATCTCAGTATTTCAAGTTTAACAAATAGTAACATAAGCTTTCTAGGAGTTTCTCAGAAATCTTTACCCTCCATTCGTAAATACTAACATTAATGGCAAGCTAGCACATCATTCAATGATGCTTCCGAAACAGAGGCTTATAAAACTCTGAAGATTACTTCCAATTTACAGGGTTGGGAAGTATGGTTCAGCAAGATCAAATAAGTAGCCCAAGGTCACATAGCCAGCTGGCTGTCAGTCCATCAAAGATCTCCTGGTAAATAGGTTACTGATTTAGCTTCCAGCCTTGGACACCTGTCCCTGACTACATCATCTGCTAGTAATAATTTCAGCACACATATGTCTTCATCAACTCATCAGTGAACACTTTCATTCAGCTCAATTATGGAAACTCTGATCATCCTTTCTTGCTCCTCCTGTATCATAACCTTCCTAAAAATCTCTCTGGCAGAGATGACATTGATTCTGAGTTGGATGAGCATTGCTCTGTGGTCTGGCATATCTCTGCTTTAGGCTTCCTTATGACTGTTTCTAAAACGATGGTTCCTGCACTTTCCAAAAGTCATTACAGGCACAGTGGGATACTATAGATGACCTCTTTTGCTTTAGGTCTTCTTGGTGTTACGAGGCAGACTGAAGCTTGCAGAGATTTTGTTTGGAAAAATGTGTGAGCTAGGCAAAGGAAGAAGCACAAAGTCAATTTGTGTCTTAACTTTTTATGTGTGTGTGTGTGTGTGTGTGTGTGTGTGTGTGTGTGTGTGTATTGCTGGAGATCAAACCCAGGGGCTCATGCATGCCCAGAAAGCACTGTACCACTGAGTGACCTCTCCAGCCCTGTGCCCACTTTTGATATGCAAGTCATTGAAAGAAACAGCAGAGAGAAGGTGTGAACCAGATTTCACTCAAAGGCCCAAGTGGTGTGATCCTATGCCCTGACTTCCTAGGGTTGGAGCCACACCCTGCATTAGAAACACCTAAAATGCTTAAAAACTTCTAAACTCCACCCCAGACATCCTGACATGGAATCAAGGTTATGGGAATGGGTCTTCAGATGATGCATAACAGTCTGCTTAGGTTTCTTACACATATATAAAAAAGTTAAGATTCACTCTCCTCTGTGAACCCATTCTCATAGCAGCATGATTGGTAATGGCCAAAAGGTAGAACTATCCTATGAATGGATAAATAGAATGTGTCATCTGACACAATGAAATATAATTTCACCTTCAAAGGACAGAAATTTTGACATATACTATGATATAAATGAATCTTAAGAACACTACAGTAAGTGAAATAAGCTAATCACAAAAAGTTCCACTTATAGGAGGTATGTTGAGTAGTTAAACTCACAGAGACAGAAAGTTGAGTCCCCAAGAGACTGGGGGTAGGGTAAATGGGGTGCTGTTTAACAGATACAAAGTTTCAGTTTTGCAACATGAAGAGTTCTGGAGATTGGCTGCACCACAATGTGAATGTGCTCAATGCTCTTGAACTGTACACTTAGAATGATTAAGAAAGTACATTTTATGTTTTATATATATATAAAACATATATTGTATATATATATATATTCTACCACAATTTTTTAAAAAAAGATTCACTATCCACATACACTGCTGGAGGAAACTTTAAAATTATAAAGCCTCTTTTGTTTCTCATATGATTAAACAAGTAATTGACCCAGCAACTCCACAGTTACACACTCAAGATGAATGAGCACACATGTCCACATAAAATCTCATACACAAATGTTTATATCAGCATTAGTCACAATAGGAAAAAAGTACAAACTATCTATATGGATAAATAAAATGTGGCATATCTATATAATGGAATATTCTTCCACCATAAAAAGTAGTGGAGTACTGATACTGTGGCTGAGCTTTGGAGAGGGTACACTTTATGCTGGAACAAGCCAGCATAATGGACAACGTGTTATACAACTCCTTTGACATGCAATGTCTACTATAGGTAAATCTGTAGCCAGGAACTAGATTAGTGGTTGCCAATTGAATGTGGTAGGGAGTGAATGCTAATGGGCATGGGGTTTCTTTCTGGGGTGATGAAAATATTCCAAAATTGATTGTGATGAAGGTTGCAAAGCACTGCGACTATCTAAAAATCATTGAATTGTACACGTTAAATAGGTGAATTCTATGGTATATGAATTATATTTCAATAAAGCTTATATATTTCTTAAGAAAAGAATTGCTACCTTAAGTGAATGAGAATTTATAGTGTTCTTGGAGATTCCTCAGAAGGAAACCCCACGACCTTGGAGAAACCATTCCAGTGACAGATAGAGTCCTTTATTAGAAAACATCTTCCTGCCCTCACACGAACCCTTCCTGCAAGTGTTTAAGTCGGACCCTTTTGTTCTGACCTCGGTGGAGACTGAAAAGCAACTGCTTTTCTGGAAGGGAATTCTAGTACATGCTAGTGAACATGAAGAGCACAAATGCCATGCCTTCTGGTTGGTGGCACTGGCCTGGCTTACTGGCATTGTCCTCTATGCTTTGCTGAACGTCCCTTGAGCAAAAGAAGCTTTGGAGAAGTCTGGCACATTTTCAGACTGATAACCCACAGGGCATTGAGGCCAAAAGCATGCTGCTCACTGAGGTGGCAGGTTCCAGGCTGTCACTCTGGCACTTGAAGAGTACTGAAATATTACAGCATTCCACAGAGTCCTTTCCACTTGTGATTGCACTGAATTAACAATAATAATCACATTTCTAACACTGAACATTTAACCAGCCCCTTCAGCCTCTTTCTCTAGTGCATTCATTAAAACAATCTTAGAGGTGACACATAACTCATTCCCACACATCAATAGCTACCCCATGTTGTTTTCATAAACTATTCTGTAGAATTGTTCTTTTCTTTTTTTTTTTTTTTTTTTTGCTTCAGGAAACTCCTAAATGCCAGTTGGAATTCACTTTAAAAGAAAAATCACAATTGCTGTTTTTTATTTTCTGGAAAATTGCTACTAAAACAATAGTTCAGTGAATCATTTTAATTTCTAATTAGAAACCTATGATCTGTTCCTAAGTTTCTATTCCCAAACTCCCAAATAAGATCTTCTATTTCCAGATTCTCATTGCAGTTCCAAAGTCTTATCCTCCCTTTCCTACAGAATCAGATGAAACAAAGCTGCAAAGAAAGGTCATTCGGCTGCCTGGTGAGTGACAGTTGGGCCAAAAGTAAGTATTGCTGAGCAGCAGGACAAACTGCCATATTAAGCTTGTCCTGTGCTGGACCCCAGCCTGGAGTAGACTTTATGAGGAGGAGTGGGTAAGACTTTTGACCTATTTTCCTGAGGAAGGGCCAAAGAAAGCTGGCTGAAATTGGAGAGAAGCAAGAATGAGAGCTCAGACAAAGGCTAGTGTTGCTTTAAAAAAAAAAAAAAAAAAAAAAAAGTCAAGGATTTCAGTCCCTCATTCCTTGTCTTTAGTTAGGCAGGACTAAATGGTAGGAGTCTGAAACCATGCAATGGCCATTCTATGGCTTTGAATAATCCTGGCCAATGTAGCCACCCTTCCCCCTCTTCAATCAAGCTCATCCCTCCTCCTCTGGTAGATGGACTCAACACAAGCCCTACTACAGCTCTGCCCATGTGAGTCTCCTTGTGAAGCACACCCCTCATCCTCTTCTCCTTCCCAATCAAATTTGCCCCCCCAAAAGGAGTCTGCTGTGTGTTACACCTGGCTGCAGACCAGACTGTTGAAAATTGAATCTTGGGCCAACTTAAAAAAAAAAAAATCAGAATTTCTTCCCATAAATATATTCAGATTCTGGAGTATCTTTAAACCTTGGAATGTTCAGTCCTATGAATTTGTGAGGGCATGCCTTCTATGTATACTGGCACACCTCAAAATGTCATCATTCTCTCTGCAGCTGACCACAGTCCTTGTCACTCCCGATCGTCTCTGACATGAAATCCACATGCTGATTGTCAGTGCGCTTTCCTTTTGCACTTAGGTTTCTCGGTGACCACATCTCTATTAACAGTGGGAAAATGGAAGCTTCACAGGAAAGGGCTTTGCGTTTCAAAGGAAAGGAGAAATCATTCCACTTCTTTTGTGAAAATGTTCTTCTATGTATTTAATCTGCAAATTGTGTTTGAATTTTATACTTGGCTGCTTTACTTGTTTAATTGTTTACATTACCCGCCTGCCCCCTGTAGCTATTTGAGATTGAAGCCTTCCAGATCTGAGTTTTCTTTCTGCTAGAAGGTCTTGCCTTATGACTATAGCCCACAGGGGATCAGCTACAAACTAATGAAATCTCATTGTGATATCCAAGGCATCATGAAATCCAGGGCATTACTTGCTCTTACAGTTCTTTTCTACCATGTATTTGGTGCTTAATTTCGGTTCTGTATTAGGTGTAAAACACAAACACAAAACCTAACACTTTAGTCATTTTAAAGCATATAGTTCAGTGGCTTTTAGCATGCTTACAACGTTGCACTACCACTAATTCCAGAAGTCCTCATCAGGCCAGAAAGAAAATCGACACATTAAGCAATCACCAACCCCCATACAAGGGGTATTTTGTTCCCCAGCTAGATTGTGCATTTCAAGTGGGGTTCTTCATATCCCTCAAAATATTTAACACGGTGCTATGAGCAGCTGACCAGCATATGTTGTCTAATTAAAGGATTGATGACTATTAATTGTCCGGGAAAAGCTGATTGGGTGGGAATGGAGACCCAGAAGGAAAGGGAATCACTTTTTTGCTTTGTTTTTGGTCATGAAGTGACTAAACCTGTGAGCCATTTTGTCAGATACATTATTTCTAGATGGGGTTTACCAAGCATGGAATTCCACAGAATATGATTTTGGTTTTGCCTGGTGGGAAATTTATAATAAAAAACAAATTAAACTAGCTCTATTCACCCATGAAGAAATATGCATTTCTGAAAAATCTGAAGAAATGCAGGGATGTTAGTTACACTTGGACATGTGAACTAACACCTCTTAAAGTGCTGAGAAGTCAAGGCTCTGTCAGATTGGTTTTAATATAGAGATAAGAATCATTTATAATTGGTAGAGTGACTATTTATGTGAAAATGGTGCTAAGCATTTTTTGAAAAGGGTTTGTTTCCTTAAATCAGATAAATAGTTCCTCTGTAACTTCTTAGAATTTCAGTAGGCTTTCATTAAGACAAAGAGACATTTTTCAGGCCAACCTATTTATAAATTGTCAAGAAAAACGTCAAAAAATTTTCTTTGTATGGGATTTGCAGTTTACTATAACATTTATATGCATTATTAATTAGCAGGTTATCTTTGCTGTGAGGTATACATATGAAAAAAAGCAAATAGTGTAATACATTTTCAAGTGTGCAGGCCCCTAATTAATAAGATTTCATCATAATAACCAAGGATGTGGAATCTTAAATGCAACTGACATTTACTGAGTACATAGTACCTGCAGGGCTATACTAGGCAATGTGCTTTCATTTCCTACTTCTGGGACCAGCTTTAGGAGATGAGTACCTTTATAATATTCCTTTTACAGATGGGAAAAGTGGTTGAGTCACATGTGGCGATGAGGACAAGAACTCCAGTCTGACTCTACAGCCTGCACTCCTAACCTCTGTACCTGCCTAATGTCTACCTTCAAATATTCTGGCATTCGCCCTTCTATTATGGAATAATAACTGCTAGTATCATAAAAAGTCTTATCCATCCTGAATAATATATTTTCATATTATTATGAAATATGTTTTCATATTATTATACTTACCAATTCCTAAAATCAGAAAATTTATCTCAAAGTCTACATCTAGCTCCTCTCAAAGGTAACACAGCCCAGCTCTCACATCCATTGCAGATGCAGAAAGCAATGTGCTGCCTTGCCCGGATGATGTTCCTTCATGTGATAATGAACTCTGGAAATCATGGTTAAGTCATCCCTTCTCTTGATAAAGCTTGTGTTTAGAAAAGGAACTTTCTTTCCAAAGCAACTGGTTTGTTCATGACCTCTCAAAGCAGAGGATAAGATGATGATGAATCTGTCTTTAGACCTTTTTTTAAGAATGGCCACCTCCTTGTCAAATAAAGGCAACCCAGGTGCATGCCAGTTAGTGCAAGTTAAAGGCAAAAGAAAGAGACAGAAAAGGATGCTGGGCTAGATTTAGTAGGGTAACCTATTCTGATGACTTTCATGGATTAAATAACATAGTTCATAAGAGGAGAGGGATGAGGTGCCTTCAGAAACAGTGTGTATCTTTGTTATCTAGTCTCCAGATAGGGACCAGAAAAAGTCACCTGCTGGGAACAAAGTTATTAAGTAAACGCTACAAAGTACATGTGATTAGGCATCTGCAGAAGTAAACTTAGCCCAAGATAAAACTAACAGATGACATTTTGGTGAGAATGGGGCATTTTCAAAAATCCATAGAGGAACTAGGTTTTCTCTAAAATTTTCAACAGATAGGGCAAGAGCTTTCTTTTAGGTGTGATTTAGTGAATTTTAAAATTTTAGAGGTGAGTTTATCAGAAGAGAATGGAGCTGATTTGCTTGGAATGAAGGTATGAAAATCTAAGGATGGAGAGTACACTACAGGGGTGAGGTCCAGGGAGAAGAGGGGTGCCTGTACTGAGTTGGTGAGTGTGCACGTTTGTCTTTCCACTCCATAGAAGCAGGGTCCTCACTCAGTGGCATTATCTTAATCGCTCAGGCCTGGCACATAGTAAGCACTCAATAGGATAGGGAATAAGCTGAGTGCAATGGCACATGCATGTAATCCAGTGGCTCTGGAGGCTGAGGCAAGAGGATCATGCATTCAAAACCAGTCTTAGCAATGGCAAGGCACTAAGCAACTCAGTGAGACTCTGTCTCTAAATCAAATACAAAATAGGGCTGGAGATGTGGCTCAGTGGCCAAGTGCCCCTGAATTCAATCTGTAATACCACCCCCCAAAAAAGAAAAACATAAGGAATAAATATATGAACATCATTTGAATCCTTTTTTCTGATATCTAGAGCCATTGAGATCTTCATGAAAATTAAGAGTGGTTTTTGCTTGTTTGTTTGTTTGTTTTGTGGTGCAGGAGATTGAACCTGGGGCCTTGTACATGTGAGCAAGCACTCTACCAACTGAGCTATATCCCCAGTCCCAGAGTGTTTTTCTTTTCTTTTGATAAAAAGATCCTGATTATCTGACAGGACCATGAATGGTCTCCAATTTAACCATGTTTTGATTTTTTTTTTTTACTTTATGGATGGTGCTTTCACTTTCAGTACAGTATTCAATAAATCACATGAACTATCCAAATCCAAGAATAGGCTTTGTATTAGAAGATTTTGCCCAACTGTAGGCTAAGGTAAGTGTTCTAAGCCTGTTTAAGGTAGGCTAGCTTAAGCTATGGTGTCTATTGGCTAAGCTTATGAAATGCATCTTCAATTTAGAATTTTTTCAACATAGAATACATTTACTTTGACATAATTCCATGGTAAATCAAGGAGCATCTATTATACCAACTCTGGCAAATAATAACAGGCATTTTAAATTTGAATTCAGTCTTTTGTGAGTTTGGTGAGTGTGTTTTGTTCTCTACTGTTACTAGCACTAATAATTTTACCCCAAGAGAAATAAACAGCATTGACTAGTGTATAAAGCTGATGGACAGACCTGGACCTCAGCCAACTGTATCCACCAAGTGTACATTTCCCAGTCTGGCATGAGCAAATAGTTCTTGATTTGAGCTCTCTCAATTCCCAACCCTTAGGAGATTAAATTCTACATAGAAGATGCAGCTCTTATCTCTTATATCTGACTTGAATTTTTGGTAAAAGTGATATTAGCACTTTTGTGTTGTTTTAAAACAATCAGATAAAAAAGGAAAACAGGGCCTGGGAGTATAGCTTAGTGGTACAGCAGTTGCCTAGCACACATGAAGCTCTGGACTCAATCCTTAGCACTAGCACTACAAAAAAAAAAAAAAAAAAAAAGAAAAATATATACCCCCAAATTGGATTCAGCAGTTCACATGGATCTCAATTATACAGAACTGAATTCATTTCACAAAGCAATAACTCAATGAATTAAGGGCAAAAGAACTACAGAGGCATTTCTCAAAAGAAAAAATGCAAATGGCCAACAAATATATGAAAACATTTTCAATGTCCAAAGCAATCAGAGAAATGCAAATAAAAGCTACATTATTTCATCTCCAATTAGAATGGCAATCATCAAGAATATAAGAAATAAATGGTGGTAAGGATGTGAGGAAAAAGGTACACTCCTACATTGTTGGGACTGAAAATCAGCACAATTACTTTGGAAAGCAGTATGGAGATTCCTCAGAATACAGCAGTCACTAGTATGGCAATATGTAAAAATGTGGATGTGTAACCAATGTGATTCTGCAATCTGTATACGGGGTAAAAATGGGAGTTCATAACCCACTTGAATCAAATGTATGAAATATGATATGTCAAGAGCTTTGTAATGTTTTGAACAACCAATAATAATAATAATAAAAGCTAGAAATGGAACCATCATATGACTGAACTTTCTTACTCCTTGATACTTATCCAAAAGAACTAAAATCAGCATATGATGGCAATACAGGAACATCAATGTTTATAGCAGCACAATTCACAGTAGCCAAATTTTGGAACCAGCCCAGGTGCCCATCAACAGATTAATGGAAAAAGAAAGTATATTTATATAATGAAGTTTTATTTAGCCATAAATAAGAATGAAATGGCATTTGCTGGCAAATGGATGGGACTAAAGAATATTGTGCTAAGTAAGCCAGGCTCAGAAAATCAAGGGTCAAATATTTTATCTTAAATGTGAAAGCTATAGCAAAATAAGGGGACAGAGTAGGAAGGAGATGGGACAGGAAAAGGGAAGAACTGTGGAATAAAATTGAACAAATTATGCTATGTACATATATAAATACGACACAGTTAATTTCACACTTATGTACATTGACTAAAAATAGATAAATAGAAGTTAGACAAGTAAAGTATAGAAAGGGGAACAAGGGGAAGAAGGAGAGGGAAAGAGGAAGCATTGGGTACGAAATGGAGCAAATTCCATGCATGTATGATTATATCAAAATGAACCTCACCATTATGTGTAACTCTAATGCACTAATAAAAACATTAAAAAGACATACTGAGAAACGGATCTGGAAGTTTCTGACTAGGAAGAGGGCACAGCTTGCAAGACAAGGAGCAAGAGCAGAGTTCTAAGCCAAATTCAAGTAAGAGAATCAGGGATGGATAATTTTGTGAGATGGGGCAGGCTATGTGAGTTTGGTTAGAGGATAAGCAGCTTAGATCCACAAAGGGTAAGAGATTAATAGAATTTGGGGAGCTCCTGGGTAAGAAGACGTTGAACATTCGTGGTCCTTAAATCAGCTGGACTCAGGAGAATGGAGATGTCCCTGATGTCAAATGTTTGTAGAGAGCTGAATTAGGAAGAAGCAGTATAGGAAGGACTACATACTTTGATGAAATTGGGTAAAGAAAGCAATGAGAAAAATATGGATTTGCTAGGTCTTGTGAGTTGACCCACTGGAGAACCCTGAGTTTAAAAAACAAGTTTGGTGTACCATTCCAGTGATGCATGGCTGAGTCTCCATGGGCTAGGAGGCCAGACACTTCTTATTCAAATTGAGTCCCTTTGGAAACTAAAAGGGGATATAATTATGTTCACACTGGGAAATAAGCATAAACTGGTGCCGTCCTGAGCAATCTCAGTTGGGCGGTCACTTTATTCATAAGGAGCAGACACTTTCTGAGGAATGCATTTTAGCTGCCAGTAAAGAAAAATAGAGAGCCATCAGGTTATAAAATACAGATCAAGAGTTAGTAGGACGTGGGGAGCTCAAGGGAGATGAGGACCAGGAGGAAGTGGGAGCCCCTGCTCTTCCTAACCCGCTGTGTAATCACACCTAAACAAATGAAGTACATTAAAATGTAGCTTTGGTTTATTTTCTCTCTCCTGGGAATACTTAGCCCCACAGAACATGAGCCAGGAGAAAAATGGTAGGTTAGCTGTGCTGCTCCGCAGAAGGCTGTGTGCAGCCAGGTACTTAGAATATTTAAATAGCCTGGCTGTGCCTCCCTGCTAAATCCAGAAGTTGGCGATGCCCATTCTTTCATAAACACTGCAATTAGGATTTAAATAAATCTTTAGAAACTGCTGAAGAACCGAGTCAGTGAAAATTTAGAGCAGGTGGTTTGAGTTTTAAAAATAGGCTTCAGGGCAATGCTATCCTCATTCAAATTGCTGACTCCTCAAACTGGCTTTCTTACAGAATTGTTTTTTGCTGGGGTAAGAGGAAAACAAATAAAAAAAAAATTGAAGAGAAAAAAAAAAACATTATCCTTTATTAAACTCCAGTAGCTGCAGGCAGTGTTTTGGGTCTGAGCTTAAGAGGAAGCTTGAAAAGGGGCAATGTGGGAGCATATCCACCATGAGAGCCATTTGTGCTCCTCTGGCTTCAGTGTCCCAGCTAACTAAATGGCCCTTGACAACTCACACTCTATTGACAGGCTGAAGCCCATGGAACAAGATTAGTATAAAAATGTGTGCACTGCCAAACCATTAAATCCGTGGCAGTCTTATTGCTTAAGCGGTTAACAATGCAGATATAGATAGCTTTGCTAGCCATGTTTTCATGATTTGCTTTACTTGTTCAAAAAAAGGACTTAAAGGAGGCAGATTTTAAAGACCTAATTTAATTTCATAGAAAAGAAATTTAAAAGTGACTATTTGCACTATGTAATATACAAAGTCCTCTCATTGCTAAGAACTTCCACGCTCCATTGTCCCCCTACCCTTTGTGAATTAAAGCTCATCAAAGCACTTAAACAATAATTCACTATCATCTTTAAAAGTATGGATTTCAGGATTCAAGTGCTTAGGTTTAAGGTTAACTTTGTGCACTTGTTTTCTAGATCTTGTCTGATTTGTCCTTGTGGATGTCCTTCAAATATCTCCATCTTCTTGACTTTGTACCCTGTGCATCTTCTGGGTGTCTTGTCTTCTGCATTTGAACATGTTGATTTTACTCCCCAATTGTCCTCCGTGGTGACTTCAATCAATTCCTCAGGCCAGACACCTTGGGTCATCTTTTATACCTCCATCTCCTCAGCCTCCAGAATCTAGATCTTAATCAAATGTTATTAGTTCTACTATCTAAATAGTGTAAAAACTTCTCTCATTTATTTTCTCACTGCTTCTACTTAGTTTAGAGGTATGATCCTCGACTGCAACACCATCAGTTCAGCCATGGTGATATCTTAAATCTGTTTTTCAGCTCTGATTTCTCACTAATAGAATTACCCGAGGAGCTTCAAACACTCGTGTTTGTGCCACAGCATCAGAGATTCTGATTTACCTGGTGTGTGTTGGGAGCGGGGGTGGGTGGAGAGAAGGGTATAGGAGAGAGTCCTTGCATGATTTTTTAAAGTGCTCCACGAAAGTTTTAATGTATTGCCAAGTTTGAGAACCCCTGGTTTGGGCCTCACTGTGTCACACATGTATGCATTTGTCTCACGTATGTCCCTAGGCTTCCCGTGATTCATTTCTAATACATCCTTTAACCAGTGGGCTCCAGACATTTTTGTACATCCTTACAGTTTTTAAAAAAAGATTCAACACTGCTCTAATATATGAATACTTATTTTATAAAATATAAATAATTTAACATAGGACTAATTAAAACATACCCAATAACTGGAAGAAAATTAAGATACTAATAATATTTTCTTTCTGTACTCTGCTGTTAAATGCCCTAATTCTGGGAATACTTCATGTTAAAAGGTCAAAAATGAAATTAAATCTTGACACTTCACTGTTTAAATTTGATGCTGATTCCTAGCATGTGTAAAACAAAGTTCAACTTCTTCAGTCCTGCAAACAAGGCTCCCCATAATATGTTCAACTTTTCTGGGCTTTGATCTCTTCATAGTTCTGTTTCCTTTGCTTATAGGGGTCATCACCTGTATATCCATCCATCAAAATCCTATGCATTCTTCAAGACCTGGCTCAGTGGGACCTTTCTCAGAGCATCGAGACAGAGAGATAAATGTCCTTTAGCTCCTGTAACATAAGTGTACTATTGTGGCACTACATACTTTTTAGAAGTCCATGTTTATGTGTCCCTCACTACATTAGAATCTTCTCGGTAAGCAGGACTTTGGTCTTATTGTCCTCTTACTCTCAGTGCCTAGTCAGTATTTCATGCTTTATAATATTACATGAAAGAATGAATGGATGAGTGAATAAGTGAGCAAATGAATAAAATACTGCAATGTATTCCTGAATTCTGTTTTAAAGCTGCCTCCATAAACAAACAAACAAATAAACCCCTCACAGGTTGTGGAAACCAAGAACAGAGTTTAAATAGGCTTACTAGCTACAGATGACCACTCCTTCCTAGACTCTACTGAAGTTTGGGAAGAGAGTTTTGGCTCATTTATTTTATCTCTATGGAATTTTATACAATTTCAAATGGACTTTTCTAAATTCTAATTGGGCACAATGCCTTGTTATAAAATCTTAAATTTCTTTTCTCATCCTCAAAGGCCTTCTTAAAATACCTGTACCCATTAGCCACATGGGGATCAGACTAGAGAACTGGATGAGTAGCATTACGCTGTCATAAAGGTCCAGCTCCTGAGCCAATATAGCTTCCTTCTGCTGACTGTTGGGCTAATGTGTCACTTGATTTTTTTCCCCATAGATCAGTGGTTCTCAATGATGTCTACATACTGAAGTAACCTAGAGTTTTATTTTATTTATTTATTTAATTTTAGAATACTGATATGTAGGTACCATCCCAAAGATTCTAAGTTAATTGGCTTGGGAGGCAGTTTGGGAGCTGATATTCTTAAAAATGTTTGAGATCACTAAAATGTTCAGCCAAGGTCAAGAATCTTTCTCCTAGAGTCGCTCTTCCTTCTAGCTTTGTTTTTCTACTTGTGACTTATTTTTGCTTGATCCAAGTGTTCTGAGACATAAGTGAAGTCTCCATGTTCCAATACCAAATACCTATGACTCCTACATCTCTGCTGATTTCAATTGTAGAACAGTCTGGTGTGGCTCTCAATATAACAACAACAACAATAACAACAACAACAACAAAGGAGTTTCCAGTTTCTTAGTTGGGAAAATTCCAGAAAGCTGGGCACATTTCGAAAAGAGAAAGCATGTATTTGAGTAATGCTGCATTTAAGAGAATTTACCCTTGAGAACAATTTTATTTTAATCTTTCACTGCATCATGAAAATCACTGAAAGATTAAAGAGTACATGAACATAATTTAGATAGTTTTACCAGGTACATATAAGTCTAACTTCCTTCTAGACTCTTAAGATAGAAAACTAAATCCAATTAAGACTAATTCTGTTCCTCAAGGTTGTGCCAGGGTTATAACACATGAAGTGGAGCTTGGCAAGTGGAGCTTTATACCTGAAGTGTAAAGCTTACTACTGTCATTTTCCATGCTGGAAAATGCACAATCTGTTTGAATAGGTCAGACCACACAAATCTGAAAGTTCAGGGTTCCTATGCCATGTGGTTTCACACTGCAGTCACTGGCCTTCTCTCTCTCATCCCAGGCTTGGCAATGAGAAAAGGGTGGTGTATGCTAAAAGAGTCATAGAAACAAATTTGAGAATCCCAGGCTCAGAGCTCCCCAATCAAGCACGTGGGGTCACTCAGGTTCATCAACAATCAGAATCACGGTTACTAAAATCAGGTGGATTTTCCTGTCTGGGTTTTAATGATGATTCTTTCAATTTCGTGGGCTTTGCTGCAAGACTGGGACTAGGACATACAATACAACAATAGTCCCAAACTCTTATCCCTGATGGAACAGAAAAATCCCCCCAAATCTGAACTCTCGCTAGGATCTGCCTCCCATGATTTCTCTAAATGCTTTTGAAAGCCATCACATATTCTTCCTGCATCAACTCTCACTTCCAGAGATAACTGGGTTACATTAGTATATTGGTGTGGAATAGTGTCCTAAGTTTATTAGGACAATATTCTTTTTTTATTACCTCTTTTTATTTTAAGGCACTAAGTCCTTGAAGGAATTGTTTAATGAAGCCAGTCTTTATCAAATCAACATGTTTCAGAGTTTGTAGGCATAGAATATATCTTTTTTTTCAGTCTTTATATTCCTAAAATTAGAAGCAACTGTCCTCTCATAGAAATCAGTGCTCCTCCTCCATCCTTCAAAATACACATGCTGATGCCCTCCAACCTTGTTTAATTTGTGCATCATGATATTTGAGAGAATTTCTGATATACAGACCACATTTTAAGCGCCACAAAAGAGATGACATCCGTTATACTCTTCAACGTCATTATAGGAGTTGAAAAGATATTTGTCAGACCATTGATCAAAACAAAACAAAACATCACTAAATGTGAAAAGAAAGGGAGGAAAATTTTCCAGCTTGGAAAGATGGCAGCGTTATGCATATTTTGTGTCTGTCAGAAATCCTCATGGGGGGCCTGGGGTTGTGGTTCAGCGGTAGAGCACTCTGGAGCACGTGCGAGGCCCTGGGTTCTATACTGAGCTTCACATGAAAATGAATAAATAAATAAAATTGAAAAAGAAATCCTCATGAGGTCTCTGCACAGAACAAGGGAGAAGGATGCAGGGATAGATCGGAATTTAGTAATACATCTAGATGGCATGACAGTTGTTTGAAAAGTAATTGGGAATATCATTTTCTTTTTTCTTTAGCAAGAAATATTAATGTAAATTAAAAAACACATTAAAAACTGACTTTTTTACAAATTGATAATCAAAATAATCACTTTTTTCCAAAAGCAATTTTAATTTATCTGCAGGCTTTGTTTCTCTGACTACATTTCTGGGAAACTTAGGACTTTCTACTCTTTCACAGGTCAGTATTCTTTCCCTATGACTTCAAGGCAATCCAAATCCCTTTCCCTCCATAAATTTCTTTATTCCTTTTCCCAGGTAAATTCTACTTTAAGATAACCTTTGTCTTTAATTACATGTCCCATTTTTTTCATTCAACATTTAATAGTTTAACACAACTTAAATGTTGAGAGTGTATATATATAATTGTCTTATTGTAAATTCAATATAAAAGACACACATTCTTACATAATGTTATAGAGTGTATGCCCATAGATTCAAAGTTGAAAGCATGCATGGGAAGAATAGTGCCACCTATAGGACAATATTGAGCTCTGGCAGCAATTTCTTATCCTCTCTAAATACGCCCTGCTGTGAAAGTCAGTGTGCTAAAAAATTTGGTATTGTATAAAAGTTACAAAAGTGTTTGCTAAACAGTGTAGGTCCTAGGCTTTAACTTCAAAAACTCTGATGCAATAGGTCCAAGTTAGGGTGGATGAGCATGCATATCAAACTCCAGTTAACGCAGCTGCATATAGATTAACCAACCACCCTACATCATAAATTCTGAATGTATATAGAATTGGCAGGTAGATAGAGGAGCCTGGGGTTAGATCATGAGGTCAGTACTGGGGCCCAATTTGCAGTCATTAATTTGTAGGTGGAATTAAAAATCTTGTAATGGATGGGAATGTACAAGGGAGGGTGTAGAGGTTGAAGAGTGGGTGGGGGACACAGAGGGAAAGTCAAAGTGCAACAGAGAGAAAGGAGGAGTCTACCAAGGACAGAACGCTTGGCTGGAAGGATCATGGAGAACAGAGGGCACTGTGTCATGGAAACTAAGGTGTTGTAAAGAAGGGTTGCTCATTAGAATCAAATGAAACAAAATGGCTAGCAGAGGGAAGGCCAGGAAAAATGATCCTTGTTCATATAGTCTATCACCATCAACATAATGATTTCTGGAAGGCAGGGCTGTTTGTCATTATATTCTCAGGAGCTGGCATATTATATACACTTAATAAATGTTTGGTGAATGAAATTAAATTGGCAAGGGCACGGGCCTTATAAGAAATTTAAAGCTCTCAGCTACAACTTGGTTTCATCAAAAACCCTCATTAGGATGAGAAAATGTTATATGGATATAACCACCCATAATGGAGAATTATTGAAACCAGGTCAATAAACCAGTTATTTTGAGCCATCTGCCAAGATATGGTAATGACCTTTAAAAAAAAAATGCCTAACCTCTTTGCATGTATGACAGTATTCTGGAGAGAAAAATTATACCAGTAATTTAAGTAAATTAAATTCTTTAAAACCTTTATATTTAGATTCTGGGTATTATTGTCCACCCTCCTCCAAATAAACGATCTCTCCTGATTATCTATAGATGCATGTGTAATCATGAGGCGAGCAAACCACACTGAAGGAGGTAAATGACTCTCCAAGAATGCACACGTGTTGGTTGCTATGACAACTGCTGGGTTTTTTATTGAATAGAGAGAAAAAAAATCAATTAGAAACCATTGGCAGAACTTGCACAGAAAGATAAAACATTTCAAAACAATTCTACCCCACATTCCAGTAACTTTGCCCATGTCTGTGCAGTGAATGGACAGGGTGTGTATGTGTGTCAGATGGTGGAGTTCTAGGGAAAGTCAGGATCCTGATGCATTTCCACTAATCTAATACCCCTTCAATGACCTGTTCTCAGCACCTGAGTACTGTGTTATCATGGAAAAAATTTAGCTATTACCTCACTCTTGTGTGGCAATGACATGGAACAATGTTTGAATTTGATTGAATTTTCTTGGAACCAAGCAGTTTCAGGCTTATTTATAGAGACAGATTCTATCTATATAGCAGTTTTTTCTCTGCATGGCATATACTTGGGTAGTCAAGAAAACACAAGGAGGGAAGAGATAGTCTGAGGAAGTCACTCTGCTAAAGCTCTCCTAGGTTTCCTTGTTCCTTTTTCTTATGAGTCTACTATTCTCTATTCCTGTCTTCCTGAGAAACTAAGAAAGGCTGCCAAGCTTTCAGACTCTTCTTAAAATATTGATAAATTGATAGAATGGGTAAATCCAGACATCATCTGTGGGACTTTTCATGAGTGGCTCTAAGAATGTTTGGTGGAGAATTCTCTCGTGGTCATGGGTAATATTGTCCACCCATTTAATGGAACGAGCCCATTGATCTCATGAGGAAATGGCCAAACTCTCAGAGTGAACTGGGCTTAGCTCCATTATGAGACTACCAAGGGATAGACTGATCCATTCAGAGGGTCTCTGCTTCACCTGTCTGTGCTACAACCAAAGCAGACTAATTCAGAACACCCATTTTATGGCACTGTTTTTTATATGGTAGGTTGAGACTCACTAGTGGGATCCACTTAGGAGTTGAGACCATCATTAACACAACAGAAAAAGAAAGGCAGTAAAGTGAATCTCTTCTAGTGTATTTTGTGAGAACTTGTTTCTTCCTCACTCCCTGCTTCCCCATATACAGGCACTAGATCAGCATATTGAATATATTTCTTACTGCAGGTCCTGGACAAAAAGGTTGGAAAGTTTGACTCTTTCTCTGATAAGAATCCCTTATCATTCTCTGTGTTCTACAGAAAAATTAGTTAAACAAACAAACAAAAAAATCCCAGCTCTAAACTTGAGGGCTGGAATCGTTCTCCAAACTCACAACTTCTGCAGTCTTACACCAGGTTTTCTAACCTTTGTACTCACTGTCCTTTCAACTTAGCTCTTCTTAATGTCTGCCTACCACAGTGCCCTTCACCCAGAATGCATCTTCTCCCCTTGGTAGTTTCTAAATGCTGGTCTCCATACCTTGCCATTTAGTCTATATGATCTCCATCTTGTCTCCTTACTTGTCTTCCTAAGGGCGCTGCCATCTCCACCTACTATCCCAGCAGGTGTCTGCTCCTTGTCTGTCCCTATGTCTGTCTCCCTATTTCTGGACATTTCCTTTGGGAATCTGCCTTCCAGCTCATCAACACCTCATTGACCTGTTGTTGTTGTCTTGTTATTTCTCTTGTCTCTAGTCTCCCCACTTGCTTAGCAGCAACTTGAGCTGATGGTATCTATAAGGACTGTGGATCATGTTTGTTTGTATCCCCCATGATGTCTGGCACAAAGGAAGACATAAAATAATATTTTAAAAAGCCTTGATTTAACCAGTCATTAGTCCTTCCTTTACACAGAAACTCTACCCTCCTCACTCTGGTTTCTGTTACAATTTTGTGTTTGAAGTGGCCTTGTTATTTCTAAAGTGCGCACGTATCATTTTGGCTGATGGTATCTATAAGGGCTTGGATAAGTAGGCACAGGTTATGAAACTCATTCTTGAGAGATGAGAAACTTGAGTCTAAAAATGGTTTGTAATAGTAACATGAGTTATCAATGATGTCCACAGAACTAGAATCAAGGATGTGATGTGTTTGGTGGCATTACCAAATGCCAATTATGAGAACAACAATTACACAATAACATGCTTACTCAGTGCAAAATGATGTGTATGGAAATAGTGGGAAAGTCATAATCCATGTTTCTCACAGAATAAGAGTGAGAAACCTTGCACTAAAACTAAAATCTTGTTATCAGCTTTGCTTCTGTAATTGTGCTTGAATTCCATCGATATTGTAGCAAGTAAGAAAGGCACAAACCACGTACAGAGGCGTGAGCTGCTTTCCAGTTTGTTGACAAACTTTCGGTTAATGTCACTCTGATGATTACCTGAAACTTTGTAGAGTGTTACAAATAATTACCAAGTTCTCTTCTTGTTAATTTACTAATTTGTTTCTTACCAAGCTGTTCTCCTAAATGTTGGCCTCTCTCGGTTGAAATGACCCGCTCATCTTCCATGTCACATTTGTTCCCAACCAGGATAACCTGGGCATTGTCCCAAGAGTACGTTTTGATCTGAGTTGACCTGAAAAAAAAAAAAAATAACAAGCACAAAATGATCAGAAGAAAGGAGAACAACATAAAATGAAGGGGGAAAGATCTATACCAAGATGATAATAGCAAAAAATGAAATTCAAATGCCTGACATTTAGAATTAATGAGTTCAGTACAATTTCATCCTTAATATTCTCACTAGGGATTGCTAGAGTCAAAACTCAAGGCAACAGGCTGGTGTAATTGCTCAGTGTTAGAGTACATGCTCAGCATGAGCAAGGCCCTGAGGTCAATCCCCAGCACCATAAAAACAAATCAAAATAACACTGTTATTATACCAAGAATTATTTTGTGTTGATGAAATTAGTACTAATATGTGTCTCCCTTCCCCTGTTTTGTCACTGCTTTATGTAATGCCCTTATATCGAGGGTGTCTAACCACCATGGATGCAAATGATGTGCCCAATTTTAGTACTAACATATCTCAAGAAATCCCTCAATTCCAGGCAAATTGAGATAGTCACTCTTCGTATTTACAGCCCCTCATACAGAAGCATCATTTTCCCTTCTTACCATAACAACTTAAAGAACAAGGCAATCGAGGCTTAGGAAATCCAGCATAATAATAATAAAAAAAAGGGGATCAATACTCAGGCCTTTCATTTGTAAGAGAAAAATGCTAGTTAATATTAAAATAACAGCTGGACGTGGTGGCGCACATCTGTAATCCCAATGACTCGGGAGGCTGAGACAGGAGGATCCCGAGTTCAAAGCCAGGCTCAGCAACAATGAGGTGCAAAGAAACTCAGTGAGTGCTTGTCTCTAAATAAAATACAAAATGGGGCTTGGGATGTCAAGTTCCCCTGAGTTCAATACCCAGTACTCCCTCGCCCCCCCCCCCCAATGCAATGCTTATTCTGAGATTCAGAATAAGCCTCTCATATAGATCATGACACAGGGGATCTAAAGATGGCGGGCCAGAGGGAGGCAGCATTCTGTGTAACTCCATGTCTCGGGTCTCAACTAGTGAGAATACTGCTTTGCTGAGAGTGACAGCTGATCCATAGCTGATCCCTTACAGGAATCATGGCTGCTGTGCCATGTAGGCCCCAGATCTCAGCATTAGAAAAGGACTCCCAACTGCTCACCCATGTAGGTCTGGCGGGTGCCTTAGAGGGACCACTGGCATCAGCACAGGTGAAGAACTCCCAGACATCGCTCCCACCAAGGACACTCAGCCACTACCCACTGGCAGGAAATCCGGCTGCCAGTCCCTATGGACCCCCATCTACTAATGTGGGGCTCCCCGGTCACCTCCGTCTTGGGACTGGGCAGCTACTGCCAGAGTCCCCTACTCACAGTAGCCTGCCTACACCTGGGGACACATCACAGGCTCTAAAGAAAGCCAACAGCCGCAACACTGCACACCACAGAGCTCATCTCTGAATGCATCACACAATGCCATTGCCCGACTCCCCTACCCGAACCGACACCCCATCACTGAAAGTAGCAGCCTCCATCCTGGGTCACTTCCATCCCAGTCTTTAGTTGGGGCAACTAACAGTTTGGAATACTGTAATCCACTATACCAGGTAGCCATAGTTTTCTAATTCCCACCAGACCCCAGCAGTCACTAACTCAGCAGAGTGACTGCCCAATTCAAAACAACCCTCCAAAGATACCCAGCCACCAGAATGGAACACATGAGACTCCCAAGAGAAAGGTTCCTATTAGGAAGTAGAAAGGGAGAGGGTGTGGGAGACACATTTAGAGACTAATTTAGAGGGCAAGACTGTGAGGTCTACAGGTGAGATGGGGAGATGAGACATAGCACCCACCTCACAGGAGCAGACCCCCAAAATAGATCGTTGAGGTGCAGTCTCCCAAATGGGACCAGTGAGTGCCAGACCCTACTTCCAGGTGCCTTGTACCCAAGACCAACCCTCAAAACCTGGTAACCCCTACCATCCTGAGGGCGGAGATACCAACTAAGAACAGACAACCTCAGCTACTGGATAAGAAAGGAAGTAGGGAAGATACTGATCTCCAACCAAAACAATTCTTGTTCTTTCTTCTCCCTCTTTATTCTCTTGCACCAAAAACATATGTTAGAGAAAAGACAGTCTCTTCAACAAACAGTGCTGGGAAAACTGGAAATCCATATGGAACAAAATAAAATTAAACCCCTACCTCTCACCATGCACAAAACTCAACTCAAACTGGATCAAAGACCTACTAATTAAACTAGAGATACTGTGCCTATTAGAAGAAAAAGTAGGACCAAATCTCCACCATGTCAGATTAGGCCCCAATGTCCTTAATAAGACTCCTATTGCACAAGAATTAAAATCAAGATTCAATAAATGGGATGGATTCCAACTAAAAAGCTTCTTCTTGGCCAAAGAAATAATCAGTGAGGTGAATAGAGAACCTACATCTTGGGAGAAAATTTTTGCATCTTATACATCAGATAGAGCACTAATCTCTAGGGTATATAAAGAACTCAAAAAGCTAAACACCAAAATAACAAGTAACCCAATCAATAAATAGGCCAAGGAACTGAACAGACACCACTCAGAAGATGATATACAATCAATCAAATATATGAAAAAAGGTTCAACATCCCTAGCAATTAGAGAAATGCAAAACTACTCTAAGATTTCATCTCATTCTAGTCAGAATGGCATCTATTAAGAATACAAACAACAATAAGTATTGGCAAGGATGTAGGGAAAAAGGCACACTCATACATTGCTGGTGGGACTGCAAAATGGTGCAACCAATATGGAAAGCAGTATGGAGATTCCTTGGAAAACTTGGAATGGAACCACCAATTGACTCAGCTATCCCATTCCTTGGTCTAAACCTCAAGGACTTAAAAACAGCACACTACAGGGACATAGCTACATCAATGTTTATTGCAGAACAATTCACAATAGCTAAACTATGGAGCAAATCTAGATGCCCTTTAGCAGATGAATGGATAAAGAAAATGTGGTATATATATGCAATGGAATATTAGTCAGATATTAAAAAGAATAAAATCATAGCATTTGCAAGTAAATGGATGGAGTAGGAGAATATAGTGCTAAGTGAAGTTAGCCAATCTCAAAAAACCAAATGCCAAATCTGATATAAGGAGGCTGATTCATAGTGGGGCTGGGAGGGGGAGCATAGGAGAATTGGACAAACTCTGGATGGGACAAAGGGGTAGGAGGGAAAGGGAGGGGGTGAGGGGTAAAAAAGATGGTGGAATGAGATGGGATATCATTACCTTAAGTACATGTATAAAAACACGAATGGTGTGAAAGTACTGTATATACAACCAGAGATATGAAAAAATTACCATTCTGACTGGAATGAGATGAAATCTTAGAGTAGTTTTGATTTGCATTTCTCTAATTGCTAGAGATGTTGAACATTTTTTCATATATTTGATTGATTGTATATCATCTTCTGAGAGGTGTCTGTTCAGTTCCTTGGCCCATTTATTGATTGGGGTATTTGTTTTTTGATGTTCAGATTTTTGAGTTTTTTATAATATGAATTTTTTTGATTTTTTTGTAATATGAACTGTAATACATTTTGCCTTTATATATAACAGATTAGAATAAATTTTTTAAAAAATTAAAAAAAATAGATCACAACACTAAAATAATTCTCATTTTGAAATTTAGGTAATGATTATAGTTGTTTTCATTTGTAGGTATTGTAAATATATATATATATATATATATATATATATATATATATATCACATTAATTTAATCTGTAGAATAACCCAAGTGGGATGCTATCTCTATTTCACAGGTGAGGAAAGTGTGGCAGAGAGAGGTTAAATCATTTGCCCAAGATCCCACAGCTAGTGCAGTGGCAGACATGGGAATCACACCAGGTGTGGGTCTTACATCTGTGTTTTTAAACACATTCCATACTATTCATTAGAAATTTGAAAAGTGAAGTTCTGGTGCCTTTATTGTTATCCATAGAAGAAGCTGAGAGGAAGCCTTGCTTTAATCCTTCCTTTCTGCTATCTGAGAACAGTAGGTGGTAAATGGAAATAGGTGGGTGAGACACATTGTCCAGCAGGTGGCCAGGAAGGAGATTCTAGAATGTTGAAAAGCTAAATAAATGACTAAAGTTTGGGAATCAACTTAACAAAAGAGGTGAAAGAACTCTACAATGAAAACTACAGAACTCTAAAGAAAGAAATTGAAGAGGACCTTAGAAGATGGAAAGATTTCCCATGGCTCTTGATAGGCAAAATTAATATTGTCAAAATGGCCATACTACCCAAAGTGCTATTCAGTTCAATTTGATTACAATTAAAATACAAAATGTTATTCCTTATAGAAATAGAAAAAACAATCATTAAATTTATTTGGAAAATAAAAGACCCAGAATAGCCAAAGCAATCCTTAGCAAGAAGAGTGAAGCAGGAGGTATCACAATATCAGACCTTCAACTATACTACAAAGCTGTAGTAACAAAAACAGCATGGTGTTGGCACCAAAACAGACACGTAGAGCAATGGTACAGAATAGAAGACACAGAGAAAAACCCACATAAATACAGTTATCTCATACTAGACAAAGGTGCCAAAACCTTACATAAGAGAAAATATAACCTCTTCAACAAAAGATGCTTGGAAAACTGGAAGTCTATATGCAGCAAATGAAAACAAATCCCTATCTCTCACCATGAAGGAATTGACTTTTAAAGTATCAAAAACAGCAGCCTGGGAATTGTCTTATAAAAATTTTTAAGTCTTTCAGGATAGAAATAGAAGAGAGTACTGAGCTGTTCTCAAACTGAAGAGAGAATAAAAAACGAGATAAATGGCTTTGGGGCTGGGGTTGTGGCACAGTGGTACAGTGCTTGCCTCACATACATGGAGTACTGGGTTTGATCCTCAGCACTACATAAATAAATAAAATAAAGGTGCTGTGTCCATCTACAACTAAAAAAAAAAAAAAAAAAAAAAAAGCACATGGCTTTGAATTGCCGCTGGAAAACTTTCAAGGAGATTTGATCATGGCTTCTCCCTCCAGAAAGAGCTAAGGAAGGAGCTAAGAGGCAGAGGGGGTTTTATTTAGAGTACCCCTGAAACAAGCACAAGTTTTCAAATGAGATTAATAGTCATTTGATATCCACCTGGATATATCAGAGACAAAGCATATTTTATCATAGAAGTTATGACCTTTCTAATTCCCCCTTTTTACTTTTTTATGGTTACATGTAACAGTATAATTCATTTTAATATAACTGTACAAGCAAGGAATATCTTATTCAAGTTAAGACCCCATTCTTATGGACATACCCAATGCTGAGATTCACTATTCACTATTCATTTAAGTACATAGGAAAATTGTTTCAGATTCATTCCTCTGTCTTTCCTTTTCCTATTCCCACTCCCTTCCCTGTCTAATCAACTGAATACCTATTCTTCTCCTCTCCCCACTTATTGTGAGTTAGCTTTCACTTATCAGTGAAAATATTTGACCTTTAGTTTTTTGGGACTACTTATTGCACTTAGCATGATAGTCTCTATGACCTTTCTAATTCTGGTACCTAAGTTAATGGCTTATTCTTTTAACAAGAGTTTGATTTGGCCTGTGACCATCAACTAGGGAAATGAAGACAAAAATTTTAAACTCTGCTTTTCCCTCACCACATCTTATCTTATGGAGTATATGAAAATGATGAATTCATAGAGAATTAAGATATAAAAAGTATCTTACAGACCTGGAGGGTATAAATCTCATTTGACATATATTTTATAAAAAGTGTCCAAAGCTTCTTTTGGAGGATATGAAATCTAATTAGATTTTCTTAGGTAATTTTGAAAAATTATTTTTTTGCTTCTCTAGCTCTTGCAAACTAAGAGCTAGCCAATACTTAGAAAGTATTATCCATTTTTACATATGCAACATTCCCTATTCCTTAACAATTAATAAAAAATATGAAAACAAGAACATACTTCTTCAGCCATGAGGTTACTTAGAAAAGCCCCAGGTAGAGAGTTCTTAGGTTAATGGAGGAAGTTCTAACCTAAGAGCACAGCTAGAAATCAGATGTCCAGAATGAGATTAGTGGTATTGGGCTCACAGGAGAGAGTCATACTTTGAAAAGAAGTGAGGACTAGGAAAATAACAGGGCTTCCGGCGTCTCCTGAGAGCAAATTCTTGCTTAAGGCAATTTAGCACTTTTTTAACCTGGTCAAACCCAACCTACCACAACTCTGACTGCAAAAACTTAACCAAGGATGTGCCCTGTATAAGGTAAAAAAGGGGCATAACTCAGCACCTACTAGCCAGTATGTGTCCATTAACCCATAAATAGAATGGCTGCTTCTACCATTAAATACATCTGAGTAGCTCAGCTCTGCTGACATAACACCCATGAAGCCTTGTGCTGTTCCTACAGATTACTCATTTATGCATATGCAACATTCCCTATTCCTTAACAATTAATAAAAAATATGAAAACAAGAACATACTTTTTCTTTAGCCATGAGGTTACAAGAATAATCCTTCCCATTTTTTTCTTAAATAATCAATATTTTTGTGTAACCACCTTATAAGTTCTAAATTGCTAAGAAAAAAATATAAAATGTTTTCTACAATGACCGAAGCATTATAGAGAATCATTATTTTGAAAGCTCAGAAAGTCAATGGAGTCTAATTTTCTTTTTTCATTTTCTAATTTTCTTTTTTAATGAAACAAAAATCATGGTCTGAAGCATTTGTGCAGAAGTCAACAATAGATTGATTTTCCATCAGAATTGGTTGATTTTCTGATTGAAATCAGGGTTATAAATGTCCCATGTTTGGCTTTGGTTTTGACTGCTCTGGACTTCCCGACGTTATTATCCATCAGTAAAGCAGGGAAGGTAGCTTTAGGCATAGCAAGAAATAATCAGAATAATGTAGCCTAAGATGTCATAAATTACAAGATAAAAATTATTTTATAATGGCTATGATTGAAAAGATGAGGCAAATTAAACTCTGCCATAATACTGTAAGAACAGTTCTGCTTGACACATTTGTTAGTCACTCTAGATTCTTTTGAAATTTCTTTCATGTACTCTGCAGGATTTAACACTTTATTTATTTATTTATTTTTGGCCTTTAGTTGCTTTGCTTAATGCTTGATAGATAATCATGCCACACCTATCTCCACAATAAAAGTTAGCATACTTTATCTGCTTGTGGGTATTTTCCCTTCTTAGGGCCTGTAAAGCAGTAAGTTGTTGTTTTGCAAGAAATATGAAGTTATGGTCATTAATACAAAATATTCATATTGCTATTATCAAAATTATGCCCCTTCTTGCATATAAAATAATTCTCTAATCATCTCTAATCACAACAATATAGGGGACACACAGGCAATATATCTACTACTACATATTGACTGCAATAAACCATAGTGGACAAGATACTTCCCAATGTCAGAAATATTACAATAAGAAAAATTGTGCATCTTTGGGTCTGTAAAATGCAATTTTGTGCTAGGTATTGTTCTTATGTACGAATACTCAGTTGATACAGGGGCTCAGGTTATTACCTTAACTCAGGAAAACTTTGATGATAAGGAAGTATGAGTCTCAGGAGCTGAGCAAGACCCAAAGATGTGCATATTTCATTTACATTGTACTGTGAATTTCAGTCAGAGGAATGTTGGGGGTAAAAATCCAATTCCCATCTCTTCCAACTCAGAATCATAACAGTTTATTTACCTATTTTAGAAACTGCTATAATTCCAAGCATCAGTATCTTCACCTATAAAATGAAGCTGGCACAATTTTTTTTTTTACTTACTCTGGGGCTGTTGGAGGACAAATATGGTTTTAGGTAAACTACACTGTACTTTCAAACTTGTAAATATCCCTTTATAAATACAACACATTATTAGTCCCATCTTGGGCAGACAGCTGCTCCTCTTCCCAAATCCAGCTCAACTCATCTTTTCTAATTCCTATAATACAGTAATTAGAATTTTTTTCAATGAAAAACCTCAAATTTTATTTTCAGTTCATATCTCCAGGCTGAGGTTCTATATAAGGAACTTTTTTTTGCAGGTGCTGGGGATTGAACCCAGGCCTTGCACATACTAAGCTCATGGAGCTACATGCCCAGCTGGTAGCTCCATGAGTAAATTTACAATGGGGAGCACATATTCTTCCTTTGCTATGACTATTAGGACTATAACACGTTTGTTGAAAAAATTTTCCTTTCATGTGGTGTTTATTTATTTTTAATCTTTTAATATATTTTTTGTAGTTGTAGTTGGACACAATACCTTTACAGTATTTATTTATTTATTTACTTATTTATTTTTATGTGGTGCTGAGGATATTGCACGTGCGAGGTAAGCGCTCTACTGCTTGAGCCATAACCCCAGCCCCTGATATTTATATATATTTACTTTTTTGGTCATTTGCTGTATTTAATAAAATTTCTTATTTGGGGAATGAGTTTCCAATCACCTAATTAGAGGGACAGTATAATTTCTTTGTTGGGTAGAGATACACATTTAAAGAGAGTGACTGTCATCAAATAATATACATGGGAAAAGATGATTTATTTCTGAGTCACTGCAAAAGACCCTTTGGGATTTACTGCTAATCTCAACAAGATTAATGGAATCAGAAGCCCTGTGCTAGTCACCATGGTTACTGTGCAAATTGCAGTTAACTCAGACCTTACCAGTACCAGATGATAGTGACTAAAATATTCATTATTTATTTGCTATTTAGCTAAAACAAAACAAAATAAAACAAACAAAAGTACCCTCAAACCTTCTCTCAATATTTATATACAATCTTGAAAGAGAGAAAGGAAAAACATAATTACCCCCATTTCAGTTATTGTTAAATATGAAAGTAGAGTCTCAAAAAAATTGGAGCTGATACAGATAGATGAAAAGAGGTTTTGATGTTTTACAATATTTTGCACATAAATAACTGAACTCTGCATGGAATAAAATAATTTTAAGTCTGGAAAGCTATAAAAACAAACCAAATTCCTACAATATCTTTAATCCTTCTCTCCTATTCTGAGTATACAAAAATATTTTCCTACCAATTCAATGTCTTCTCATAGAGAATGATGGGATCTTATTAGTCATAATGTTTTTTTAAAATATATTTTTAGTTGTAGATGGACACAATATCTTTATTTATTTTTATGTGGGGCCAAGGATTGAACCCAGTGCCTCACATGTGTGAGGCAGACACTCTACTACTGAGCTACAACCCCAGCCCTAGTCATAATGTTTTAAAAACAGTCTACAAAATATACTTCAGTGAGCCAGAAAAGTAATTGTGTTCCATGGTCTGATTTAGCCTATATGTGGGAAAAGTGAAGTATCAGACTGACTAGCTTTTCTTCACCCACTGAAGTGCAGACAGATCTTAGAAGCAGACAGTTTTATCATACTGGGAGTTAATATTACCCTGCTGCATTGTTTCCCTTATTCTCTGCAACGTTAGGACCCTTAATTTTTTAGTATCTTGGCGTACTTCAAGTTCATAAGGAAACTTCCCAACCAGCTATTGCTCATCATGTACACAAGATTATTATTTTTCTACTTAGTTTCATTATTTATTCATTTTTTTTCTCAACCTTTGGAAAAGTTTTAAACATTATCCGAACTCAGATTAATTAAATCAGAACCTCTAGGGGCTTCATCAGAGGCATTAAAAAATAGCTCCCTGGGTGATTTGTATGTGTGTTCAGGGATGAACATCACTGGGTGGGCTGACTCCTTTCAACAGCTCCTTTTTTTTTTTTTTTTTTTTTTTTTTAAGTTTTTAAGTGATCCATTTCTTTATTTCCCACCTAAGACCACAAAGTATTTTCAGGTAGTTTACAAAGATGCCTACAAAATAAAGAAATTTAAAAAAAATGAAAGAGTAGTAGCAAGGAAACAGAAATAAACATCATAAATCCCAATAATTTGAAATGCTATGAATGCTAATGAGCACTGGTTTAAGGAAGCTAAGGAGATATGCTTTTGATATATACATTAACTCAGTTAACAAACAGATTAAAAAAATTAAAGCATCCTTGAATAAAGATCTTCTAATATTTGCTGTCATGTATTATTATTTAAAGATACAGGTTTATGTGTTTTGGTACAATTGTTACATTATCATTAAAAATTCTAATAATCGAGAAAAGCTGAAAGAAAAAAAGTTATCAAAAACTCTCAATATCCCCACTATTCACGTTTTGGTGAAGATCAGGCAATAGACTGCATTATTGTCTGCACTTTGTTGTTATTTCCTCTCCTAAAGTGGACTGTATTTCCATACCCAAGTAACTGTTGAAAAGTGAATTGCTTTGGTCAATGGAAAATAAGGAGATTTTGATGTGGGCCACTGTGAGCAACAAGCATCTGAGCCATGGTACGTTTTCATCAGTGTGTTCTTGCTCCTCATCATGGAGACAGCCTGTCCCAGAAAGGAGAAATGAGAACCCAGGAGGAGCACATCTGAGTTTTGCAGAGACCAACACATCTCTACCAAACCTAGAAAAATCCAGTTTAACCCAAAATTCTTCATATGGTGTTGGTGCCTGTATTTAGATTCAACTCTTGCTATCCTCCCTGCCTCCAACTCTGATATAAACTTATTAATTTCTTTAAATTTCCCCTATATGCTGTATATTCAGTGAATAAGGACTACCCATGATGCATAGTTTCAAGTTTTGTGAGGCCTAAAATTAATAAAAATTTGAGAGCCTATTTAAGACAAAATGTGAATTCACAAATGTAAAATTACAGGTTTAGGATATTTTGCAGCAGATGTTGTTGGTGCTCTGTCCCTATCCCCTAGGACTTCATACTTCTGTGCTTGCTGGCTGACTGCCAGCTGCCAGTGTCTACATCTCTTTGCTTTACAGCTTTCTCTGAAGCGATTGAAAGGCATTTTACCCACCAGGGAAAGCCAAATAAAACAAGAAAATAACACACCCAGGCGCAGCCTATAGCCAATGACTGACAGGAGTCAATGCATAAATACTCCACCTCCTTTTCTCCCCAGATTGCCACCTCATTGATTTCCAGCATTTTCTAACAGAATGAAGCTCTAGATACCCATAGTGATGGCTGGCTTGAAAACGTATCATTTATTGGCTGTCTCCTTTCCACAGCTCATTTCCCAAGCCCCTACAGATGTTCCTACCACTTCCAAATTAGATGACTTTAATTCAAATTTCTATCTTATACCTTGCTTCTGGGGAAACCCTTCTAAGATACTTTCAGCAGGGGTAAGGGCCTAAAGTTGATCAGTGTTCTGGAGCTGGTGTAATGGCTTAAAAGCACTGATTGTTGTTAAGTTATCTTTTTCTTCTTTTTCCCTTTTTTTTTTTCCTAAGACCCAGTTTACTGGTACATCACCAGACTTAATCTTTATTAACTTTGCAAGAAATCTACCTCTGGTCATCACATGTTCCATTTGTCTGAAACACACTACCACCTGTCAGGCTCTCTCATCCTTCTTCATTTAGACGTGCCACACATATTTCCGTGGACTAGGGGCTCCTAATGTGGCTCCACATGTGACCTGTGCAATACTCACCACGACACCTCATTTGTCCATCTCCTTCCTAGACTACATCTAATGTGAGGGCAGGGACCTCACTATTCACCACTGTGTCTCCAGCATTCAGAAGGTGCTCATATAGTAACTTTGAATTAATGATTGAATAAATCAGAAAATGATTGACTGTCTATTACAGAATAAATGCCTAAAAAGCCCAGTTAATTTAGAATATAAGCATAAAATGAAAGCAGCACGGGAAGAGAATCGTCATCTCAAGTGATGGCAGTGCTCCTACTGCACCACCCTTTTGGGATGTGATGATGGTCCAGGTCTTCCATGGTCCTTCATGCCCTGGCAGTGTCCACAGTAAGGAAAGGCAAGTGCTGGCACCTCTGCTTCTTGCAAAGGCCATCTGTGTGACCAGCTATCCACTCTAGTCTGGAAGAGTCACGTTTTCCTTTCTGATCCTGCACTAATAATCAGGATGACCTTAGGGAGCCACTCAGCATCTCAAAATCATGGAGTATTTGCTTTGGGAGGGCCCTACTCCAATCCCCTCATTTTGTAGATGACAAAGCTGCGATTCCAGATAGGAAGTGACTCCACCAAAATGATGAACTACCTACTGAAATGGTCTATAGCCTGAAGCTCCTAGTGAGTGCTGTTCTATAATATGCTGTCTTCTTCCATAGAGAGAGGAGAGAAAGTGGCTACATTTTATTGGATGTGTAACTTTGTAAGAAATTCATATGCTAAATATTTGGTCAACTTTTCAAAACAAAAAAATTATATATATGTATGTACATATATACATACATATATACATACATACATACACATATATACATACATACATACATACATACATACATATAGACATACATACATATAGACATACATAAAAATATATACATACATATATATACATATATACACATACATACATATATACATACATGTATATATATATACATATGTATATATATGTATATATCTCTTGGAGAAAATCAAAATCCCTGAACACAAGAGTGTCCTTTGGCTGTGTGTGGGAATGAGCAGAACTGGATGTGCCTAAAGGGTCTCTTCAGTAGGTCTGTTGCTGAGAGCCAATGCTGGGAATTTCTTTCAAGGACTCAAGAAGCTGTGTCTTCTTGGTCCACATGGTCCTGGAACTATCTTGAACCACATCTGATTCTACATTGTTAGTCTAAATCCAAACCTTCACGCATTTCCATCATGCTTCCCTTACAACTTCTGATCTCACTTTTATTTCATAAAATGTCAAACTCTATTTTTAAAAGAATATGTATGGTAGAAGCAATTGGAAATCTGTCTCCTTTTATGCAAAAAATAAACAACACCAAGTAGGTGAAGCAAGACCCTCTCTGGACAAGAGAGCGGAAGGAATTCTGACCTGAGCAGGTATGTGGCTCAGCCCAAGAATGTCTGAGTTGTTCTTTTACCTGAGAAAAAGGCCTAAGTCATGTCAATAGAGATACCTTTTTTCCCCTCAAATGTGATAAGATTGTGCTGTGCCTGGGGAAATTAATGGCCTTTGGCAAGATGTGTGGTCTTCTCAGTTTAGTGGTTAGTGCTTGCTATAGAGGAAGCTAGATTTAGGGTCTCTTATCTGCTTTACATGCACTCAAATACCAGAAATTTCTACTTCCTTTTCATAGCCCTAGGGCTGGAGCAGAGGACAAGTCTTTCTTTTTCTGGCAGGAAAATAAGTGAACTGAAAATACTATTAGTCTCCAAACACTAGACTACTCTTTTGAGGTTCCACTATCAGGAAAGATTGTGAAAGACTTTGAAGTAGGCAAAAAAGATGACCAGTGCTCCAGTGTAGCATGCCATTCCTGGTCATCTTCATCTCTCATCATCTTTGAGCTAATTTATGACTGATGGAGAAAACTGATAAGAACACAAGGAGACGGTCATCATTATACAAAATACATGTATGAAGATGTGAATTTGGTGTAAACCAACCTTATACACAAACAGAGATATGATAAATTGTGGTATTAAGGTGTATTAAGAATTGTAATGCAAAAAAAATGAGAGCTCTTGTATAATAGTATAATTTGGCGTGAACATACTTTATATACAGAGTTACAAAAAATTGTGCTATGAATGGATAATTATGAATGTAATGCATTTCACTATTATCATGTAAGAAATAAATTAAAAAACAAAACAAGCAAACAATAAAAAAAAAGAACACAAATGAGCTCTTGCTAATAGAAAGAAAGAAATGCAAATGAATGGAGTCTGGTGGAAGGCAATTGATTATTGCCCCATGGATATTAACCCATTTTGAAACGTTTGTAATTGTGTTTTAGCATTCCTGATCGCCTCTGTGTGCATGTTCATTGAATATGCCCTGGAGCCCTGTCGGCATTCTAATAGTTCCGTCTTTAAGTCATCAGTTAAATAATATCATTGATATGTTTATTCTATATGTGGATGGAATTTGTGATTCTACCATATTTTAAAAACTGACCATAATAACTTAACATCTGATGGTGGAAGGCTTGTGTTTGGAATGATTAGACAATCTGTATATAAGAAGGGCAGCATGCCCTGTGACCACAGTAGATTTTCCATCCTCAGTCGCAGTAGAGACCCACTGGAGGGCAGCATTGAGAAACACTCCTCAAGTCAGACTGGATGCCTTCAGTGTCCCCTCAAGTTAGCAAGAAATGCCTTCTGAGAGGGGGAAGACCCTGATCCTTGCTAACTCACATATGGTGCACTGGTCTCTCTCACGGGAGCCAGTGTGCTGCAATAACCATAGATATATAACAATTATACTATACCAGTGCAAACATATAATAATAAGTAAATGGTAATGAAATGGTAGCTTCATTCATCAAATCCTCACTCTGTTTCAGGCAGTGTATTTCACATATGTCATTTTATTCGATTCTTAGAACGACATTGAAGGTATGTACTATTATTTTCCCCATTTTGCTAGTGAAAAAAACTGTAAAATGAAGATTTATTTTGGGTAAAATACCAGAAACATTTGCATAACATGTAATAGAATTGCTCAATGCCCTGGGTTCTAGTTCTTTGGTATCTGATTAGGAGATATCTCTGAATCTCTGCTTCCTGATTTAGAAGAGGGAGGAACAAAGACTGCTCATCTTACCTCCACGTTTTCAAGAGTTTTGAAACCCTGGAATGTTATATTAAGTCAAAAGAATTAGTATCACTGGTAAACTGATACAATTATGTACATGGCCTTGACATAGTCTCTAAACAGTCCTAATTGTGATTTTTCTTGATTTTTTGTAACCTCTAATTGGAAAATGTTAGTATGGGAGAAAAATAAAAAAAAATACTACCTTATTCGATTTCAACTCAATGAATGCATTATACAATGTTGGGCATCAGGCAAGAAGCTGGCAACACAGTTGTAAAGAAGAAAGATGTGTCTCTGCTGTCTGGGAGCTCACTTGCAGACTGCCTCCACCCTGTGCTCCCACAGACACTCAAAGCAGCATGTGTTTATGAACAACTACTGTGCACGAAACACTGATGTCTGTAGAACATGGTGTTGCTCTTCAAACTTCAGCAGGCATTAGAATCATAGCTTCTTGCACCCCAAGCCCAGATATTCTGATTCTGGAATAGAGCGCTTTACAAGTAAGCACCCAGGTGATGCAGATGCAGCAGGTTTTCAGACCACATGTTGTGTGGTACTGGGTGAGGAGACAGAAATAAGTAGGGCCCAGCCCCTACCTTCAGGCTTCCATGTTCACTAGAGAGGCAGGAGAGTGGCAGCCTTTTCAGTCAGAGGCCCATGGTGATTGTCCAAAGATCCAGAGGCTCGTGAATGCTCTTATGGGGGCTGGGGCCTTTGAGGTGAACAGCTGATAGAGGCTCCCAGAGGAGATGATGATGTGAAGCTGGCTGCGGACACTATGCCTGGCAATGAAGGAGGGAGTCCTGGGCAGTGGAGAGAAGGTGGGTCTGGGGATTTGTCCTGGAGCTGCCATGGCTTTTGTGAATTCAGCTCAGATTGCTCTGGGGTAAGTTGAGAGAAATGGGGTAGGGAGTAAATCCAGCTAGTTTTAGGTCTTGGAGACTGAGATGGGAGTAAATTGATAAGCAGGGAGGCAAGGAAAGATTATCCTCAGGGCCAAGGAATAAACTTAAGTGGGGGCCACTCTCCCTTTCCTGGGTCCTGGGTTCTGGTAAAATAAACTGTAAAGAGTCGAAACTATCTGCTCTCTTTCAGTAAGACATTTATCTTTGTAACTCCTCCTATTAAACGTTTCTGAAGCATTTTTATGTTAATTGTCATAAAAACCACTGTATGATATCTGTCTCTCCCACACTTGCATGTGCGCACACACACACACACACACACACACACACACACACACCTCACACATAACCTTCAAAATGATGGTGGTTTTTAAGTGAACCAGAGAGCAATGAGGTTTTGTCATTAGAGAGAACTCTGGCCTCAGAAAATATGAAAAGGCCAAGCCCTACAGTTGCCATTTGCCCTTGGTTGCAGAGAGTAATTGCTATTCAGATCTCACATCAAATAACGCATCCCATAATAGGTCAGCTGCAGGTTGAGAATACCAGCCACAGCACTTTTGCTAATACACTTTATCACGCAGCGGACAAGTGGTTCATTGCACCCCATGCTCAGTTCTGATGCTCAGATGAAGTTCTGTTCTCTGTGCCTCTGGATGATCAGAAGGATTGTGTTTATACTGTATTCCTTAGAGGCAGACAAGGTCAGGGTAACACCATTTTGGTGGGGGAAGTTCCAGAAGTCTACTATTAAAATAAGAGAGTAAGCAAGCTACAATTGATGTGTGAGAGCAATATATCAACTAAATGAAGATGCACCTCATGCATGTATTAACATCATTCTTGAAATATACTCATGCCCTTCAGTTACTGCTTCAGAAGAAATTGTCCAATAACACCATATCCCCTAAGTGAATTGAGTTAACTAGTAATAACCATATCTCAAAACAGAAAAAGCAAAACAAAACTCAAGTCATTTCTAGGAAAACAGGATTTTTGTACCAACAGAAACACTTCACTCTCCTGCCGGGCTTTTTCTGGATATGCCAGTCATTTGTCTATTTGCCCGTGAATGCATTTCTTGCCCTGTTTGTGCTGTGTTCTGTCTGGGTAGGAGCTAGGTCTATAGTCCCTGTATCCCAGGCTGCATTGCCAGCTAGTTTTTAATGGGAGGAAGCTGAACAGAGGGTTGAGGAAGAGGCTGTGTTTCTTTCCCTGCTCAGATTCTATACCTTCTTCAGAAAGGGCAGCTGCCCCATCTTGTGGGCTCTAGGAACACCACAAAACTAGAATTTCCCCCTTCATAATTTATCAACTCCAGAAAGATCAATTATTATGTCTTATGCAGCTCAGCATCCTATAACAAGATACTCTGGACTGGGTGGCTTAAACAATAGAAATTTATTTCTCTCAGTTTAGAGTCTGGGAATCCAAAATTAAAGAGCATGCAAATATCGTTCCTGGAGAGGGCTTTCTTCCTGGTTGCAGGGGACACCTTCGTACATCCTCATATAGTAGAGAGAGACAGGGGGAGGGATATTTTGTTCTCATATCTCTTACCAGGGTAACAGGGCACCAACACCATAATAATGGGGGCCTATCCACATGACCTCATCTAAAGCTAATTACCTCCCAGAGACCCCAGTTCTACATACCATCATACTGGGGATTAGGACTTCAACATGCCTTTTATTTATTTATTTTATAAATGTGCTTTAATTTTTAAGTTTCTAGGTCAGTGAGAGGAAGTATGAATGTGGGGAATTTCCTGTAGAGGCTGGAATTCTTATATTGCTTTTTCTTACCTACCTACAACTATCTTTAAAATTTGCTGAAATTCAGGGGCAAATATTTTTGTTTTTTAGTTTGTGTTTTTGCTAGGCATTTTTTTCTTTAAAAAAAAAAAACAAACGCTTTCAAAACTAGAAACGCTTTTTTGTTTCATCAAAGTTCTACCCCCAAGGAGGTTGTAGGCAAAAATTCCTTGCTGATATTTTGAAGTCAAAAGTATCTTTTCAGGGGTATCCATAATTCTCTAGAGATGTCCTATTGTTATTTGAGATAAAACAATTTTTAGTCAAGATTAAATATGTCAACTCGATATTGAAATTGTGATTCTCTTTGTCAATTCTGTTGTTGGAACTTATATTCCCTTCCATTCATGCCCAGTGTTCCAGCTACACTGAGCATCAGTGCACTCCCTGGGTACATCACACTCTTGACTTGGCTTGGCTTTTGCTCTGTTTTTCTTACACTAACAACTTATTTTCTCCTATTAAAGCAAACACAGAGAGGGAAGAAGAAAGCCATGACCACCATATTTGGCTCATAGAACTGGAGTTACTGTTTGCTCTGCAAATGAATTTTTATGAATCTCATTGTTAAAATGCTAAGTCAAGAGAGCAGAAGAGATGATTACACTGCTAATACCCGGGAAGCATCCTCAGTGATTATGGCTAGACATGTTTTAAAATATCATAATAGTCTGAAGCAAAGCAAACCACAGTGAACAAGAAAGAAAGACTATCCACCATGAGGTAGAAAATAATTCAGTGAAGAAAAAGCTTTTCAAAATGGTTAGGCTTAAGTCTGAATCAAATACAAATTAAATACGAGGAGCATCTCTTCAAAGTAATTCTATGATCTGTCTCTCATTATAAGTTACTTAATTGTGTTACAAGTTAAAGAAACTGAAAATTGAAAAGAACTCTTGGGCCACTTAATCTAGCTACCCATAAGCATAAGATATACCCTATGGGTTTACTTACCAAATCAACCTGAAATAATGAGGTGGAGGATACTTCAATGATGTGATTGAAAATGTTAGTTCTATTTCCTGAGACAAATATCTAATTTTCTTGTCTTTAACCTCATATTTGAGTGCTTACTTTTCTCCCTTGGTGTCAGATAAGAGCATTTATTCTTTCGGCAACATTCTTCTGTGCATTGTATGAAATTCTCCAGAAATGTCTCATCATATTTTGTCATTTCACAATTTATCTGGTTTTTCCCAAGAACAGCTACAGGGATCAAATATCTTAGTAAACTCTGATATTTTAGAATTGTGAGTCAATTAATTTTGCTTAACAGGGTTTAAATTTTCTATGTTTACTATTATTTATTTCTTCCTATAGACAATTCTATTTCTCTTTCCTTTCTTCATTGGTTTTACTCTGTAATGCCCACTAGGATAGTGGATACTGTTGTGTCCTTCTGACTTCCTATGTTGAAGCCCTGATCCTCAATGCAATAGTAGCGTGAGGGTAGACGCCTTTAGGAAATAACTAGATTTAGATGAAGCCATGTGGGTGGGCCCCCATCATTATGTGGTTGGTGCTTTAAAAATAAGAGATATGGGGGGTCTCTCTCCACTATGTAAGGATGCATAAAGGTCTCCCCTACAAGCCAGGAAGACAGTCCTCACCAGGAACTGAATCTTTTGCACTTTGATCTTGAATTTCCAGACTCCAAACTGAGAGAAATAAATTCCCATTTTTAAGCCATCAGTCTATGGTATCTTGTCATAGCAACATGAACTAGACCAACTAGAGAGTAACTATAGCCTATTACATAGCCTTTGACCTCCTCACAGATGACAATATGTATCCAGTTAGCTAAAACGAATCTTTCTAGAATTTATAAATCATGATGGCTACGTTAACTCTCTAGGCAGAGACACGTCATTGTCAGTTGGAAAGTTCCCACTTCTCATATGATGCCTTCTTGCCTGTCATCCTGCCTAGAGCCTTCAAAAGCATATCACAGTTTCATCTGTGGACACTTCATGCATATGTTAAAATAATCCACTGAACTGTATTAGTATGTTTAGCTAATACATTTTAATCAAAAATCAAGTAAAAAAAATTTTAAACAGCTTATCATACCAGAAAAAGCAAGGGCAGCAAGTATCAAATGGATTCACATGCCTATTAGCTATGAAAGTGTGAGATAGAAATTCATCTTTCATAAAAGAAAACTAGCTAATTAACAGCCAAACATTTATTCACTTTATTTTCCTATTCTGCAGAAGAAAAGATGTGTTGATAGTACAATTAGGCCATTCTGGTTGGTTAGAAAATAGCATTCCAAACCCTGCTAAGTCATAAAGACATCTCCAATTTTTCTGCTGTGTTTGCCTCTTTGCTTCACTCCCCCACTGACCTGCCATCAGTACTGACAGAGGAAGTGGTTACCTTCTGACAGATGAGTCCATTTTGTGGAAGATTTGGTTTACTTTTATTTGGCTAAAAGTACCAGTATCAATTTGGGCTACAATCTTCTGTTCAAAGAAACATAAGCAATGGGTTTCCATCCAATGGTTATAACATAGTGCTTCTTCATTGATGGTGTTTTTGTCTGGAGAAATCTTTGATGGTTACTACTAGGGGGAAAAGGAGTTAGTGAGTGTCCTAGACAGAGGCCAGAAATGCTGCTAAGGGCCTTTTAATGCATGGGACATCTGTCCCCATTCCCCAGTGTAGAATTCCCTGACCCAAAATGTCAATAGTGCCATGATTGAGAAACTCAATTCTAATGAAAACAAAGGATTTCTTTTTCCTCTTCTTCCTCCTCCTCCTCCTTCTTTCTTTTCTTTCTTGCTGTGATGTCCAGATGGCCTTGGCCTCAAGATCCTCTTCCCTCAGCTTCCCAAGTATCTGTAATTATAAGCATAGGCCCTTGCATCTCCCTGGGATTTCTTAAATAATTGTGTGTACAGAGAACTCATGCCTCACCTTCATATGAAGGAGAAGTTGTTAGAGTTTAATTGGTTCAAATGAAAATCCAGATACCCACTCAGGTAGTTTTGAACAAACACAAATCAGGAAGTAACAGCTGAACATTACAGATATTGCTTTATTGGCAAAGCAAAAAAGACTTATAATCAAATACCACAGAGAATAGACATTTTTGGTAGAATGATCTTTTTGTAGGGAGCATTTTTCCAGATTAAATAACAACAAAACCAACAACATTATGCTGGCCCCCTGTTTTCCTGGGGCCACACAGGTTTGTGACTAAGTGGAATAAGTTTAAATGTTCTGATTTCCTTTCTGTGATTTCAAAAACTCCCCAAATAATTTTATCACTAAATATATCCAAGGCAATCAGATTTTCCACTCAGTCTTTTCCCCCTTCTTTTACTCTAAAATCAACTCAGTGGTTGCCTGGTTCTTTCTTCCTCCTTAAAATAATCTCAATTGCTAGTATTTATTGAGCACTTAATATATGATAGGAGCTTTTATGAAAGTTTTACATGTCTGGTGTCAATTAATACTCATAGTAACCCTACAAGAAGGAGTTAATGTTACCTTCATTTTTATTGTTGTGTAAAAATGAGGTACAGTGAACTTAAACATAAGCCCAGGATGGCACATCCCATCAATGGAGGTGTGGGGCACAATTCTAGGGAGTTTAGCTCCAAAGTTGTCAACCTTCACTACTAGAGAAATGTTCAGCCCAGAAGATCAGGTATTCTCTCTATCACTCCTTCCCTTACAAAACTTCTGTTAGATATGGAATCTATTTACCATCATGATATTTAAAGATATTTGTAAAAAATAAGAAGGGGATTAAATATTCCATTTGCTAAAAACTCGAATATTTTATGTGTTTGAAACTAAATTGAAAAAGTTATGTCCTGGTCATATATGGATTCAGGTATGCCCATGCCCCGACAGCCATCTTCCCTTCTATATTCCCTTAGTAGCCAGCTCCCAAGGTCGCAGACTATGCACTGTGTCACATGCACCTTCCATGAACATTTCCTTTGCAGGCAGGACACTCCGATTGCCATCTCAGTACTATTTATTACTACTCCTCCATTCTCCGAAGCACTCACGCTCTCCCCAAATAGCCCCACTTGTTATCTGGGCATGTATTTTCTCCCTGGAATGCCATCTTATTCTTCTCAACCTACTCAGTGTTGCTCACCTTTCAACCCAAGCTCCAATTCCACCTTATTTAATTGATATTTTCCATTTCCCTGGTTCTTATGGTACCTACTATCCACACTACTCTTTTAATTCTAAAGGATATCAACTCTTGCTCTAAAACGTTCTATGTATTTCTTTACTTCTGAGCTATGGAGTTGGAGTTTTGAAAATGGTAAGAGCTTAGATGTCCGTGTCTTTCCCAAAGTATTTTGTGGTTCTTGAATTAAGTATTTAGTAAATGACAGAATGAATGAGTACAGTTGGGTAAAAATGGACCACTCTACTTCTGAAACTGAATCTAGATAACTGGATAAATTTGAACTTAGATAAATTAAAAACACCTTTATTTCTCCCCAGGTTTTCTTTATAGTATTGCAATGTTTAATGTGTACAATAATATGGAACATCCAGTATTAACCAGTGGACATTGAAATACAAAAGGAAAAATACTGAACAAACAAAAATAAATATTATTTTTAGGCATTTATTAACACCAGGGATGCTATAGTTTGAGAAATTGTGCATGAATATGGCTCTGCAGAAAGGCTGAGAGCATTTGTTGGTATGTGCAAACACAGGCAGGCACCCCCCCCCACCCCCGCCACATACACACACTGTGTATAGTGATTTTTCTTTTTTTTCTTTACCCTTCAGTATTCAGGCCAAACCAGCTTTTACTTAACACTATTTCCCAAACTTGCTATTATAGCAAATAAAGTGCTAAAGATGTGTTAGCAATGGTGCTAAATATGACAAAAATCTCTTTGGGTGTAAAAAAGCAACTGTGAACTCATGTGATTTGATTTCAGTCTTCAGTAGCTTTTCAGACCCCTTCCTGGTTGGGAGTTTGCCCATGGGGAAAGAAAACCCAATGAAACAGGAGAGATTCCTGGGGACTCTGCAAGGTCAGAGTCCTGGGGAAAGCAAAGTTAAGCAATAAAGGTAACATTCTGATTTTAAAAGCTGATTAAAATTCATGGAGTTCCTGGCACTTGAAATGCAGAGAAAAACAAGAAAGATGACTGGTCATTACTTTTTGCCAGTCATCCTAGAAGTGAAAAAAAAAAAAAAAAGGTTGTCTTAAGACATGTTCCAATAATTATACTGAAGAAATCCCTGGCAGATAACCAGACTTAGAAAAAGAACAATTAGCTGAAGATCCCGACAGTCTGTAAGAGTTTCATATTTATAAGAAGCTCAGAGAATGGGCTGAATTGTTTTAAAGTTCATTGTTCTAGGTACATTTATCTTGCTGATCCTTTAAGCCTATTCTATGGAGGGTTTATGTTTTTTAACTTGACTGCCCAATAAATCACCCTACTTGAGACTGTGCAGCAGATATGACACTAACAAAGTCCTGGATCATTTGCAGAACCAAACCAGTCATGAGAATATGCACTGACACAGATGATCAGAATCTGTTTTTATGTGTACAAGTATAGAGCAGGTTTTGTAACAGAATTATTTATTGCTGACAGCAAATAGCATAGGTTTATCAGTAAGATTTTCTCACACTTCTGTGGATATTTAACTTAGTCTAGAACACTAAAAATTACTTTCAACTTTGCACAGTTGCTGAAAATAAAAATAAAAAGATACTTATAATCTCACCAGAGAAAACCCTAAACCTAAACTCTTAGTCTCAGGCATTGAACTGGTTTTACTTCATTACCATTTATTGTTGTTGTTGTTGTTGTTGTTGTTTTTCATCAAATGGAGCTTGCCTGCTTAATACTGCTGGCATCAGAAGTCTAGTTGAAAATAAGAATGACTCAATAATGGGACCTGCAAGTCAGATAATAGACTGCTGTTTGGACTCTTCCAAATCATTTTTTTTTCCTTCTTCTCCTTTCTGGGGCTTAGCCATCAGCTGAAGACACCATGTCCCAGCCTTCTCACAGATGTGGCTAATCCCTGGTCGATGGAATCAGTATAAAATGGAAGGAATAATTTTTGTTTTGCTTGCCCAAAAGGGAGAGCTTGTTCTTGGCCACCTCATGTACCCTGTTTTGCAGGAATATGGCCAAGGCTATGAGCCAGCTTCTAATATGTGATGAGATTAGCACTCTGGTGAAGATTATGTTAGCAAATTGGAAAGAACTGTGGCCCTGTAGGACTTTGTAGAAGATCACCTAATATAGTCTAGTTGTGTTATTAAATGGAACACAGAAACAATGTCTTGTGTCACTTGGCCTTGTATTTGAGGGTCCTTCTGTTAAAGCAGCTTAGCTTTAATCAGAACTCTTATCTAAACCTATGTGAATTCAGTATATATCTTTATATGCACCCATCTACTGCTGCATTCCTCTCTTACAGTAATTCCTTTATGCAGATTCTGAGCCCACCACAGAAAATGAGGAAATACTTTTTAGGGCCTTTCTTCCCCCGCCCACCACCCCCTCCCCCCAGCAGCAGATGGAATCAAGTAATTGACTACTTACTTCCAAGACTAACTATAATTTCTAAAATATTCCAGTTTAGTCATTATCATTCCTATGTCACCAGTCATGACTGTTCTTCTTTGCATGTGAAGTTTCTGCATGATTTCTCTGTCCTTTGGGAACACGAACACACAGCCACTGGCCTATAAATGCATTTTATCTTAAGTACAAACAATAAAGAAACCTGGCAGAAGGCCTATTTGTCAAGCCTTTGAACCTGGAACTAATGTGTGTTGGCCCATTAGTAATGTATATGGAGTCTATTATAAGCAAGAAAAAAGAAGCTAATACATAATATGTAGGGTTAAGGGGTTTTCTAAGTGTGGGTAAAAGTCAGATTGATTTAGTACAACAAAGTACAGTTGTTGTTGTTGTTTTAACTTTCAAATACAGCATTTTTTTTTCAGATCTTAGATTTTTTTAAAAAAATATTTTTTGGTTATAGACACAATATCTTTATTTTATTTATTTTTACTTTTTTGGTGCTGAGGATAGAACCCAGTGCCCCACACATGCTAGGCAAGCACTCTACCTCTGAGCCACAACCCCAGCCCCAGGCCTTAGATTGTTATGTCTTCTAAATTTATATTAGATTCTATTAGACTAATAATTCACAGGAAAGAGTTTCATCTAATGCTTCACTCAGAAGGTACACTGTATATTAAGGGTAAAATTTCACACGTTTCATATGAGTACAGTTTGAATGCTGGATTTATGAAGAATAGAAAAGACTATAGCTCCACATTTTTTTTTTTCTTTCTTGCTGTGGCACCATGTCAAGAACAGTTGTTAAGGGAGTGAAGGCTAAAAAGTCAAAAGCTTGAAGGTCTTTACACTTTTCGGAATTTACTTGAGGAGTGAATTTGACACATCCTCTGATAGTCTTCTCTGGTTTCTAGAAAAGTTATTTTGTTATAACCAGTTGTTACATTGCACCATTTCAAGAGCTCAGCTTTTGGGTGAAGCAATGGTGGTCTTATGACCTGCAGGAGCTAGTCCAAATCTAAAAGGTTGACCTTGCCCTCAAGCCAGAAAACAGAAGACTCCCTTTCTGGGACTGAGATATTATTTCAAATCCCATAATTTTTATAATTACCCATACTATGAGTATGAGACAATGACATGTTCAATAAGAAAGAACATCAGGATTTTAGAATTTCAAAATCCTTGCAGGAATCTAGACTTTAATGATTGACTGCTTTCTGGTTCCCATTGCTTCTCACTTCATACTGGCACCACATGGCCTATAGCATCATGTGTTGACCTGCTTTGGAGATTAATGCATGCTGTTGTGATCCCTAGTTCCATCACTCACCATTCAATATACACTTGATTATGCTCGGGGCTATAGAGATGATCCTTGCAACTTTGAGACTTCTGGTCTTAGCTTTGTGGCTTCTTATTTCAGGCATGAACGTGTATCTTTCTTTGCTAGAAACCCTACAGAGTCTAAGAAAGAGATAAAGCAACCCAGCTCTAGAAATTGGGAGCTCTGGGGAGAAAGAAGAGAGACATACAGCCAAATTCCTTGTAGGGGTGCTATATTCCCGAAGACTGTTATGGGCTTTGTAGCTATACTGATAATGTGTTATCTACACTGAACTTCAGAAATATAGCCAAGTGCAAACAAGGGTATATCCTGCAGAATACATTATAAGAAAAATGTGAATCAGTCCAAGTGGGAAGATAGTAGCTCCAAATTGATGTGGTAAGCCCATATTTCACTAAGAATGGCTGGGGAAAGCCTGAACATATAGTTGCATTTATATCCACAGAGATGAAAGGACTCCTCAAGGTCACTTAGAGCTAAGCTTAGTACCTGGGGATGCTGATTCCGTCCAGACTCCCACATTCTCTTTATTGTTTTTTTTTCTTTTCCTTAAGCTCGCTAAAGAATTCCATTTAGAAAAATAAAATGTGGATGGTCCCTCACAAAATGTGATTTTTCTGTGCCTTCACCCTGAGTTTGTGGTGGTTGAGCGGCAGCACAAGGCTGTGCCCTGATGTGCTCACTGCAGGCAGCACGGAAACACAGCCTTTTCATTATATTTATGTAGACAAAGACACAGCAGGGATTTGCTTAAACATTAAAAAACACCCATCTTCAGGGATGGAGAAAATAAACGTTTCCTAGTGTGAGGGAAGTACTAGCCTATAGAATTAATAGCTTAAAAACCCTGATTGTATTTTCCTGCTCTACAAAGAATAAAATTGCTAATGACACCACTAGCTGACTGTGAGCTTTTCCCTCCTTCTGCACAAAACGCTTTCCAAAAAAAGATCTGGCTCCTGTCAGCAATTCACAGAATGCAAGGACTAAGTGTAGAGTACAAACAGAGGGCACCCACACACGAAAGAAGTGGGGTTTTGGCCCATGAACCACAAATAATGTGTTTCCTGTGTGCCTGGTTATATTGACTGACAACATTTAAATGAGAGTCTTATAAATGCCTTAGGAATATATTATTATGCAGCAGCATGAGATAGAAAAGGAAATTTAAACTTTCAGACATCATTCACTGGGGACACTAGGCAGCTTTATCCAAATTCAGGGACAAGGAATAAGCATTACCCGAGACAGATACTTTCAAATTCAATCGAGTACATTATAAAAATGATTAGTCACCTCACATGCACCAGATAAAGTACATCACTGTTTTCATAAATAGCTCATCTCTTTGAAGAAACAGGACCAATTGGTTTGAAGAAATGTCCTTTCCTCATTCCTTTTTTTCTGGTGCTATCAGTATAAATCTGTCCTTAGTAACTGTGTGTGACGCTGACCTCTATCAAAGCCATCTTCAAAGTTGTCTTCTGTCATCTGCCAGGTTCTGTGTCCACAGATGTTGAAAACTCAGGATTAATTTAGGTCCCAGTGTTCCCCAAGAATTTACATCAGACTTTAACAACTGACAAGGAATGAATACAAAACGCTTTCTGTAATATTCATAGAAGAAGGATGTGCTTGGGGTGTGGGTGTGGAGAAGAGGGCAGAACACCTGTAAACCAAACCCAAATCCTCATTGCTCAGTGAAGGAAGGGCCCTTGTCTATTCCAGTCAGAAGGAATTCAGAGAAGTAAATGTCATTTCACACTGTTTGTATTCACATATTCCCACCACCACCCAGGACCGGAATGTATTGAAGGGTTTAGTGAAATCTGAAAGATCTGGGTTTGAATATTGCTCTAGCCATGGAACAGCTGAGAGGCCTCAAGCTAAGTTTTTATTCTTGAAATAGTGGGGTTAATACTAGTATTTTTTTCTCCCAACTATTTTTGGGAGAAAAAATTTCAAACGTTTCAAACCTATATACAAGTAGAAGTCACACATCTAGTTTTCACCCAAGGTCACCAATTGTTGACATTTTGCCACATTTGCTTTTTTTTTCTTCTTTTCACATAACACTTTGTGGTGGTTGTTGAACTGTTTAAAAGTAAGTTGTGGGCTTGATGGCATTTAAATACTTCACAGTTATCTCCTAAGAATAGAAGACAGCCTTCTCCCTAACCACAGCTCCATTAAATCAATGAAGAAATCTGAGCCAGATACTAATGTATGGTCTGTATTCAGATTTTCCCAATTATCCCAGTATAGTCTTTTTATTCCCCATTTTTTTTTTTTTTGGTACCAGGGATTGAACCCAGGGACTGAACCACATCCCCAGTGGTTTTATTTTTTATTTTGAGACAGGATCTTGCTAAATTGTTTAGGGCCTAGCTAAGTTGCTGAGGCTGGCTTTGAATTTGCAATCCTCCTGCCTCAATCCCCAGGCACTGGGATTACAGGTATATGCCACCATGCAGGCCCAGAATTATCTTTATACCTGATGTTGTTTTTTTTTTTGTTTGTTTGTTTTCCTGACCAAGGATCCAGTTAAGGTTCATATGTCACATTTAGCTGTCATCTCTTTAATCTATTTGAATTTAGAGCGTTCACCTCCTTTTGTTTTTCAAGATGTTGACATTTTTGAATAGTCCAAACCAGTTGTATAATGTCCCATATCTGAATTTGTCTGGTTCCTTGTAACCAGATTCAGGCTAAATTTTCAATCTGAACACTATGTGTAAGATGCTGGTTCCTTCCCATTACATACACCACAGGAACACAGTGTCTGTTGTCTCATTACTGATGATGCTAACTTTGCTCAATTGATTAATAATATATTTTCAGTCATAGTTTTTAGATTTTTTTTTCTATTGTAAAGAATTTTTTTGCAATATGTAACTAACCAATGACATGATACTTTGAGGGTGTGAATATTCTATTCTGTAATATCCTTATCCATTGATAATCTTTGACTCAGTTACTACATTCATGGTTGAAAATTTGTGATATTCTATTTTTCCTTTTACTTGTATTAGCTGATATTCTACTGTAGAGAAAAGCACCCTCCTTTGAGTTTCATTATAAATTGGTACTTTTGAAATGTAATGCATTATAATCAAATAATATCTACATTTAGAGTTGGGAGGGTTAAAACAAAAGTATCTAAAATTCCTGGATCATACCAGTAATCGACAAGCAGTAACTATTATTTCTAATGATAATTATTTTATCTTATGTGCTGGAAGCTAACTTGTTAATATAATGTTGCAGCAGAGCACCTACTAATCTACAAATCTTGCTCAGATCAACATTTGGCACTTCCTGACAAGAAATGACAGTGATTTCCCTTGTTCTTAAAGATTAAAATGGTTCAAATGTTAGATAGCTTTCTGTTACCATAACAAATATCTGAGATAAATCAACTTATAAAGATGAAAGGTTTATTTTGGCTTACAATTTCATAGGTTTCACCCTATATGATTAGTTGGCTCCATTGCTTGGGTCCTGCAGCAAGGCAGTACAACATGGTAGGAGTGAGTAGCTCTTCTGGCAGCCAGGAAGCACAGGGAGAGACACAAAGCGTCCCAATATCCCCTTCAAGGACAGGCACCAATGACCTAACTTCCTTCTTCTAGGCTCATCTCTTAAAGGTTCCACCACCTCCCAATAGTGCCACTTACTGTTACAAAGCCTTCAACATATGGGTCTTTGAGGGATGTTTCATATCTACACTGGCAATACCTATGGACTAGGCAAACAATTCACAGCTGCTCATATTCCAGTCACATCACTGCTTCCGTCTCAAGACCCAGTGCATGACACCTCCTCTGCTAGTCCCTGTTCCACACCCACAAATCCAACAAGCTTCACCACCCTGACTCTTCTCTACCTTTGGAGGGAGGGAGAGGCTCATTCTTTGCAGTGAGTGGCAGTTCCAGTTTATTGAGAGGCCATTACTTAAACAAGCAGGCTTGGAGGAGAGTAATAATGGGACGTCAAGGCAGCCATGATATACAGTGAGCTGCTTGCTTATTTTCTAATTTCTCTTTTTTGGTTTCTAGGGAGTCTTATCTCTTCAGTGCAAAATTACCTAATTGGCAGTAAGTTTGTAAAGCCTTTAGGGAAGCACATGGACTCCTCTTAGGGTACTAGATGATAATTTATGTATCCTAGAGACAGGGTATGAGTTACAGAAGAAATATATCCTGCCAAATACATAACCATTACTGACCTGTGTACCTTTTCCTTTTCTATGCATTCTCTGCCTTTCTCGGTCCTGCTCTATGCCTAGGGAAGTTGACTATCACCTGGATTTTCTACCCATGTGATTTGGCAATGGAAGTCACCAGCAGGAGCTCAGATGGCAGGAGAAGAAAGAGGCCACTGTCTCTCCTTCTCTGGGAGTTTTTCCATACTACTGCTCTTGTGGACCTGGCCGCCATAGCTCTTCCTCTCATTGGAGATAGTTAATATTTTTTTAAAATCTCCTCTGCCTTCAGCTTTGAGGGCAGTGGTAGTTTCCTGCCATGACAGTCTGAAGGTGTCTCACTATCCCATTTTCTTATCTTTGCCAACATTCTTGTAAATAATCTCTTTACAAGTCTCTTTCTTTGAAACATCTAGGATGGATTCCTTTTCCTGCCAGGAACCTGCCAGGGCCCTGCTACATACTGAGGTCCTGGTTATCTATCAGGTTCTATACAAGAAGATTATTCACATAATCCTCCCTACCACTCTGTGCAGCGGATCACAACTACCACATTATAAGTGGGTAAACTGAGGCTCACAGAAGTTACATGGCATGCCATGTCATGTAGACCTACCATGCAACAGAGGTTGCTAGCCTTGCTCTATTCTATATAGAGTGCTTCTGCATCTGTAATCCACAGAGCAACTTCTTTGAAGATGGTCCAGGAAGTTTTTAATTTCATAGGTGAGGAGTGGCCTGAAGATACGAATGTTACTTGGAATAAACACCAAGAGATCTAACACAAAAGGCTTGGAGTTCCCTAGCCCCTTTGGAATTAAATCTCTCTTCTCCTATTCACATTAGCTTGAATTCACAGGAAAGGGCAATTGCTAGGCGAACCTATTATGTCAATGAGCCTGACTGGAGGAGATGAAGATCTAACAGGAGTTTTTTTCCTGGATCAGTGATTTGCATTTGCCATAGGAATGATAGAGGGAAGGAGATGAGACATTTGGTGGACCACACCAGCATGCTATCAAGCTGAATCATGGTTTACTCTACTGGCAAGATCCTCTATTTCCATAGCTGCTGCCCTCTTTTTTTATTTTTGCCTTCTCTTTTGTGTTTCTCTATATCTTGTGCCTGTAATTTATGCAATAACTTCTATGTTTCTGTCTCCCATTACCATGGAGTTTTCCCTCTATGTCCAAAGCCATCTCAGTTCCTGTGAGTGTGCTGTACATTAATGGAAATCACCATGCATTGGGACTGGAAGACCCAATAAACAGAATTAAGTGATGCCTGTCCTCTTTTCTCTGGGGCCTTTTGTCTCCACTCCTATTTTCTTAATACTTTCCACAAAGCTTATTTTTTTTTGTTTTGTTTTTTAAATAGCAAATACATTTTTATTCAATATTTTTTAAATATAGATTTTGTGGCAACTTATAAATTTCTATAATAATAATAATAATATTTTAAACCAAGAAAACAATATGACCAAAAATTCATTCACAGATGCAAAGCAGTATGCTTTGTTTAGAAGTGGTTCAATTTGATGCATAATTTGCTTTTCAAAAAGATGATTGTTTTCCGGTTGTGGCTCAGTGGTAGAACACTTGCCTAGCATGTGTGAGGCACTGGGTTCAATTCTCAGCACTACATATAAATAATTAAAATAAAAGTACATTTATAACTAAAAAAAAAGATGATTGTTTACAATCAACTGTATAACTATATATGTATATATGCATATATATACATATACAATCAACTATATAACTTAGTTTTGTCTACATTCTATTCACTAAAAACAAGTTCTTTCAGAGAATCCAATTTAATCATCTTGTGCTTTTCTTCAGTGATTTTCTCCAAACAGTGGTAGAAATACTCCTTGAGGGACAAAATGCAGTAAACTGTTCTTGATCCTAAGTAAGCCTAATTTGGAAAGCATGTCCATTTGGAAAGTAACAACGTGACTGATAGTAATTAACAACAGTACTGAATGTTATTAAAAATTGAAAGCTTTAGATATTTTTGTTTTGGGTTTCTTTGGTTTAGGTGTATTCAAAATTTCTTCATAGTCTGCACTCATCCCCTTTGCCTAGCAACCAACTATGATCATTTGATCTGAATTCTGAATTTTAGGACAATCTTTCTTAAAGTATTCCACAGAACCACAAAGTTTGCAATCACCACCATCAGCATAGAGTCTTTTGGTGATCAGGACATGATTGGGACAGATGCCCCATTTCCCTACAAACAAAACATTTTGCAAAAGGAAATTCACCAAGAGCTGAGTCTACTTTACCCTTGCATTTGGTTATTTCATGCTCTGGAGATCCACATCAATAACATATTCCAGTGCCCATATTTTGATTTTCAAGGGCAGCTGAGCAATCTGAAATTCCATGGTGAGGTGTTTATAGAGGAAACATACCATTGCATCTTTCTTTGTTGTTTGTCTTTTTAATTGTCTTCTTTCCCATCATTCTTTCTTTAAAGAAACTGCAGTTTCTTCCATTACTTCTTGGCTGTCCGTTGCAATCATCTGCCCATTGTAAACCATCTGTGAGTTCTGTTGTAGGTATTCCATGAATCCATTCACATCTTCATTGAAGTACTATTTTTTTCTTTTTTGTTCTTTTTTTGTTTTGCTTGGGGTGCATCATTTTTAAGAAAGAGTCTCTTAACTTCAAGTTTTTTTATGATTTGGTAGATTTTGGCTTGTTCCCTTCAAGAACCCCTACTTCATGTCCTCCTATTGTGCTGCGGGCAAAGGTCTCTTATTTTGTGTGGTAGTAACTTGTGCCTACCTGACCATGTTGCATCAATCCCGTGTAAATCTTCTAGAGGAGTCAAGTTAGCAAGCCAGAGAAGTCTGGCCCCCCAACCTCACAAAGCTCTTTTGGCCCTTTGTTCTAAGCGGCATTCAATATGCATTTTACAGTATGTGCTTTTTAAGATAAAAAATTATAGCTAGGAAGATTTCTGGTAGACAGTTACTCAGCAGGGCAGGGTGTCAGTGTGAGGTATTTCTTCCCACAGCCTGATTTCTATGGGGATAGAAGCCAGGTGATGTAGCAGAAATTGCACAGGGTTGAGGGCTTCCTTTACCTGACCACTGAGCTGAGATCCACAGTGGGAGACTCACATTATGAACCTTTTCTAAATTTCATCAGAGAACTCCCTGCCTCAGGCTCAACAATGCAGACTCCTGGGCTCTAGACCTATGGAGGGGGATCCCTGGAAAGAGCTCAGCATTTCAAACAGGCTTTTACAGGGGTCTCCTCTGTGCTCTAAATCCAAAAGCCACATTTATTATTTAAATAATTTGAGAAAGTTACTGAACTTCTCCTTGAGTCTTACTTCCTTTGTCTGCCAAAGGTAGAGAAAACTTCTCTCGTAAAGGCGTTAGAAACATTTAAAACAATAGACACTAGTATGGCAGTATGTATAAACAAGGATGTATAACCAATGTGATCCTGCAATCTGTACATGTGGTAAAAATAAGAATTTATACCCCACTTGAATCAAATGTATGAAATATGATATGTCAAGATCATTGTAATGTTTTGAGCAACCAATAAAAAAATCATTTAGTCTTTTGTCCAGAATATTTTAACACTTAACAAATAAATAGTCATTTTAAAATAAGTCATTAACAAATATTCCATGCTTGTATAATTATATCAAAATGTATTCTACTGTCATGTATAACTAAAGACCAATAAAACCAATGATCCTTACATAATAAAACTATCAATAAGTTAATATTCACATTTTGACTAGCATTTAATTTTTAGTAAAGAAAGACTACAAAAGATGACTTCTAAAAGCATAACTAATTTGATGATCTGAACTACAGTTTGGAATATCTAGAAGATGTGTATGAGTTTGCTACTTTCTGTTTCACACAATCCTGCAGAAAAAAAGATGTATGATAGACAACATATGGTAATTCATACATTAATGCTTTCCAGAAGATACTATTTTGTGCTTTGCCTGCTCTCTTTATCCTCTTTCTTTTGGAATTTTGTCTGAATGTCCCTTCCACCTCCCCAAAAGGAGACACGAGGGGAATTATTTAAGAAAATGGTTTCATATATTTCTCACTCTTTTGTGTGTGTGTGTGTGTGTGTGTGTGTGTGCGTGTGTGTGTGTGTGTGTGTGTGTGTGTGGTGCTGGGGATTGAACCCAGGGCCTGGAGCATGGAAGGCAAGCACTCTACTGAGCTACATCCCCAGCTCAGTTTCATATATTTCTGATGGACAATCTAATACGTTGCATATGAAGACATGAAAAGTGCCATGATTTTTCACTACTCTGCTGGTATGGAAGAGTCCTTCAGTGATATGCTAGAGCAGAAGGTCTTACATGTTAACACACATCCTGCTAAGGAACTTGAAGCTGGCGATGGCCTCTAGAACCTGCAGCTTGACACCCTGCGTACACACTTGGGAGAAAGCATGGTTTCAAAAAAGGGGAAAAGACTTTTTACTCCTCTAAGAATTAAATTTGAATTGTATATTAAGGCGATATCCAAGATGAAAAAAGAATGCAAAGAATGAAATAACAAACTAGAAATGTAAGATTAAAATCATGGAAATCTAATTGAAGTAAGATATTATGAGCACAAAACCAGGAAAATGCAAATCTATTACCAGTGATTCCTCTACCTGGATGATCACCAGAAATACACAAATGCTTTTAAAAATCTGCAGATCTTTGGGACTCATTCTAGACATACTGACTGACCCAACCTCCCCAGAGGTGATGTCCACAAATTGAATTTTTAAAAGAGCTTTACATTTGGGCTTAAGTAGCACAGATTGTACCTGTAGTCTACACATGCATACCTGTAGGCATATGGGCACACTTATGTGTATATGTGTTTTTATTAATTTATTCTGAACTCTTCCTGTCAATTAAAAAAAATGTTCATAACTCTTTATTAGAAAACATAAAAGAAGCAAAACTTTCCCAAGAAGTGAATTCTAAAAGAAGCCACTCTTTTGGTATTGTTTATGTAGGGTTCTGGGGGATCAAGTAATAGGATAAACTTGGGGGCTCATTTTAAGTCTGGCACTAAGCCTTAGGGTCCCCGGAGGAGTTTGAAGCTGTGTATCTCTGTGGAGTGATCCAAATACTTTTTGTTCTTCCACTGACTACTGTCCTGCGGCAGTAAGGGTCTTTCTCATGATCAAGCAAATAACAATACACATTGTACATAGAGAATTTTCAAACAATAAAACAACAAATGTTTTCAATTATTGCTATATGTCAGCAAATATGACAAGCAAAATAATATCAATTATGAAATATTTTTTCTTTCAAAAATATTATTAGTCTAAATTCTACAATTTGTTGTTGTGTCTTAATAGCACATATATACATAAAATCAGAGATATATGTACATATACTTAATACTGCAGTGCTTACAAAAGAAAGAATCAGAACTTGATATACCCCATTTTTAATCTTTCATTAAAAATGGGGTTTTGAGATATGCTTTAATTTAAAAACACTATCTTGTTGGAATTTGTTTTAAACTTTTTGATTTTGAAACAGTGAAATAGAATACGAACTATAGTTTGTATTATATTTGGCAAATACAAATTTTAGTTCACACAATAAAATACTTAATGGATTTTGAAAATATCTTTATAAACTTAAGTTTATTTTTCATTTTAAATTATTTGATTAAAAAAACAAAATAACACATCAAGAAGATGAAGTGATTGAATGCACAATTTAATAGTTACCATGGTTTCAGTCAAATACGGCTCACTCATTTATTTGTACTGATATGTATATATATATATACACAAATTCAATACAAGAAAACTTTTACTGCATCTATTTCTGGTTCTGATTATGATTTCACTCCATAATGTTAAGTGAAAATACTATGTGGTCTATGGGAAGAGCTTTTACAAAACAGTCTGCTCTCGTGGTCAGACTAGGTATACTGCTGCTCCCTTCCACATCCCTTCTCACCAAAATCTGTGTTTCTGTGGTTCAAAGCTGATGCCTCTGGATCTAATCTCTTCTCCACTCTTAACTGTAAAAGCATTTGTCTTTATGGCTGTCTTCATACTCCTTTCCATTCTCCCTTTCCGTTTTGTAAAATTTCTTGCTGATACTGGACATGGTGGCACACACCCATTATCTCAGCGGTTCAGGAAGCAGAGGCAGGAGCATTACAAGTTCAAAGCCACCCTCAGTAACTTAACAAGGCCCTTAGATACTTAGTGATACTCTGTCTCAAAATATAAAAAGGAGCTGGGGATGTAGTACAGTGGTTAAACACCCTAGAGTCAAATCCCTGGTACAAAAAGAAAAAAAAAATATTTTGCTGTTTACCATGCACTTGGCTTCTCCAGATGCTTGGTTCTACCAAGACTGCCAGCCAGTGAGCATGCCCTTCCCCTCTGAAGGATGCACTCACCCTGCATGCCAAAGAACTTTTGCCCCTTGTGGTTCTAGGGCTCTCATTGCCAGCTGCTTGGAAACTATTCCAAGTCATCAACTTTACATGTTCCAAAGCAAACAGTTACAGAACCTTGCCTATATTGCTAAAGCATTAAAATAAGCTCTGCTGGTAGACTTAATGAACATAAAACAGAAGTGGCCTGCAGTAAAACAAAACAACACAATACAAAAACCCAACACTCTCATTACCATCTAATTTCCTCATATGCTACTTTTCAAACCATACACACCACCACCTCACATTCATTTTTACGGTACTTGCTGTTTACAAAGCTGTTTCATTCACCTGATTCCACTTGCTTTTCACAAAAATATTATTGTTAGTCATCGTGGCCAATCTTATCTCCATTTTAGAAAGGAGTAAACTGTCAGGATGACCTATCTACTATGGGGAAGGTCAGCAGTGGAAAGAAAAACTTTCCTGATACCAAACTGCTCCTAAGTAGCACCACACACCTTTTTTCCACTACATTGCAGCAGGATAGCTCTGATTTTTGGCAAGAAAAATTTGGTGAAATATTGATTTTTCATTCTGATTTTCTAGTTAGATTACCAAGGAAGTCACAGAACAAGGGTGGTCACTGTGCAGGAGAAGTTTATTATTTGGTAGAAATAGCTCATAAAATGTTAGGTGTAAATGAGTTAAATATGCTCTCACTTCTTACAGTTTCATGAAAATATTGTAATCTCATAAAAAATCAAATTTGGGAAACTCTCACTTTAAAATATATAATATCCAACAGTTTAGACACATTTATCTGAATACTTGAATGTATAGTCTTTTTCAGTACAAAGAGAACTTTTTTTAAAAGAAACCCTAATATTTTAATTTAAGCATCAGATGACCCTCTTAGAATCAGAGGGTGAAAAGCCTACTGGTGGATGTGAATGATGTTTTAACAAAAATATTACCATTGGAAATTAAGTACTTATAAGTCCTCCTACATCTGAGCCTACTCTGTTTATTCTTCAACATTCATCCCAACTTTTACCTTCTTGAACATCTTGTTTTATGCCCAGATAGATGAGGTATATTTCTCTCTGCACCTGCCAAGATTGGCATTTCCCATTTTGTCCAGCTCAATTGTCCTTCTTGTAACAACCCACATTTTCCCTGTGGATCTGCCCTGCTTCTCTGGAGTCCCATCTTGTTGGAATGGGCCAACTCTCCCTGAAAGTCAGTGGGAGCCTGCGGTAGAAGACAGGTCAAGCAAGTCTCCTTGGGCATAGTGGGGTGGGTTTAAGGAGCCCCAAACACAAGGTTTGTTTAAAGTTTCTGTAAGACAGAATATTACTTTGGTGAACTAAGAGCTGGGAATTGGAATCTGGGTTTGTGGGACAACCATGGGGAAATGGTTGCCTGAGTAAAGTCAACTTTGAGGCAGAGCAGAACCAGGGCAAGGGAGAGAGGAAAATTAATCCAGGGAGAACTTTGTTGTCACCATTGAACTTCTCGATTGACTTATGCCTGTGGCTGGACCATGTCTGGACTCTCCAGTTGTTTGATCCAGTGACTTCTTGATTTTTCCCTTCAGGAAAATTGAGTTGCATTTTCAAGTATAAGGGAGGTGACTCAACACAGAGTAGGAAGGAAGAGCATGAGAAGAAGATCACCATGAAACAAGGAAAAGAGGAGGGAGGGAAAGGGAGAAGGGGAATTGCACGGAAGATGGAAGGAGACCCTCATGGGTTCACAAAATACATATACGATGGTGTGAGGAGGAAGGGAAGAAAAAAAGAGAGAGATAAGTATCACAGTAGAATGGGTAGAGAATAGTAATGGGAGGGGAGGGGGATTAGGAGGGGAGGGGAGAGGGGTATAGGGAGGGCAGCAGAATACAACTGACACTAGGATTGCTGTATGTATACACATGGATCCTGCAATCTGTACATGGGGAAAAATGAGAATTTATACCCTATGTGAATCAAATGTATGATATGTCAAGATCATTGTATTTAGTCTTGAGCAATTAATAATAATAAAAAAAAGATGTGTAGGAAGAGGAAGATCCCATTTAATTGAAAATACAGAAAGTTCTGTTTGGATGTATTGAGTTTGAGATGCCTGAAGGATACTAGCAGAAGGAACTGGGGATCAGTGGAATTAGTGGGTCTAGACTTTAGTAAGTCTGTGAGGGGAAATACCTATTTGCACATTAGGATCACCTGGGGAGCTTTTCCAAACCAGTGATGTCCAGGCTGCATCTCAGACCAATTTAATCAGAAGCTCTGGGTGTAGAAACCAGACATCAGTATGTTTTAAAGCTCCTAAGGTTGCTATAATTTGAAACCAACAATGAGAAATAATTCCCCAATGTGTCTAGAAAGTATTTCCACTACTGGAAAATTCAGGCAATATGTCAAAATATTTGGAGACTTAATTATTGACTTAAGGAGTTGTTTCAATTTTCCCAAGAAAATGGTGTATTTGTAAGTCCCTTTTCTCATTTGTCCCTATCTTGAAATTCAATGGAAAATTCAAATTAAATGAATATAAGTGAAATGAACATGAACATGGACTTTCTCAGTTAGCTGGATCTGAATTCAAACCCTGCCTCCTCCATTAGTTAACCCTGGCTGAGATACCATACTTCTTTAGTCTTAATTTTTCTGATTTATAAAAATGAGGAGAAAGCTAACTTTGAGACGGCTGGGTGATGAATGAAATAATTCAAAGAAAATACAGATCTAACTACTCTGCAGTTGTTCAATGTGTTGATATTAACTTAAGATATACGGTCACATGTACAACAATACGAGTAAATTTCTATTATTCTGCAGCTAATAGTCTTAAGGGTATTTGGTCTGGGGTTTACAGCCATCCCTGAGTACATACACGGTATTAGAAGCTTCTGTCATCAACCATCTTGGTTTTACAGCATTTTCACCTTGGTTAATGTTGTGAGAAGAATGGATTCTAAATGAGGCAGCTGGTGCCCAAAGCAGAGCAGCAGTGATAAGGCATAACAAATAAGACAGTGGTTCCTTGCTTTCTTTCTCTCTCTCTCTCTCTCTCTCTCTCTCTCTCTCTCTCTCTCTCTCTCTCTCTCTTTTCCACCAAGGCCTGGCTTAGCATCTAAATTTTATCAGCCCAATTTTGTATTTAGACTACAATTTCCTTCTCTCATGCCTTCTCATGACTATTTCTTCTCCCTAGGCTGCATACTTTCACACCCCCAGCCCCCACCATACATGTGCCTTGTTTCCTAGCACACACCCCTATAACCAGCCTGTTTCTTTATCTCAAAACTCTTCCCCCTCATTTAGTGGCATCATCTGGTTTTGCAGATATTTTTCACAAAACCTTGACAGGCATTAAACCAGAGAAACCCGCTTAGGGAAAAGGGAATATGATACATTTACATACCATTATCCAAAACGTAAGATTTCCACAGCAAGTATTGCTTATTTGCGATAATACCAAAATACAACCACCTATTTAACCTTGTGGCATCTTTCAAGAAAGCTATGATTACGTAAAGGCTTTGACAGTATTTATTTCAAAGAGAACATTATACAAAAGTGAGAAAATATCCCTCCTTTCCCCATCACTCACTGTTCAATACTATGCACTTTATCAACGCATACAAAACGTATTTTCTACTGAAAAGTGTCCTAAAGTTTTTATCAAATCTGTCTTAAGGTTCACTAAAGCAGAATCCAGCAACAATTTCACAAATAGAAAATCACATACACATGAAGGCTTTTGTTCCCAGTATAGACGAGTAGGATTAAACTGATTTTCTTTTCATTTTTTCATATTATAATAAAACCCCAAACAATAGAATTCAGCAGTTCTCGTTTCAGAGAGAAACAGCAATGAAATGCACTGGACTCACCTGGCAGGAGGGGAAGGCAAGGTGGTGGCAGTGCTGCTGGGGTTTTCGGCCTACAGCATATGCACTGAACACAAAACCATCTTTGGCTGTTTTTCAAGACAGAGAGAGGCAGGGGTGCTGCAGAAAGATACCGTGAACTCCTTATATGGAAGGAAGCCAGGCTGGAGCAGCATGCAGAGCGAGCTGGATTAAATGTGCAGATTAGGGGAACAGCTTGCTTTATGTACATGAGTTAAGTTCAAAGCTTTCTGGCCTACTGTTAATAGCAGGCTTGGTGAAGAAATAAACAATGACCTGGTGACACCAGGCTGGCAGAGACAGGCAGAGCTGCTCTCCCTATCTGGCTGGCTCTCTTCCTTCAACCTTCATTTTTGTTGCAGAGTGCTGTCTTTATCTGGGGATTTATCTACAGTATCTACTCTGGCACAAAAAAGAAAAGGTTTGATCTCAGTTTGGTCTGGAGTACCTGACCAACAATCGTGGACAGGCATGTTCAGAATGACTGGGAAAAGGAGTTAGGACAACTGATAATCTAATAGCACCGACTAGCATCATCACCTAAGGAAAGAGGGAGCAATTCCTGCAATTCTAGCCACAGAGCTCTCAAGAGTCTTCAGATGCAAATGCAGCCATGCTCATGAAAGAACTCCAAAAGTGTCAGGTGTCATCAGTGTTACTATTATTGTAATTATTATGCATGGTCTCTGTGCTAGTTCTCCATCACTGCAACAAAATACCCTAATCAACTTAGTGGAGGAAAAATGAATTTTGACTCTTAGTTTCAGAGGTCTCTTGATCCTGTGGTTTTGGGAGCTGCGGAGAGGCAGGAAACATGATGGGGACCTTGTGGTAGAGGAGGCTTCTCACCTTATGGGTAGCCAGGAAACAGAGTGGGCATGAAGGAATAAGGTTGCAATACCTGCTTCAAGGGCATGCTTCCCAGTGAACTCACTTTCTTCTACTAGAGACCACCTCCTAAAAGTTAAACCACCTCCCAAAGCACCACAGGCTGGCAACCATGCCTTTAGCAAATGGCCTTTGGGAGACATGTCCAAACCATAACCATTTCTAATGGCAATTCTGGTCCCAGCTCAGAAAGGTTGGTAGATCCATCCCTCTGAGATCTGTATGTAGGTAGAACAGTTTTTTTTTTTTTTTTCCCTCCAACTCTGCTCTTGATGGCTTATATCTAAGCTGAACTCCTACCTCCTGGGCCTCTTAATTTCCTTTCTGCTTGCCACCAATATCCTCAAAATGACAGAGGCTTTTTTTACCTTTGTCCCAAGCAGAAGTGACATATTTATCTTTCCTATATGGATCTTTCCTATTTGGAGAAGGAGACATAGAATAAAATTAAGTGTGCTTACTTCTCACATAAGCAGATGTTCTTAGGGATTTCACAGAGATCTGTACTGAGAGCCTGGAAGAATCATGGATTGATAAATGAGTTAAATGGGTTTCTCCTGGGCTGTGGGCTGGGGGGTGAGGTAGAGAAGAAGGAAAGAGTGGGGTCTATGCAGAGCTCCTCTCTCCTTTTCTACCTATGAGGGGGCCACTGGTAAAAAGGATGCTAGGTCAGCCCACCCCTCCCCATGCATCCCTAAACCCTGGACTTCAGAATAGGAGACAAACTTGAAGATGGAGTTGGGATTCAAAAAGTCAGGAAGGGCTGAGGTTTCTACCTCTTGTCTCTCTCCTTATTACTTTTCCTGTTTTCCTTAATGACACTTTGATGACTTCTCTAGTACTTAAAGAAAATGGAAAGTTATATTGAGCAATACTTTTCATACTTTGATGTCCTAAATCCTATGTTCCTACTACTCAAAGTGTAGTCCATGGACCAGCAGCACCACTGTCACTTGGGAGCTTGGAGAAATGCAAATTCTCCAGCCTCTTCTCAGACCTACTCCATCAGAATCTTCACTTTAACAAAATCCTCAGGTGACTAAGTCCTCTCGTCTGGTTTACAGCACTCCAAATTGTGGAGGCCTGAGTCTTTTACAAAAAAAAAAAAAACTATGCAGTAAAAGAAGTAAAAAAAAAAAAAGGGGGGGGAATTTATCAAAAGAAAAACTGAGACCCAGAGAGGTTAAATAATTCAGAAAAAATAAATGCAGGTTTGTCAAACTGTCTTTTGAATCACCTGGTGATTTAGGGGAGCATTTAGAAATCCCAATGGCCTGGCAGCATCCCAGACCAGTACATTCGGATGTTCTGTTAGTGAGAAAGCACCGCCAGTTTCATTTACAACTCCCCAGATGTTTCCAGTGTTCAGCCAATTTGGAAAGTCTGGAATTTAGAAGACTTTGGCAGTGAAGAGAGTTTAAATTCTGGGTTTTCGGGATGACCAATTCTCAGGGTTTGCTCAGGACTGATCTGGTTCTAGAAATGAAAGTCTATGTCCCAGGAACTCCCCTTAGTCTGGAGCAAGCTGGGACAGGTAGTCACCCTTGTTTTCAGATGCAGAATCCAGCCAACTACCTACCGCTGCAGAGTTGAGTCCAGCTTTTCATCCTTAAACCTTTTTCTCAGGTTTACTGTGGGATAACCCTGGACTTGGATGAATCATGGGCAGGCATAGCTTTAAGCTTGTGGTGAGACAGATCATCCTGCATGCTCCTTTAGAACTGAGACACACTCTTAGATAAGTTCATTTGCATCTCACAGGGCACATCAAAGGGAGCAAAGGATCACTGATTCTTTTCAAGCATGGCGATGGGGTGATGGGAAGAAGGATAAGGGTGGATACTCTCTTCTTACACTCACCCTTTAGTCTTTCCAAGTCCTCCCTCCCTTCCAGCTTAAGGGATGTATCTGGTAATAGGTGGAAGGTCATTTATTGGTTATTATTATTAGTAGGCTTGCAACATCCTGTTTTCTTTAATGAAAAAGCAGCCCTACATGCAAATCCAGGGTCTCCAAAATAAAAACGTGATGGTGTATATTCTGCATTCCTCATTTTTGAGGTGGGTGAGATTTTCTGACCTATTTATTTAAGAAATATTTTTAAACAAGAGAGGCTGGTGGACCTTCACCTTTACCCAGTTGAGGAGAGCTGGGCAGGCAGAGGTCTGCCTATCATGCCAGACCTACATATCCCTGAGCCTCACAAGATGAGAACTAGGCACTAATTAGAGTGCCTCTAATAGGTCACTGGCAGACTCCCCACCCATACCAGAAGACAGTTCTAATTTCCACTGATGGGTCTCTCGACAGACTTATTTTGTTTAAGGCAGCATGGAAATTCTTTGTTGATCATGAAAGGATTTGTCAGCCAACATTTAGTCAAAAACAATAACTTTTCGAGATTCCTGGCTCGTTTAGGAAATCTAAAGGACGTTATTGTTAGAAGATAACAGGAAAAGAGAGAAGAAAGGAAATAAAAATTGATGTTTAATCCCCAAATGCATTCTCAGGCTATACCTTGGCCATGTGCCCAAACATGCCTATAGGACAAGTGCCTTCATGGGATCACAGCATGCTTATTAATATATTTACTTTAAAAATATCTGATCCAATGCAAGTACCCTATGGAAAACTGTCTGCTTTTTATCTCTTAGTACTTCGTGGGAGAACTACTTAAAATATAATATTTTTATGTGTTGTCATATTAGCCTCAGCAGAAGCACAAATTATTTATCCAGAATAAATCTTAATAAAATGATTAGGATCCTTTGCAAGAAAACACAAATTCATTTTTGCTATGCTATGTACAAGGAATCTTTTTATCTAAACAATTCATACATGTGGTCTTTATTCCTATACTGACAATATCCAGTATTGTAAATGACTGAAATATCAATTTGGATTTTCTCATCATGGAAAAACAAGGTAATAAGAGTTTTTACTTTGCTGAGCTTGGGGTAGAGATATTTTTAAAAAATAGTTTCTGTTGTAGATGGACACAATACCTTTTTTTTAAATTTATTTTTATGTGGTGCTGAGGATCAAACCTAGTGTCTCATATGTACCAGACAAGCGCTCTAACCACTGCACAACAACCCAAGCCCGAAGTGAAGATATTTTTTAATCTTTAATCTGAAAAATAGATCCTTTGATGAGCATACCATAGGAAATTTTCTTAAAAACCTTATCTGTATTACAGATACGATTAGAAAAATATTTGTTTTTTATACGTATATGAATTGTGGTAAGCTCTCACTAAATTAATTTCTAACAAAGACAGGATGAAAAAGGGTAGGAAACAAACTCATTCAGACATACCACCACTACACTGATGATAAAACATATCTGAAGCGAAAGGGAATAGTTATGAATATGTAGTTTTAAAGGTCAACATTTCCACATTTCCAGGAAATTGAGTGGGATGATGTAGTTTTCTACCAGGAAAGAACTGAAGCCACTGAAATAAATAACATTTTAGGACATAATGTTCAATCAAGGGCTGTTACAGGGAAAAAAAAACTTTCACATTTTAAATCTGAAAGGCAAATGTAGAAAATGGCTCCCGAGAAAATTCTCATCATTCAATCTTTTGCTCAGGTGCACAGAGCTATGAATGGTTTTTGGGTGTAAAACTCACATTCCTAGTGAAGTGCCTATTCATAATTGCATGACTTATGTCCCAGCAATATTTTAGAACTCTCAAATACTTCAGACATACACATTTAAAAATTGTTATTATCATTGAAATGATTTTTGAACAGGAAAAATAAAGCTTAGTTTTCATGTTTGGGCTGATTTAGGAGAAAGCAGCTTATAAGAGTCACTAAAAAGGAACACATTATGTGTAACTACAGGAATAAATATTCAATATTCACTGGCAAAGACTAGCAATTATATAAACAGTGGGCACAATGAGTATTCACATTTGGAGGTGCTACTCAAATACTGTGTACAAAGTATTTAAAGCAGACATTGAGAAATTCTGAGCACAACCTAAGGTAGATTTGAGTTGGGGCTATTAGAGGAAGTAGAGGAGCCTGCAGATTTTACATGGGAGTCTAAGGCATCACACCATTTCATGTGACATGCGAGCATGGAGAGAGAGAAGGATCACTTGATGCTGTTATGGTTTAGATTTGTAGTGTCCCCCAATAGCTCATGTGTCAGGCAATGTAAGAACATACAGAGGTGAAACGATTACATTATGAGAGTTGCAACCTATTCAGTGGATTGATCCACTGGTGGATTAACTGGGAGGTAATATAGGCAGGTAGGGTACAGTGGGAGGAGATAGATCACTGGAGGTATGACTTGGGGGTTTATATTTTGTCCTTGGTGAAAGGAGTTCTCTCTCTCTCTGCCTCTGCTTCCTGTTTGCCATGTTCTGAGCTGATTTTCTCCTCTACACCCTTTGGCCTTGAGAGTGCCTCACCTCTGATCCAGAGCACTGGAGTTGATCATCTATGGAGTGAGACAGTGAGCCAAAAAAACCTTGTTCTTCTCTATGTTGTTCTTGTTAGGTACATTGGTCACAGCAATGCAAAACCTGACTAAAATATGTTCCTCTTCCAGGCCCTGCCTGCTTAACCAGCTGCAATCCGAACCTGTGATTAACAGTAGACACTTAGCAATGTACAGGTGGTGACTCCTATCTATTCTCTCACCAGAACTTTATCATATCTTTAGTCATGGTGATAAGGGGTGAATAATGCAAATATAACCATGACTTGTTTTTTTTCTCCCTTAGGAAGATTTCAGTCCAGAGGAGTTGATAAATTGCAGATAGTGAAAAGTACCACAAAATTGTGATAAGTAAAATCCGGTACAGATTAGTTAGAAGTGAGAGTCCAAGAGAGATTTCATGTGGCATGTTTGAGCTTGGCCTTGAAAGATGAGAAAAATAAAACAGAGACAAGAGTCAGCAACTAGGGTAGTAGGGAGGGAGGGAGTAAGCAGAGTACCTGTGGGCTCTGCCTGGGCTAGACTAGAGAACTCGAGAGAACCCCAGTGGGCAGAATAGAGGAGATAAGAGATACAATGTATGTTGGGATTACAGGGGGCCCTGCATGCTAAAGATGTAAGTTTAATTATACAAGTAGTAAGGAGCCACTGACAGAATTTGAGGAGGGAGATAACATGAACAGAATAGTGATTTAAGAAGGTTAACCTAGGGAAAGTTTTCTACCTCTCCTTTATTCTTTTTCAACTAAAATTTAAGCTTTAATATCTTTCAAGAATAAACAAACACACATAATGTATTTAATTTTTAAATTTAATTTAATTTATTGCAGTGCTGGGAATTGAATCCAGGACCTCAGGCATGCTAAACAGGCACTCTGCTACTGAGCAGTGCCCCTGCCAAAGTATTTATTTGTGCAATAAATTAATCTGTTTGCTATGAATCTAGAATGAAACTAGGAAGGAACTGAGAAAACAATTACTGAAATCATATTCAGGTGAAAAATCCTGTTTAAGAGAGGAAATGACTGGGGCTGGTAGTAGAGCTCAGAGCTCAGTGATAGAGTGCTTGAAACTAGTGTGCATGAGGTCCTGGGTTCCATTCCCAGCACTGAATGAATGAATGAATGAATGAATGAATGAATGAATGAATGAACACAGAAACCAAATTAGGAAACTCTTAAAGTCTAGGGGAAAGAAACAAGCCAAAATTATAGCAGAGAAAGAAACACATCTGCATTAATTTTTGATCTCTTACATCTACACAAAAGAGGACCATTCTTCTTGTTAAAGAAGATGTGTGAACAGTTCATCATAGCGGCCCCACTGTGTGAAGTCAGGTGTGATATTAATGAGCAGCTATGAGTATTTTTGCTGGAGATTTTTAATTTGATTTACATATTTACTTTTTAAAAATTTTTTTAGTTGTAGTTGGACACAATATCTTTGTTTTCATTTATTTATTTTTATGTAGTGCTGAGGATGGAACCCAAGGCCTCATGCATGCAAGGCAAGTGCTCTACCACTGAGCTACAACTCCAGCCCCATATTTACTTTTTTAGAAGAATTTATCCTTGAATAGATAAAAGATGCAGTTCTAGTCAACAAATCATATTTCATATAATTATGCCATAGTGTATTTTATTGTCATGTATAACCAATAGAAATAAATAATAGAAAGGAGAAACAGAGCTGGTGTATAATTCAGAAGAAAACACATTGTAATCCTAGAGATAAGAAAAGAGGATCTGAATGAAATTATTACCATTATAGAGATGAAGATTGCTGTACAGGAGATAAATAATAATAATAATAATAATAGCTACATCATGGTAGTTACAATTTCTTTGCAATGGGGTTCCCATTTTTAGCATGGTTTTTAGCAACTCTTATTTTCAAGGAAGAGTTTTAAACTCCACTTAAGACGCCAGCAGATTTTGGACTACAGATTAAACTAGCTACAACCTGGCCACTCCAGATACCTGAGACAGGCTCATTCTGACCAGGGAGAGAGAGAGCTGCTGTATTCAACAGCCATGAACTGCATTTTGCTGGCTGCACTTGAAACATTGAGTTCATACAGGTAATACTCCAAGCAAGTACATAAGCAAATATCAAAACTTAGACACTAAGGTTCCTGGAGACAGGAACAAGGCATTGAGACTTAGAGGATTTGGGGAGAGACACTGTGTAAGTTACAGATTAGTGTTATATCCTCAGAGAGGAGGAGTTGGAGATATACTGAAACTGAAGTAGTATTTATAATAATAATTAAAAATCTGTTTTATTTAAATTATAATTTGCTATACTTAAATATATAACCTATTAAGCCCCAGGTCTCTCTCATCAGTGAATAGAAATGTATGATCCTTCCAAGTTCTTCCAAATCATAATGCTTTGATTTCTCAGGAAACCAAAATTTGGAGGCACTGTCCAAATTATTCATTCTAGAAATTCATCTCCATTCAGGGTGGGGGACTGTGGCACTTAGAGTTCCTGTTCCTTCTCCTTTTGTAGTCTCAGTGTTTTAGAATCCACAAGCTTTACCCATTATTTTGCTGTTTGACCACTTGCTCTGTTGCCCATAGTTGATTTCCAATAGCATTTTCATGACACTACTGACCTCTATGCCTCTACCCCTGGATACTTTTCAGCCTCAGGCCAGCAGGAAATACCTTTCTGGTGTTCATGACTATTTGAGTGAGGGTGCCACACCAAAGTCATTGAGCACTATCATAGTTCTTTCCCTTTTTCCCCAGCATCTCCATTCCTGTAAGCAAAGTGCTCCCAGACAGATCTTTCTAGATATCTGATTCTAACTGTGGGATACGTTGAAGTTATTGTCTGTATTGCACCTTAAGAAATGTGGCTAACACCACGTACGGTGACACACACCTTAATCCCAGTGGCTTGGGAGGCTGAGGCAGGAAGTTTGCTAGTTCAAAGCCAGCCTCAGCAATGGCAAGGCACTAAGCAACTCAGTGAGACCCTGTCTCTAAATAAAACACAAAATAGGGCTAGGGATGTGGCTCCGTGGTTGAGTTCCCCTGGGTTCAATCCCTAGTAACCTCCATTCCCCCCAAAAAAATAAATGTGGCAAAGCCTATATTTTAATGTTTTCCAAACATTTCATGATCCTTAACCTCTTCCAAATTCATTGTAACAATTAGGAAGCTGTATCGCCCAGCCCAGTTTTGGCTCCTCTAAAACCCTCCTTAAAATCTTATGTATCTATCTTTCCAAATATCTCTCTTTCATTCTTTTTTAAGTTCACAAGTCATTCTTTGTAGTTGTTGTAGACCTTCCAAAACTCTGAGTTACAGTGTGCCTTCTAGGCTTGGCCATATAAATATTTAGACCTGACAGTGGACACAATAACAGAGAGACAAAAGTCTGAATGAGAGTTGGAGGAGGTCGGCTTTTCTTTGTGACTTTGCTTTGCTAGCACTGAATTGGATTCTCTTCTTTAAGGTTGACATTCTGACTATATGGCTCTGGGCTGCCTGTGTTTGCAGAGCTTTCTCCAGAAAAAAAATAGCATGAGGCCTTATAGTAATGGTTTAGTAGAGAGAGAATGAACATTATTTAATAAATGATTGTTGATGGGATACATGAGCTGCTAAAGATGACACTGTGCTTCAATCCTGCCAGACAGGGAGAATAATGGTATTATTAATTGAGCAAGGGAAGACAGGAGTTTCCACAGACTTGGAAGTGAGGATGATTAAGTCAGGTTTGGACATGCCAAAGAAGTGACTCTTGGGGTCATCTGAGTGGAATTGCTAGGAGGCAGTCAGAGATAGGGAATGCTGAAGAAGAGTCTCAATTTAAACCATATATTTGAGAGTCATTTACAAGGACATGAGAGATGAGCCATGGCTATAAATAATCTTGATTCACTACCTGGACACTCTGGTTGGGTGTGAGAGGCAGAAAAATGGACAGGCAGGATAGTGTGGTTGGCACATCTCATCTAACGATGAGGCTCACTCCTAATTCTTCATGGTAAGTAGGACTGGAGAAGCAAGCAAGTTTGAAATAATAGGTAGTGCCAGAGCCCATTCATGTCTTCAATCTCTTTGAACTTAGGAAGAACTGGTTTCATTGAGATTTATACCTTTGGCCTGCCTTCATTCCTTTTTTTATTGGGCATGACTATATAAAAGGAAGTGAAGGAAACAACAAGCTCCCAGATGACCCATACAAGTGTGCTCTCCTTTAGCAGGCCTTTAGTGACTCTGAGATCACAATTTATAAACCTGATTAGACCAAGAGGGTGAAATCCTAAGTCGAGTTAGCAAAATCATGTTGAGATATGTCTAAGAACTTATTGCAAGATTTCATATAATCTTCAGAGAAAAATCTGCTCATCTGGCTAACAAAAAAATCTCACTTTTAATAATTTCTCCTCCGAAATCCTATAAGATTTGGAGCTAATAATTCTTAGCACACAAATAATAAAACTCTGAAGTGCAGGAAATAAATAGGCTGTTTAAAAAAATAGAAAACAGTTTTAATATGCATGAGAGTGATTTGTTTATTAACCAAATTTAAATTAAGCACCCACAAGAGTTATGGATTATAAGTCTGACTAATGGAATTATACAAAAGGCATGGTCCTTCCACCTCAAGAAATTCTCAGTCTTCTAAGAGATACTGACATACACATTTTCTATAATTAAATGTGCTAAAATTCTAGAGTATATATGAATTGCTATCGATATAGACATATTAACTCTGATTAAGGACTTTGGGCAGGCTTTGAAGTAAAAATAATATTTGAGATAGTTCTTGATGCTCTAAGAAGATTTTTGAAGTGGTCAAGACAGGGTTGAGCATTCGAGACAAAGAAATGCTCTTAGTAAACACAGAGTTTGGCACTTAGTTGTTTGGAGAAAGAAGGAAGTTTGGCATATAACATCAAGAGAGTTGCAGAAGGGATTGAGAGACAGAACTTCAAGGTCTAAAATAGCTTAGGCAAAATTAGCTCTTATCCTGGATGAAGCAGCAGGATACCCCTAGAAAGTCTGAGATGGTGTCCAAAGCACCAATGAGAAAGGATAAGGATGTGGATCACAAAGAGAAGATGGTGAACATTCCTGAAGTAGAACTACTGAGATCCAACACATGAAGTAAACATTCATTCTTAAATTTCTATTTTGGATAACTGGATAGCACAGCTGAAGTCCTAGAAGTGGCCCAAATATTATTATTTCTCTATCTCTTCCAGAGTACAGAGCTAAGTTCCCAAACTCTTGTAGTTAGGTAGGGTCATGTGTCTGAGTTTTACCCAACAGAATATGGGCAGAAGTGACATACACACCACTTCTCTCTCTCTTCCCCTTCAGCAGCAATCTTCCAGGACAGAAGGAGTTTGGCTCTAAAAAGTGCATGGAGCAAAACCTCTATGCACTTGAGGGATTGCTATGGACTTATGTCCAATGGATGAGGACAAGCAGCTAGGGTCTATTGTCATAAGCCACAAAGATTTTGTGGTGTACATCTTTCAGCAACAAGTATTACTACTGAGAAAGAAAAAAAAAAGGAGGGCTATAGTGTGAATAAGATAGAAGATTAAGAAGAAAATAACAGGATGTTTTACCAATATTGAATTTAAGGAAAGGACAGAAGTGCCCAGGTGCTCAGGAGTTCAGCAGAAAAATGGGTTTAAATCTTAACAGAGGGACTAAGTAAGGCTACACTTGTTATACTTAGAGATCCTTGGGGTGTAGACATTCTTTAAAGTTAAAGTAGCAAAAAGTGCTACTCTTAGACTGAGATGAGGACTCAAAGGCAGAGCTCTAAGGGCAACACCAAAATTAAAGGCATGAAAAGAAGGTGACCACTCATGAAAAGTTTGGGACAGAATGTTATGGAGGAGAAAGGAAAAGGAATATTATTTATTTACTTGTCATATGGCTAAAACTGTAGGTGCTTTTACATAAACCTATCAGGCATGATTCTTGAAAATCCATTGACATGGACATTTCCCAATTTAGGAATTAGGAAATTGAGAGGCTGCATGACATTGATAAGCTTATGCATCTTAGAATGTGAAAGCGAGGATTTAAATCTAGACCTGCCTGCTTCAGAACAGTAGGAATGACCTAACCTGTGGCTGAGAAAGTGATATGCTGCAAGAGAACCAGGAAAAAAATTTGACCTGTTTGGGGGGAAGAGGGCTGAGCAGAACTGAAATGGAGTGGTCACAGTCAAGGAACCATGGGTAGAAAAATCAGTGTGTGATTCAATATACATAGTTACCAAGCAGGCCAAGCAAGCAATGCCCAAAACTAAGAGAAAACAAAATTTGAAGGGAATTGTCATAGAGTTGCATGCAGGAGTTCAAGGCTGGGAATTGGGGAAATCATGTTCAACACTTACCATCAGCATTTACTCACTCTTATAGAGAGTGCTAGGCCAGGATCAGGCCAAGTCTTTACCAACACACTTAGCCATTCTTTGAAGAATATTGAAACTGGTGGCCTGCAATTTCTATATGACTCAGATTTGTTTTGTTTGGTCCATAGGTATTTTGAAAAATTTAAGTTAGTTAGCAACATTTAAAAATGGAGATGCTTCAGTTAAAACTTCCATTTTTAGGATCCTCTTAAAGAACTGAAAGGCCTGGCAGCTCTGAGCCCCCTTTCCATGTGACACTTGTCATGTGGAGGAAGAAGGATCTACCATGTCTTTTGTTTCAGCTGCCTACACTCACTCCCATGACCTGTCAGTCCCATAGGGTTTCAATTTGCAAACCCTGCTCAAAGGAAACCCCCAAAAGAAGCTGCCATCTCTGGGGCTGCTGTGATTTCATGGCACCTGCTGCACTAGATCCTCCTACTCAGTATGACTTTTAATAGGGAAAGACACAGTTGGGCTTGCTGAAGCCCCTTGCTGTCACAAGCTGCCCCAGACACTCAGCAGAAACCCCTGGGTTTGGCATGGGTGACCTCAGCTAAAGGAGTTTTTCAGAAGAGCAGTAGAGAAAGAAACTAGATGGGATTAAATGAGGACAGAGTAGGGCAGTAATGATTGAAACTGCCCTCCCACAAATGTGGTGGCAAATGAGGATGCAGTAGTGCATGCCTCCTCTCTTGGATGGCTGCGATGGCCTCCTTCCCAGACTTTCTCCTTCCCCCTTTGCAGCCTGTACTCAGCTCAGCACTGCAGCCAGAGGGAGCCTTTTAAATACCTTAGATCACTTCACTCCTCCGCACTAAACCTTCCTACAAACTTCCCAATTTCCCCGGAGTAAAAGCCAAAGGACTTATTCACAGTGGTCCCCAAGGCCCTCAAGATCTGGTCCTTCAGCCCCATACCCAACCATATTACCACCCCTCCCTCAGCTCCACCCTCACAGGCTTCTTTGTTGCTCTGTGATTCATGCAAAAATCACTCTGCCAGTCAAAGGACCTTAATACTGGCTGTTCCATCAGCTCTACATGCAGATTTTCTACCAGGCTCACTCGTTGGTTCCTTCAGATCCTCCCTTTAATATCACCTAAACCTGACTGTTCTATTGAAAGTAGCAACCACACTTCCTCCCTAATATACTCTGCCCCCTCTCTCTGCTCATTTCTTCTCCTAAGTGATTTATAAAAAATCCATTTTAAATTTACTTGTTTTTCCCATTAGGATATTATGTACTTCCCCTCCATTAATGGGCAGAAGTTTTAAATATTTTCTCCCACTAATACCTCCGTAGTGCTGAGAATAGTGCCTCGAACTCAATAGGTTCTCAATACGTACTAACTGGAGGATACAGAGACAGAGAAGCAGGGACTTAAGTACATGTGGGGTATTTCCATCTTCTAAAGTGTAGAAGATGGAAAGAGAGATACAGAAGTCAGAGCACATAAAGGATAAAGCATGATTCTGGAAGAGATGGGAGCAGATAGATTTTCAAGTTTAGGCAAAAGAGCTGGCCTTGAAAAGATAGAATTCATTCTCTCTCTCTCTCTCTCTCTCTCTCTCTCTCTCTCTCTCTCTCTCTCTCTCTCTCTCTCTCTCTCAGAAAGCAAGGATAGGTCCTAATAACAGGCTAGGAAGAAAGGGAACCCAACATGTACCAATCCTTAATGAATTCATTTATTCATTAAATTTCATTGTACCCCTGACATGTTTGGGGCTTCAGGGGTGTAGAAGTGATACCCTCTATTTTCTCTCTGAGGCAGCAGCAAGGTCAATAGCTGAGAAGGAGGGGAGAGAAGAGTGACAGGAAGGTTGAGGAGAGTGGAAGGAGTTTGGAACAGCTGCTCTGGACACTGTAAATGGAAGGTGGTTAGAACACATGAAAAGACTGCTTGAGGCTGTCATGGTGCCAATTGGCATGGGTACCTAATTTTCTCCAGCAGCATTTGCAGCCTGAGAGCAAAAGCAGATGAAAGCAGATGGTTGGAATAAATTGGTTCTGGGGATTGCTAGGTGAGGATGCTATGGGAGGACCAGGCAAAGGGGAGTCGACTAACCTAACAGTCCTCTGCTCTCCACCTTAACAATACTCACCTGATTTGGAGGGATGCCACTGATTGACAACTGCATTTCCTTCACCCAGGGGCTCTTGAATAAGTACTGGCCTCCATCAAGTATATATAGTATAAATTGCTCCATAAAATTTGAATATCAACAACATTGATCTTCAATGTTTTTGGGCTCCTCTCTCTTCACTCTCCATGAATTATCTGAAAGGTATACCTACTGAACTTTCACAGAATGACATCTTGAAAACTGATCTTTCACTATTCATTGGACATTTCTAGTCCATTATGCAATGAATCATATCTGTTTTGTTTCTAGAACAGGTAATGACATTTATTTTTAATTTAAGAAGGATTCCTCTATTTTTTCTTCAATTTTATTTTTATTGTACATAATAGTACACAATAGAATTTATAATTGTGCATTGTAGTGTTATTCATTATTACATATTTGTACATGCTCAAAATAGACAATATGATTGGATCAATTTTATTGCAATGTAATTGCTGATAGAGAATGACTCTAATCCAACTCCAAGTTCATTTAGGAGAGTCCCTTATTAAGATTCTCAAGAATATTCCTCTACTACTGGAAGTGACTTTCTCATACTTCATTCCCTATGCAAGTCTCTATTGTCATAATTTTGGATACTAATTAGAACCAGTATTCTATTCTGGGCCAGATCTATAGCTGGGTAGTTTTCTGGTCCCAGGCTTACCTTACCTTAACTTCTTAATGTGACAGGTTTATAAAATTCCCATAAACTGGGACAGGTTAGCTTATTGCACTATTGACCTGACCCTCTCATATATAAAATCACTATGCATGCCTGAGTAGTATTGCATGTCTGTTCTTCTCTTGGGAGTATCTCTTTTAATGGATTTCTGGGTTAGGATAGATCATTTGGTACATGAAAAACATAAGATGCCTACTTGTATTGGTTGCCCTTCCTTCCTACCTTGAACTGGACCCTTTTACACTGGCTTCAGGGCCCTATGAATGCATAATGTTTTTCTTTGTTATTTCAAAGTATTTTACTCTCCACACATTTTATGGTTCTTTATATAAGTCTATGATTTTTTGTACCTGATATACAAAGTATAAGCAATTGAGGATTTTCAATCTATGAATGCTGGAAATGAGAATGTAAGAATTAGATTGTTATTCGAACTAAACTATGTGGAACAGTTAGAAGTATCTAGAGTCCAAGGGAATACATTGGGGTGTACTTGTATGGTATGTCACACCAAAGGGCAAATGCTATGAGCTTGCCCTCTTGTCTTGTTTGTACTTATGACAATAAAAAGACTTATGGGGCCCTGGAGAACATTTTCTGAGGGGTGAGAAGAGTGGCTGCCACTGTGGTGTATTAGTCCCTTTCTTAACACAAAGAGTCTATTTCCAGTATTGATTTTCTGCTCTTCTACACAAAATAAAGAGGCTACTTAGACAACAGTACCCTCTCAAAGTTTCTCCCTATTTGGATCTCTAACTACTATGACTCTATTTTACATACCATAATTAGATTTGTAATTAGTTCATATCTTAATATCCTTCACTAGTTTCTTATGTTAACAAAATACCATCATCTGCTAGTATGAGATATAGGTTCCAGAACCCCCTGCAGATATCCAACTGCAGTGATGCTTAAGTCCCTATGTAAAAAGATGTAGTATTTGCACATAACCCACACATCTTCACTGTAAGTCATATCTAGATTACTTTTAATACCTAATACAATGTAAATGCTATGTAGATAGATGATGTCCTATATTGTTTAGGGAATGACAACCAAAAACAAAACAAAACAAAACAAGTCTGCACATGTTCATGACCAGTATGGATGTATCCATGATAGTACTAAGCACCTCAGCAATAACATAAGGTTTTCAATTTGTGGATTAGTTAAATCTATGGATGGAATACCTGTAAATTTATGGAGGGTGAGCTATACAACCAATTCCCCTGATGCTGCCATTCAAAAATGTGCTTATCAAACCTATGCTTGCATCCCATTTCTAAGGCCCTATTAGCCAGTATGTTCCATGTTGCCATGCCTGGAGTTAATGTGAAGGGTCCTAAATGCGTGTGAGTACCAAGAGGCAGTATTTGTGGGATACCAACACAGCCATCTATGACCTTTTCTTTGCTTGATCAAACAGTATTTCATTACTGCTCTTTTCTATTTCCACATTAACATTGTGAGTTTACCTTTCATTTTCTTTTCATGCTAACAAATGGGATTACAATGCTTAGCCTTGAGAAGCTGACTCTCCCATTAACATCTGCCAAGAGAAAAGAATCCCAAAAGAAAAGCAAAAGAATAAGATATTTCCATTTTCCCCAAAGACACAAATACTCAAAAGACTATTTTGCTTCATATGAAAGAATTCTGAACTTGAGACATTCCCCAGAGTATCAACCTGGCTCCATGAGGAGACTTGTATAACTATAACCATTCTTTACTGATTTCTGCTACATTAAGACCTGTCCTTGCAAGTGGTACATGAAAAGTTACTGACAACACTAGACTCCAGAAATTATCATGAGGTCTTGAAAATTCTAACCAGTAACTTCTGAAACTTAAAATTTCTTATTAATTCCCTTGCCTACGAACTGTTGCTAAGTAATATTTAAAGGTGTAACTACTGAAAAATTTTTAAGCAACCACGAAGAGGGGGCTTTTTAAATTTCTACCTCTTTCTTTGTATTTGAAGGGAAAAATGAGCCTATGGTTTTTATAGATTGTTTATTCAAGCCAAAAGTTTTAACAGTTTTGTCTCACGTGAATTCCTAGTATTTAGGCAAACGTCTATTTCTTCCCCAAACAAATGGAATCTCTTTGGAAGCAGGGCATTGTGACTGTAGAATTATATTTATATTAACTATTAAATATATATGCATATGAATTGTGATCACTTGCCCAGTATCTAGCATTGTCTCTTCTCCAACAAGCAACTGCCAATCAACTGTTACCAGTTTACTCATGACATTTGTCCTGAGGAAGACACATACATGTCATCTAACTGATCTTGATAGTACAGGAGCTGGTGACACCAAAATCAGGAGTTTGTGCCTACCCTTTCCCCCACCCCTCGTGTTTCACATATAACAGTCAGTATTTATTTCTCTATGGGCCAGATCACATATTTAATCAAACATTTTACCTTTCCTAAAACAGGACTGCTCGTTAAATATTTTTTCAACCATTTCTTAATTCAAAAATATGAATATATCAACTATTCTGTAATGTATATGTTTTTTGTGTGAGTGTGCTTCAGGATTCATTATGTTCCTAAACTACTAGATTTTATCTTTAACAGTCTTCTATAGTTCTTATATGAATACTAAGAAAAAAAAATGATGCATTTTGAGTTGAAAGAATTGTTAAGTTATGATAATTAATATTAATTGTGAGCTTATCTGGACAAGACTATATAGTAAAATTTATGACAGGTTTTAAAATTGCACTCCTTCCTGCTTAAGGTTTGATAAAACCCCATGATCTTTAAAGAACTATAACAAAATGCCATTTGTTAAAGGAATATTCTTATAATAGGTTCAGGAAACTTTATCTTTCAGAAATTCTCAAAAGCAGGAAACATCTGAGGGAAAGAAGTAGGCCATTTCATAGAAAATGAGAGCTGGATTGAGCCTTGCATCAAGCCCTGGACAGCCAGGTTCCCTCTGCATCTGTCAGTCCTCCAGAATTAACCCTATTCTAAGCTGTTCCACTAATTACTCAGTTTCTTTGCCAATATCATTTCTGGGATATAGACAGTGACTTCTTCCCTACTCTAGTTGAGAAAATGATTTTGATAACACAATAGCAGTTTTGCTATGTTGTTCACATTATATCAATGAGGTCATCTATAAAGTAAGAGAGAGGGTGGTTCATTAATTAAACATTACTCTCACACTAGGGTAGGACATATTAATAATTACCATTCTTATTCTTTAATAATATTATTCTGTGTTGAAGCGAATAATTAAATTACATAGAAACAACCGAGCAAAGATAATTACAATTATCATTGATGGACTAAATTGCAACCTCATTGCTGTATACTATACTTTTCTTAACTAGATGTGTTTAGAGAGCTTTTCATGTAAAGTGATTTTAAGGTATAGGAACACTTAAATGGAATTTAGTTGCTGTTTTTCATTAACATTCTTCAGAGATTCATATTTTATCAGAAATAATCTCATCAAAACATTGTACATTACAAGTATTCCCTGTTGGAGAATATTAAATGTAAATTCATATCTTGAAGAATCTTGAAGATGATTAAATTTCTCTTTAGGGAACACACATAAGCTACTTCACCTCCTGGTAGAAGTTATATATGAGGATGCAATTGAATAGCAGGTTCATAAAAGTAGAAAGAAATAAAAGGTCCAAATCTAATAAAATTATGCACTGAAAGATTAAGTCAGTTTCAGAAGCTTCCTCAGACTAATCTTGACAATGTTTCTTTTCTCTTTTTGTTAAAGAGAGGGTCATCTGGATTGTCTTTATTTCTCTCAGGCAGGTGTAAGTTCCTGGCACCCTTCTTATCTATTACATTGTCATTCTTCCAGCACTGAGTCTACAGTAGTCTCTAGGCCATATCCCTTTACTCAGCCTTATTTTCTTTGTAGCATAGATCACTATCCTGTACTGTACTATTTACTTATTTTGTTCATTTACATCCTTATTTATTTGTTATCTGTTTCTCCAGATGTTTTTTGTGCCTAGCAGACGGTAGACACTCATTTTTTTGTTGTTAAATGAGTGATTAATAGATTCCATCCAACAATACAGAAACATCACAAACACATTTATAAAATCAGATTCAGACAAACTATAATCTAAACATCCCAGGGAGAGTGGCACAGAGGTCACGAGGCCTTCCTCCTTTTCTGAACACTTCATTGATCCAGGCACCACTGTTCATTCCTTAGCTCCTTGATGCTTACCCTGTGTGCATTTCAAAGTCGGCATGCTCCTGGTGGACCCCTGCCTCCTCTCTGTCTCCTCTGATCCTGCCCCTGGCCCTTCTCCAGTCATACTCTTTTTCTTACTTTCTGCAGCTTTACTGATGATGTAGCCAAATGGGTCTTGAAAAAAAAAAAAAAACTCCTTCTTTTCATTCAAATTTGGTTTCAACAGTCCCTCAGAGAGGCCACCCATGACTACCCAGTCTATAGCAGCAGCCTCCTGGGTCCCTTATCACAATATTATCATTTAATTTTCAGCATAGCACTCATGGCTCATGATTTTGTTGTCTATTTTCTTTGCCTATTTCTATTTGACTATACGTTTCAATGTTTCTCTGGTTCCCTACTGTATTTCCATGGCTGTTGTACAGAAGGTGATTAATAAATGTTTAGTAAATATGAATATCACCCTTACGTAGCTGGGTGCTTTGAATCCACTGAATACATAAAAAGAGCCAATGGAGACATTAGCAGAATGCATATTTTCCCTTAAGCTAAGTCCCCCATTATTTTGGAAAATGATGTTGTTCTTTCTTTGCAAAAACAAAAAGGGAAATGTTTCGCTTTTAACCTAAATATCTCTTTAGTCCCTGTGTCTTACAGTTGTGGCAAAGTATTGTTTCTCTCCTTACTTGAAATGATCAAGGATTATGTTTTGTTTATATCTTTGCAGCATAGAGCAGACTGTCTGATACAGGTACTCAGTAAATATCTATTAAAGGAATGAATGAATGAAACAAGTGTTCAGAATAAAGCCAAGTATTGAGTGGCTGGGTGCCTGCCAGAACTGTACAATGGAACAGAGCTAGAGTGCTTGGCATCATCTCGGCCCACCTTTCATAGTTGAAAATCACCAAGTGAATCACGTTGGCCTAATTTCTAATGCTTGGCTCCCTGCTTCACTTCAGCTCAGTATAACACTGCTTACCCTCTACACAAAGCGATGTTCTCATATAGATGCTGTGAATATTCCAGTTAACTCCACTTTCTTGTAAATCTGTAGCCCCTACTAATCCAGGTTGCCCTGGAAACCAGAGCACAGGAACTGGCCCTCATCTGTCCACAGATGATGATTCCTATGCCAAGGATATGATAGCCTCTGGTGGGACTATGGGGATCAAAATTTTTGCTTTTATTTAAAGATGCTGACTTTGGTCTCCTGCATGTTATTTCCTACCCTTTCCCTCCATCTCCATCACCCTTTACCTGAAACTTTGGAATCAGCTCCTGCCCCAAGTCTCCTGGCTCTTGTGACCTTTGGTTTATCAGACTTGGCATCCTGGACTGTAGTAGGCTATACCTGAGGAGGCACATCTTGTCTTTATGCTCCTGTAATGTGCCTTTATCTATTCTGAAGGCTCTGAACATCTCCTTAGATGAATGGTAGATTCAGCTTCCCTCTCATACTCCTAACAACACATTCCTTCTAGAAATATCAGGACTTTGGGGTATGCCACCTCTTTCTTGGCCATTTGTTGCCTTGAAGGGACTTCCTATTATCTTTCCTTAAATTTTCATCTGCTGCTACAAGTCAGCTTTATGTCAGAACTGTTTCCTTGTCCTGAAGCTTCATTTCTAAACCTTATTTCAATATTATCTCTTGATATCATGTTCACAAATGGGATATGGTAAATGACAGATGATTTGTCCAGACAGTGGAGTATCATATGGTCCTTAAAGATATGTATTGGCATGGAATCATCCCCATGATATATCCTGCATAACAATATAAAGTTCCAAATCAGTATGCCCCATATGATTTAATTCACATTTGATTATATATCCAAGTATAAAAAGAGGCTTTGACAGTTGGTCAACAAATATTGGTGATAATAAGATTAGATGTATTTTTCTTCTTTGGGCTTTCATCATGGTATATTCATTATACTTTGTAAAGTAAGTACTTTCTTTTTTTCTTTCTGTACTGGGAATTGAACCTAGGGCAATCTACCACTGAATTACATGCTTCCTCCTCAGTCTTTTGTTGTTGTTGTTTTATTTTGAGACAGGGTCTTGCTAACTTGCCCAAGCTGGCCTTGGACATTTGATCCTCCTGCATCAGCCTCCCAAGAGGGTGAGATTACAGGCATATGCTTCCATGCCCAGTAAGTAAGTAGTATTTTTATAAATAGCAACACAATTAAAAGTGGAAAGACAGAAGAGCCTTACATTTAGGGGACTACTAAATTACATTTTATCTCTCACCTATCATAAAGCAATTAGAAAGAAAATGTAGGTTGAGAGAGGAAGAAATGGAAGGCCAAAAATCAGAGTTTAATCTTCAAAAGTCAGGCCTCCCAGGGCACATTGGGTCCCTATGCCTGTCTCACCTTAGAAGCAGGAGGTGCTGGCTAGAGAGTTACAGATTTATTCACTACCATGCTTACTTTTCCCACACAGTTCATGATCCTTGGTTGTTTGATCAGATAATAATTTCCTTTTATTTATTTACTTTTTGTAAAAAAGTTTCTTTCTGTTTTTTTCTTTTTTCATTCAGGTAAGTGCTTAAAAACAATAGCAATGGTATCTGTGGCAAAAAAAGGAAATCTGAGCCAGGGTGGTGCACACCTAGAGACTAGGGAGTTTGAAGCAAAAGGATCACAAGTTCAAGGCCAGACTGGGCAACTAAAATAGACACTGTCTCAAAATAAAAATAGGTTCCAATGACGTTCTTCATAGAAATAGAAAAAGCAGTCATGAAATTCATTTGGAAAATAAGAGATCCAGAATACCCAAAGCAATCCTTAGTAAGAAAAGTGAAGCAGGAGGCCTTACAATACCAGACCTTAAATCATACCTCAGAGCTATTAGAACAAATGGCATGGTATTGGCATCAAAACACACAGGAAAACCAATGGTACAGAACAGAAGACACAGAGACAAACCCACATAAATATATTTATCTCATACTAGACAAAGTCATCATAAACATATATTAGAGAAAAAGATACGCTCTTCAACAAATAGTGCTAAGAAAACTGGAAATCCATGTGTAATAAAATGAAATCAGACCCCTATCTCTCGCCCTGCACAAAGCTCAACTCCAAGTGGATCAAGTATCTACACATTAGACCAGAGATCCTGCACCTATTAGAAGAAAAAGTAGGCCCAAATCTTTATCATGTCAGCTTAGGAATAAATTCTTCAACAAGACTCCTAAAGCACAAGAAATAAAATCAATAATCAACAAATAGGATGGTATCAAATTAAAAATCTTCTTCCCAGTAAAGGAAAAATCAAGAACATGAAGAGAAAGCATATGGAATAGGAGAAAATCTTTGCCACCTGTACTTCACATAAAGCATTAATTTCCTGGATATATACAAAACTCAAAAAACCTTATATTAAAACCCAAATAACCCAATCAATTAACGGGTAAAGGAACTGAATAGACACTTTACAGAAGAAGAAGAAATACAATCAATCAACAAATATACGAAAACATGTTCAACATCTCTTGTAATTAGAGAAATGCAAATTAAAACAACACTGAGATTTTATCTCACTCCAGTCAGAAGGAAATTATCAAGAATACTAGTAACAATATATGTTGGTGAGGATGTGGAATAAAAGATACAGTCATACATTGCTGGTGGGATTGCAAATTGGTGCAACTACTCTGGAAAGCAGTATGGAGATTCCTTAGAAAACTTGGAATGGAACCACAATTTGACCCAGTTATCCCACTCCTTGGCACATACCCAAAGGACTTAAAATCAGCATACTATAATGATGTGGCCACATCAATGTTTATAGAAGGTCAATTGACTTGCTTAAGGTTGCTCTATAATTTTGAGGTAAATCTGAGACCTGATGCTTCGTGGCTTTAAGGGGATTATCAGAATATGTACAAACAATTTTGTGTTTCAATAGAAATCCATAAACCATGTATAGTGTCCTTTTGGAATATAGGATTCCAGACCTACTCATTGTTTTTGAACTATTTTGCAATATACTGTTAAGTTACTTGTAACTGACAGCTATGTAATTTTTATTCTACTTGGTTGTATTTTAATTGAAAAAAATAATTTTGTCATTTTTAATTCTTCTCAACATTACTCAACTCCATATAAATTTATACGTTTTTTTAAAAACTTCCTTTGAACTGGTTTTAACAGCTGCCTGCCTGGTTCTTTCATATCATATGAATCAAAATTCTTTAATGTGTGTCCATTTTATATCTGTATGAAAGTCATGCTTTTATCTTTTTCTAAAGATTATCTTCTAAGAGATAGTAAGTAAAAAAACATTTATATTATAGTTTTATCAGATGGTTACTTATTGGTAAGAAAAATTCATCAAAAGGATGAGCAAATATCTATGAAAAGTTAAAATATTTTCCATTAAGGAAATCAATTAACTTGTTGATAAATCAAATTTCAGGAAGGAAGGAAAATCTTGCAAAATAACATATGATGTCTTTAAATATCTCAATAATAAAATTATATTAGCACTTTTAATAAAGTATGAACTGTTGTTTAAATCTCTAGTCTCCAATAGGTCACTTTCACTTAAACATGCTATTGAGGATTTTCACTAGCTAATCCAAGACGACATGGGCTGCACATGTACACTGCACACCAGAATTCCAAAACTTGGTACAAAAAAAAAAACAAACTAAAAAAAATCTCAATGATTTTTATATTGACGCATGTTTAAATTATAATATTTGAAATAAATTACATTAAATTAATTTCATCTATTTTTCTTTGTTTTGAAATGTGGCAACTAGGGAATGCAACATTATATGTGGGGCTTATGTTATATTTACATTGAAAAGCACTGCTCTAGCAAATTAAGCAAAAAATATTAATATTATTTTACTAAACATTATTGACATTCTTGGGCCTCAAATATCTATGCTGGAGAAAAACAAAACAGACAAGAACAAAGGAAGGTCATAAATTGAAGAGTAGTTACCTGGGAATTCATACAAAATTAATGCGATTCCTCTTATGAACAATTAAAGTATTTGTTTGTCATTAATTATAGTATATAAAGATAGAAACAACAACAAAAGAGCTGTGTTCAACAATCTAAAGATCAATAAGCATATATTTAGTTTTGTGGTATCTTTTATCTTTTGTCCTTGATGAAAATCAAGCAGAGTCAGTCAGTCAGGGAGTGTGTGTGTGTAAAAGTTCAAGGTTTCCATAAGGAAATGAAAACAGCTGAGCATTCAAAATGAAGAAAGATGTACAAGCTTAGCTAAGCATTCTGGAGATATGACTGGTTTCCTTGGAAACTGTTTAAATTCTTACATCAAACAAGATCCTGGAAGTTGACCTATTTTTTTTTTTTCAGAGCAAGTAACATATGGACAGGGTGTTTATCACCCCAAATTAAGCACAAAGTATATATGAGTAGAGCAAGTGCTTACCTTAATTAATTACATGACTTTCATTTGTAGTGAAAGAATAAATTATAAAACTGTCAGGTAAAAAATCATTAATATTAGAGATAAACTGAGCTTTTTTCAGGAAATTTTCTTCATAACATTTTTATTAAAATAAATTATTCTATTTGTTTTTATAATTTAAAAAATATGAAATGCCCATTGTAAAAACAAATTCCACCAACACAAAATCTAAGGAATGAATGAAAAGCAGTCTTCCACTCAGACATCCACAGGAACTAAACTCTTTGTTATTCTATAAACTGCTTTTTAAAAACATGTATACTATCTTCCTTTGGAAAACTAAAATGCTTACGTAACACATCCAGGAGTTTTGATCCTAGCAGATAGCCTCCACTTCCTGTCATGCTGATCCCTGGACAAGTGTCAGTGATGTGACCAGACACATTAAGTCCTTTGAAGGCAGATATCAAGTTGCAGTGATGCACACTACAGCATGTAGGAAAGAATTATGACCACGAGAAGCTCCTAAAAATAGTTTTCCAGTAAAATACATTTCTTGTTTTTCATCAGTCTCTATTAAATGATTATACAAGGCATTCTAGGTCCTGAACAGCAGACCACAAGGAAGCCCAGAGCAATTGCTTGGTTAATAAAAACTGCTCACATGAATGGGCACATCCTATCAGGGGTAATATTCAGTCCAGTCTAGGCTTTTGGCAATCCCATTTTTGAGAATTACAATGCTTTGGTGAGGCCTAGAGAGTATCACAGAGTTGTCACACTAAATATTTGACATATAGGAACTCGTTTAAGCCTCATGACAATTCTCCCACCGTGCAGGCACATTTTAAACTTCCATTTTACATTGAAGAATCGGATACACTCAAAAGAGTGGGTAGACTGTAACACTGGGAACTGAACTCAGCATCTAACTCTGGAACTCATATTCACATGTTACCTTGGAGAGATTCTCCCCCAAAACCTCCATAATTTCCCCACTTGGTCACGGAAGACAGGTTAAACTTTTCATGTAAATACCAAAATCCTATAGACACACAAACCTACTGCACATTTATCCTACTCAATATGTTACCATTGCCTGAATCTTACCCATGGCAATCTAGGTGAATGACAATGGCCCCTAAGGGTGAAGGAAGCAGGAAGTTAGGACTGGATGAGGTCTTTTATCTAGTAAGCAAGACAGAAGGAGAAGCGGCACTAGCCTTGGATCTCCTCTGCTGCTCCTATTAGTTTCATTATGGCTGTGACATTTTTAATACTGGAGAACAGCATTTGAATGCACTGATACCCTGTGACCTAATTTTCATCCTCTCAATTCACTGTCATGTAATTTATACCCTTATAAATTAAATGATTCATCACTAATTAATCAATACCCATGATCATGATCCTAAATTTTGCCCACAAGAATGAACCCAAGCCAAGTCAGTTAATTGGAAAAATTAAATAAGTGAGAGAAGCCAGTTCTTTGTTATAAATAATCTGTTTCACAACTCGCCCATTTAAAGGCATCTGGGAAAAAAAAAAAAAAAGACATCAACTTCACTTCTAGAAAGCCTTTTCTGGAGTTGAAATCCCCTTGCATAATCTCCCTCAGAATTTACGCTAACCATTGTCCTGACACTTATTATAGTACCTTGCCTAATCCTTTGTATTCTTCCTCAAAATCTACCTTCCAATGAGAAGAGGTTACTGTGTCCCATGTCCTGTCCTATGATGCAGTCTTCTTAGTATTAAATAACAAAGGTGATGTTTAGTATAAAGTGCTTTTGTTCGGCTACTTTATCTTTTGTAATCTGCTGTAAAAGTTACTTTCATCCCATTCTTGGCTTGGAAAAGTCAAATCCAAAGGCAGGACCTATGAACGTGGCAATAGTCAGGATGTGGTCTGGCCTAGTCATGAGGTTGCTGCAAATCAAATGGAAGAAGATCATGGACCGAAAAATCCAATAAGCATTTTTAAAAGGTTCTTCTAAGTTGTAGCTATCTTCAAATCTTTGTTCATAAGGACATACATAATATGTATTTATATAAGGAGACAGGCAGATTATATCTTTTTGCTCAAAAAATACTAGAGAATCCCTGGTGTATTTGAGTACTCAGTAAATATGCATTGAAAAAAATGAGTAACATAAATCATTTAGTTAAAATTTTATTACAAATTATAAACTATTAAAAAAAGAAATTCATAGGTTCTTATGGATAACAAATAATTAAATAAAAGGAGGAGCTTTGGCTTGGAATGGAATTTTGAGAGCTGATGGCAAATATGGAGGAAGTAGAATTAGAAAATCATAATTTTGCAAGCATTTTATTAAAGATTGGGTCAGACAAAATTCATCAATGGAGGCTAGGTCTAGAGGGAAATCTTAATGAGTAACTAGATATTAGGATGGATTTAAAGTGTCTGCAACAGACTATTTCTTAGTTTCAAGGGAGAAAACTGTGCAGTAATTACTGAGTGGGCAAATCAGAAAAATATCAACTGAGTGAATAAAATTAACTTCACCAATTAGGAACAGATGGACACTGTGCATCCAGATGTGATACAGTGAGAAGGATACAACATTACCTCAGTACCATTCCAACAGAGTAGGCATAACTTGAAAGTAATCATGAGGACCTATTGGATAAATGTCAGGAGAGAAATGATTGATTTTTTTAAAAAGTGGAAAGAGAGTTGGTAATTTATAGTTCCAAAATGTCAAAGAAAAGCCAAATGTCAGGAAAGACAAAGAAAAGCCACAGAAATATCTATATTGAAAGAGGCCAAAATACATGGCATATATGCAATTCCTGACCATAGACTGGATCCTACACCAGAGGAGAAAAATGTTATGAAGGACATTATTGGATCCTCTGACAGCATTTTATCAACGTCAAATATATTAAAGTGGCTAACTCTACTGAGACTAAGAAAATACCCATACTTCAGGAAATATGCACTGAGATTTGGGGTAAAGAACCATTATGCATGTTATTTACCCTCAATTTGTTCAGAAAAAAATATGTATATAATTTTTATGGAGAGAAAAAGTAGGAGTGGGGAAAATAAATGAATCTCAAAGACAATTGTATGAAGTGCTAATGATAAGTGATAATTGTATGAAATGTTAATGATGAGTGAGTGATTTTTAGACTACTTTTATATTTGCAACTTATCTTCAAGATCAAAATTATTTTGAAATAAAAAGCAAAAATAGGGGACACATGTCAAAATGTATCAGTAATCATAATAAATTTTTTCCACTAAAATGCTTGTGTGAATTTTAGTATTTCACCTGGTTAAGAATGTCATATTCTTTTGCATCACAGATTTTAGAATTGTCTTACTTTACATCCTAAAAATTGATTTTCATTCAAATAAAGTCAGTGATTATATGAAAGTTTGCAAACTATGGCACGGTACTCAGCAGTCCACACATTCAGCAGTTCTTTGGGTTACAAAATGCTACCCAGTGGTAAGTTTTAGAATGGAGAGACTCCCAGCTGCCCCTGCCTGGACAACACCATTACAAATGAGAAGCAGGTTTCCTTCTGTGGCACAGTCCTGGCAGCAGGCACTTCCTTCACCCAGTGTTTCAATCTCCCAAATGCCTTTAGATACTCCTGCTGTGTCCTGCCTGTCTGCAATCCTGATGTGCTTTGGTCCAGCCTGCAAGACTTTTTGCAGTAGCCCATGGGAACAGAGTCACTTTTGTATTCATACACAGTATTATTAGGAGTGACTTGCCGTTTATTCTTATACCCAAAACACAAACATCATTTCACGATACACAATACACACAGTGCTTCCTGCCCTAAGGAACAGCAATCTATGTCAGATAAAAACAAATCGTCAGATTAAAGGGAAAAGTTAATTGGAAGTAGCCAATTAAACGTTTATTATGTCAGATTAGTTCAGGCTTACATCCGCATTAATTCAGAACATCAAAAGACATTGCCCCAGAATGAGAAAATAGCATGGTTGTTCAGTTCCTTCTAGAAATTATACCCTGTGTCCTTGCTTCTCAAGAATGCAACCCTCTTTGTCACAAGCTTTTGGTGGCTGCCATTCTTGTAGGCTTGTTGCTTAAGTGATCAGAGAATGATGTGCAATTGATAAGACATCATCTGTCAGCTCCAGCTTAAATTCAGCATCTTAAAGGCAATCTGATTTTTTTTCTCACTTCTTTATCTTTTAGTTTCCTTGCCCATGTTCTTGGAATTTAACTTAAGCTGACAGAAAAGCCTGTATTGATTTGTAAGGAGTTAAAAAAAAAAAAAGGAGAACAAGAAAGCAAGCAAACAAGGGATTTAGATTCACCTTCCTCAATAGAAGAATGACTCTGGGTGACCAAGATGAAGGTGGTGAGAGAGGGGGCTCATTGCAATAAATACTAGGTAGGACACTCACTATTTGTGCAATTTGTTATGTTTTTTGTATCTCAGTTATCTATTTCATGAAGGAACCTGGCATTAATATATTGAACATGATATGAACAGTTATTAGGGTTCCCTTTGCTGTTGTGGCTGTACAAAGCTGGTACAGTTGTATGAACTTTTATCCTATCTTGGTCTGTGTTCATTACTATTTTTGATATGGGAATGTGGATCCTACTTCCCAAAGGCAAAAATTACTTCTGCTTAGTGTCTTTTTACCAAATCAGCCCTGGGTTATATATATGTTTATGTGTTCCTGTGCATATGTATGTATGTTTATCTGTTCATGCTGAATATGATATTGACCTAGATCTCTGTTCACCTTGGCAAGCATGCATCTAGCACCTAATATATGTATGGTGCTTGGGTTAGGAAATGTTAAACTAGAAATAAAAATAGAGGTTGGCTGAACTAGAAATAAAAATGAGATTCAGCCTACAATGAGGCACTTACTTGCCCCTCTGATGAGGATATCTAGGTCATAATCATTATATTGTTTAGATTACATAAATTATTCAGTGATAGTTTTTATAAAACCTTTGTTAAGGATAAGACCGTCATTAACTATTGTGTTATTGTCTTTGTGAACCACAAGTCTCAATCAGGGAGAAATAGAATGTACTGTATATAAGAGGGCATTCTTTTCCTTCTCTCATTTTAAACTTAAAATCTTTAAAGGGCTTCATTAGGGGGAAGAGGGAAGTTGCAGGGTTGCTGGTGAGTTGAACAGGTAGGTGTGCCCATGGTGCCTTCTCACACACAGCTGTCCAGTGGACCCAGGATGGCCATTTCATCCCCAACATAACCAAGCTACAGAAACACTGCCTTTCTGAGCTCCACTTTGCTCCCTCTCCTCTGTTCTTGTTGCTTGTTGTCTATCCTGGCTTCCAGCCTTTGTGCCTCTTAAGGACAGGGCCAGTCAGTGAGGGCTCTCCTCTTCCTTCTCCTCCCACGGAGACAGACGCTGACATCTCACCAGGTACCTCCTTCCAGTTGGCAGTAGCTCTCCTGATTGACCTTTCCAAATGCGTAGGAGTCTCTTCCTGTCTTGAAGGACCAGTAGGGGCGAGGGAGGTAGATCACAGTGCAGGATTTCCTTTGGATCTGAACAATCTTAAGGAAACTGGAGGCTCTGGAAAACTAGATTCTGGAGGGCTGATGGTTTATTTACAAATTAATATATGAGAGTTTACTGGGCATTTTTTAAAGCTTACTTTTAAGAAGTGTGGGTTGCTTCTTAAGAACTATGATTTAGGAAGCAGTAAACAACATCTACCTCGAAGAGAACTGCCTCTTTTTCTCTCTATTTAATTCTTGCTTTTTTGGGTCAAAGTTAATTCTATACTTCAGCTAAAAGATGTTTCTACATAGAGACAGAACAAACTGATAATCCTCAGTAGTTTCTTTCAGACATTTCAAAATAAATGCAGACTCCAGACAGGACACCCACCTTAGGAGATAATTATTTTTGTTCAGCAGCAAAACAATAAGCTTCAAATAACTAATTGATTCAATGAATATTTATGAATGTTGGAGGAAGTTTAAACAAGCTCAAAAATATCCTATTAACTACTTTTCTGAAAGCCATGTAATTTTGTGGAGATTTTTGTTGTTATTATTATCCATTATTATTAAGGTTAAAACTAACCCCGCCTGGCATCCTGAAATGGTGGCTTGCATCGAAACGATCAAAAGGCATTCAGTCTAAGTTCTTACAAGTAGTTGGTTCATCAATAACTATTTTTGGATTGGAAATGAATTTCCATAATTTAATCTTTTGGCAAGCTGGTATATGATTACATTATTCAAATAGCACACTATATTTTAAACTGATGAATAAATCTGCATTTTAGGTAGTGAATGAAAAGTAATAAAATTGGACGAAGTAGGGTCTAGAAATTTCAGAGCTCTATACTTTCCTTCAAAACTGTCATAGCTCTGTCTTTTATGGCATTTCATTGAATAGTTGGAGAAAGTCCTTCAGCAATCACGTCACCAATTTTAATCAAGCAAAGGGACAACTATTGAGAATTTCCAATGACTGGAATCACTGGTAATGAATCACAAAACTTTAAAGGTAGGAGTTCAAGATGAACATATGCAGATGTTCAAGGCAGAATATGTCCTTTTTGTTGTTGTTGTTTTAAATGTCTTTTTCGGCCATTGACTTATTTCTGCACTGTGATTTTTGACCTATTCTGCTCAAAACTAACCTGCTGCTGCTTTTTTAAGGATGTTCCTTTGGGACACAGTCCTGTTGGATGTTTTCATGGTTGACTGTGTTCTGAAATCCCTTGTCTACCAGTAGGGCCTGATATCTTGGTCCTTTCGAAGTACTGAATTGCAGTTTTATTACTAAGTTGTAGCAGTAGTACTTTGTGAATTGGGGCCAATATTTCCTCCAGTAGAGGATACTGCCTGATCGATAGATGTGTTGCCAAATATTTACAAAGTTCAGGAAATTAAAAGTTACAAAGTAGGTTCAAGAAGTTATTTCTAGTATGTAGTTATCTAGAATTTAGCCTTTATGTATAATAGTTTGAGTTAAAAAAATTTCTGCATCTCTGCAATATTTTTATTACCAGTTTCAGGAAAGTCTAGAGTTCTGAATACCTTTAACAAACTTCCTGAGTAAAAAGAAAATCGAGTCTAAAAACTGATTTCCATATCTACTTTCATATTTTATTGCTCTTAACTTTGCCCTTTTGACATATAGTTGAAAAGGCAATGTTTGAGAGGTTTCAAATGAAGGAAAATCAACAATTACTTCTCTGACCTACATTTAAATCATTAGCCCATGGCTATATTGAAAAATACTGAAATGACAGATTTAATTCTCAAAAAAAATGATGAAATATTTTATTTCCCCCAATACAAGGTCAAGTCAGTCAAAATAAGCTGTTTATTCACAGACTATAACTAATATAGCTAACACTCATTGCTCCTAAGATAAAATAAGCATTATTTTATGATTTCAATGTATATTCAAATTGGACTTTAGCCACAGGACAAAAAAATAAATGACAGAATCTTACATGTTTTTTGTATTTAATAAGCAGATAATATACTGCCAGAGTTCTTAAAGCTAGGGGTCAATTTCCCTCTGTCCCACATACACCCTATGTGGCTGGGTCCAAGCCTCCTGCTTTCCTCTATCTTATGTTTTGTTTTGTGACTTCCTCTCAGATCCCTGACCCAGACTCAAGATCACTATTGTGAGCTGTTTCACTGGCTGTGATTCACGCTTGACATCATGTCAGTTACTTGACAAATGTTTGCTGAGTGCCAACTCTGTGTCTTTGAGCTCTGGTCTGATGGTGGAGGCATAGCAGACACTCCTCACTTCTACCCCTGGATTCTTGTGATAATTCAGATTCTTTGCTGTTATTCTAGGATAAGACCCCAAAACACAATAAAAGTCAAGACTTCTACATGATGGCACACATTTCTTTTTAGAAGTATAGAACCCTGTCCCAATCTAACCTGATTTAAATCTTTCTTTTAAAATAAAGGCATGTGTTATAATAATCTACATAAGGTGAAAAGTGAAAGATTTACAATCTCATTAAGAAGAGTTTACTGACTGGGAATAATTTCCATATATATTAAAAGAAGTCAGAGTGAAATCTTATACTCAATTGCTTTCAAGACATAGACCTAATTCCTTTTCTTTTCTTTTTTTTCAAAACCTTTTTAACCTAAGAATTTCAATGTTTTATAATAAATATTTATTAGAGATTCTAAAACTATTGCTAACAGTTTCTGAATACAACTCTTCTCTAACTCATTCTTAAATAGTTACTGACATGCAAAGAAATGAGCCAAGGCTAGGCAATGATTCAACCTTACACAAATATCATGCATCGATTTTCCAAAGTCTTAAATACAGTTATAAAGAATAATGAGATTGCTTCCCTTGAAGCACTGTGGTAAGAAATCAGAAGTACCAACTATAAAATCTTACATTTTCTTTTTCTTCAGCCTCTAAATTACTTCTCAATCCTTTTATCATTTATTAAACTTCTCACTTTGGAGAGCTAGTCCCTTGCCAGAGAGAACACTGCATGAAGTTGAGAAGATGAGAAACAAGGCTTTCTAACATCGAGGAGGTAGCCCTACCATATATAAAAATAATTTTTAAAGAACGAGTTGTCAAAATTGTGTGATATCCATTAAAATTAGAAGACTACAATAATGGAACAGAGTACAGACCCTTGAAATGTAACTAAGCCTATACATTTAATAAATTAAAACATAGTGAAAAATAAAATAATGGATAAATATGTAAGTAATGACTATAAGCATAGCTTAATAATGGACAAAATATCTGTTATCATAAACAACCATAACTTCCAAATTGACTAAAGGAATTACTTTTTAAAAAAAATACTTAAATTAAAATTTAATGAAAATATGGTTATTAAAGGAATAAATCATTAGTTGGAATGGAAGACTTTGTTCAGCAGAAAGCTAAAAGTAAAAAAACAAAGGGAAACTGTTCCTGATGAACATGACAAACCAGTAGAGTTACATCAAAAGCACTGCCTGCCTTCCTATACAAATGATTGAACCTTGTGAATAGTGAGTCACATCCTTTGACAAGCCTCAAATTCCTCTTTTAAGACCTAACTCAAGGTCACCTTCTCTATGAAGCCTTTTTCTTCTGCTTCAAGTAAAGACAACAGGATTTGCTACTTGTTCCTGGAGACTTATTCATATTGGTGTGACGTTTCTGATTGTACTTTCTTGCCACTTACCCTTTATATGTCTATGTCTTTTGGAAATTCATCAACTAATCATTTTCTAGTCCCAAGGCCTAGCAGAGTGTGAGTTTCACATAATGCGTGCTAGATAATGTTTGTTAAGAGAAAAGAAAATTCACATGAGAACAACCTTGAAATTCTTTAAGAAGTATGATTCTTCAACTAGAACACTTTACTAAGCATGAAGACAGAAAGATGGGAAAGGAAAACCTGTAAGAATACATACTCTGAATTTCTGCTTCTAGGACATAATAGAAGGAAAAAACAAATAGATGCAAAGTAAAATTCTACTTATTCAGTATATTAGGAGTAAGGCTATTTTCTGGAACCAACAAGCCCGTAGCTGAGACTTGATAGAATTTTCTTCCTTGTGTACCTAATGTCCACAATGAATGTTTCTGATTGATAGATTGGGGGAAGCCTCTTTTCAGGGCTGATTCTTGAAATTTAGACTTCTTCCATTTTCTGGCTCTACCATCTTTCCCATATGGATGCCAACATTTTGCACTAAACCCATTGAAAGAGGCAAACATGGATGGGGAAACACATTCACTTCTTAACCATCATGGTCTGGCATACTTTGCTTTGCCTTGTACCATTGAGAATTGATCCCATGGAAAACCTAAATGCAAGAGAAATTGGGAAGTGGAGTTGCTGATTGCAAACAAATCCTGGTAGCTATGCTATAGGAAGAGTTGCAGAAGTCTGATGGAGAGTTAGACATCTTTATCTCTGATTTCCTAAACCTAAGTTCTTCCTAAGTGAGTATCTAGGACATATTAATACATACACACACACACAACACACACACACTCATGGATCTCTGAGAATTTATGATATTGGGGCTATAAGGAAGCCCACAAAATTGGAGCTATGACTATTTCCAAAACTAGAAAGTTGAATGTTTTACTTGTCTCGCAATTCAATTATATTCTACTTTATAGCAATGTTTCTCAGACTTTTTTGAAATAACTACTGCACATGCTGTGACTCAGGCACTAGGCTAGACAATAGAAAAACACAAAACAAGGCAGGTTCTTATGACTTCATGGGGATTCTCAGCCTACTGGAGAGTAAGACTCAAAAATAGGTAATTATAATATCAAGGATAAACACAAGGACAAAATATGCACAGATTTTAGTGCTTCAAAGTGTTGTTGATCTTTCTTGTTCTTAGTATTTCCCAGCATTCTCTTTAGATGAGTGGATCATTTTTTCCTTGACATTTCTTCTGGTTAATGTGGGCTAGCCTAAGTGCCTTTTAAAGAATCCCCTCACTTCCTTTATATTAACAAGTTTGAGGCTGGGGTAGGAAGGACAACACTAAAGTTCTGCAATTCCCTCCTGGGTTCTTTGTGTTTGGTGTTCCCTTCGGTCATTATGGTCACATGCATGAAGACAATAGACTCCCCCACTCCAAGATTGACTTCAGATGTTTCTTAATTAAGGAAGAGTGTTGACCATAGGCAGGATCAAATCTCATTTAGAGCCATTTAAGTCTTAAGACTTCTTTATTAAGGACTTGGTACTAATACTTGATGTTATCTAAAATAAATATTTACTGAACATTTACAAAGCACATGACTTAGCCCTGGGTATGATTTGATTATTTATAGTTTTATTTATAGAGTTTTACCTTATTTTTCCAAGGTAAAGAATTTTATAATTGTATTGATGAATTTAAAAGGTTTAAATGTATATATGTATATATTTGAAAATAAGAATGCTCTTAAGAGAGAGGAATAAACATTTTTGGGTGCCCTAGTTTAGATAACAATGAACCCACATGTGCCAGGTTCTTTGTGATGGTTTCTCACTGCAGTCTTGGGAAGCTCATATGCTTTTACAGAACTAATAAATATTTTGACTAAATAATAGCACAATTTTGTTTTCCAGCTGTGACCTCCAGAAAATGGCAGAGGCAGATGGCAAGACGTGAAAATGGAAGTTAAATAGACAAATCTTAGAATGTAAATTCCTTAATTTACCGTACTCAGATTGTCTACAGGTCTCAGAAAACTAGGATTACCAAAAAATTACAAGACATCCAGTTATATCTAAATTTTAGATGAAAGACAAATAATTTCTTCCAAATCAAGCACAGAATACTTATAATAGGAATGTATTTATTATTTTCTGCAATTCATATTTAACTAGATAGTTTGCTTATTTGCTATAGCTGACAACCTTACTAAGTAGTATTAAAAATCCTTCAAGTACTATCATAGTCTGTGTTTACTGTTGCCTACAAATTGCATTTAGAAAATATTTGGTCAGAAACAATGGTATAAATAATGTAAATGGCTTTGTCATTGCTGCAGGATCAATAAGACCCATATCTACCCAGGGTATGTTTTAATTACTAACAGGAATTTACAGGACTTGAGGTGTCTGCCAGAATAATTAAGAGTGTTAAGTCATGGCTTCAATGCTTCTTTCTGCTGCCTTATAACTACTGATCTGAGTCTCCTGAATGACAACTTAGCTGTCAAGCAGAAGGAACCAATCAAACAGCTTTCTGATCTAGAAAAAGGAATCAAGGAAATAAGCACCAACAGTAATTATTGAAATAAAACAATTCTACCTTTACAGAGTATCTCAGTTTTGAAATTCTTTCAGGATCTGTTAGCACGTCTGATTCATGAAACAACTTGGTAAAACACTTTCCTATTTCATCAAGATAAACATAGATTCTTGATTTCAGAAAAATTGTGTGAATTCCCTTTGCAGCTGCAGCGGTAGCATGCAACAAATATTGCTTTCTATCCTGGCTGTCAAACATGTACTTTATGGATGACTTAATTATTATGCACGATGGTACCAAACCCCATCAGTGTGTAGTGGCTGCTAATGAGAAATCATAAATCAAAGTCCTTAATGTTGAGCTCGAGCTACCACATGTAGTTCTCTTGAAATAGCAGAAGGGTAGCTACGTGTGCGTGCATATATGTTCACCAACCCTCTTCTTTAGCTGCTCCTGATTCCCAGTTAGAACATTCAGTATGGAACCCATTCCTCCCCTTCAGTGATTTCTTTGTTTTCCTTACATCTTACATAATGCGTTTTGGAAAGGTGCTCTTTGGAAAGGGGCTGACAGGAGCGGGCTACCCGAAAACCCCACAAAATAATGCTGCTCTGTGCATTTAGTCCCTGATCCACTAGTTTACAGAAAGGACAGCAACTTGCCTAAAACAGAAGATGGTGTTTTTTGGTGTTATTTTTTTCTTAGCTTTATCAAGGAACACAAAGACCCTTCTGGTTATGCTCATCATAAATCCTTTAGAAATTGAAGATTAGTCTGAGGATACAAATCTGTCATTTTAAAGTATAAATGTTCCCATTTACCTTATCACACTAATCATCAACTTACATATCCTGTGAATTGTTTTAATTTGATTAATCCTGGAAAGTATTAAAGCGATTAGCAAAAAAAAAAAAAAAAGCTGTTTAGATAAAGATAAAACTCTGCAGGATTAATGTAGATTAAGGCTTGTCAGGAGCCCTTGTTTTCTCCTTCATTCATTTTTATCAATTAAATATTAATCAAGGGTCTACTATGTATAAGGTTCTTTGAGACATTTGGGTAATGTAGGAATGAACCTAATTCCTACTCATCCATCAAGAACCTTAAAGCAAGCTCAGCAAGCTAGCCCACGCCTGTAATCCTAGCAGCTTGGGAGGCTGAGGCAAGAGGATCTGGAGTTCAAAGCCAGCCTCAGCAAAAGCGAGGTGCTAGGCAACTCAGTGAGATCCTGTCTCTAAATAAAATACAAAATAGGGCTGGGGATGTGGGTCAGTGGTTGAGTGTCCCTGAGTTCAATCCCTGGTACCCATCCCCCCCCCTAAAAAAAAGAATCTTAAAGCATAGTAGAAGAAATGGACAAGTAAACAATGATCACATAAGGCAGAAAGAGAGAGATAACATGATTATGAAATGTATAAAGGACAGCATAAGGGAATCCTAAAGAGGCAACAGATCCCAACCTCAAACAGGAAGGGAAGGTATTTAAGTAATACCTGCCTTGTGACTGGCCTCACCAGACCTTATCCCCATTCCCAAGGAAGGGGGATACAGTCGAAGTGAACTGTAGAGATGGGGAAGATGCTGAGGTCAGCAGAAAGGAAAGGAGACTGCATCCTAATGGAACAAATAAGGTAACAGGGAGCACATTACCTGTGAGTAACAAACAACTCACGGTTTGGTGTGGCCAGAGGAGGTCATTACACACCATCTACTTCCTAAACAGTAGGTCTGGGAGGATGAGGGTTTTGAAAATCAGAAGGTGATGTGAAAGTCCAGGCAGTAAGGAAGGGACAGTGAAGCAAGGAAGGGCTGAAAAACAGGATAAAAAGAGACTTGCTTCCGAAACACTGGCCTGATGACGTGGGCACTGCATGTCTTACTTTCTCCTTGAGATTGTGAAGTCCAAGAGAGCAGGATATGATTCATTTTGGTATCCTTTTCTGTGACCTCATGCAAAAACCTCTCCATTGAAAAAGTAAAAATAAGACTCCTGGTTGAATGGAATCGTGTAAGATATACACAGCATATTGTGGGCTTCATAGATAGCTGACAGGGCCTGGAAACATGTGTAGAGGTAGCACTGATGATACATCTTTGATAGAAAAACTTATTTCTCATCATTGCATCTCTTACCCATTCCAGGGGAAACTTCTTGATTCAGTCTCTGGGTTCAAGCCTGTGTTTCTCATGATGGGATAAAATCTAGAACAAGCCCCTGTCTCAGAAAGCAGCTGGCTCCGCCGCTGGTCCTCTGTTTGCTGATGACCCACAGGATTCGTTACCTGAATCCTGCTGGTCTAAATATTTTGGTTTGAATTTCTTATCTATGTGCCTGTGCTATGTGCCTATCTGAATCACAGGGTCTGAAGAACACTGACAAACAATCAGCCTGAAGGTCCTGTCCAAATTTTGATGCACTGATTATAAAGTTGGGGAAATAAGAAATCAGTCTGCAAACTGTGACTTCCAGAAAAGGTTAGGAAACTTATAAGATATATTTGTATTTTCCCATAAAGTCATTATTAATACACAAAAGGAGTCCCAATTCCAATAATATGTGACTCAAATATTGCTTTGGGAAAACTTCCCGTTTTTCAATGTGACTTTGCATTATAATCACTTGAGATTTTTAAATATCCAATGCTAGCTTCATAACGGCAAAGATTATGATTAAGCCAGCACTGAGAACAAATATGCCTCCAGAAAAGGTCTCCGGGTGATTTGAACATGCAACCTGGATTGAAGACTCTGGTCTGTTATAGATCTAAGGGCTCACTAAAAGCCCTTCAGTGCTAGGGTATATTTTTTTTTCTCTATTCCTCATGGCCATCTTGTATGTTAGGAATTCTTTCCCTATTTTTAATCTAGTCAAGTAAGACAGACTGAGAAAGGCTAAGCACTGTCCAATCCCAAAGGTTACATGGTATCTGAGCCTGTTAGATTTCTCTCTCTTGGAGGCAAGGGACCTCAGGATTCCTTTTCAAAACCTCCAGGGTTCTCCTTACCAGCCCTGGGATTCTCAGCCTGCTTGCTCTTTATCTCTTTCCCTTCTCAAAATGGAGTTTTTAACTAACCACCCTGTTATCACATGAACTTTCTTCTTTCTGCCTTTTCTCCCTCCCTCCCTCCCCAGATGCCTATCTGTTAGTTTTAAATTAAGAGAATTTAACAAAATAAAAAGAAGTTTTCCTCATGGCTTAAGGAAATTTTTCCTATGATAAGCTATCCTATTCAGCTACATAAATTAAGTCATATTTGGTACTTTTCAGTACATATTATAAGGTCACAGAATTTAAACCTCTGTGCTCCATCAATTCAGGAAGGACTCATCTCCAGAATACAAAACATGCAGGAAAAGATTTACATAAATTACCATATTAATGCACATATTTAAAATTCATAGTTTATAAAAAAATGGAATGATAAGGAAATAATTTCAATTGTAGCAAAGCCTCTGTTTTCAAGTTGCTTAAATATTTGATATGCAATTAGGAAGTGCTGGGTTTGGGGCAGGGGAGATAGCTAGTTTCTACAATACTTAACTCCTTGAATGCCATGTAGAAAATTTATAAAAATGTCATGTTTAATATCAAACCTTGTGGAATCCAAAGGGGTGTGAGGTTGAAAGAAGGGTTTTGATTAGCAATGGGGTTATGGATTGAATAGGGGTCAAAATATTTGTTGTTCTACTATTTGCTAATAGGAAGAGGCCATTTTGACATTTTTGGCATGGGCATTTTGATGAGGGCTGTGTTAAAATGACCCTGTCATACTGGCCTTATTGCTGTTTCGCTTCAATGCCAAGGAAACCACTGATAGGAATAGAAACATCTGGGACACCAACAAGGGCAAGAGTGAGAAGGAAGGTCAAGGGGAATGTGAGATGCCAGCAGGAGTACTAGTGGGCCAGAGAGATGGGCTATGGACACTGCAGAGGGTATGCACTTCTGCCAGCCTCACAGGCTCCTTGGTGGGGTACTTTTAGGGGAGTTTCCTCCAGTGTGACCTTTCATAAGGATGCTAGAAAGTCAAAGTTTCCAGGTTTTTATTGATTGCTAAATAAACTCTATTAACTTGCCATTTTCATAATTTATAATTGCCATGGCAGATGTGTTTATTACTTATAACTAAAATGGACACGTGCCATGAAAAATTTGGTTGACCTTTGCTCCCTGTTACTCTACACCCTAGGAATTTCCCAATCAATTGGAGCATCTTCATGTTTCAATGGTGGGCTTCTTTCAGAATAACTGATATTGTATGCTAATGAGATGATTCCTGATGGAGCTGGCCATGTCAGAAAGAACAAAAATATAATGAAAAAGTTGGAATTTTGGGTCATGTGGTCTTAGGTACACGGCCAAAGAGGGGAAGTGGTTTGGAAATTGAGTTCAAACATGTGGACAATGATTCAACAAATTTTGCATATGTCATAGAACCCCAATAAAACTTTTGGACCCCAAACTCTGGTGACCTTCCCTGGTGGTCAATACTCTGCATAGTGTCACATATCAATGTGCCAGGAGGGTAACATGTCTCTGAAGGTAACACGTCTCTCAAAAGCTTTGAGTTTAGAACCCTCCCTATGCATCTCACTCTTTGGTTAGTTCTGATTTCTATTTGTTATAATAAAGCTGTAATTATCAGAGTGGCAGTTTCCTGAGTTCTGTGATTATTGGACCCCAAAACAGTCATGCGGAATTCCAAGTTTGTAGTCAGCTGGCTTGAAGTGAAGGCGGATCAAGAGTGGGATCCGAACTTGTGGCCTGTATCTGAAGTGGGGAGAGCTCTGCCCTCAATCTTGAGTATGGCTAACTTTGCATAGCCATACATTGGGATGACTACTCAAAAAATTTTAATGGCTAAGGATATTTAATTAAACAAAAAGTTTGAAATCACCTAGGAAACCATTCAGGTCTTAGAACATCTCTTCCCTTTTCCACCATCCATTAGTTGTTGTTTTCACTATGTTACAAGAGGGAATACATTTTAAAAATTCATTTGATATTTACAAGTACAAATTGGTTTATAGGAAATAACAGAGTTTATGTGAGAACTGTTTACATGTCATTCTGAGAGCAGAGAACATGAGATTGAGGTCACAGAGACAGTGACATTAGTTGGTCTGCTTACAAGTTCTCTTACTAAAACCATGATTCTTGTTTTGAAAATTGATGATGCAGAAAGGAAATGTGAGAATACTCAACATGGATTCTTTCTAAAATTAATGGAATCAGACTTCACAGACCATGACCTCTATTCTGGGTTGATCATGACTAATGTGCTATTATTCTAATTTTTTCTTTTGAATAGTTTTCTTTAATTTTTTTGTTATTGTTAAGGAGAGGAATTATAGGAGAGTTGGTTTACAACTGATAATTAAGATAATTATTGTAATTAACCAAACTGCAAAAATGAATGATCGAGTCTACTCCGCTGATAAATGAGCAAGTTGAATTCCAGAATCCTCTACCTAGAGTAAAGAGCTCTACATTTAGCAGTGTCCTAGATTTGGAATAGGTGGATATTAAATTGGGGTTGTGTCCATTTAGATTCAGAGACTTGGTCCTTCTACACTCTTTTCACTTGGTCCTTCTACACTCTTTTCACTCAGGCAGTGACTGAGTGCATACTTATTTAGTAATTGGGCAAATGCAAAATAAATACCAGTGTTGTGTAGCAGGTGGTATTAAACATATTCTTGAGGTCAGAAAGCAGACTGTATGGAAAGTATGTTCATGATGGACCAAAAGGCACTGGGAAGATCCAAGTAGGTCACAAGTATCACCATTAATTTTTAAAGCCTAGAACTGTTTTCCAAATGAAATCATCAATAATCCCACAGCTTTGCTTTTAAATGACAGTTATTAACAATACCATCCAGGAACCAAGCTGAATATCGGGAGTTAGAAAATGCTCTCTATCACAACTCCTTTCCTGAGAAGTTCTGTGACAGGTATAATAACTGTCCTTCAAGACAAATCTGCCCCTCAAAGTAGGTAACTAATTTCAAAAAAAGAGAGGAAATATTGTGATAGAGACCAAAGGAACTCAGAGTCAGGTAACTAATTTCAAAAAAAGAGAGGAAATATTGTGATAGAGACCAAAGGAACTCAGAGTCCAAGTAAAGCAAAACAAATAGCAACTGTGTTTACATACCTTTATCTCAAATATCTGAGTCTTTTATTTAATCTTTAAATTTCTGTATAGCCTGACTGGGGTAAGACTGCAACTACCAAAGTTTAGCTTCTAGTATTTAAAGTCAATATTTAAGAAATATTATCACTTCCCAAATCATACAGTATAATTGTCTCCTCTAGGCCCTGACCTCTTTCTGCATACATAATCAGCACATTCATTGCTTATGCAAGCCTCAGACTTTAAGCCATTTGCTATTTCTTAGGTCACATATATACATATGCACACAAACATCATTCTCTGTGACCATAATATAAACCCAGGTTTCCTTCTTTGCTCTGGGCAGACATTGGGTAAATTAAATGCTTAATTAAAACATCTTTAATTTTTTTTTTTTAGATTTCTGCATTCTTTATGAAGTTAATTCCTATTTCAGGGGCCAGCCTGGAGAATTTGTTGGGAGAAGTCAGATCCAAGGAAGCAAATGGAGTGAGCAGAAAACAACATCAACAACGACAGCAAAAAACAGAACCCAGAAGCAGAAAGTTGGCCAATTGGATAGAAATAGTAAGAGAAGCTTTGAACAAAGGCCATAAGGGATGAGCAGATACTTCCCATTATGTTAGATGACACTTCTGGCTCTTTCTAAGTGTTGCACTTTACTTTGTATTAACACATTCCACCCATACGCTCCCCTCAAGACAAATAAAGCCAAACTGTTTTAGGGGTAAAATGTGCTATAGTCACTAATCAGCCACACTGCGCAATATGGAAAATAAGACATATTTTGGTTTCTCTTTACCAATCCTACTTATATATCCTGTCCATCTTTCTGGGAAAGGGTGGAGTCTTATTATAGTCAAAGTTTTGGTAAATTTGGCAGTGCTGTCAGGTGCAATGGTATAAGTCTGTAATTCCAGCTGCCGGAAAAGCTGAGGCAGGAGGATCTCAAGTTCAAGGTCAGCCTGGGAAGTTTAGTGAGACCCTCTCAAAATAAAAAATACAAGGTGCCAGGTATGTCTTTTCCCAACATTTCACATTCAGTCTGTGGATGTCTTTTCCTATGAGATGAGCCTCTTGGAGGCAGCAAATTGTTAGGTCTTTTTTTTTTTTTAAATCCAATCTGCCAGTCTGTCTTTTGATTGCTGAGTTTAGGTCATTAAAATTCAGGGTTATTACTGAGACATGATTTGTATTCTCAGCCATTTTTTTTTTTGGCATTTAACTTGACTTGGTTTCTCCTTTGATTAGTTTTTCCTTTAGTGTAATACCTCTCTCTGCTGATTTTCATTGTTGTTTTTAATTTCCTAATAGGAAATCCATATGCAGCAAAATGAAATTAAGCCCCTATGTTTTACCATGTAAAAAACTCAATTCAAAGTGGATCATAAAAACTCAACTCAAAGGCTGGGGTTGTGACTCAGTGTTAGAACGCTTGCCTAGCATGCATGAGACACTGGGTTTATTTTTCAGCACCACATACAAATAAATAAAATAAAGGTTCATAAATAACTAAAAAATATTTTTTAAAAAATAGTGGATCAAGGACCTAAGAACTAAACCAAAGACCCTGTGCCTATTAGAAGAAAAAGTAGGCCCAAATCTCCATGTCGGATAAGGCCCTAACTTCCTTAACATGACTCCTATAGCACAAGAATTAAAATTAAGAATCAATAAATAGGATGGATTCAAACTCAAAAGCTTCTTTGCAGCAAAAGTAACAATCAGTGAGGTGAATGAGGTGAATAAGGAGCCTAAAGAATGGGAGAAAATTTTTAATCACATGCACATCAGATAGAGCACTAATCTCTCGGATAAAGAACTCAAATATCTTAACACCAGAAAAACAAATAACCCAATCAATAAATTGGCCAAGGAACTGAACAGATACTTCTCAGAAGATGATATGCAATCAATGAACAAATACATGAAAAAGTGTTCAACATCTCTAGCCATTAAAGAAATGCAAATCAAAATTACTCTAAGATTTCCTGTCACTCCAGTCAGAATGGCAGCTATTAAGATTACAAACAACAATAAGTTTTGGCGAGGATGTGGGGAAAAAGGTGCACTCATACAATGCTGGTGGGACTTCAAATTGGTGCAACCAATCTGGAAAGCAATATGGAGATTCATTGGAAAACTGGGAATGAAACCATTTGACCCAGCTATCCCACTCCTTGGCATATACCCAAAGGACACAAAATCAGCATACTATAGGGATGCAGCCACATCAATGTTTATAGTAGCACAATTCACAATAGTTAAATTGTGAAACCAACCTAGATGCCCTTCAGTAGATGAATGGATAAAGAAACTGTGGTATATATACACAATGGAATATTACTCAGCATTAAAAGAGAATAAAATCATGGCATTTGCAGGTAAATGGATGGAGCTAGAGAATATAGGGCTAAGTGAAATAAGACAATCCCCCCAAAACAAATGCCAAATGTTTTCTCTGATTTAAGGATGCTGATTCATAATGGGGATGGGGATGGGGTGGGGAGCATGAGAGGAATAGACAAACTTTAGATAGGGCAAAGGGGAGTGGTATGGGAGTAGGAAACATGGTGGAATGATATAAACATCATTACCCTAAGTGCATATATGAAGACACAATGGTGTGACTGTACTTTGTGTACAATCAGAGACATGAAAAATTGTGCTCTATGTGTGTAATATGAATTGAATTGCATTCTGCTGTCACATATAACAAATTAGAATAAATGAATAAGCAAATAAATGAATAAAGGACCTGGGATGTAGATTAGTGGTAAACCAACCTGAGTTAAATCTCCAGTATCCTCTCACCCACACACAAAATAGGCAGTGTTGCCTTATATGATTTGAATTGAGATCACTGACATGCTTTCTTCATAATGCTCTGACATTATTTCAGCCATTAGTCATCAATTTTTTGTTGAAAACATGTAAGTGATATGTACCTAGACATGTACTAAACTCTGAGGACCCAAAGTGAGTAAGACCCAGTTTTATGTACTTCTCTTTCTGTGACTCATACATTCATTCATTTGACAAATATTTATTGAACATCTTGTACATGCCAGGAACTATTATAGACCCAGCAGATATCATACTGAATAAAAGGGACAAAAATCCCTATCCAACGTAGCTTGCATTCTTGTTGAGAAGACAGCCGGTAAACATGATAAGAAGTAAATTATAAACATGTCAGAAGATGATTAATGCTAAGGAAAAAGCATAAAGCAGAGGGGTGGATAGGGAGTACAGTATGAAATAGGGTCTTCAATGTGCAGAAGGCTTCCCTGAGAAGTTGACATTACAGAGAAGACCTAAAGAAGGTGAGGAGGTCACATGGCAACCAGACAAGAGACTTCTAGGCAATGAAGAAACAGATGTAATGATCTGAGATAAAGGCATGTCTTCTATGTTCTAGAAATATCAAAAAAGCAGGTATGACTAGAGGAGAGTGCAGAGAGGGAGGTAAAGATGTAAAAAGCAGTGGATAAATCACATGGGTTCCTATATGGTATTGTAAGGGCTTTGCCTTTAGTATAGGAGAGATGAGATGCTGTGAACTTTTAGATCGTAGGGGTGATACAATCTGATTTATAGTTCAAAAACCTTAGTCTGACTGCAATCCTGTCCATATTTTGGGAACAGGAGCAGTGGTGGAAGCCGGGAGTCCAATTAAGCTTTATCAGTAATCCAGAAAAGAGATGATGGACACATGAGCAGGTGACAGCAAGGTATTGTGGGTTGAATTGTTTCTCACACTTCACTGCAAAACCAATAGCAGCAACAACAACATGATGTAGCTCTAACACCTGGGACCTAGAAATGTGACTTTATTTGGAGATAGGATCTTTGTGGATGATGAAGTTGAGATGGAAGTCATTAGGGTGGCCCCAGTCCAACATGACCTTGTCTTTACAAAAAGCAAAAATTTGGACAGGGGAGGGAGAGACAACATGTAGACAAAGGAAGAATGCTACCTGCAGGCCAAAGACTGCCTGAGACCACCAGAAGCTATAAGGCAGGTATGGGACAAATTCTTCTCACAGCCCTGGGAAAGAATCCGTTTTGTGGACACTGATACAGGATTTCTAGCTTTTAGAACTGTGAGACAGTACATTTTTATTATTTAAGCTGCCCACGTTGTGGTACTGTGTTACAACAGCTCTAGCAAACTCATACACAGTGGGAATGGTGGTAAGCAGTAGGATTCTGAAAACACAGTTGGGCCTCATTACTTGTGGAGTCCCTATTTGTAAGTTCAGCTGTTTGCTAAAATGCATTTATAACCTCAAAGCCAATACTCGTGGTACTTTCTGAGATAGCTACAGTTGTGCTCAATGTAGTGAAATACCTGAGTCACTGTACATGTTCCTGGCTGAGACTGAACAGGGCCACCTGTATTCCGGTTTCAGATTTCATACCACAAACAGGTACCCTTTTTACAGTCTGTTTAGTGCTATACGTTTCACATTTTCTGTGCTTTTTTGTTTGTTGGCACTGTTTAAAATGGGCCCTAAACACAGTGATAAGTGCTAGTTGGTCTTCTGCGTACAAGGCGGCTATGATTTGTCTCATGGATGAAATAAGCGTATAGGATAAGCTTCCTCTAGGTATGAGTCATAGCACTTTTGTCATGAGTTCAATGTTAACAAATCAGCATTGTGTTAAATAAAGTGTCTTTTAGCAGAAGCACATACAAAACATGGTTATGTAATAATCAGCAAAATGTGGGACCAGAGGCTTGTGTTACATTAAGGAACACGGCTTGGTATTCACTAGCTCAGTGTCTATAGTGACTTAATAGGTCATAACTGCCATGAATAAAGACACTGGGCTATATTTTTTTTAATATTAGATCTAAGATATGACAGTATTTTGGGGAAGCCTGGATGTGAGGTTCAAGAAAATGAGGAGTGAAGATAATCTCCAAAGTTTTGGGTGTTATTATTTATTAATATGGAAAAGACAACAGAGGAAACAGGGTGTTTTGTTTGTGAAGGAACTATGAAATAGGGTCTATCTAGCTTCTAAATAAAACACGGGTTTAAGTTGAGTCACCTGCATAGGAAAAATATTTGATGGCTGGGTCAGACCCACAATAAGAAATGTAGGCATCAACATCCAGGGAGAAACAAGAAACCCCTTGAGATCCGGGGTGGGTGGTGGTGAGATTGTGGGTTCTGACATCCTACCTAATCACACCACTTCCCCTCTGAGCTGTGACAAAACTGATTTGAAAGTTGGTAGGAGCCTTGGAGTAGATGACGAACCCTGACAAGCTTAGCAACTGATCCTGATATCTTAGTTATTATCAGGTCAAAATTCTTTCCTGTTTAAAGTGAGATTAAGGGTTCTATACATTTTTGGAGGGGAAAGGAAAGAGAAACGGCTGAGGAAGAGAATGTTTGAAGGTGAAATTTCATTCTGGATCCAGCACATCTGCAATGGTACCCTGAATGTCATAGAAATGAATTATTAAAAATGACTGGGAAGATAGTGTTAGACTTTTATCCTCAGTCTGGTGGATATCAATCTGCTCACCAGATTTTCTGCCTAAAAAAAAAAAAAAAACCCTTATATTTATAGTTCTTCACTGTGTCATAAAAAGCAGAATGTAAATAAATAAGGAGGAGGGGTGGCGGATAAGCCAATAACATTCTCCAACAAGAAACACAGCAGCCTGTGGCCCTGCTGTGTTTAGAACAAAAGGATGTTCAACTCATGGATGGGGAAGATTTTTAAATAAAATTAAAATGTACTGCAATGTGTATAGACATTTTGAGTCACAGTGCTGCACTTTTAGAAGAAACCCAGACAACTTATCCAAATTCCATATATTAGATCATGTTCCAACTGAGACCCTGTATACTCTCTGGCCACAGGTACTCTGGGGGGGAAAAAATCTTCAGAGTGGGGGGATTTTCAATGGTGATCTCATTTTTGTTTTTTGTAACTATATAACCTATTCAGGACTGGTTTCTCTAATAAATAATTCATTAATTTATTTCTTTAATAAATCCTACCAGAAAATTCCAAGCAGAGAATGCTTGGCTTGGTTTTCACAACCTTTTGTATCTCCCCATAATACTCCCATTTTTGTCATAAAAAAAAAATCTGGTAAATGGAGATTATTGCAAGATTTAAGAGCCATTAATAATGAGATGGTTATTATGGGACCTACTCAATCGGGGATACCTCAATTGTCTGCTTTGCCAAAAACCTGGTATGTTTTAGTTATAGATATTAAAGATTGTTTTTTTCAAATTCCAATTCATCCCGAGGATAGTCCACGTTTTGCATTTACTATCCCTGCACTGAATCATGAAGGTCCCGATCAGAGATATGAATGGAAAGTACTCCCTCAAGGGATGGCTAACAGCCCAACTATGTGTCAAATTTATGTTAACAAAGTAATCCAGCCACTTAGAAATCAAAATCCTGAACTACAAATATTTCACTATATGGATGATGTATTATTAGCACACAAAGATAAAAACACATTGCTAGAATGTTATGCCACACTTACAAACTTATTAAAAAATTATAATCTAGAGATAGCAATAGATAAAGTACAATTAAATTTTCCAATTAATTATTTAGGAGTTCTATTATCCTCAACCATGGTCCGTCCACCAAAAATTCAAATACGAGTAGATCAACTCAAATCACTTAACGACTTTCAAAAGTCCTTCGGAGACATAAATTGGATAAGGCCTTATGTAGGCATACCAACAGGAGAGTTGGGACCTTTATTTGACATCGTAAAAGGTCCATCAGATCCAAATTCACCCCGAATGTTAACACCTGAAGTAAAAAGGCATTAAAAATCATTGAAACATATATGGAATATATGCATTTGGATAGAATTGATATAAGTTTGTCTTTATTATTTATTGTACTACCAACAAAAAATATTCCTACAGAAGTATTTTGGCAAGAAGGTCCATTATTATGGATACATTTATCTTATTCTCCTAATACTATTCTTACTAGGTATCCTGAGGCTGTAGGACAGTTAATACTCAAAGGAATAAAAGGAGCAAAGGGAGTGTTTGGAATTTCTCCCAATAAAATTATTACTCCATATACTATGGATCAAATTGATGAGTTAGCTAATGAGTTAAATACTTGCGCAATAATCATGTGCAAATCTAATGTTTCATTTGATAACCACTTACCATCTAATCCTTTATTGTCTTTTTGGTCATTGCATCCTGTAATTTTTCCAAAAATGAAAAGAAAAACACCTATCATGAATGCTACAAATATATTCACTGATGGGTCAAATAATGATACAATAGCAATAGTTACACCTGATCAAACTTTTACATTTTTAGTACCCAAACAATCAGCTCAAAACGTAGAGCTTAATGCAGTATTACAAGCTTTTGTGATGTTTAAAGATTCTGTATTTAATTTATTTTCTGATAGTCAGTATATAGTTAATGCTATAGTATCCCTTGAAGATGCTGGTAGGATTTCCTATTCCTCTACTGTTTTCTCTTTGCTTTCCACTATACAAAGTCTAATCTGAGACAGAAAACATCCATTCTTTATAGGACATATCAGGGCACATACAGGATTGCCTGGAGCCCTTAGTTTGGGCAAGGATTTAGCAGATAAAACTACACATGACATACATATTTTCTCTACACTAGAAGAAGCTACAAATTTTCATAAAAAGTTCCATGTCAATGCTAATACTTTACAAAAGTGTTTTAAAATAACTAAGGAAGAAGCTAGACAAATAATTAAACAATGTCAAAATTGTGTGATCTTTTTACCACAAGTTAATCTTGGAGTCAATCCTAGAGGACTGATACCTAACCATATTTTGCAGATGGATGTCACACACTTGCCAGAATTTGGAAAATTAAAATATTTGCATGTTATAGTTGATACTTCTTCCGGATTTTTGATGGGCTCCCTTCATGCCGGAGAAAAAACTAAAGATATTATAGCTCATTGCTTACAAAATTTTGCCACTGTGGGCATTCCAAAACAGTTAAAAAGAGATAATGCCTCTGGTTATACTTCTACCTCTTTTAAACAATTTTGCTCATCATTTGGCATTACTCATATAACAGGAATCCCATACAATCCACAGGGACAAGACATAGTTGAAAGAGCTCACCAAACTATTAAAATGTACTTATTAAAGCAAAAAGAGGGAATTGGGAAGGGGTATATATTCCCCAAAGAAAAACTTAAAATAACACTTTTTACTCTAAACTTTTTAAATTTAGATTCATCAGGGCTTAGTGCTACAGAAAGGCATATGTGTCCAAAAAATGTACATAAGCCCAAGGTACTTTGGAAGGATATTCTAACAGGACAATGGAAAGGTCCTGACCCAGTAATTGTCTGGAGTTGGGGTTCTGTTTGTGTGTTTCCACAGGGAGAACAGCAGCCGATTTGTATTCCAGAAAGATTAACTGAAGCAATTTCTACAGACCAAAAAGAAGATGATTTGACTCAAATCCATAACAACTGATATCCAAAACTCTAGTTTGGCTATTCTTACATCTGCAACAGAACCAGGATGCTTTTTTCAATATCTATTTTATTATTGCCCTTTCCCACATCATGAAGTTCTATTTTGTTTTTTGAGCTCATACAGACCTAGGTTAATGTTTTGCTGATCAGTTCAATTTTTTGACTATAAAGTTTTTAAACATTGCAATGGAGATTTCACCTGTAAAAAGTTATAAGGCCTTTACTATTATGTTATGTGTTGTATGTATTATATTATGTGTGCACACTTGTGTTTTGTGTTGTATGTTTGTATGTACATATGTCCATATATCATATATGATGAGCGCTCATGAAAAAATGAATCCAAATATTTTTTTTTATTCACGTGATTTAAATGGTTTAATTTAAATTGGGTAAACAGCTGTTGAGGATTGTTTTAATATGTGAACAAAAAAGGAGGTTAACAGATCTGTTTGTTTACTTTCACCTTTCCTTTTCATTATATTTAATAATTCTGTTCAAGATAATGTAAATTGTTAAGAAAATTGTTTTCTTTTAGTGCCTTTTGAATGTTACATAATTTTTTTCTTTAGCCATTATTGCCAGAATTCCTATCTTCATCCCAGTGCCAGTGAAGACAAAGATAAAACCAATCTACAGCTTCTGCAAGAGCCATCACTGAACTGCTTGCAGAACTTGCCTGGACTATGTATCACTTGTATGCATTATGAACTCACTTGTATGCATTGTGAACTATCTGTTGGTGCAGCAACTTATGGTAGTGTTGGGGTATTTTTGCTGATGTCATCGGTGGTACAAATTTTCCAAAAGGAGCCGTCAATTGGCTTGGTGTATCCTCCTCCCTTCTGCTTGTGATGGTTGTTCAGCTAAAATTTGGGGGCCAACAGAGGTGAGGCAAAGAACCTCACCCCTGCGCTGGTACAAAGACCTATCCACAGGTGTGGCTGTATGCTGGACCGGTAGTCAATGACGGGTAAGATCCAATTGCAATGGTACCAACCTAAGACAGGAGGCTGATGACTTGAGTTCAGCTCATCTGATGACGGGTAAGAACCAGATGTAGTATTGGACAACCTAAGGCAGGCACGGTCCCTAAGCCACATGCTTGTTGTTTAAACAGAGAGGGGGAGATGTTGAGAGCCACAGCCGAAGGGGCCCCAGCAAACTTCCAGCTGCCAGCTCATGATTGGCTTACAGCGACCCCAGCAAACTTCTAGCTGCCAACTGATTGGCTCCTCTGCGGTGATGCTCATTGGGTTGTTTCCCTGCCATTTCAGACCACGAAGCTGCTCATGGGGGGATTTTTTTGGCTCCGCCCATGTGACACAGCCAATCGGCCTCAAGAGCAGGAGGAGTGGGGGAGGTTGAGAGGCTTGTGGGAAGCCAGTGGTGGCAGTTGGGCTCTGAAAGTTTTCCTGAAGAGCTGTGTGGTTTGGCTTGTGTGTTCTAAAAATAAAGTTTGTTTCTTTTGACAAGTGGCTCCTGAATTGTGCCCAGCCAGACTGCACATATATATATATAGTTTAGTGGCTACTATAAATATACTATTAATGGGTAATATTAATATATTATTAATATGCTATATATATATATATATCAGCTTTGCAAGATTAAAAGGGTTTTGGAGTTGGACGGTAGTGATGGCTGTATAGTATGAATGTATTTTATATATATACATATATATATATTCATTAATATAGTATATACATACTCTAGAACATTCTTCATTCTTAAAAGGGAAAGAAAGTCTGACATATGCTACAAAATTGGTGAAACCTTAAGGACCATGAAAGAACTGAAATAAGCCAGTCAGAAAAAGAAAAATACTGTATGATTCTACTTTTATGAGTCAAAATCATAGAGACAGAACACAGAATCAGGGCTGCCAGGAGCGAGGGGGAGAAGGGGATGTGAAGTTGCTGTTTAGTGGCTACTATTAATATACTATTAATGGGTACGATTAATATGCTATATTAATATATATATCAGCTTTGCAAGATAAAAAGGGTTTTTGGAGTTGGATGGTAATGATGGCTATATAGTATGAATGTATTGAATACCACTCAATTAGACACACCAAAATGGTTAAGACAGTAAACTTTATGTTATGTGTATTTTTCCAAAATAAAAAATGAAAAAAAAGAGCACATATATCGATATATTGCATTGTACTGTATTCAATACGGAGAGAAAAGATTAATGAACTTAAAATCCAATACACAGACAAAATGTAATCAAGAAACAATGGCATCTACTAGGTTCTTTATTGGTCTGCAGAAGGTGCTAGCTTAGCATGGACACAGAGATAAGGAGGTGGACATTGTGAACAAAGATGGATGTAGGAAAAGAGGTGGCCATGTACTTTAAAACTCCATAGAAGTGCTATGGAGTTAAGTGGTCCTTAAGGTTTCACCAATTTGAGCTGAGTTTACAAGGTGAAGAGAAATTTGAAATGGTAACAAGAAGATATTCTAGGAAGAGGAAGGAAGAAACCTTTGTAAAAGGTTTCTTCTTCAATATATGTGCTCTTTTTTTTCATTTTTTATTTTGGTAAATAAAATAAGAAGGAAAAGTCTATCTGGCTGAAACCGAGATCCAGAGGCATGGAGTGGTAGGAAATGATGCCAATGATACAGCTATGTGGAAGTACATTATCCATCAGGACAGTTTGCATCTCATTCTAATCAATGGTCTTGGTCAGAAATGAGTTTCAGAGTCACTTGTGCAGCTTTGAAAATATGCCCATATTCGCCATGGGAAATGTGGCTTAGTAGGTTAGCATGGAGTCTGGGTATAGTGATTCACATATGCTCCCATAAGCACTGATAGGACATTACTAAATTTATTCTTAAAATAAAAGGAAAGGAGTAGATAAGATAGAAAGTTCCTAAATGTGCCAGGCACAGTGGTATATGACTTTCCCAGCTACTCTGGAGGCTGAGGCAGGGGATTGCAAGTTTCATGCCAGCCTGGGCAACTTCACAAGTCCCTGTCTTAAAATAAAAAATGAGACCAGTAGAGGACGGAAAGTGAAGGCAATGGGGAATGAAACTGATCAAATTATGTCATGTGAATGTACAAATATATCACAATGAATCCTACTATTATGTATAATTAAAATGTACCCAAAATATTTTTTTTATTTTTTTTATTTTTATTTTTTTTTATTGATTGTTCAAAACATTACAGAGCTCAAGACATATCATCTTTCATACATTCGACTCAATTGGGTTTTGAACTCCCCAAATACATAATACAGACTCACTTCTGTTACATACTCACATTTTTACATAATGGCATATTAGTGACTGTTGTATTCTGCTACCTTTCCTATCCCCTACTATCCCCCCTCCCCTCCCCTCCCCTCCCATCTTCCCTCTCTACCTCCTCTGCTGTTGTTCAATTCTCTCCCCTTTTTTTCCCCCCACCCCCTTGCCCCTCATAACCTCTTATAATTTTGTGTATCACTGAAGGTCTCCTACCATTTCCATATGTTTTCCCTTCTCTCTTCCTTTCTCTCCCCCCATTCGTCTTAGTTTACTGGTAGTCTTTTCCTCATGCTCTTCCTTCCTGTTCTATTCTTAGTGGCTCTCTTTATATCAAAGAAGACATTTGACATTTGTTTTTTAGGGCTTGGCTAGCTTCACTTAGCATAATCTGCTCTAATGCCATCCATTTCCCTGCAAATTCTATGATTTTGTCGTTTCTTAGTGCTGCATAATACTCCATTGTGTATAGCTGCCACAATTTTTTTATCCACTCATCTATTGAAGGGCATCTAGGTTGGTTCCACAGTCTAGCTATTGTGAATTGTGCTGCTATAATCATTGATGTGGCCGTATCCGTATAGTGTGCTCTTTTAAGGTCCTCAGGGAATAGTCCAAGAAGGGCAATAGCTGGGTCAAATGGTGGATCCATTCCCAGCTTTCCCAGGAATCTCCATACTGCTTTCCAAATTGGCCTCACCATTTTGCAGTCCCACCAGCAGTGAACAAGTGTGCCCTTTTCCCCACATCCTCGCCAACACTTATTGTTGTTTGACTTCATAATGGCTGCCAATCTTACAGGAGTGAAATGGTATCTTAGGGTGGTTTTGATTTGCATTTCTCTGATTGCTAGAGATGATGAGCATTTTCTCATGTGCTTGTGGATTGATTGTATGTCCTCCTCTGAGAAGTGTCTGTTCAGGTCCTTGGCCCATTTGTTGATTGGATTATTTGTTATGTTATTGTTTAATTTTTTGAGTTCTTTGTACATTCTGGATATTAGGGCTCTATCTGAGGTGTGAGGGGTAAAAATTTGTTTCCAGGATGTAGGCTCTCTATTTACCTCTTTTACTGTTTCTCTTGCTGAGAAAAAACTTTTTAGTTTAAGTAGGTCCCAATAGGCTTAAAGACAAGAACCATATGATCATCTCGATAGATGCAGAAAAAGCATTTGACAAAATACAACATCCCTTTATGTTCAAAACATTAGAAAAACTAGGGATATCAGGAACTTACCTCAACATTGTAAAAGCTATATATGCTAAACCTCAGGCTAGCATCATCCTAAACGGAGAAAAACTGAAGGCATTCCCTCTAAAATCTGGAACAAGACAGGGATGTCCTCTATCACCACTTCTATTCAATTTAGTTCTCGAAGTACTAGCCAGAGCAATTAGACAGACAAAAGAAATTAAAGGCATAAAAATAGGAAAAGAAGAAATTAAATTATCGCTATTTGCAGATGACATGATAATTTACTTAACAGACCCAAAAGGATCTACAAAGAAGCTGCTAGAGTTAATAAATGAATTCAGCAAAGTGGCAGGATATAAAATCAACACGCACAAATCAAAGGCATTCCTGTATATCAGCAACAAAACCTCTGAAATGGAAATAAGGAAAACCACTCCATTCACAATATCCTCAAAGAAAATAAGATACTTGGGAATCAACCTAAAAAAAGAGGTGAAAGATTTATACAATGAAAACTACAGAACCCTAAAGAGAGAGATAGAAGAAGATCTCAGAAGATGGAAAAATGTACCCTGTTCATGGATAGGCAGAACTAACATCATCAAAATGGCGATATTACCCAAAGTTCTCTACAGGTTTAATGCGATGCCAATCAGAATCCCAAAGACATTTCTTGTAGAAATAGATAAAGCAATCATGAAATTCATATGGAAAAACAAAAGACCCAGAATAGCAAAAGCAATTCTAAGCAGGAAGTGTGAATCTGGAGGTATAGCGATACCAGAGCTCAAACTGTACTACAAAGCAATAGTAACAAAAACAGCATGGTACTGGTACCAAAACAGGCAGGTGGACCAATGGTACAGAATAGAGGACACAGAGACTAATCCACAAAGTTACAACTATCTTATATTTGATAAAGGGGCTAAAAACATGCAATGGAGGAAGGATAGCATCTTCAACAAATGATGTTGGGAAAATTGGAAATCCATATGCAACAAAATGAAATTGAATCCCTTTCTCTCGCCAGCCACAAAAGTTAACTCAAAATGATCAAAGAGCTAGATATAAAAACAGAGACACTGCGTCTGATAGAAGGAAAAGTTGGCTATGATCTACATATTGTGGGGTCGGGCTCCAAATTCCTTAATAGTACCCAAAATATTTTTAAAAAAGAAAAGTTCCTATGTGACAGTCTGGATTAGGACAGTGGCACTAGGAAGAAAGGAGAGGAATAGATTTGAGAGGCACTAAAAAAGCCAAAGTGATTGGATCTTGTGGTTAGTGAAAGGTGATGGGTGAAAGGGAGAAATCAGACTTGACTCAAATTTCTATGTCAGATAATAGGATGATGGTAGGTCCACTAACTGAGATAGTAAATGTTGGCATAGGTTCCAAACATGATGCCTAACAGATTGGCTCTCAAAGAGTAGGTGCTCAATAAATGTTTGCTGAACAAATTTAAAAAAAAAAAAAACTAATAAACCAATGATCAGACAACTGTGGATGAAAAGAAAATGAGTAGGTAAATGCAGTCTTATATGATGGGCTTTGTTGACTTTGGAAAAATCTTTTCATCTGGGGATAAGTAGAGTACGAGTTTGCAGAAAAATATATGCAAAGCCAAGGGTGGCATAAGAAAAAAGTATAAAAACTGGAAAGTATGGGCTGGGTTCCAGAAACAATGAATGTTTCCCTTTGCCTCTGAAATAGTGAGAAAGAAAGTTATGCGTATATAGTGGCATCATGATGTGGTATATCTGAAATGGGGCAGGGAAATTTTTAATTACGTTAGGAGGCAAGTTGAGTCGTGACTTTTGGATAGGGGTCTTCCATGATCTTTAGGACTGTGTTATTTTGAAATAATCTTACACTAGCAGGGGGATAGAATGGATTGGGACAGAAAAAAATCTAAAGCAAGAAAGGTCAGTTAGAAGGTTCTAATGTGATGAGAAGCAAAAGAAAGTAAGACATTGAGCAAGGATAGTCAAAAAAGAAAAGGAAAGGCAGGAGTAGGTTCAAAAATGAAATAAGAAAAACGTCAGCATGCATGACCTGACCCTAGACTGAGATGATTGAAAGTTAGAGCTGGATTCATGGTAAACCCTGAGTGTATGAAATATTTGGTTGTAATGAACATAAATAATGATGTCAGGAAAGTGAGCAGTTTCAGGTGAAGATAATGATTTTGAGCACTGGCAGGATGTCCAGGTGGAGAAATATTTTGGGTAACTAGAAATGCAGCACAGCAGGTATCACATGGACTGAGGCCAGATATTTAAATTTGGGAACCACCAAACATGTGATGAATCAAGGAAGTTGTAAGTATGGATAAGTCGGTCAAGGACACAGAGAATACACCCATGAAGAAACTTATGGGGACTCATGTATTCTCAGTTGAAGAGAAGACATGCAATCTGGAAGAAGAAAGAGGAATTGTCACAGAGAGACAAGAATAATCTAGAAAATGTATCTTTCAAAAGATAGGAAACAGAGCTTCAAATGAAAAGGGGAGTAAAATAGGGTTAAATAGAGAATGTGAAGTGTAAGAAGACCAAGATGGGGAAGATTGGACTGATGGCATGTGAGGAAGTAAGAGCAAACATGCACGTTAAAGTTGGATTGTGGGGATGCAGAGGGCAAGGCATGTGGAGACAGGAGGAGGCTGAGCACTTCCATGTTTCCTCTTATGCTAGAGTCAGGGGTATTAGTGGCATGGCTCCTGATGTTATTGCCCTTTGGTTTTAATAAAATCAATGTCTCCTTCCATATATAGTCAAATAACATTCATTGAAATAATAGGGCAAGAAAAACTATGGGTGCAAACAGAATTTGGAACCTTGAAGTCTGAAACTTTATTCATGAACATCTCCTGCCTGAGAGCATGGGGTCTCAACAACTTCCAGCAGTGAGACTCATCCCCTTAAAACTGCCATTTGGCATGACAAATATGTGTCCCAGTTTTGCACAGCAATTACCTAGATACCATAACACCATTCAGTGAACAATCCTTTCTGGAACTAATTTGAATATTACTTTTATCAGAAACTAAATTCCCATGTAGATGTGTGTATATCTTTAATATTTCTATTTCATTCCATTTTGTACCAAATGTGCTGGTTTGGAATTGGAATTGTCTTGAATTTCTGCATTAATTTGAGGAGAACTAACATTTTTACAATATTCAGTCTACAATAAAGAAATTTTAGTGTTCTTACATGTCCCCCAGTGCAATATAATTATTTTTCATATAGGTCCTAATCTTGTTTTTTTTTTTCAATTTATAACTGCATTTCTTTTTTTATTTTTTATTGTCAGTGGTATTATTCCATACATTTTAATTGTGAAAGTGTATAAATAAGAAAGATGTGCCTTCCCAGAAGAAAATTAGCATTTAAAATAAATAACCTAAAGCAAATTGAAGTTTGTAATAACATCTGACCCTACTGAGCTGATAAGTATGTACAAAAAAATCATTTTAGGTAATATCATCAGAGAAAACAAAAACAACTACAAAGCAGGAACACTGTTTGTTTTGCTTGTCCATTGCCCAATCTAATGCCCCTTACATAAGATGAACTGTGACTATTTAGAGTCAAAATGTAGAGTCAGTTTCCTCAGTCCTGGTCATAACCAGTGAGAGCTCCATTTTCCCATCTAGTAGCACACAAAGCCTGAATTAGACTTTGGCTCTTTCCAGAGAAAAACAGCCCTTTTCATCTATGATGCAGGAATTAATGATCATTCATTCTCCTTGGCTACTCTGTCCCCTCCTGAGGGGCTGCTGGGACAGGGTAAAGGAATTTGTAGCTGTTTCAGAAACCCCTGCAGTAAATCACATTCACTGAGGACAGAGTATTATCAGGCTAGACACAGCCATAAATCAAGAAGGTTTAGATTTTGCCTTTCCCCTTACCTTGGTCCTTTGAAACTTTTCAGTATGAATAACCTAATTAAAAATCTTCTAGACAACAAGTTGGCAAACTTTTTCTGTAAATGGCCAGATAGAAAGTGCTGTAGGCTTCACATGCCATATGATTTCTATCACAGCTACTTCACTCTGCTGTTGCATCATAGACAATAAACAAATGAGCCTGGCTGTGTTTCAATAAAACTTTATTTACATAGCAAGTGGTGGGCCAGATTTCGCCTGAGGGCCACTGTTTATAGATCCCTATTTTCGAACTGCAAATTTCCAAGCCATTACTTATTTTTCAAAACAAAAGCACTGCACTAGCCTCCACAGAAATAAGTATGACAGGATGTGAAACCCTGAAATGAACAAAAAGGAAGAAAAATCACTAAAATGACTTCTTACCAATCTCTTGATAATGGTTCTGAGCACAACCATCATTTCTCTGTCTTATAAAGCACAGTGGGATTGCAGTGTATAATAAACACACATATTACATTGCAGTGTGGTCATTGCTTTGGGGAGGAAGAGAGAACTGAATGGAAAACTACTCTTATTAGTAATGGCAATATTTGCTCTAACTTACCAATCTTGCACTGCATTGAAGGACTCTTCATTTGTGATGTCATACATCAAAATAAAGCCCATGGCCCCACGATAATAAGCTGTGGTGATAGTCCTGTATCTTTCCTGGCCAGCTGTATCCTAAAAAAAAAAAAAAAACAATGACAATCTCTCAGAAATAAGGCAAGATAGTTTTTGGAAATGATTAATAGTTTCACAAACCATCATAACAGAGAATCAGAAATGTATATACAATGTAAAACTGTTTTTACAGTCTTGTTTTTCCTAAAGATTTTCATGATAACTAGGCAATACTCTGAAAAATTCTTTTTGGGGGAAAGATGTAGCTCAAGGTGTCTACTTCATATGTTCATTTCCATTAAGCAGCATCTAACTATAGGAAATAAAAATGGAAACTATATACGTCTAATATTTGTGGATCTTTAGTTTAAAACCAGAGGAATATATTAGATCCTTCCTATATTGTTTATTGTCTGTACACTAATGCAAGCCACTGTTCAAAAACAAAGGAAATTTATAAAAATGTCTGTGCTGACATTATTCAACAATAAAATGAGAATAAAGATACATGCTGTGAGTGGATTTTGAGTCAGACAGCTGAGTTTGAGTTCCTGCTCTTGCATTTGATAGCTAAGGAAACATGATCAAGTTTCTGAACCTCTATAAACTGAACCCCTCTAAGTTTTAGAATGCAAGTCAAGGTTACAGGAACTAATTCATGTATAGTGGTTCCTACACAAACAGTGGTTAATAAATGTCAAGTACTGGCTGTCATTCCTGAGATGTGGGGAGGCTGGCTAACCCAAGATAAAAGAGAGCAGCTTACACATACAGGGGTTGCATGTCGACAAGAGAGTTGTAACATTTATATCTTGGAATCAGAGGCAGACTTGTTATGAAAATGGCCAGTATATATATCACATATATTGTAGCTGAAGAAATGTTTCCTCAATTCAATCAACTCTCGCCTCTTTGTTCCCTCAGAATCTAAGATATCATTCAGAATCTGAATGCTCTTTGGTTTTCCCCTTTGTCACTTCCCCTGGAGACTCAGGTCTAACTTCTCTTTCCTAGTTCTCTTTAGGTGCTTAGCATTTTGGACAAAATGTTATCTTTCTTTCTGATGTCAGCCTGGATCCTCTTTCTCCCCTTATTCCCAAGATGTCTCTTCTGTATGCAAAGTGCATTCCAGCTCCCTCTAAGATCTAATAGGCCTTGAAGGGAGAGCTAATATTTCCCATCAGAATGAAATAAGTCTCATAGAGTCATTATTGGTAGCTGCTCATGTTGGATATCGGGCTGCTCCCCCATAGTCACTCTCCTGCTTGGCTGCTTCCACCCCACCATGGCAAAAGGGCAAAATGCATAACCATTCACTACTTCTCACATGTGTGACATATCCTATTAGAATCTTTTAAGTTTAGAGAAAGATGATCAAGGATGTTGAGGACCAGTGAATGATTATAGAGAATATGGGGTATGAAATGGGACTCAAAATTAGCCATCAGTGTGGATTTCCATGAAGCCAACAATAATTATATTCTACTCTTGGAGCAAGGATAAGTCTGGGCTAATTATAAGATTTTTGTTACGCAGTATTAAAGAAAAACAAGGTTTCAAAAGTAGGATGAGAACAAATCACTCTACCAAAACAGCAGAAACAAAGCAAAATTAGTGGGGAAGATCTTTTGGAACATACTTCCAATGGCAGAACGTAAAAAGAAAAGATAGATTTCAGTACTTAAAAATTCCTGAATATAAAAAATGTTATAACATTTGAAAATGCATAACATTATAAAATTGAGGTGATAGTAAATCAAATGATAAATTGAGAAATAGGTTTGTATTATTTCAGAGACAGCAAAGGTTAAGATCTTTAATATGTAAAGTGGTATCAGAATTCAAGGAGAAATATTAAATATTCTAATGTAAAAATTATTTATAAACAGTCACATAAATGGTAATTAGTAAATAGAGTTCATTAAAATAAAGCCCATGGCCCCACGATAATAAGCTGTGGTGATAGTCCTGTATCTACCATAATAGTAGAAATGCAATGCATCCAAATTACATTCCAATACAATAGAAATTACCTGGCAATTATTTGAATATTTTATTGTACTTTGCTTACTGTTTTACAAATAATAAAGATGAAAATACAGATGGTAGAGATGACATACTCCATATAATTGGGCCAAACACAAGGCAGAAAGAAGCTGATATTAAGCTTATCTGTATGTTTTCAGTCATGATTCTCTGGATATTTGTATTCATTAAATTTAATCTGGTTAACAGCAAATTTACTTTACTAAAAAGAGGATGTGGATAATATACCAAAACCAAATTCCCAAAGGCTGCATTTCAAAAAACCAAGTATAATCAAGAGATTTTGCAATATGTTTTTCTTTTCTAGGGAACAGAATCCCTTATAAACCAGTCAGTCTACTTAAAAATTTCCCCACATTTGGCTTGGATTACTATTTTCTAGAACATACTATCTATAATCTTCTTATTTTTGTAATTTTTTTTCTAATTTCACCTCCTGTGAAGTAACTTTAAATGGCTTTCCTCTTGGTCAAATATCTTCTGGTCATTGACTGAGTAACAGGGGCACAGTCTCCATGCCTACTGCCTTCTCTATACAAACAGCTTTCCACTGATTTCTCAGTAGAGGACACAGCTAACGCACTGCAGACGCTGCTAAAGGTGACCTAGACCCTTCCTGTCAAGCATGTTTTCAAACACAGACACTGAATAATGTGTTGGAAAACTGTGGCTTTCTTTCTTTCTTCCTGACCTTTTCCAGGGTGTCCCCTTTTCATAAGATGTTGACTTTATTGTGACAGTAAAAAAAACTTCTTCTAATGTTACAAAATGTATCAATATCACATTGTGGGTGTGTTCAATCTTTGAGAAAGCAGAAAGAAATCAAGGCTCCATTATATTGTGATTGAAATGTTATGGGAAGCTGCTAGAAACCACAGGGTTGGTCAGCTATTATATCAAAATTAAAAAAAGGTGGGGAGGGCTAAGTAAGGGAACAGCTTTCAAGAAAAATATACACAAGCTTTTAGAAAGTACTTAGCTCACAGCAAGAGGCCTGATCATCAACATCATTCTGATTTGAACTCAGAAACACAATCTAATTGGAGGTATTTGTCACCTACTTCTCTCAGGGAGAATAAGAAATTATACCAAGTAGGGAAAAGGTAATAAGAAATATAAGGAGGAAAATTCCTTCCAAATTAAATGAAAATATAAAGAATAAAACTAATCTAATAAACAGACATCAAGTTGACTCTATTGGTTTGGGATTCTGAAAACAATTTCTGGATTTCAAACTCATTAGTATTTTCTTCCATTATATCAGGAAGAAAATAAGTCAGAAAAACACTTCATTACATTTGACATTTACTAATGAGGACAGAAGGTTATATTTGAAAGAAAAGGACATTTTATAATGTCAAGTACCACTGATGTAACTCAACGGGAACAGTGTCAGAAGATAACTGATTAGAATCTGCCTCTTCTCATTGTGCTCAGGAAACTGGCTCCAAACACTGGCTTGCTTAGTTTCTCTTAGCAGATGACTATAATAACTGGTGGTGATACCTGCTGATTTTCTATCAATACAAGCATATAATGATTGAAAAACACAACTGGAAATCTTCTACAGAGAAAATGAGTGAAATAAATGTGACTAAAAGATTAAATTTTTCTTCCATGAGCGATAGCTTTCTTTTCCCTCTTTTTAAAGAAAAAATAAACTCACTTTAGTTAGTTTAAATATTTTGATATCCAAATCATGTTTTCAGGAGAAATTTTTGGCTTTAATGGTAGGTTTGATTAGCAAATAATTGAATATGTGTCAGGAAAAGAACTGTAAAAATGGAAAACAGTAGCAGCTTGATAAATAGTAGCCAGGGACTTTCTCAATTAGAGTTTTGGCATTTATGTCTTTGTCTTTGCCTTCAAATGTCTTCCTCAATGGAACTTTTTAAAGTTCCATTCTCAAACCCTTCTGACGTCATGCAGAGATAATACACAGTTTTAAGATTGAGGGAACTGCTTTCATGTGTAATGTATGAGTTATATTGTAATTTGTTTCTTGTTTTGGATTTTAATTCTTTGTGTATTGCATTAAAGGGAAATGGAAAGAGCCATTACTCAAATAATATCACCGAAATCAAAATACACTCAGTGACTGTGAAGAACGGTAAAAATAGATTGGAGGACAGAAAATCCTGGTGCAGGTTTAAATAGGCAATTTTCTAGGTGGAGAAACCTTGTTGTTCATCAATCAATAAAGTAATTTAAATTAAGCTAAAGAAAATAATATGTAATAAATGGGGGAGTCAATAGAAATGAAGGGCTGTAACCCAAGACAGAGAACACTTTCACTTTTGAGTTTCTTTGGACAGAAAGATGTGAGGTCATTCAGAGTACAAGCAAGTGGTTATTTCTTAACTAGTACTTTGCTACATTTTACCTGAAGAAATTGTTTGGAATTATCAAAGAAAAATTAAATCATGCTAAGTAGAGTTTAATATTAATTCTGATTTATTCATTTATGCATTCAACAAACATCTAGGAAAGTTATTACTCATTAGGGACCATGGCAGGAACATGATAAACTTATTTTATCTCTTCTAGGCATATATTGTATGTTTAAAAATTCTACTCCTTAAAGAATCTTATTAAACATAACATCATATTTCCTACATTGCCACAAAGGATTAACGTTGTGAAGAAATGTTTCTAAAGAACCAGACAAAACAGCAACTTCATATTGTAGTGGAGACAATTGTACCCAAGAGGAGGCCTCTAATTCGTGGTTAGTATTATGGGTTGCATTATGTTTCCCAAAGAGGTATGTTGAAGGTCTCACCTCCAAACTGAATGTGACCTTATTTGGAAAAAGGGTCTTTGCAAAGGCAATCAAGTTCAAGTGAGGTCATACCAGATTAAGGTGGGTCCTCATCCTATGACTAATGTCTTTATAAAAAAATAGAACATAGTCAGAGGAAGCCCAGAGAAGGTCATGGAATAGCAAAGGCAGAGACTGCTTCTGTAAGACCATGCCAGTAGTTCCTATATAAGTTCTATTCCTATGTAAGGAAGGCAAAGGAATGCCCATAGCACCACAGACTAGAAGAGCGGCGTGGTCAGAGACAGCAAGACTCTGCTGACACCTTAATTTAAGATTTCTATCCTCCAGAGCTATGAGACCAAAAAAAAAAAAATTGGTTTGTGTGTGTGTGTGTGTGTCTGTCTGTCTGTCTTCGGTACTGCTAGGTAAGACTCTACCACTAAAATAAATAAATCTCCAGAACCTTTTTTACTTTTGTAAAAATATTTGAAAAATATTTGCTAAGTTGCCCGGCTTGCCTTGAATTTCCAATCCTCCTGTCTCAAGTCTTCCTAGTAGCTGGGATTACAAGCATGCACCATCATCATACCTGGTCAAATTTCTGATATTTTAAGCCATTAGGTTTGAGGTACTTCATTATAGCAGTCACTATACCCAGTGTGCAATCTTCAGGATCAGGGTGCAAAACAATACAAATTTCATAGCTATCCATGCATCCCTTACTATGCTACAGAAACACAAATATGGAAAATTATAAGCAGTTTTAGAGAGAAGTTTAGTCTCCTTGTGAAATCAGGAAAGATAATGCTAAATTATAATACTCTCAGTTAGGTAAAGTTGTGTTTAAAATGTGGTGTGATATACCTTGCTTCTTTAAAATCTAGATTATCTATCTATTGATTGATGTATCTGTATCTATTCTAATACATGTTCTTCTAACATGTCATTCTTATTAGAATGACAGAATAGAATTGCTTGATGAAACAAAAATTATACATTAGCTTATGTTGAAATTTCATTTTCATATGATTGTGATACTGTTTCAAAAAAACATTTAAAATCATGATGATTAGTGAGACAAAATTTCCTCAAAAATATAAAAAATAAAATGTTGATTGTTATAAATCATTTCTTTTGTATGATATACTTTCCCTCAAGTTCTATTTATTGTTTTTTATTTCTGTAAATAGGCATAAAGCAGCATTAAATTTAGTCTTATAAAAATAGGAAGCAATATAGGAAGCTTAAATATTTTATGCTTTCATTTTGCATATTTATTTTTGGAATGAAATAAGAACTTTTTTCCCCTTATAGCAGTTAATCCTCCTTTAAAACAAAATTTACAAAGCACTTTTCCCTACTGATCTTGTGCAAACAGCCAATGCGAATTCATTTACACACATTTTGTTATACAAGCATCTGTAAGACAAGCCCACATTTCAGAAGAGAACATTAATAAACCAGCTTCTAAACAGTTCTTGGATCAATTAAAGAGTTCTCCCTACCTATTGTCCTTTATCCATCTTCTTCACACCAGCAAGATTTTATTGATCAGATTTTCCTTGTCATGATGTTTAGCTTTGAAATACCAAAACCTCCATTTTACAATGGCATCCACTTCTAAGTAAAACCTAATAAAATCAGCCCAAGGCAGAAGGATAAAACTTGACCTATTATTTCATGGCAGTGTTACCATGGCAATTCATCTTTCCTAGCAGAGAGGAGAAGCCATATATAGCTCTTTTATAGGGAGCCTTTGACTCCACTGTCAGTAATACTCTGACATATCTACCAATTGTATATTTTGCTCATGAAAGTTGGAGACACTTTTCAGTAAATACTACTTAAACTCTCAGATAAACTCTCTTTATGACCTTAATAAAATTTACAATCAAACCACATAAAGGCATTTCCACTCATTTTATTTAAGTGCTTGTTTTCTAAGAATGTTTAACACAAAGGCAGGGCAAATCATGGTTTCTGCTTTCTTTCTAATTAATCTTTTTGACCTATTTCTTGCCAGTGGGATTTTGATTATGCTCAACTTTTTTCAAAATCTGGGGCATAAATACTTAAATGTAAGCAATTTAGAATTTATAGTCAGGGTTGGTGATGGATTTTTTTTTTTTTTTTTTTGCAGAACACAACTGAAATGCACACATCTTATCAAAAGTGCTATACTTTCAAGGATAACAGGCTTTTGAGTGGGATTTTTAGAGTTGTTCTAGAAATTGGCAAGTAAGTTTCAAACTAGACCCCTTACAAAGAGATGACCACTTTCACTCACACAGTCATGAGGCAGCTGGTGGTGAGAAGTGTCTGCTTAAGCAGTAGAATTGTTCATCCTCATTTGTACAGGAGTGTTTTCTACCTGGACAGAGAGAGCAGGGCTGAGTAGGGGAGGCGGTGGAGAGACCTGAATTCCCCCAGTTAGCATGATGGCTAAGTTATGTGAGTTTCCCATGGATCAATAAACAACACAGGAAGTAGCTATACTTGAGACATTTTGCCATTCATTCACCTCCAAGAGAACTGTCTCTAAGATGAGGTGTGGGAAGCTATGAGGTATACTAATAAGGGCAGGAGGGAGGTGAAGGTTAGTCTTCCAAGTCATGTGTTGTGGGAGGAAGGGAACTGCTGGGATCCCAAAAAGATTTTACACAAGGAAACCAGCATCAGATGCTTGTCAGAAGCTATGGGCTGTAGGATAGGCTTCTCTGAAGAAGCCAAGAGAGACTTACAACTGCATGTCCACCTAAGTAGAGTCACCTCCTCTCTCTTTATCTCCCTACACTCCTTCTATCCCTCATATTGAAAGAGCAAGAAACAGGAAAAAAAAAAGCAGAAAGGGTGAAAGGGTGGATCAAACTCTTTATTGCATGAGCAGTATCTGGGAAAGTAGCCAGATTTACCGTAAGGGATATGAGTGTAAAATTGGATATGAAAAGGGCATTTCAAATTAGACGCATTGGTCTTGAGCCTTTGATTTTCTTTTTAAATAACAGACTTTACATTTTAGAGCAGTTTTAGGTTGAGATAAAACTGAGCATAAGTACAGTGATTTCTCTTATATCCCTTCTCCCACACAAATATAATTCCCCCATTATCAACATTTCCCACCTGAGTGGTACAATAGCTTCAGTGGATGAACCTGTAACAACACTGCATTATCACCCAAAGTCAGTGGTTTTCATAAGAATTTATCGTGATGTTATACATCCTCTGGGTTTGGACATGTCTGTAATGACACATGTGTACCATTATATTATCATACAGTCTCACAGTCCTAAAAATCCTCTATGCCCTGCCTGAACTTTTTTTTTTTTTAAATAAGAGACATTTTGTTTAAAAAAAAACAATAGTGACTGGAAGGTGATGGGATTTCTTCAGATCCTGGTTTGGAGATGGACATGGCCACCAGGCAGAACACGACTGAAAATATTGAAGTAATGCTAACTTATACTTAAACCTAAGAGGGTTTAAGCTTTTCACCAAACCAACCACCAATGAAGCATTGCAACATGAAGAATGTAGATTTAAGCAGGGACTCACACATTTCAAAGCACATTCAAGTGTATCATTTCACTTACCCATTCTGAGGGTTAGACCATTTCACACACAATGAATCAGAACTAAAGAAATATGGTACCAGTTCTAAGTCACAGGACTGGAAAGTGACATGGGCCATACCAAAACGCAGCTTTCTGCACACATACAAAATCTAGTCATTATTCTGAATATTAAGCTGACTATTGAGGAATTTAGGTTATATATATATGTAAGTATGTATGTATATATATATATATGTGTGTGTGTGTATGTATAGATGTACAAGAGGATAAACATCAGTCTTTTCATTCATATATGTGTGTATATATGTATATAACCTAAATTCCTCAATATTCACCTTAATAACTAAGCTTAATAATATATATTATTAATAATATATATTATCACTTTGACTCTAGATTTTGATGCCATTATTTGGTTCTTTAACACTGATTCTACATATTTGCTTTTAATATTTTCCAATTTCACTATTTCTAACTCCATATTCTTCAACCAATTCCAGCTGTTTCATTTCAATACTCCACTGAAATTGTTTATGCTGATGTAATCAAAGATTTCCTTCTTCACTATCATATTCAGTGATTTAATTTTAATTTGCTTGTCATTTCTGAAACATGGTACACACGACAGTCCCTTATTTCTTTAAATTCGTTCTTCTAGGGCATGGCTTTCTCCATCCTTTAGTTTCTTTGCCTTGTCTTCTTCAGTTACTTTTGGAAATTCCTTTTCTGTTCATCTCTTAAAAAATGTTGCACAGGCTTCTATCTTCATTCTCTATCATTTTCCTTGTACTGTGTGGTCCTCCTGAACAATTGTATTCTTATAGCTGTCTTCATATGATAGAGAAAACAGGGAACAAGTTAATGTGAACTGGACTTAGCTCCAGGGAAAGATGCAGCTGGTGCAGATTCCCAGGGATGGGCAGATATCAGCCGGAAGGCCTGAGAGGAGGCAGTCAGCAGTTACAATTGGGATGATAAGGAAGACTACGGAAATGGGTCAGAAAATGAAAAGACTGAATGATGTCTATCCTTTGTGCGTTTCTTTACTCTTTCACATTAGAGGGACCAGAACAACATTGAAGTATTGTAGAGATTTTATTAAGCACCCGAAAATTCACCTTTATACAAAGGGCTGTATAATCACTGCCCTCCCACCTTCACACTATAGTATCTGAAGAAAGGGCAGTAGTGAGAATAAATTTTTGTTTATTCTAGAGCAGTATTCATATTCTGAGTGGAAGAGAAAAAAACATAATCTATAACCTGGTACCAGCTACATAACCCTGGGAGAGTAATTAAACTCTTCTGAGGTTTTACTTTCTAGCTAAAATAGTGATAACATTTTCAACATTTAAAGGTTATTAGGATTAAAAAAGAGATATGTATAAATATTTCTTGTGCATATGAAGTTCTCAATAAGTAAGACTCCCATGTTTTCAAAGCAGCAATGTGTGCAGGAAATAGCAAGGGCTTTGGAGGGGGATCCTATGAGGTTCTACCCTGGCTCTGAGTTCCACGTGCTGGCTGGCTTTAGAAATGTCACCAAAGACCTCTGAGCTTAAGTTTCCTGATTTCCAAAATGAAATCAATACCTAATTCTGAGTTGAACGGCAAGTCCTTGTGAGAGAAATTCTCTGCACACTATGAATGCTACAAGCATCGTTATTATTGATCATATTAATGAGAGTAAGGAAGTGAATCTAGCCTTCCAGATCCCAATAGAAAGTATGTCAAGTCCAAAGCTGAACTCATCACTGGCATATTTTTTCCTTATTCAACCCACCTTCAAGGGAGAAGAGAAAATAAAGATATTTGTCCTTCAGGATCCTTACGAAGGAGAAAAAATTTAAAGATGAAACACACAATTAAATTCCTATCGGCAATCACTTTGTTATGCTTATTGATTTCTTTAAAATTTTCTGCACATTCTTATTTTTATGATTGTCTGACCTTCAGTGAAACAAAGCCTAATGAATTACATAGGTGTTTCAAGATTAAAGCAGTGATTCCATATCACAAACTACTTTGCTTGATAAGAATCATTTAAAAATAAATGTTAGGTCTAATGAATGAGGTCTCCAAAACATAGACATAATGAGAAATCAGAAGGTAAAGAAATAGGAGCTAATATAGTGTCTCATTTCATGCTTCCACAGAGAGCAAACATGGAGCAGGCAGCTGGCTATGAGCAATGAGAAGATAAAGTGAGTGTCTGACTCTGGGAAGAGCACAGGAAAAAAACAGCTGTTAGGAAAGGGTGTCCACTGTGGAATAGATTTTTGACTGGTTCCAAAATGCATTTCTCAAGGTGGGTCCAACTTATTTCTTTCTGTTAAAATAAGTTTTCATCTTAAAAACATCTTAAAATATAGCAAGATGAGTGGGCATGGTGGGGCATACCTGTAATACCAGCAGCAAGGGAGGCTGAGGCAGGAGAATTGTGAATTCAAAGCCCCCCTCAATAACTTAGAGAGGCCCTAAGCAAATTAGTGAGGTTCTGCCTTTAAATGAAATACAAAAAGGGGTTGGAGATATGGCTCAGTGATTACATTGCCCCTGGGTTCAATCCCTGGTACCAAAAAAAAAAAAAAAAAAAAAAGTAATGAGATGATGTACAATCACATGGAGACCCTAAGCGCCTAAGGCAGTTTTAAGTTGCTCAGTACCATCTTATAAATTAAGCCAGTAGGAAATATTAAGGCGATTTGCCTGGCATTCTGGAAACAGGAACACTCAAACTGAGGTCTCAGACAACCAGGGGCAATTTCATGCGTGACTTTTGTGACCTCACATTTCCATATAAGATGGTGTAATATTAAACTTTACAAGAAACAAAGTCATCCACAGCCTCCTAAGATCAACGGTAATTGCGAATGGGACTTCAAGATCACATAGCTAATCAGATAACAAACCCTGGCTTTTTGCATCCATTGTTGTTGGTTCTGTTGAAACCATCTAGGGATGGCTTCAATTACTGTTTAGGCAATGTACCATTTTCTATCCAGTTCTGATGAGACATAAGTGTAGAGATGAGACTGGTTGGTGCTCAGTTTCATAATTAGAGGAACTGGAATCAGAGGTGGGAACCAGAAGCCAGCTAAAAAGATAAGTAAGAAAAGACTAAGAAGTGCACTCATGGAAAATAATTCAAGGGAGCTTTAGTAAGCTTCAAGTCCAAAGAGTGACTTTCTATCAACTTTGAGGACCTAAAGTTTTTTTTTTTAATATTTTTTTTTAGTTGTCAATGGACTTTATTTATTTATTTATGTATTGAGAATCCAACCCAGTGCCTCACACATGCTAGGCAAGTGCTCTACCACTGAGCCACAACCCCAGCCCCCAAAGTTATTTGTGATACAGCAGAAATGCATTTTCATTTATGACAGAACTGGATCATGTTGGAGGGAAATAGGGCCTGATCATTGGCCAATCAGGATTGGGCAGGCCAGAAAGGCAAACATTCTGGTTCAAGGACCAGTGTGTGAGGTGTGGATTCTACTCTGTGAAGGAGGGGCTGTGCCTTTGGGAATGTGAAGGACCAGGCTAGAGAAGAGAAAGTGAGTGTCCTGGCACTCAGGAACCTTCCCACATGTTATAATGGATCTTGCTTTTGGGAAGGATAAAACCTGACCAGAAAGTCAACAGAAAACAGCATCTGAGATAAAGGTCAAATGCATTAAAACTTGACACAATCTAAATCTAGAATAACATCTATAGAATTCATTCTTTGGAAGTCAAGTTTTCTTCTAAGTCAGAAAAAAAAAATTTCAAGGAGTCATTCCAAATTAATCAACCTTTTTATTTCCAAGTCAACAGAAAATAAGAGTAAAATGCCACAAATGAGAAAGAACTTATATAAATTTATGTGTAAAAGAGAAAAGTGACAGGCAGACAGATGCTCTAGAGTACATAAAACACCCATGTGCTGACATTTTAAATTTAAGAAGAAAGGTTGGTTAGGACATAGAAAATTATTATTGATAGGGAAATAAAACCCATGTATAAAGCAAAATCTGGTTTTTCAAAAATTTTTACAGTAAAAAGTTATAAAAATCACTGCATTACAAACAGACCAAGTAGACTTAAATTATTTGCCAAACAATCTGGCAGTCTTTAAAAGCATTTTTCCCACATTAAGATTTCACTGACAACGTGGCTGCTGGCATGAGAATCCTGAGAGGGCATTAGTATTCTGACTATAATTCAAATTCCCATTTTCAGTGCAAAAAGTACTTCTAGGGCCTGTGTGCCAGACTAATATATTTTTCTTACCCTGTAAACAGACTCTGCTGCCTGAATAGCTTGATAGCAGAATCAGAGAGCAGATGCACTGGCATCTACTCATCTTTCTCCTACAGGAAAGATGGAAACTTCTCCAACTGGGCACACCCTGGCTGGATTTTGTCAGGCTTGATGATCATGCTGTGCTAATAAGGTCAAGGTCTGATCCCTTTGTGTTCTTCCCTCTGTTTCAAGCCACTGACTACATGTTCAACCTGCTGAGTTATTTCACAAAAATGTGAGAGGCAGGCAGATGGGAAAGAATGTAAGGTTGGATTTGTCCAGATCCATCATGCGTTATAGAAAGACAAAGGGATGCTTCCAGGTACCTAAACATGACCAAGCAAGGTGGGGTTTCTTTCCTTTTAGAGCCAAGTTTTGAATTCTGATATAGCTCCAAGCTTGGCCTGGAGAAACAAATGGAGTGGGGAGTCCCCTTGCCTCTAATTTTCAGGGACATTTTAGGAGACCTATTCATTCTCCTTGATTTAATTATAAATTATATTTGGAATTTAACATAGTACCGCGCTGTCAGGAGTTTTTCCTCTGTAGATTTTGCAGTGGAATCTAGGAATTTGTATTTTCTCCAAGTGCCCTTGGTCATTCTGATGCTGGCAGCTTGACCAATACTGGGCAACTGTTAGCAGGCAGACTGTAGAGTTAGATGACTGGTGTTCCTTTGGATCCACTGCTTACCAACTGTTTGACTTTGGGAAAATCAATTAACTTTTCTATACTTCAGTTTCCTCAACTGTAAAATGATGCTTTTAAGAGATATAAGGTTACTATAATAAATAAACATGTTAACACAAGTGACTTGGTTAGCTCTGGAATTCAGATATAAGAAGAAACCAATATATGTTAATTATTGTAACTTTCAGTTGCTCTTTCATTTTAAATTTTGTTTTTCTTTCAAAAGGCAATATTATATGCATCGATATGTTTCATGTTTATAGTTTTCAAGTTTTAAAGAATTATGAAAACATTACTACTGTGAAATGAGATTTTTGGATGATTTTTTAAAAGATGTTGACTATAAATCACTGTTGTTTGAGTAAGATGGCAAATAACCAAGGGATAGGATATTTGCTATACCTTGCTAAAATGTCACATTTTTTTATCATATGGAAATGAGATTATAGTCATGTTCTTTAAATTTATTTGAAGTTGAGAGGCCAAAAGAAAAAAAAACTGGGAGTTTTAAAATTCTTTTCTGCCAAAAGCAAGCAAATAAAAGTTGGAAACTGCCATGAATAAAGCAGACAAATAAAGACTAAGATGTGGCTGAGCATTTCTCCAAGCTGACTTTACTAAAGGATGAAACCTTTTGTTTCAATAGTGAAAATGATTGGAGAAATATAGATTTTGACATAAAATAGATCAAATTGCTAATAAAAAATGAGTTGCTTCATGAATTACTAATTCTTCAACACTGGAAATGTTAGCATGTGGGCCAATGAGCAATTCCATGCATGTTTTGAAGGAAGTTATGCATTCCATAAAGGGTAGGACCATAAACCATGATATCCAAGAGGCAAGTTGTAGATTGTTCCAGATTTGCAAAAACAGGGTATTAGAAGTAATGTTACTGATAACCACACACAAAAAAAGAAAACTTTCTTAAACACCTATGAAAAGGTAGGGAGGCCAAATTTTAAAGATGTTCTTATTTTAGCCTTAGGTGGAAACTTCAAGGCAGGTATTATCTGAAATAGATAGTCTATGAAAGGATATATCCTCATTATATTACAAATCTCTTTATAGTCCAATGACTCCATTATTACTGTTTTTGTGCTTATAGGATAGGAAATACAAATATAAATTTGGAGTGGATGCCCCAAACAGCAGTTTTAAAACATGCTTATCCAGAAGGCACTGACACTTTCTGAATCTAAGGCTATTATCCCACAATGCATAGCTGGAACTGACTGATCCCTCTTCTCAAATAATGGTAAATTCAAGTTCACATTCAAGGTGACCATCATGAGCTACTCCTAAACAGAAAAGGTTTCTATATCACTGTCTCCTTTATGCTTATTTCTAGGTCACCCAGTGGTTATTGACACTAGATTATTTTTTAACATGGTTACATTCTTTTATGTTGTTCTTTTTCTTTTTAAGTATACACGATACTAGAGTGCATTTTGACCTATTATACATGCATGTAGTGGCACTAGATTATTTTTATTTGTATGTTAAAAATTATCCCAAATATCTGCAAACCATCAAAGAAATATCAAAAGAGTCATAAAATCACACTTTTATATTAGAAGCACTGAAGACGTTGTATCCAGTCTCTCCCATGACTAAATGAACTGCAAAGCTATCCAAAGCAATGTGAGAGCAAGAGGAGGTAGAGTGAGCAACACAGGGTCAGACGCAGCCCTATCTCCCCATCACAAGAAGAGAACCACTTCTTTCATAAGCAGAATAATAAGGAAAATTCAATTTGCTCCATTTCCAGACACAAGTTTAATGAATTTAGGAACAAGAAGGCCTCTTCACAGACAGAGGGAGGGATATAGAAAGAGAGTTTATAAGAGGGAAAAAGAGACAAAAATACTAGCGAATCAGTCATTTTATCTGAGCTCTTTCCATGGTAAGTTGAGTGTCATGTAGTTCTAACCTACAAACAGTTTCAAGAGATGTTCAATCTCTTTCAAAAGATCTCTTTTCTTAGCCTTATTAAGATTCACTGAAGCTCATGTTTATTTTACCTTGGACTCTAAATTCAAGTGTCTCTCCTTTTCTTTCCTAATAAGTCCAAATGCCATGATGCAGAATTCATCATCATATTTTAGAGTTCATAAGAGGAAACCAAATTTGGGTAGATTTCCTGTGATTTCACTTAATATCAATGTTGCAAACCCTGCACCATAAACTGGAAGAATCTGGCTCACACTTCTCTACAATTATTGCAAAGAAATTCACTTTTGAGAAACTGGTTGTCTCCTGAAGGCAGATTGCTTTGCCTACTTATAAGAATGAAAAAAATATATATCCTATGAGATACAGTTATTCTTTCACTTATTCTAAAGGTACTTTGAGAACTGAGATTCTCATAAGAAATATCTTCCTACCTATCGTGTGTGTGTGTGTGTGTGTGTGTGTGTGTGAGAGAGAGAGAGAGAGAGAGAGAGAGAGAGAGAGAAACACTATGTATTGAACCCAGATAGCTTCCTAAGTAATTTGGTTAAAGAAAAATGTCATTCTACCTACTCATCACTTTTAAAATTACTTTTGTATTACTGTTTTTCAGAAAAAAAAAGAATATCAGCAACAGACATATTCAGTGGATATTAATTTACAATTTTGTTTTTGTGTATCTTTACTACAAAATTTCTGGTGCCTTCTAGGTTCTATATTTGGGATTTTATTCAGTTGTTTAGGTCACTTTTCACTAGGTAAGAAGAATTCTTTCCTTTTTAGGAAACAAAGATATCTATGCAGTTTATTTTTTTCAGAGTGCTTTATTACGGAGACATTGCTAACCCTGTTATCTGAATGTACCAGCAGGTAAACTTATATACTATGGACCACTAGCCACAGGCAAACTTCAGCAGTATGCAGTTTAAAGAGGCTATTTTGTGGCTCTGCGGTTTTCATAATTTCCTCTTTAAATGCGAAAATGTATCTCTATAAGGAAATTGATTACAGGATTTGAATTTAGAAAATACATAAGTATTCCAAGTTTTCTAAGGAATCTCCAAACATGCTTTCCTGAGTGGTTGCACCAATTTGCAGTGCCACCAGCAATGTATGAGTGTACCTTTTTCCCCACATCCTCGTCAACACTTATTATTGCTTATACTTTTGATAATTGCCTTTCTGAGTGAAAAGAAATCTTGATTTTGAATTGCATTTCTCTCATTACTAAAGACATTGAACATTTTTTCACTTATTTGTTGATTGAGTGTATGTCTTCTTCTGAGAATTCTGTTCAGTTCCTTAGCCCATTTATTAATTGAATTATTTATTTATTTTTTTGGTGTTAAGTTTTTTGAGTCCTTTATATATCCTGGAAATTAGTGCTCTATTTGATGTGTGTGTAGTAAAGATGAAAACTTGGAATGGAATCACCATTTGACCCAGCTATCCCACTCCTTGTTCTATACCCAAAGGATATACTTCAGGGACATACTTCAGCATACTTCAGGGACACAGCCACATCAATGTTTATAGCAGGTCAATTCACAATAGCTAAACTGTGGAACCAACATAGATGCCCTTCAACAGATGAATAATGGATAAAGAACCTGTGGTATATATACCCTGTTATCTGAGTGTACCAGCAGGTAAACTCAGCATTAAAAGGGAACGAAATGATGGCATTTGCAGGAAAATGGATGGAGCTGGAGAATATTATGCTAGGCAAAGTAAGCCAATCCCCAAAATCAAAAGGCCATATGTTCTCTCTGATAAGTGGATACTGATCCATGTGTGGGAGAAGCATGGGAAAAATGGAGGAACTGTGATTGGGACACAGGGAGGGAGAAGAGAGTAGGGGGGGAAGAGGGCAGGAAAGATGGTGGAATGAGATGGACATCATTATCCTAGGTACATGTATGACTGCACATATGGTGTGATGCTACATCATGTACAATCAGAGAAATGAAAAGTTGTGTTCCATTTGTGTACAATGAATCAAAATGCATTCTGCTGTCATATATACCTAATTAGTATAAATAAATAATTTTTTTAAAAAAAGAGAAAAAAGAAATTAAACAAGCAAAGGATTAAAATGGCATTTCCCAGTGATGAAACTGTGTTTTGGAATATGTAATCTAGTGGATTAACTGAAGCAGGGTCTGGGAGACAGGAGTAAGCTTTGGTTTTGGAGGCAGAGATTCTTCCTGGGTAAAAATACTAACTTTTCCATAAACCAACTCATAGTTCTGGGAAGGTCACTTCATCTGGATAATTTCCTTATTTGTTACAAAGACATGATTAAATTTCTTTTTTTTTTTGTTTTCCCCTGTATAGGATTGAATCCAGGGACACACTACCATTGACCCATATTGTCAGCACTTTTTGTTTTTTATTTTGAGTCAAGAATCTCACTAAGTTGCCAAGGGTAGCCTAGAACTTGTAGTTCTCTGGCCTCAGCCTACAGAGTCCATGGGATTACAGGTGTGCGCCATCACATCCACTGTGAATTATGTATTTTTGAGGCTTCTTTCAATTCTAAAGACTTCATCAGGTCAGATCTTTTAAAAGGAACTGATTTCTAGGGAGAATTTACATTAACACTATAGGGCCCCTAAAAAGTTATTCAATACGTGAATTTTTAAGGGTGTTACAAGTTTCGGTGCAGTGATCCTTAAATTTTATTATGCATCAAAACTTGTGAAGTGGAAATTGTCACACTCCCTCATTAAAGATAGAGTCAGCAGTCAGAGGTAGCCACAGGGATTTTTGTGATAAAGAACCCTTCAGGAAATTCTGCAGTGGGCACTCTGTAGATTTCGCTTTGAGATGGTATTTCAGACTTGAAAGAAATAAGCAACTTCTCAAAATCCCAGCTTAATCTTTGGATATCTGCCTCAGCAGTATATCTCACAATCATAATTTCAAATATACTCTTCTTTTCCCCTCAGACATATATTTAGAGAATAAAGTTGAAGTTATTCATCAGAAGAGGTCATATTTGTGTGCCACATAAAATTTCCAAGTTATCTCTTTGTTTCTTTATTAAAAATTCTTTACATTTCTCTTCCTCATGGGCAGTCACCTTCAGTGACTATATATCCTGCTTATTCATTAAGTCAACATATAAATTGCCCTGGATTTTGCTGTCAAAACTTTCAGGTTATAACCTTTACTCACTATCCAGTTCAATTAGTTATATCTAATTCCAACAATTTAAAAAGTTCTATAGCATGAACTATTTTTTTTTCAAATAAAACGTATAGAGATAGTACTGAAAAAGAATAATGGGAACATGTAAATTTATCAGTAATTATCTCTGGAGGATTTGCTTTAAGGTGGATTTAATATTCTGCTTATTCTTGTGTATTTTCAAATTTTTCTACAAAGCCTATTATGTCTGTTACAATTTTTTTCTTTAGAAAGTTAAGAAGGAGAAAGGGAGGAAAGAAGGAAAGAAGGAGGGAAGAAAAAGAGGAAAAGGAAAAAGAGACAGAAAAGTGGACAAAAGAAGAGAGAAGGGAAGGAAGGATAGAAAGAGAAGGAAAGGAAGAGATTGGAAGGAAGAAAAAAGAGAGGAAAAAAGGAGGGAGGGGGAAGGAGAGCAAGAGACGAGAGTATGGGGAAAGAGAAAGGAAAGACAGAAAATAAGAGGAAAGAGCGAGAAAGAAGAGACGGAGAACAGACTACCTAGCAAATGCCCAGCAGAAGCATCATCAAGGCTGGGAGAATAAGGGTATCTGAGTGTGGTCTCCTACCTGCCTGAGGAAATCAAGGAAGGCTTCCTTAAGAAGGTGATGCTTACAGCTGAGTCTATCAGAAGTGGGTGTGGAATCCCTGCTGGACCAAGAACAGCCTAAATTGCACAAGACACGAGAAAAAACACCTATTCTCACATAGTCTGCATGGACAGTGAACAAAGCCTACACAGTAATAACCTTAAACTGTGACTTGCAACCCACTAGGGGACCAGGGACTCACTGAAGTGGGTGATGATCAGCATTGTCAAAAATAACAGGATAGAACAGAAAATATCAGAGTGCATACCACATCATTTTGTGAATACTTTTGTGTGTGTCTATGAGTGTAAATTGGTTCACGATGTGAAACAGATCTTTAATTAGGGGCTGAGTTCAAATAAGTTTTAAAGTTGCTGCGGAGGCCTGAGAAGTCATGAGTGCCCCAGGCAGAAAAATGGCAAGTCTAGATTTGCATCTTAGAAAAAGGTGACTCTAATTCTCTGATAAAATGATGGCTCTACAAGATGTTCATGTTCCAATCCCTGAATCTGTGAATGTACTACCTGGTCAAAGGGACTTGGCAATTGTGACTGAATTAACAACCCTGAAATGAGGCTATCATCCTGGATCTTCTAGAGTTTACTTTAGTCACAAGGGTCCTCTTAAGGAAAAGAGGAAGTCAGGAGAGTCAAAGAAGATGTGCCAACAAAAGAGAGAGAGAGACAGACAGACAGACAGACAAAGGAGGATTTGAAGCCTGGCTTTGTAGGCTGAAGAAGGTCCAGGAGCACAGAAACACAGGGGCCTCTGGAAACTGGAGAAGGCATGGAGGTGAATTCTCCCCTGTACCTCTAGAAGGCACAGCCCTGAAGGCCCATTCTGAAATTCTGACCTCCAGAAATGTAAGATAAAATTATGTGACTGAAGCCACTAAATATGTGATTTTTATAGCAGTGGGGAATGAGTACAAGTTCCACAAGAAAAGATTTACCAGAAGAAACCTACAAAATGAAATTTTAATATATGTAATATTATATACCATTTTATATACACACACACACACATACACACACACACAACACAAGCTAATTGCAAAATCATAGGAAGAAATAATAATTGAATTATAGCATAATTGGAACATAAACTTGCCTTCAGATTGGAAGAGATTCTAAAGGTATTTTGAAGATAAAATCTGAAGAACTCAAAGACTGAAGAACTACTGAATTTGGAATATTGCGAGGAAAGAACTAAAGGTTTTTAAAGTGAATTATTACAAAAGCTGCCTATTTTAACTATTTGAAAGCCTGTCAGTACAAGAAGAATTCATTAATAGATTACCATATTTTTTCTTACTGGCTTCACCAAACTAGGTTTCCTCAACTATTCCCCAGTGGCATGATTATAAAATGTATTCTCTAAACACACACACACACACACACACACACACACACACACACACACACACCTGCATAAATTAACCATATAAAAACTTTACAAGAAAATGATGATGCAAGAGTTCATCTCACTCCAGTCAGAATGGCAGCTTTCAAGAATACAAACAACAATAAGTATTAGCGAGAATGTGGGGGAAAACACACACTCGTATTGCTGGTGGGACTGCAAATTGGTGCAGCCAATCTGGAAAGCAGTGTAGAGATTCCTTGGAAAACTGGGAATGGAATCATCATTTGACCCAACTATTCTACTCCTTAGTTTATACCTAAAGGACTTAAAAACAGCATACTACAGGGATCCAGCCACATCAATGTTTATAGCAGCACAATTCACAATATCTAAATTATGGAACCAAATTAGATGCCCTTCAGTAGATGAATGAATAAGGAAACTTTAGAATTTATACACAATGGAACATTACTCAGCATTAAAAGAGAATAAAATCATGACATTTCAGGTAAATGGATGAAGTTGGAGAATATAATGTTAAGTGAAGCAAGCTATTCCCCAAAACCAAAAGCTGAATGTTTTCTTTGATATGAGGATTCTGACTCATAGTGGCCATGTGGGGGAAGCATGGGAGGAATGGAGGAACTTTAGATAGGGCAAAGAGGAGGGAGGAGAAAGGAAGGGGCAAAGGGGCAGGAATGACGGTGGAATGAGTTAGACATCATCACCCTAAGTACATGTATGAAGACACAAATGGTGTAAAAATACTTTGTGTACAATCAGTGACTTGAAAAATTGTGTTCTATATGTGTAATACGAAATAAATTGCATTCTGCCAACATGTATAACAAATTAGAATAAAAAACAAGAACAGCTTAGCAAAGCAAAAAAAAGAAAACCATTCTTTATAAACTATGAAGCTCTTTTTGGTTCATAAAGTACAAGGATATGCATCATCTCGCTTGATCTTAAGCAAACTCTGTGATGGGATGTGTAGGGATATTCTCCTTGTTTTGCAAATAATCAAGTTAGGGCTCAAGAGTTGGGGGGACATTCTCAAGATTACCGACTGGACCTCCCAATTTTATTCCCTATTTCTAAAGTAGGTTACACTGTGTTAGCTTTTCATTACTCTGACCAAAATACCTGACAAGAATAATTTAGAAGAGAAAAGATTCATCTTGGTCCATGGTCTCAAAGATTCAGCCCATAGTCAGCTGCCTATAAGACAGAAACTTCATGAAGGAAGGACTTAGCAGAGGAAAACTGCACAGCTCATAGCATCCAGGAAGCAGAGAAGAGTGTAAGGAGGCATAGACGTAGTCCAAAGACACACCCACAGCAACCTGCATCCTCCAGTCACATCCCATCTGCCTACCTTTATCCCCCAGCAGTTCATTCAAATTATTAAACCACACATGCAAATGACATGTAATGTGAACAGAGAAATAAACTTTGGCTTCTGCAAAAAATAAAAAATAAAAAAATAAAAAGATTCTTCCTACAGCTTCCAAAGCAAAGGCAGCCCCAAGATCCCACTTTAGACTCTTGACCTCCTGAAATGAGAGATGATGCATCTGGGTTCATTTAATTAACTGCATGTGGTAATTTGTTCCAATTGCAAAGGAAATTAGTAAAGCTGAAAACCAGCAGCCCAGCCATCCATCATGAGACAGAAAAGTGCTAGAATCTTCCAGGTCTCATACTCAGAGAACTATCACTAATTGGTCTGGAAGTTCCACAGAAACCCACTGCCAAAGCTTGTCTATATGGAATCTGGCTCTGAGCTCCATTAATAGGAAAGAACACAGTTTTCCCATAGAGTGATTTTTGAAAACCATCAATGAAACTTATTAAAGTAGCAATCAAATAAGACAATGATGACAGTTGGGAAATATAAAAATCTGACCAAAGTCTCATGAAAAGCTGGGGAATAAGGTATCTATTGAAGGAGCTTAAAGTTTTGATATGATGCTAGAAATCTAAGAGGAAAAATACCTGTGCAGAACTGCACATACACCCCAAAAATACTTGACAAGGAAATAACTTCTCCTCCTGATGACCTTAGGGTTCTTGTGCAAGCAGGAGAGGAAGCTCAGTCTGAGTTATAAAATGCCTACTGGATTATGAAAAAGGCTGCCCGTGAGCACACACAGCATCCCTCACAGAGCCTGGGAAACATATCATGCAGGGTCTTTCAGGAGAGCTCTATCCACTAATGAAATGAACACAAACCCAACAGTGAGACCATGTCAGTGATCACTCATCAAAGAATACAGACTTCATGCAATTAATGGAAGAAATTCAACCAACAACAATGAACCCCAGGAAGAAGACAAACTTAAGTACCAGATTGAGCATATATTAAAAACACCCAGTTTTCAACAAAATTTTGAAACATATAAAGAAATAGGAAAGTATGGCCTATGCCCAGGAATAAAAATCAACAGAAACTACCCTAGACAATGAAGACTTGGCACTAAACCAGAGAAAAAATTGAATGTGATATATTTTTAAAGAACTGAAGAATAAAAAACGGATCTCAAAACTAAAGTGTGAGAATAATGTATCACCAAATATAGACTATGTACATAAATAAATAAAACGGTATTGGGCATATAAAAAAAACCAAATTATTAAACCATCAACTAGATTAAGCAACTTGTGAAGTCAGGGCCGTCAGGATCCAATCATGGCCTAAAAGCCCCACCTCTGAACCTTGCTGCATCAGGGAACATGCTTTCAATACATGAGCTTTGGAGGAGACATTTTAGATCCAAGCATAGCATACTCTATTCATAGAATTAATATAGATGAACACTGCCCCCCAACACACAATGCATTCCTTGCTTCTTTCCAATCATCCTGTCAAAGAAAAAAAAAACTGTGTAGAGAATCTACATTGTTGGGATTTTAAAATCATCTGGAAGTTTCCAAAAGTCAAATTACATGAAACACAGGTAAAAATGTTGCTGTTATCTTCTAAAGTATTTCCAGTAATTTTAAATATATATTCCTAAGATAATTCTTGAACACTACTAAATCAATGCAGTGTGCTAACTCTAGGAAAAAAAAAAAAAGATAAAAACGGAGAGGTATTTTTTCCAAGGAGCCAGTGACTTATTGGGTATCGAGCTCATTCAGGAAAGCCTATAACTGACTTTTCATTAAAAAGCCCTGCCCTGTGCACAGTGTACACTTGGTATGCCAACAACAAAACAGTTATTGAGACCTCCATATCTGCTTGCTGAGTTCATGACAAGATCCTGAACCCAAAAGCTTAGTTGTGCTGGAAGAATACCCAGGCATTTTATACTGGGCCATTTAGGATAATACTAAGCAGAATTGATCATTAAAATTCACTTCTCAATTTCTCAGCCTAGTCACTTAATAGTTGGAATAATATCTATTATAATTAATAAACAATGAACAAAACATGACAGTTTTTGATACATTTAGATAAAAAGAAGAAAATCTTCAATGGTTTGGATTAATCTCTTTCTCTCACAGTTTGAAATAAACAATGTTTAAATTCCCAGTTCAGGTAGATTACATGGTTTTAAAAATTATATTTTGAGTTTCTAAAGGATTATGAAATTATAAGTATCTTATAAAATCACAAGCATTGTCTAAGAACTTTCTTTTTGATACTGCAGTTGACAAAGGAATAGAAATTTAAAGGCAAAGTCAGAGAAGCTGGCCCAGAGAGAATCTCATCAAACACATGGTGACATAAAGAGACTGCTATGAGGGCCTCTCTATGCTTACTTGTATTTGAGTTGAATGTCATTGTCACCTCAATCTGACTGCATCAAAAATGAATCACAACCCAGGAGCAAAACTTAAAATGTTTTAAGTGTTATAATATTTTCTCCACTTAAATTTACTGTGTCTTGGTGGTAGATAGCTAAACTTTATGCTTAATGTTAAAATGCAATCTCAGCTACTGGATGAAGATATCATCACCTGAGTTTTCTATTCAGTTAACCTCTTCTTTTTGTTCCCTGAACATTATTTTCTTCCTATCCAATAAATATTCACATTTCTGTCTCATGATATAGCAACTTATTGTTTTTTGACAAATGTATTATCTAAACATTTAAAGACACATTGAATTCTATTAGCTAAACTTGGAGTTTATAAAACACTATAATAAAAAGATGAGTGTCTATATTTGCAAGTGTATTTAAATTAGACACTCAACTTTATTCTTTCATTGCTGGATTACACACACTTTTCATTTTTAAGTCTTCATCCCTTTGAAGCTATTTTCCTGCTAGATGCAAGAGACTAATCTATTAAATGGGAATTGCGTAGTAGACCCACTCACTCATTCTTGGCTGTTTTGGCCTTGAAAGAAAAGCATTATTTTAGCTTTAGCTGAAGTCTAGACTCTCATCTTCTAGTTCAAAATGTGCTTGAATCTATGAATTTTCAGAACACGGTCACATTTTGTGAAGAGTGGAATGATTCATTTATGATTAAAGAATAAGAAATCCATTCCTTGTACTAATCAAATGATGGTAAATATGAGATTTATCTGATGTATTTTTTTCAGTGATGTCATAGATGAGTAGAAAATAAACTTTAGACCAAAAGTGCATTATACACAATTATACCTACTCTGAGATAAAATACCCATTTAATAGCCCCTGGGTGTCTGAGATCTACATAAAATGCACAGTAAAGGGGGTGTAAGCCATGTTCCCTCTCTACCACAAGCTCTCAGTGATATGACACTAATACACTCCCTGAAAAGACATTTTGTTCCTAAATTCATTTTGTCTGAATGCCAGGCAGACTATTACATCTAATAATTATCCATGTATTCCATTTGCAGCTAGATCTTCCCATCAGTAGGCTGAAAGATGGTAAAGTGTTTCTGCAAGTTTCCCCAACATGTGCATCAATGCTAAGAGAGCAGCATCTTCTCCTACCTTCCTTGCTTCTTTCTTTGGCTTTCCATTTCCTGTGGGTTTTACTCATCACCAAAGCAAACACCTATCAATGTTCCTCCAACACTCTGATTGTTCAGCTCTTCTCAATTTGGAGGAAGAAACTTCAGCCCATTTATAAAAAAAAAAAAAAATATGCAGAGAAAATTCCACTATACATTCACCCACAGCAGATAGTCCTCCAAAACTTTCACCCCTCCAAGAGCTCTCCCACTGAACTTAGAATACAGTACAAACTATTTGACTTGATCTATAAGGACAAGTCTAATTTAAATACATTTGCAAATATAGACACTCCTCCCATCCTCTCTCCTTCAACCTCTCATTCATTTCTGCCATATTGACCTTCTTTCTCTCCTTGAACAGCACTATAGGTTTTTTCCTTGAACAGAGCCTGAGAACAGTTCTTACTCTTTCCTACACCTACTGCACTCTTCTCCCTGAATTTTGCAAGGCTGGTTCCTCACATGATTTAGATTTCATCTTATACTATGCCTTCTTTAAAGCCAATCCATCTGAAGTGAACTCCCATTGTTGAGAAGGCAAGTTCAACAAGAACAGGGACTCTGACTATCTCTCCTAAGTACCGCTATATCCCCTGTTCATACCTAGAAGAGAGTGCCTGGCATATAGAAAGTGTTCAGAAAATACTTTTAAATTATTTGATGGGTGAACTGGAGAATCCAACTGGAGCTGCAAAGACACACTTACATAGGAAAGGAGGTAAGGTGGGAACAGAAGGGAGAATGGAGAGCAATATGGGACCAGCCAGGTTTTAGAGTAGGTGGGGAAACCAAATTCAACTGTAAGAAATAAAATATGACGGAATTGTGAAAAGTAAAAAGAATAAGAAATGTAAATATCAAAGCCTAACTTAGTTATACTGACAGTATAAAAGATAATTATTTTATTAAAATAGAAAAACTTTCTCACTCAGGTAATTTGTGACAAGTCACTTTGCTAAATATTTTGATCAAACCAGTTAAATTTCCCACAGACCCCATAACTATGGTGGTCACAGATCTGCTTGCCAGAAAAGGAATGGGTTGGCAGATGGTGGAAACCACACAATGGCTAAGAAGTAGGAGGCACCCCTAACCCCTTTCAATCAGCACAGCAGAAAGAGAATTCTGCATCCATGGGGTACATCTCTTCTGTTCACATCCCTCCCTCACATCTTATAACCAACCAGCAGAAATGGATGTGACACTTCACATTTGAAGCCAAGATTATCAAACCAAACAAGTGTTTCACAGGAAGCTATTTTTATATGCACCTGAATTTCATGAAAAAAAAAAAAAAAGATTTCTACCAGAACATGTCACACAATGGTTGTTGTACCAGAACCTTTCAGAAGCAGTACCTATTCTACCCAGGTACAACTTCATTGCATGGACAGATCAAAACAGAATTCACAAGATGAGGCCTTGCTGCACAGAGCCCTTCTATACATTTCTTCTTCTATGCCCGTTTCAGATCATAAATTCAAAGTGTTGACTGCTTTATCTCTTTTCTAATCACCATAAAGGTGATAACTCCTACGTAACCTGATGACCTATGATCCTAGTTTAAATATAGTTCAGGAAAGGAATCAAAACAAATATAGAAATATAGAACTAGAAAAGAAAACATGTGTTCAACTCATCTTTACCTTTGTACCTTTGGTGCCATACACATGGTCTTAAAATTCCATCATAAAACAGATACATGAAAATTAGATGCTACAGAATAGCTAGGTACTAAAAGATTTCTGAATAAAAATATGTCCAACCTATTATAGAAAAATTATAATTGACTATAATTTTGTAGATGTAAGTGATCATTTATGAAAAGATTCCAATTACTCTTATGCTTATATTAAACAACTTACCATGCATGGTTGAGTCCAAGGACTAAGTCTTTAAAATCTAAAACTCCAACTGCTTAGCACATAACAGACTCCCCATAAGTATTTCATTTGTATGGAAGAAGTTGATTGACTATGGAAGGTTACTAGATAGATATCTCAAAGTAAGCTATGGAACCTTCAAACTTTTAATCTGTTAAAAATTGACTGGTCGTGTGTCTTAGATGTGTCTTAGATACTGGGGGCATTTTTATACCTAATTCTGAGGGGCTGGATGGAGATGATTTTCTGGGGGTTGGATTAATTGTCTCGTGCTGGTCTTCCATTAGGCCCCTCATTAGGTTGACTCCATTAATGGGCAGCACAGTAGCAGAGAAGGAGCACAGAGCCTGTGGATATTATGTTTCAAGTTCTTCCTTGTCATGAGTATGTATAGTGGCAGTATTTTGGGACTAGGGAAAAGAAATGTTATAGTTGAATAATAAACTGAGAGTTGTGACATCTTGCATACGATTTTGGAATCAATGCCTTCAGCATCCCTTATCTATGCTTCAAAGAAATGTGAATGTTGCTTCTTTGACGAGTTTTCTCTAACATTATCCCAGTAATGGGAAGTTTACTGCCTCATCCTTTTATTTGTGTTTCCACAGGAATTTGTTCATCATATTAAAGAAGTGAGCTGTGTGTGTGTGTATTATGACTGACTTTGGAGATTCCCCCTATATCCAGGAATATTTTCAAAATTGCCTCTAGAAATGGCATAATAAGAGGTCATCAACAGTAGGAAATGTACTATGGGTGCTTTTATGAAGCAGTTATACCACAACCAGATGACTGTCATGTTTGGGAACTACACATAAAGATGTTTTTTCTTCAGTGATTCCTCTAGTTTCATTCCATCTCACATCTTATCAAGGATTCTTTTCCCATCTCTAAGATGAATTAGATTTTCTAAGCCATATTTCCATGGTACCGTGAAAAGCTTTTCATTAGGTTTACGGCCACTCCATGCACTGTGAGGTCTCCCTTTCCTCCAATACTCTTTAGGAGTGATAATACAATAAGAACAATGATAACAATAATCCTCAGTGTCTACCAGATTGATTGTCAGTCTTTAATTTTCCAAGATAAAAAGATAGCATGCCTTATAAACAGAGATTCTGGTGGTTTTAAATTCCCTCACTAAATGTCATGAAACAAAACTTTATTGCAGAAATTAAACATACCACAGCCCATGGTATCCTCTTTCTTTCTTCATTCCCTAGCTGGTTTATACAACTTTTATGAGAGACTATGTGGGCAGCTTTTCAAAGGCTTTTAGGTTAAATCACTTTTAGTGGAAATGGTACAAACCATCTTAACTGATGAGTTCTTTGTGAATTAAATATAGACTTACTATTAATAACCTAGAAATAAAAATGGCTAAAGAGAAGTTTATTTAACATGAAAATCTGCTTTTGTAAATGATCATCAATAATGGCCTTTGTTTATAATGAACAGCTACACTGTTTAAGTGTGGCAATAGGTTTATTAGCTACTACATATCTTATTAGATACATCACTGCATTATAACCAATAAAACTGTGGTAGACAGTAGTTTCAGTGGTTTCCAGTTTACCACACTTCCAGGCATTCACACCCTTCTGTAGATTACTAACCATGACCTGTGACTTGCTTTAGCAACCAATGCAGCAAAGTGCCATTTCTCAGACTCTAAGCATTAATCAGGCCTAGCAACTTCAACTTCTGTGCTTTGGGGGTTCTAAGTTGCCATCTAAATATCTAGGTTGCCCATTGCAGAGACCACATGAAAAGACTACAGACCGAGGTGAAGATCCAGAGACTGCATGGAGGAAAATTAAATAACCCAGTCAACAAAGAAATTTGCAGCCCTAAACACATGACACCAGTTGAGTGCTGCCAACCCCAGCTGTCCTTGTCATCCCAGCTGAGGAATCAGACATAGGAGTGCAGAAGCCAATTTGGACAATCCGGTTCAGCAGACATACTGTGGAGAAAGATAAATGGTACTCAAGGACCCTGTGCAACCTTCTGACCCATGAAATCATGAGAACTATCAACATACTTTACACTACTTAGTTTTGGTAAAATTTGTTTCACAGCAATAGATAAATATGAATGTGTTTAGTTACTATTTTTTAAAAAAACAATTATTATTTTAAATTAAAAATGTTCAGACTAACTCAAATGAATATAGAATTACTTTAGTAGAAGTATTGAAAAACTAGCCTCTACTTCAGAGCAAAGCCTGTCCAAGGAAGGGGGCGTGACCCTTGTCCTTGGAAAGACCCACAGAGCACTCCTAGGCACTAACCCACACTGCTGAGTTGTTTATCTACAAACAACAGGAGAGATCTGCTGTGCCAGGTGTCCCTGACTCAGTCTATGTGGGGACCCATAGCAACCCCCTAGCAGCCACCAATCAGCATGAGACAGGGAAATACCTGGGATGCCAGATGACCCTCCCAGTAGTTTATGGTGGTTGATAACATGTTGGGAAACCATGTAGTTCAGCACATATACCCCTCATGGCTTAAACCAATCAGTTCAAATGAATCCCCCTCTTGTACTAACCAATCACCCCTACCCAACTTGTTCCCACCAGTGAATGTGCTAATCATGTTTTAGAGTTGTTTTATGATTTTCCCGAGGTGTGTGATGATTTGCTAAGAGATGCTATGATATATGTGAAGTCCCCACCTTCCCCAAAGAGTGTATAAAACCGCTGCAAACCCTGGGCTCCGGGCCTCTCAGCATCACCAGTTGCTGTGTGCACTCGGAGGACCGAGCTAGTTCGCAATAAACACCTCTTTGCTTCTTACATCGATCGGGGTCTCTGGTGGTCTTTTGGGGGTCCCAAATTCGAGCATAACAGTATTTATTTTCAGTGTAGAGGAGAGGGCCATGTAGATTATAAATCTTTGTTGCTTTCTAATTATCTTATGTCTATGACTTACAAAGAAAGGTAAATTCAGAAAATCATTCTGCTAGGGGAAGGCAGTTTATATGGATGCATATGGATCTTCTTGCTAGCATATGTAATTCAAGGAATGGATCATGAAGTATTTTCAAAAACAGATCATGCAAACTTCAGGATACTGCTTCACACACTGAAATTTTAGTAAATATTGAGTGACAGAAAATTAGGTAAGAATCTGATCTGAAGTGTAATTTATCTATGATGGCATGTAAACACCAGGCAATATATTTTAGCAGACATACAAACAAGTAGAAAGGCTTCATTCTCTTATGAAAGTTCAGGACACTGCTAAGAGTAACAGTCAGAACAGAGGTCATTTCTACCCACTTGAAGTGTGCCTGAGAATGGAAAGAGGCAAGAATATGATTCTCCTAAAGAAATAATTTTGCATCTGCTCCATCACATAGATAATAGGGTGATTAAGACCAGAAGACATGATTATGCTGATTTTAATTACCCTATCCCAAAAATCTTAGAATAGTCATAACCAGAAACTCACCTGAGCCATTTACATTTTTCTTTAATAAAATACTTATTTAAAAAAATATCTTGAGTGGCATTACTTCATGAGGTGGGCTGTAAATTCATGCTTAAAATAAATATGTAGCTACAAATTTTAAGTTGCTAAAGGATCTCAGCCCAAATCTGGTTAAGTGTTCGGAATTAGGAGGAACTAAAACTTTTGAGTGGAATGTTCCTTAATTAAGGACCTCATAATTATCTTTTAAAAAATGGCACAGGCTACATTCCGAAAATGATCAGATAATCATGCCTACAGACCTGAAGGATGTAAATTCATTGTCAAAGACTGAAGCAGGCAATTGGGAGTTGTTCTTAACCTATTCTGGGTCCTGAGAATCTTACTATTTATCTTAAAGTATAAGATAGAGGGAATCAGGGTGTTTCATAGCACACATAGCTGCCCTAAACAATCTGGTCCTTGTATAAAGAGCCCTTGGTCACCAGGCTCAGAGGTAGCAGTGATACTGCTGGTAATTGGTGATGAGTCCTGCTTCCCCACATGTTGAAGTTTGAACATTAGAGAAGCTCGCTGAGGCAAGCACATAAAGCAGGGTTTTATTTAAAAAGGGGTAACATACACTTCTCCCAGGAGGAAGAAGTGGACTGGTATCCTGGTATCTCAAGAAGTAAGGGTGTTCTGCCCCTTTTTATATGTCCTAGGCTTCCTTTGTTCTCCTGCCTTTCCTCCCTTATCTTTCTCCTTCCTGACTAGGCCCAGGAATGCTTGGTGGGATGGCCCAAAGGTGGGAAACAGGTGGGCTGAATGGGGAAGGGCTGGATGGAGTAGCCAAGGACACTTTAATAACCTTAGAGCTCCATGTAGGGAGGGGAAATTCCTGAGATAGGTTACCTTGGCAACAGGTTGGAGCTGGGGCAGTTTCTTGATAAGGATAGAGGAAGGGCTCTGAAGGAATTAACATTTCAATCCCACAGGGGACAGTCTCCAACTTCCCAGACACACTCAAAATTGGCCTCCTTTATCTGACCTACTGAATTTACCTATCTATACTGTCTACGTGTCCAATTCTGGCTTCACCAGGAGCATTTCATGTTTAGAAGAGGAAGAAGACACGAATGTGAAAAAGCTAACCACGTTGCTTATGCCTTTATGAGATTCCTTCTATATGGAAGCTCTGGAGAGACCGTGCAAATACCCAGCTCTGGAGTCAGAGAACTGTATCTTCTACCAGAAAGCAAACAAATTATTAAAAATATACCACTTAGGGTTAGGGTTTTAGCTCAGTAGTAGAATACTTGCCTAGCATGTGTGAGGCACCACATAAAAATAAATAAATAAAACAAAGGTATTGTGTCCATCTACAATTAAAAAAAAATTAAATATCACTTAACATGAAAAAACTGATTTTTGTCATTTTTCTAGAAACATTTTATTTTTTCTAAAGCATTTACCAGAATTAAAGCAATTGATATGTTGGGAATAACATACTCAACACAAGTGCCAAAGACAGCTGATAGGTGATGAATTGAGGAATAAATTTAGATTATAAACAATAACACTATAGCAAATCTATTCATGAACTTATATCACAAGTATTTTCAATGGCAAATGTCTAAATTTCATAAATTGAAGAAAACAAAATAATACCTTATGACTAGAAAAGATACCAGTACACCTAAATGCTCTCATATCCTTTCTTTAGTATAATGGTAGTGCATCTTATACAAAGGCTCAGCTGCAGTAACATTCACATCTGGCTCATTATAATAATTTTAGTTTATACCAATATTAAACCTTTTTTTCTCTAGCTGGGTCAGTTCCTCTTATTTTTTCCCAACATATCAATTTATGCCACATATGGTTTTATTAGGTGAGATTTGCTAACTTTCACATGATTGATATTTCCTAAACACTGGGAATAAAAGTTAACTGCCCCACAAAGCATATTATAGTGAAGTGTTGACAGGATTTTATTTATTTGCAATTGCTTTTGTTGTTGTTAGTTTGGAATTAGTTAACTTCAGTTTCAGCAAAATTCTAGCTAATTCATATCTGAAAAGAAACACTGACAAGGAAGAAATCAACTTAAATGAAACTACCCTCCAGCTGTCTACCGTGCACTAGCACTAGATATAAAAAATAGAACTGAAATGAATTCTGGCATGGCTCCCTCTCTTTTAAAACTTGGCATAAAATATAATTTGAAGAGTGAATGCACATTTTGTGAAGAAAGCAGGTTATTTTGATATCTGGTGGGTGGACAAAATGAACCACAATCATTTCTAGAAGGGTTCCAACTCATGAAGGCTAACAGAATGATTATCTTGACAATTAACCACTGAAGTAAACAAAGATGAATATATTCTCATTATTCACTGGAGAGTTGGGTGGTTGGAGTTGCTAGCTATGAAAAAGTTCTTGAGCTCTAGGTCACTGAGCTAGAAATGAGGTGTTGTTTTTTTTTTTTTAATCAACTCTGTTTTGGAGATTATTGGACTTGCATCAAACTTGATAATATTTGGGGGTAGATCTTGTGTAATAGCTTAAGGATTCTGCCTGTTCCAGTCGACAGTGTTAGTGGTCATTTGACTACACAGTTGGATGGGTTAAGAGGTGGCCCTGCTACTTATGAATTTATTTCATGGTAAAAGGGATGAAAGTTCTTCCTGTCCTTTATCCCCATTTTATTAGGAGATCTGGGCCTAAGAATTAAATTCATGTGTTTGTGAAGGGGTTGGAGAGAATGGATATCAGAGAGAGACAAAAAACAAAGAAAAGATAGAGCCACAAGACTCACGGGTCATAATAGGAGTAGCTGTCAATTATACTTAATATGAGAGAAATTTAGAAGCAACTGTTGCTATATTATTATATTTGATGTTTGCATATTTATATTTCCAATTGTTTACACAGTCATAAAAGTAATTGGTATAACACAGACATCTTTTTATAACCTAAATTACCCAGAAAATTGGTTCAATTTCCCCTGTAACTTTCATCTTTAGATAAAATTTTATTGAAAAAATCATCAGGATTAAGTTCTTACTAAAAAATGACCCATGATAAGAGTTAATTTTAGAGTGATAAAGAAAATTGGGAAGAAGAAACACAACACTGAGTCCTGTTCATTTCAATCAACACTTACTGGTAACCTACAGCTTTTTAAGCACCACACTGGATAGAGTGGATAGACTAATGCAAAAACTACATCCCCGCCCTTAAAGGATTCATAGGTGTGGTGATTGGGAGAGAAGAGTCCAGCACCTCAATGAGACAGAAAAATAATTATCCAGTAGGAAGCTGATAGAGCCCGACTCCTGTTACCTTCCCACCCTTGTCCTCATGACATTTGTTCTTTTTTCTATTTTTTTTTAAACAAGGCTAGTCACTTTGTTCATAGTTTTTGTTTGTTTGTTTGTTTTATTTTTGTTTCATTAGCCAGTTCTCTGACTCCTTCTTTTCCACATTTCCTATAGGAAATTTAACTTCAGTGTCAAAAAAAAAAAAATGAGTGCCATCCATTGTATAAGAACAAATCCATATTAAGGTCTTTACATTTTCCTATAAAAAATTTTAATTTTAATGATTATGTCAATAAAAATGACCAAAGATGCTGACCAAACCATTTCCCACAGTGCTCTATTTACTCCATTTCTTCTCCATTAGTTATACAATTTCTCAGGTTGTTTCTCCTCTTTCCTCCTTGACATCATTTCCACATTGTTCCATTTCCCATCCAAGTTTCTGCCTTCCCCTTGTATTGAAGGGACACAGTGACACTGTGACACCAAGGAATAAAAACTAAAATTTAGACAACCGACTTGTGGTCTCAGGCTACAGGGACTTCTGTTTGGTGGTGGGCATGCCATGGTCTCCTTCTCTCCCTGCACTCTAGTTTCTTCTTCCTGGAAAAGCACTGGTGAGGATCCAGTTGTTGGAAGTGTGGACTTGGTTGCTCCCTGGAGTTTGGAGAGCACATTCACTTCAGTTCTTCAGTTTGGCTCTTACTGTTAACTGTCTATTTAGTTACATATTGACCTGATATATAAGATGACATATAATAAAAATAAAGTTTCTTCAACTTCATCTTAATCTGTGGCAGCCTTTGGTGGGTACTGTTCATAATTGCTATGGGAGATCTTAATGGCAAATATATGCTTCATATATGATTACTAAATATATGTAAATTCCTAGGTATCTATACTTACCCAGGCTTTGTGCTCCTCTCCTGTAACATAATCCCTACTTCCCCCATCAAATTTTGTTTTTAATCTCAATAAATGCTAATTTTAATCATATTAATATGTAAATCAAGCTTTAAAAAACATATTATGAAAAACAGCAATCAAGGCCCCAACATTCCATGCAATTCAACCTTGGCCCCTGTATTTCTCAATAATGTGTTTTTCTTCCCGTTTTTAATTGGTTAATTTGAGACCTTATCTGTTGACTTCAATTAGCAGAGGCTAATTGAGCTCAAGTGATACTCCTACCCCAACCATCTTTTCCCTCCCAACTCTCAGTAAAGTCGGATCAACATGCATAAGCTTTCATGTAACCAAATGTTCTCTCTGACATTACTATAATAACTATGTGATTATTTTTCATTTTTGAGAGAAGTTGCATCCTGACTTTTCATCTTTCAAAACCGTCCTGATGTTACCAGTTTAGCCTTTCTGCATTTGCTTCACAGCCTATGGAATCACAACTGATTCTTCCGAATCACTCCACTGGTCTTTTAACACTACTGTCATGTGGTCAAGTACGTCCAATTCCATCAGACTGTCTTCTACACATGCACCCTTTGTGGTACCTGCTGTTTTCAGGACCTGAAATTTTATCATGTTCAGCAGGGAGAATTCATTCTCTCCTGGTACCTTAGCTGCAATTTCACCACCTAGAAAGTCACTTACTATACCTTAAGCAGCTTCCACTATTTCACAATTGATGAAGGTACCCTGTCCTCCTTTGTTGTTCCCTTTAACTCCATTATTTCACTGGAATTTTAGAGAGTAGAAAAGAGAAGTATTTGTGTTTATGTCTTTGTGTTTAGCCAGAATTATTCTTTCCTACATCCTTCTGTTTAACAAATGACTCTATAACCCCAACTTCTTTATTTATCATATAAGATTTCCTTGCATTGAGTGAAACCAAATCCTCCGCAAGGAAATTAATGGTTGGTGATCAAGACTGGCTGGTGGGTCTGGTGTCCTCTGATCCTTTGTCTGCTGCCTCTATATGAATATTACTCTATTCCACTGACGTCCAAGTGCCTTGGTCATTCCCTCCTCCCTCAATCATTGCCACTCCTGGTTATTCATTAGAGACTTTTGAACACTAGTACACAATCTCCTCTCACCTTGAACTTGTACTCCTTGTAATAAAGGAAGTCAGAGTCCCAAGAGAAGTTTCATCTAGCTTGCCAACCTCTCATTCCTCGGCCTCTGTTTCACCACTGACCTTCGTATCCCAGTCCTGGTCCTCTGACTGTTGTTAAGGTCATATGCTATGCATCCCTTTGAACTCTTAAACTCAGACTTCCTTTCTCTCACTACAACCACTTACATTCTTTCCAGTTTTATCACAAAGGCACTCTAGTTCATCTAATTTTCTACTTTTTCCAGAACTTAGATTCCTCGTTCTGGTTATTTCTCCTCCTTAAGTCTCTTTGGTCTTTCTTTCATTTTTTTTTTCTCAGCTTTGACTCTGTAGGTCATTCTACAGCTGCCATGATGATATTTGCTTCTTTTTCCTGTCTTTAGCTATTCTACTTCTTAGTTGTACAATGCTGTTACTTTAATTCAGACTATAATCTCTTCTCACCTGGATTGAAATAGCTTCTCTTGATTGATTTTCCTATCTCCAGTCTAGTTTCTCTTCAATTATTTTTTAGCCACAAGGCTCTTTACAAGTTGTATACACACATATACAAGTGTATATTCTCTTACTTTGCTTTTGAAATTATTTTCTGAGGATTAAGTACAACTTCCTAGTGTGGCTCACTGTGACTTCATTTTTTTCAAGCATTGTGTTACTGCCATGTGAAATTATGTTCCCATCTTTGAATGGTCTAGACCTTTTTCTACATCTGTATCTTTTCATATTACTGGACCTTATTTGCATAAAATTTAAGCCCATAAAGAATAGAAAACTTACTGAATTTACTCACTATAGTATCTGCATTTCCTGAAATCCTAGAAAAATGTCTAGCTCATAGTGACACTCAACATATTATCTAAATAAATGTGTCTTAGCTGATGGACATTAACCCAGTTCCCTCAGAGAAGAAATTATTATCTGTGGCAGACTGAACAATTCCCCAAGGATGTCCATATCCTAATCCTATGAATATGAACCTATAAATGTTGTCTTATTTGCAAGAAAGGAATTTGCAAGTATAATTAAGTTAAGGATCTTGAGATGAACAGATTATCCTGGATTTTCTAGATGGGTCCTTTGTAGTCAAGAGCGTTTTTATAAGAAGAAGACTGATTTCAAGGAAGGAAGAAGATGCTACCCTGCTGGCTTTGAAGACTGAAGGAATGGGGGTACGAAGTGAAGTACACAATGTTCTCTGGAAGCTGGAAACTAGGAGGATAGTGATTCTTCACAAAATCTTCATAAAGAATGTAGCCCCACAGGTTCATTTCAGACATCTGACCTCCAGTAGTATAATATGAAACATTTGTGTTTTTTCAAGTCATTACAATTATGGTAATATGTTACTGCAGCAATTGTCAATTCACACATCCTCCAGGTAAGATTTATTTATGCGTCTGGCTACATGCAGATATAACTAAAATGCAGACATATGTAACTGCTTGCAAAGAGAATTCTGAGTTCCTAGCAAACATATATATACATACATACATACACACACACACACAAAACATTGATTTACTTTTAAATGGATATTCACAACTGCTACAACAAAATGCAGACCAGAAGGAAAACAACATGTAAATAATCTAAGAAAAACAAGGAATTAAAAAGTATTCTTCAAATTACATGGTTTAAGGGTTTAAACTTTGTCAAAGTGGGCACGAGTTTATTTCTATGCCTTTCTGTAGTCAATTCATGGAGATATACATGGTGTGAAGAGTTATAAGATTCAGTGATTGGTTTATTAAATAATAAAGTATGATCATGAGAACCACATATATTCCTGATCCCAAGAAGAGAGAAGTTCTTCCAGTGGGTCCTCATGGGAAAGACACTGTATAGCCTCAGACACAGTGTCCTCAACCACACTATACATACATATATGAAAAGGAGCCAAATTGCTGTTTCATAAAATATTTCTTAAAGTAGGTCAAAGGTATAATAATAAAGAGCAAGAGCAAAGAGAAAAAATTGTCTATTTTAGTAAAGGAAAGAGCCATCTGTTTCACAAAACACTATGAAGTGAAAGGGAATTATTAGTTAATAATGTAGTCCTGGGTGTTGTAACTTTGTGAAGCGGTAAATCACCAGGACTAGTTAATCCCAATCCTGAAATGGTCTTAGATGCTCCCTCTCACTTAAACCCACAGCCTCTCACGCTGCCTTCAAAAGAGTAGTGCAACATATAGTATACAACTTACTTTGCTGAGAAATAAATTTCATAACCATAGTAGAAATCAACAAAGTCTAGATTTTCTTAGTGTTTCTGAGATAGCCTTACAAACGGTCTTTAAATGATAATGCCTCAGTGAAGTCTTTTTTTTATTATTATTATTCTATTTTCACATGGTGGCATAGTTAAACCTCCCAAGTTCACAAAGGCTATTTGATTATGAAATGAATAACAAAGTCAATCTTCAGCTACTCTCATAGTTAGTTAAGCATTTAACCTGTAGGGAGCTGACTCTCTTTTCTTTCCGACCCTGACCTCTCTTCCTGAACTTTCTCTGAGCAGCTCAATTATATCACGACTGTATGACTGCCCACACCTCACATGCAACACCTTCAAACCTGAACCCCCACGTGCCCCTGCGCCACACTCACACATTCACACATTTGTCTTCATGACATCTCAATTCTTGTTATGCCATAATCTGTTTTGAAAGTTTGAAATCTGCTTCTCTTTGAGTTGTGCTCTTCTCTGTACCACAGCTGATAAACTGCTAAATCATGAAGATACTTCCTGTGCAGGGCTTCAGATCTGTTCCTACCTCTCTTCTAGGATTAACTAAGCTATAGTTTGCTCGGTCTCTCATTAATTTCTTTTCCATAGTCAACACTACCTGCACCTAAGACATGACATGTCTTCTGAAAAGCAACACAATTACATGATTCCAACCAACTCCTTTACCTAATGAACTAAGTATCAGTTTTTATGCTGATAACCATGGCTTCAAAAGTTTCCTCTCTTTTTCTTTCATGTGTGCTCAACTCCAACCACTAGAACCAAGTATATATGATTCATCTGTCTTCACCATGGCTCAGGCAGTTAATTTTAAATATTTGTTCTGACAGTCATACCTTGCTCTTGCTGAAAGGAGCAACAAAAGTAAAGAGTGTTTGTTTATGTGAGTCCTAAACTACTTCATCTTAATTTATGTGGAGACTGCTTAATAGAAACCATATAAATGCAAAGTTCTCTCATGGGAAATAAAAGTACCTCATCACAATACAAATTTTCCTCTAGTTCAATTGCCTGTTCAATTTTCCAAAATGATATTCTACTTTAGGGCCAGTTTGATTTCCTTTAAAGAATAAAGCAAATCTTCGCACTGACAGATCCTAGTGTTCAGGCAATAACAGTTGTGAATGTTCCCGGTTTACCACCTGGAAAACGTACAACTTCTATTTGTCAATTTAATATTTTAAAAACAACGAAATAAAGTGAGCAAGGAAAGCAGTGCCAGACTACTTCCTTCTGTGATCATACCTTTTATCTATTTTAGGAATTATAAACATGTAAATCTTAATATAAATAATGCTTACATTAAAACCATGTATTTTCCCCATAAACATAATCAGTTTTCTATTAATAGATCCATGGATTTTGTTTTAGTCAGCTCTTTTGCTGCTATGACTAAAAGACCTGACAAGACCAATTTTAGAGGAGGAAAAGTTTATTTCAGGACTCATGGTTTCAGAGGTCTCATTTCATACAGGAGCCAGCTCTATTCCTCAGGGCTCCTGGTGAGGCTGAACTCATGATAGAAGAGTGTGGCAGAGGGAAGCAGCTCATATGATGATCAGAAGTAGAGAGAGACTCCACTCACCAGATACAAAATATATACCCCAAAAGCATACCCTCAGTGATCCACCTCCTACAGCCACACCCTACCACCTTCACTTACCACTTAGTTAATCCCATCAGGGGATTAATTCACTGACTGGGTTTAGGTTCTTATAACCCAATCATTTCTCCTCTGAACCTTCTTGCATTTTCTCACACACGAGATTTTCGGGGACACCTCACATCCAAACTATAACAAATGTTAGAGAAAAATTAGCCTTTATTGCCTTAACATTTATGTAATTTAATATATTTTTTTAAACTGAGATATAAAGTAGGGTGTGTGTGTGTGTGTGTGTGTGTGTGTGTGTGCGCGCGCGCGCGCACGCACACATGCACACATGTGCTATGGTTGGCTGTATAATAGCTCCTCTGTGATGTTCACATCCAAATATAGGTTTATGAGGGGAAAGGAACTTTGAAGGTAATTACTTAAGGATCTTCAAATGGAGAGACTATCTTGGATATCTGAGTGGGCTCAATATAATCACAAGAGTCCTCATAACAAGGACACAGAAAGGTCAGAAGAGAAAGAAATGTGATAATAGAGGGAAGAAGGGACCATGAGGCAAGGAGTGTAGTAGAGCCTTTACAAGCTGGAGAAAGCAAGAGAACTGATCTTCCCCTGGAACCTCATGAAGGAATGAAGCCCTGACTTTGGTCCAGTGAGACTGATTCTGGAATTCTGATCTTGGGAACTGTCAGATAACATGTATGTTGTTCAAAGTCATAAATTGGTGGTAACTTGTAACATCAATAGGAAACTAACACTAGAAATAACACTGACATTTTTTTCTAATCAGTTGCTTAGCAGCTTTTTGATTGTTTGTTTGTTTGTTTGTTTTCTGGTACAACATACAAGTATCCAGGTCATTTTCTTTTGTGATACATTTTAATAATGTAATACGCTATTCAAAAAGAATGATCTTGATCTGATTTCTAGACATTGTAAATTTTTTTCCTTGGTTAAATGACCTGGCAAAGTACCAAAATTGCTGGTGTTGCTTCTGAGTTTCTCATTTTCTTTAAATGGGAAACCTCTGAACCCTTATTCAAAAATTGAATGACTGCTTTACTTTCTTTGGTACCTTCATTTTCTATAAATTAGTGCCATATTTCCCTGATTACCATTGAGAAATACGATGAATTTTGCTGTTTACTTCAGATTATAAGGTAGTGGTCATCTGTTGTTTAAAATAATCAGATGAAGGAATTTTAGATTCCTAAAGAAAGCAAAAATTTAACAAAACATCTTCTGACAAACTGAACCTCTAAAAGAATGAGTTCAGCGTCCGTTTCTGTCCCCAAACTCAAACATTCCATTTTCTAAAGGAGATGCTTGCTGCTCACTGGCTTTGAAAAAAAATGTTGCTTATTTTGCAGTGTAAAGAAAAGCCTATGTAAGTTTGCTGACTGATTCACATTTGGATATTCTGGTTCTGATTCTGATTAGCAAACCATGAAAATTTTATTCAATTTAAAATACATCTATTAGACAGAGCTAGAAAAAAATATTCACTATTAAGAAAATAGTTTGTTTCTAAAAGTTAGTGTATTAATATTTTCCTCTAAGACATAAAGGAAAGATTATGCAAAAATGCAAAAAAGAAAAAAAATATTGTTTCACTGAGAGATAACCACCTGACTTATTTTTGTCTAATCATATGCATGAAGTCAGTGACTTATCTTGTCATGTGTTCACCTGAAAAATCTTCCCCTTCAGAAGCTAATCATCGTCTGTTGGAGCCAAATGATCCCTTCAAAATACAAATTAGTGCTGTCACCACTTTGAATATGAATATAAATTATGCTGTGAAAATTTCAACCATTTGCAGAACAATATTCCAAGATTGTGTCTGTTTTCAAATATCAGAAATGACCTATATAAGTTTCATTAGTAGCCATTAAAACCTAGTATTCACTCAGTGGCTTGGGAGGCTGAGGCAGGAGAACTGTAAATTCAAGGCCAGTCTCAGCAACCTAGCAAGGCCCTAAGCAACTTAGTGAGACCCTGTCTCAAAAAAAAAAAAAAAATGGATTGGGGATGTGGCTCAGTGGTTGAGCACGCCTGAGTTCAAACAAACATACAAACAAACAAACAAAACCCCCTAGTGTTCAATATATTCCATGTTTTGGTTTAGATATGAAGTGTGAGATAATGCAAGAAGGTAATGATTGGGTTATGAGAGCCTTAACTTAATCAGTGAATCAATCTCCTGATAGAGATTAACTGGGTGGTAACTATAGGCAGGTAGGGTGTGGCTGGACAAGGTGGGTCAATGGGAGGGTGAGACTTTGGGATATATGTTTTGTATTTGGCAAGTGGAATCAATCTCTCTCTCTCTCTCTCTCTCTCTCTCTCTCTCTCTCTCTCTCTCCTTTGATCATCAAGTGATCTGTTTTCCTTTACCACATACTTCTATCATGATGTTCTGCTTATCTCGGGCCTCAAGAAATAGATTCATCCATCTATGTACTGAAACCTCTGAAACTATATGCCCCCAAATATTTTTTCCTTTTAATTGTTCTTATCAGGTCTCTTGGTCACAGCAGCAAAAACACTAACTAAAATATTCTATAACTTTCGTGTTTTATATGAAAAATAAATACTTATGAATTTAGCACTGTCAAATAGAATTATTTTCTTAATATAAAATATTTGAGATTAAACACAAAGCAATGATTTGCTGCCATTGGTCTAAAATGTTGCTTACAAATACTTCAAATACTTTTATGAGCTTTTATGACTGCTTCTAAGCCTCCTCCTCTTGCCTGCTCCTTCTATATAGACTTACCCCGTCTCATGCACACATATATACATTAACAATCTAGCTATTACCTATCAGTAAAAGTTGAGATCTGTTTTAGAAATCAGTCTTTAGAAATCAATTCTAGGTCATTACCCTGTCCTCTAGGCTAATAAAAAAGATGTGTCACAGGAAGTGCATTCATTTACTTCAATAAATTGAAAATATTACATTTCTTTAACCCAGCATCCTTTTGGATCATTACAGTTATGGGCTTTGTCACTTCCGGATTTCTTCCCATTCTAAAATCAAATTTCTAGATAGTTCAAAGTTATCATTCAAAAAATACGCTATTATCTATTTATAAATTCAACTTCTTTGGTGAGTAATTTGATTTCATTTATTGAGTTTTGGCTATGTTTAAGCATTTTCCAGGGCTCTAAAAAGAATACTAGATAATATATATAATTAGTGTTATATATATTATAACATATCAAAGTATATCCCCTGTCTCATTTCTGAGACTAAAATCCATTTCAGTTGGACAAGAGATGAGAATAACAAAAGAGAGAGAGGAAAAAAAAAAAAAGATCTACCAACTAGCTATTGAAAGTTCTATAGAAAGTCGGGATAATTTTAATAAATGCTAAAATGCATTATGGGATGTGTTGTGTTCCCCCTCAAATTCATGTTTAAATGCTAATCCCTAGTACCTCAGTTCCCTTGTTTGGAAATGGAGGCTATTTACAAATATAATTAGTTAAGTCAGAATGATGCCATGTGGAAGTGGGATGAATCCCAAATCCAGTGAATGGGTGTCCTTGTCAGAAGGGGACACAGAAAGCAACATGACACTGTCTTAGGACTGGAGCTGAGTTCACTGAGTCAAGGAACTACCAAACCCTAGGCTTGGGAGAGATGCTTCCTGAGAGTGTCCAGGGTACCAAGCCTGGACACTCTCATCAGCTTCTGGCCTTCAGAACTGTAAGACAGTAAATTTCAATTGTTTAAATCACTCTCTTATACTTTTGTCACAGTGGCGCTGGTAAAGTCATACAGAGTGGGAAAGGTCAGGCTAATCAAACATAAATTCTAGAGGCCGTAAAGAGCAATGATAATTTTGAGTACATAAATTAAAAATACATCTGTACTGGGAAAGAAAATAAAACAAAATTATCTCCTATGTTGGAATTGCACTGGAGGTTCCAAAGCTGTGGAGAATAGGCATCAAGAGTCTCCAGAGGCTAACAAGGTATTGGGTTCTCTATGGAGAACTGCAAAGGCAATGACCAAAGGGAAGTTTGCCAAGATCAGCCCATCTCCTGCCTCTCGTATGAATTCTCAGTCCTTGCCAGTCCAATTTAGCAAGGGTGAGAATTCAGGAAAGCAATGCTTCTTTAGAAATTAGAGAGGAAAGTTGTCTGGATGCTATGATTTTTTTTTTTTTTAATATAAGGAAGACATCACAGAACCTCATCTGTGTTTCCTTAAGCTTGGGGGATGCAGAATGTTGACCAGACTTCTTTGTTGAAATGAGCCTAAAGGCAAAAGGCTAGTGGGAGGAAGCTGCCTGGCAGAGCAAAGAGCCCAGCTACATAAGGAAAGGGCTATCCTTCCACAGTGCCTCAGGATGAGGATGCACAAGGAATTCCCTGGGCCAGATGGGCTATTGCCAAAAGAAAGAGACTGGAGCTGAATGGAAAGGAGCTCCGCCCACGAGAACCACCTGGAGGGGAAAGGGTATGCCAGCAGAGGAGTCACTGAAAGGAAACCAGAAATGTGGGTAAGGCTGTGCATGTGAAGATGCCGATGAAACCCATAATTCTGTATAAGTATTTTGCACCAATAAAAGGAAAAGAATCACCATAAGCTTAGAAGACATATGATCATAGATTCATCATGAGAAACATTGTTAATAGAAACCCTAAACCTTAAATGATCATATCCAGTGATTTCTGCAATAATAGTTGGGGTTGCTACTGACTTGGGTTTTAGTTTTCTTTTAGTAGTAATTTGCTTTAAAGAAAAAATAAGGATAAAAGACAAATGGCCTCTGGTGAGAGACTCTGATGGCATGTCGGGAAGTGCATTTCCTTCTCATTTCAGCCTAAGTGTGACTCCCATTAGCTATGCTTGAATGCCTGCCATGTGTGGAAATGAAGCCATGGCAAGGTTTTCTGCTGAGAAGAAATTTGAATAGCAGATGGGAGAAAAAAACAGAAAACTTAAATTACGGTATGTAGAAGTTTAAAATTTTGTCTCTGCAAATGAATCTTGAAAGTAACTGAAAACTATTACTGCAGAGGTAGCAGTTAAGGTACAGTCGAGGAAGTATGGACAGAGATAAAGAAAATTAGTCTTGGAGAAAAACATGTTTCTCTCTTTAAGAGATATATTTAATGCTATCTGAAATTCAGTTTCAAGCAGCCTAAATTAATGGGTATTCAGACGTGAAGTAGTTTTCATAGAAAAGACTTATGGAAAGGTAGATATTGAGGCTGCGACACATTTGTGGTAGGAGGAAAACTTGCTTGGGGTTCCCAAGCAGAAGCTGGAGAAGGCTGTTCAATGCAAGACACACATAAGCAACGGTGAGTTTCAGGCTCAATTTCAAACCTCAGTATGATCCTAAGGTGTAGAATTCACCACCAAGTGCGAGGAACATACCCAGAGGGGTCCTTGCAGCCCCAGGGAAATAAATGAAAGTGCATGGTCCTGTTGCTTTGGGTCACTTATCATGTGATTCTGAATTGAATTAAGAATTCAGATTTGTAAAGAGCTCTATTTTTTATGTCTATATTTCATCTCAATACTTGCCTTAACTTCAAAGAGAATTTGAATTTCTAAAAAGTAATACAGGAGAAATTTATGCTTTCTATCTTCTTTGGTGTCCTAAGTTTTCGATGTACTTTCATATCTTCAATTCAAACGTGTAAGAAAGAGGTCTGTGCTTTTAAAGTACAAGACATGTGGGGATTTAGTTCCACGGTAGAGTGCTTGCCTAGCATGAGACTCTCAGTTCAATTCCCAGTATGGGGCAGAAGATACACACACACAAGATATTATTCAGTGTAAAGCATCTTAGCATGTAGGAGCATATTTATGTTTTAGAAACAGAATTGCAAATTGAATACTGCATTATTGTATTTCATTGATCACACAAAGTCTTGTACTGTCTACATTGTAGACAAGAAAGTCGTTTTAACTGTTATCCATATATTTTCACATGGATTGAGCTGAGCAGAAAACATGATTACTTGGCATTATGTATCATTTCCCCTTTCTTTCACTGCAGTAGGAGAAAGAAAAATCCATCAGACATTGGTTGGTTTATATCCAACTGTTACAATTTGAATATGAGGCATGGCCCCAAAAGCTCATGTGTTAGGCAATGTAGGAATGATCAGAGGTAAAATAAGAAGACTATGAGAACTGTAACCTAATTAGTGAATTAATCCATTTGATGGATTAATCTAATGGATAAATTAACAATTTGAAGGGACTTCTGGATGGAAACTGTACCCAGGTGGGGTATGGCTGGAGAAGGTAGGTCACTAGGGGCACAGCCTTGGACTGTATCTTCTCCCTGGCTTCTCTTGTACTCTGCTTCTTAGCTATCATAACTGAGTAACTTTCCTCCACCAAGACCTTATGCTATGAAATTCTGCCTTATCTCAGACCTAGAACAACAATATTACCATGACTGAGAACTCTGAATCCATGAAACCAATATACACTTTTCCTCCTTGAAGTTTTTGGTTTCAGGTATTTTGGTCACAGTGATGCAAAGCCAACTAATACAACAACCATATTACTTAGTGTTGGATCAAACACCTAGGAATCACTGGATTTGCTAAAAAAACCAAATTGATCCTATATATTTTAAAAGCAACAACTCAAGCTCTAAAGTTATTTCATTCAAAGGGGGAAAATGAAAGAACTTATGGCATAAGTTCATTTTAAGAATTTTTTAAAAACATAATAAAGCACCTAGAGTAGTTTGACATTAATAAATCTTAGGATTTTCACAATTATTATTATTCAAAAAATAATATTAATTTTATTATCAGCAACCACTGCTGGTTAGTTAATTATGAGGAAGCATAGAATAAGCAGAGACTCAACCTTAGAGGTAAGTGATTCAATCTGACCACTTGATAGAGGATAATCAGGGCCCAGAGGGGTTGCAACATACTCAAATACAAAAGAGAATTCAATTCTCCAGTGAAAAATTTATGATGGCCATGGCTTTGGCATGAGTTTGACTTCATAGATGTCATTCCACATTGACTAGGTATGGCACATGGGCACGGCTATCAGGGCAAGGTCAGACTGAGTCAGTAGTGGAAATGAGACAATGGAATCTGACCTTGACCTTGAAGTTAGCTAAGTTCTGGAATGTAATTAATGAAACAGCAAGTCCCAATCTTCATATAAGGCAGGCATAAGGCCTCTGCTTAACTTACATAAAGAGTTATACCTCAAGCAGATAAATTAAACAAATAAGAACTGCAGTTTTATAGCATCTGGATTTTGAGGTGATAAATAGATGATTTTTCCTGGATGACATTTCCACACGGTTAAGGCACGTATTCACATGCAAGTTAACTTTTTCTCATGTTGGAAATGCATAATTACATAACTTTTCTTTGAAATTTGGCAGATTCTTAAGAGAGATTTGGCTGTTAGAATATTATCACATTCAGCATATCTCAGGAAGTCCAAAGTCACCAAAAAGGGAAAGACAGTTGATAAGAAATGTGTCTTTTCCATAGATGTTGATCACAAATCAATTCTGTTGTTTAGCACATTTTTTTCTTCAATTATAGCTGAGCCAAGGTTTTTTTTTTTAAAGTTTTAATCCATCTTTTGAAAAATGTCCTTATCTTAAGAAGTACATATAGGCTTAGAAAAAAGGGATTTATCTCTACCAACCTTCCCAGGGGGTCCATGAATAGAGGGAAAGAGAATAGCTATTGTAGGATTTTTTTAAAGTTTCAATAACTGCCTCCTCCACCAAGAATACAAAAACAAAAAATAAGAATAATCCTGAGAATATAGAAGAGAGGCACAGAGACAGTCGTGGATATGGGCAATAGGCAAATGTTCATAAAGATGGTATAAATGGCTGATTTACTCCTTTTCCAAATATTCAAAGCAAAAGAGTTTGACAGCAAAGAAAGATTACACAATACAGAAATCTCCAAATCAAGCCATGGGGAAAATATTGATTTCCTTAATAAGAATTCCTCTTTATATGGAGGAAAAATACACTCATACACTGTTGGTGATACTGAAAATTGGTGCAACCACTCTGGAAAGCAGTATGGAGATTCCTCAAAAAACTAGGAGTGAAACTACCATTTGATCCAGTTATCCCATTTCACAACATATATCTCAAGGATTTTAAATTAGCATGCTACAGTGACACAGTCACATGGATGTTTAGAGCAGCTTAATGCACAATAGGTAAGTGATGGAACCAACCCAGGTGTCCTTCAACAGATGAATGAATAAAGAAAATGTGGTATATGTACACATGGAGTATTACTCAGCCATAAAGAAGAATGACTTCATGGCATTTGTCAGTAAGTGTATAGAACTAGAGACTATCATGCCAAAGTGAAATAAGCTAGACCCAAAAGCCAGAAGTTCAATGTTTTCTCCAATATATAGAGGCTAACCCATAATAAGGTGGGGTTCAGAGGGACGGAGAGAATAGAAATTCAGTAGATTTCACAATGCAGAATGGAGGGAAAGGAAGGGGGATAGGAAAAGGAAGACAACAGTATGAATTTGACATAATTTCAAATTTCTATGTACATACATGAAAACATCACAGTAATCCAACCATCATGTACATCCACAAGAATGGCATGGCTCACTAGAATAAGATAGATTCCATGCTTGTATAATTATATCAAAATGGATTCTACTGCCAAGTATAATGAAAAAGAACCAATTTATTTCCTCTTTGATGAGAACTAGGTGATGATCTTTTGGTTGATCTGGGACCTGATCACCCAAATGAATAGTATTTAGGATCATGACAGACTCTAGTACTAGGATCACACTTCCTGGGGTCATTTGGTTCATCCTTTTATAATTCTGTGGAGTTAATATTATTACATCCATATTACAGATTAAAAAAATCAAAGCACAGACAAGAAGAGTGACTTGCTCAAGATAAATTTAAAATTAACTTGTTTAAGCTAAATTTAAAACCTAGTTATCAATGCAGCTGGCACGTGGCAGTAGCTAACCTTGGAGCCAGGATTTATACAATCACTGTCAGTTGTACCTTGGATTTGGGGGCTAAGGGAGGTTGATGGAAGTGAATTGGATGAGTTGAGCCTGGCCCCTGTGCTAATTCTCCTCCATGGTGTAGTATTCTTAGGTGGAGATGAGTGTGACTAGGCAGCAGGCCCTTTGGACATGAGGTTACATCTCTATTTCTGCTTCTTAGCTGAGGGACATGGTAATACATGTGACCACATTTGGGGTGGGGATTTGATTCCAGCAATAACAGCGAACACATTTGAAGGTTATCCAGTAGCTTAAGCTTATCGTTGCAAAGCTAAGCATCAAGTGAGATTTATAAATTGGCATCTTGATCTTGTTCTCCCAAGTCTCCAGAACTATAAGAACAAATGTTTATTATTTAAGTCACCAAGTCTAGGAGGTTTTGATAAAACAGCCTAAGAAGACTGACACAGGAATCTCTCCACAGGAGACCAGATAAGATGAGAATCCTAAAGTTAGAATTAGGAGCCTCTAACAGAAGTCCTGGTTTAGATACCAGAGGTGACATCCACGTCTCAGCTATATGGTTTTCATTTGTAAACTCATATATCAGGATAGATACTCTGATTTCTTTAAAATCTGATGTTTCTATGGTCTAACCCTAATCACATCTCATAATTACATACTTCATATGTACTTCAAAGATACGATTTTGTGAACTTATGTAATTCTCTCCCAATAAGGGACTTGGCTGTGAGATTTATGAAAACCCTTAGTTGAGTTTTAATGATGACTTTGTGGAACACTCAGAACCAGAGAAAGATTCAGTTATTTTGAGGACAAAATTAACTAGAATTTCAGACTGATATTAAAATCTAATTTAAAACTAGATTCTCAATTAATCCTCTCCCAGGATCCTAACCTTCCACCCCCATACCCAAACTGCAAATAAATTCTAGATAGTGTGAACCATTTCTTTGCAAGCTAATTTTTCTCTTTATTTATCACTGAGGTTCAGATCAATTTGCTCCACTTAATATTCTAATCACTTTCTCTAGGGGAAATGAAGAAATGTGACTTAACACAGAAACTTTTAAGAGAGGCAATTGCAATAAAAACTTAATGAAACCATCTGCACCACTGGTATATATGTTTTATACTGATAGCACCCGCAACGGGGCCATTTCTACTCTAGGCAGCCTTTCTCCACAGTGTACCCTCATTTACAAAATAAAAATGGCTCCTTATGCAAGAAGTTTCACCTGTTTTTCATTCCAATGGGAAGTAGAGACTGAACATTATAAGTCAATATGTATGTTATAGAATAATATCACTATAAAGTTAGATATCAAGAAACTCTCTTAGGAGTCAGTATAGGTTAAAACAAACAAAACTCAAATTTACCCAAGTAAATTTATCCTAGCCCAATTAAAGCTTCATTTTCAAAATGCTATGGATTCTCCTCAGAAGCCTTAGGTTAAAAATAGAACAATGTATGCCATGGGAATGCTGCCAGGATTCAATGATAAAATGGATATAAAATTCTTAGAAAAGTGAGGAGCATATAGCAAGTCAATGGTAACCATTTTATCTCCTGGGAATTTTGTTTGGGTGCATGTAATAGGCATACAATAGCAGCTGCTTAACCAAAAGAATACATTTTTATCCAGCAAAAGACATCTAAGATAGACAGAGCTGGTGTGGAAGCCTTATGATGGTTCTTAGGTTCTTCCATCTTTCCGTTTGGCTTTTGTTCTAATGCTTTCAATGCTGACTCCTACATATCCCAACCGCACAACCACATGCCAGGAAAGAAGGAAGAAGTGGCCAAGGGCATGATGGAGCTATATTTGCTCTTTATTTCTTATGTCAAAAAAATAGTAGGTGGGGCTGGGGTTATAGCTCAGTGGTAGAGCGCTTGCTTCACATGTACAAGGCACTGGGTTCAATCCTCAGCCCCACATAAAAATAATGAATAAAATAAAAACATTGTGTACATATACAGCTAAAAATATATTAAAAAAAAAAAAACAGTAGGATTCCCAGAAGCCCACATAGTAGATTTCTGGTTATGCCCCACTTGCTGCAAGTTGGTCACATAAATCCATATTGTTATAAAGTAGGCTAAAAAATCAAATTTTATAACAGGGTACACTGCTACCATCTATAAAATCTATCTTGTTGTTTGTTTTCCCTTGATGTATAAAACTAATTGTCTTTTGTTCCCAATTAATGTTATATTGTGATTCGATTGGTAAGAAAGAGGGGATGATTAGGAAAACAACCAGATAGGTCTGCTACAACTTTATAATATGCATTTACACACATCATGTAATCTGTCTTATGGCATCAGATAATTTTGTTTTCCAATATGAATAGCAATTGGCTGACTCCCTAGGACAAAATGCTCAAAGATTCAGATGCAATAAGAAAAATCTTTGGCTTTGGTCTGATGTTCCACGCACATCACCATATCACCATTTTCTGTGAATCATCTCCATTATCCTTTGAGTCATCTCACACATAATTAGCTTCACATTCATCTTCTGTCTGCAGAGAAATCAGTTTCCTCCAAAGGCAGATGGAGACCTTCCTGCTCCTACTTCAGTTTAAGCCTCTGACTGATTTCCAACTACATTTCAGCCATGGTACACTGCTAGTTTGGGGTATATAGCTAACTGGTTGGCCTAATGTGTACTCGGAAGACTGTGGTGTGCCAATCAGGCATGGTCAGGTAGCTTGTTAGAAACACAACTTCTTGTGTCACCTTGATCGTATGGAATCAGAATCTCTAGGTATAGGGCCCAAGGATCTTGTACTTTAAAAAACACATGCCATGTGATTCCCATTGATGCTCAAGTTTGAGAAGAACTGTCCATGTTCCCCTGGCAACTGAAACCTAAACTTAAACTGGAGAGGTTCACACTTTGGGGTACACACTCACACAGGGTAAGAGTTTATTTGACTAATCTGTCAACAACCATTTACCACCAGAAAATATGTCAAATATTTTTTGGCTTAATTCCAGCTGGATAGAGTCTATCTTACTTGGGAAATTGTGAACATTAAAACCGTGATAAAGTAAAGTCAATCATATTGGGCTGTGTGGATTTCCTGAAGGACAATGACTGTCACCCTCAAATCCCTAACACAATAATCATAGCTGCCTGCTCATTGTTTCACCTTTTCTCCCCTGTTTGTTGGGATCTGCCAGAAGCATTGAATTGAAATATTGTGCAGCTCATCATCTCTTCATAAAAATCTACTGTGGCAAACACAGTGGAGTAGGCAATGTAGGCAAAAAAATAAAAGAAAAATTAAAAAGGGTTCTTTCTGTCACTCAAAAATTTTGTGACGGGTTGAGGGCCTTCATGATTCTTAGTGCATATTCATATTTCCGCCCAATTTCATTCTTTAAGAATTGCTAAAGGTTCAATAACTTCATGTGTTTCAGAAAAATAAACTGATGGATGGTTTGAACAAGGCACTATAATGATGCCATATAGATATAAAATGAATAAGATTATAGAGAGTTTGACTAACTCAATGAGAAGCAATCCTGAGGACCTGCATTGACATTATTTTTCCAAAATGAGAGTCTATCAATGAAACAAGGAACAACAAAGCAATGAAAGAAAATAGATTCAAGCGCATTTAGTGGATGACTTAATATACTACTTCACTGGTATTATTTTTTGGAAATTATGAACAACATTCCGTTTATTAGTAGGGCCCAAGCTTTGGTGAATTATGAAAAGAACAGGTCCACAGTATCTAATTTCTCAGTAGTAAAGCTTAAAAGAAATGACTGAAAAAAATCAATTGCAACTGAAAGTAGTTGCTATCAAGTTTGCAATTCATACTTTTTCCTAAGCTCTTACTCCCATAGCTCCTACAACACTAATGGGCATCAAGTACTACTTACCTCTTCTCTTACTCAGAATGTAGTATGCCCCCATGAAAACTATATCCACTTACCTTTCTCATTGGAAGAAGTGATATCAATAGGTTATTTGTGTTAGATTTCACACACAGATTCCTTCAAAGGTATGAATAAAGGCTCTTCCAACTTGCAGTAATGTTAAGTGAGCAAGTGAGATTAAGAAAGAGATAATTGAGGGTGGGGCTTGCAGCTCAGTGGTAGAGCATTTACCTAGTACCAGTGAGGCACTGGGTTTCATCCTCAGCACCACATAAAATTAAATAGATAGATAGATATATAGATAGATAGATAAAGTATTATGTCTATCTACAACTAAAAATTTTCAAAAACTTTTTTTAATAAGATAAAAAGACATTTGAGCAACTATAAAAGGGAGAGAGTAACCTATACTAACATCCAGAAGCTGGAGACATTAAATACAAAAGTCTTAATGTAGGAATAGCCACTAATATTCTACCAGTTTGTTTAATGATTCACCCATTGAAGAAAATCTAGATTGCTTCCAGTTTGAGACTAAGAATAATGCTGCCATCACATATCTATAAGTTTTGTGAACGTACATTTTCCTTCCTCTCAGATGTACATTCAATAACACAACTTCATGAGTTTCTAGAAGTGCAGTATTCTATGAGTTAATGGGTTTTCCAAGAAAATAAGTTCATCAGATGTCTCTATTCCTGAATATGGGAAACAAAATTCAATGTCCTTTGTCTATTCATTCCTTTATTCTCAATTACATTTATGGAAAGCCTGCAACATCCAAGGCATAATGATGATACCATGAAGATATAAGACATATACTTGTTTAGTTTTATGAGGAACTGCCAAACTGTTTCTCAGAGCAGCTGCACCTTTCACATTCTGCCAACATAACATGAGAGTTACCACTGCCCTGCAGCTTGTCAGCACAAGGCATTTTCAGCCTTAGTTATGTTTTGACCTCTGTTTTCTGCTTTAGCATTCTAACAGGTTCATGTCGGTACACCATTTTGGTTTTAATTTTAATTTCCCTAATAACTAATGGTGGCAAGTATTTTCACATCCTTATCAGCTCTCTGCATATCATCTTTGATGAAATGTCCATTAGATCTTTGATCCAAGTAATATTTACTTTTAGTTCATAGTTACATTGGGTAATTCTTTCACTATTTCACCCAAATAAATTCAGTTACATTTTAATATCATAAACTTAATATTCTTAGAAAAAAGATGATTCGTCTATTTGAAAATCATTTTTAAAACAAATGATCAAGCAATTTTGTTCATATTTCTCTGTGAAATGTGTTTTTTTATTAGTTGCTCATGACAATACAATGATCTTGACATCATATATTTGAATCATATGGGGTATAATTTCTCATTTTTCCAAGTTGTTTATAAGGCAGAATATCTATGCCAAGAATGGCTCTACTAATTCTAACCCTTTGATCCAAACTGATATGAATTTTATAGTCCATATTTCCTACTGGGGTTGAGTTAGTCAGTGGCCAACAATGCTTTATCTCCATGTATGCATCATCTCTTAGATGTAAGTGAAAATTAAAGCAGTCATCTGAAAATTCTAGTTCTCTAAAATATGCTTTCTTTTTAATTTTAAAAGAAAACAAAAGCATGCTTGGATTCTTCCCTTTGCACACTCGGCATATTTAGACATAGTTTTAGTAACTGTCCCTATCAGTTACACACAGTAAAACATTTGGTAGTTAGATAGAAAATAAATAAGTACTAATTTGGACAATTCAGACAAAAGGAACTTGAGTAGGTATTCCTTCAAAAGCAAGCAATTCTCTGCCCCATTCTTCCATATGTAGTCACAGATAGTTACTTTCCTGGTAATAGCATCTCTTTGAGGACAGTGTGCTATAATGATAGGATCATTAAGTTTAAAAAATCAACCTCATTTGGTAAAATTTACAAAGACTAAAATACATTCATTTCTCATATAGTTCCACGAGTTTTGAGAAACACACACTTGGTTAACTAGCACCACAATTTAAAAAAAAAAAAAAATGGAGCATACTCTTTATTCCAAAAAAGTGCCAGCAGGCCCCATTGAGGTCAGTCCCTTCCCCTCTTCACCCAGACCATTGCTGATCTGATTCCTATCATGGTAGCTTAGACTGGATCTGTGCAAGAATTTCACATAAATGAAATCATTCAATAAGCCTCTTTTGTGCCTGGCTTTGTTTGCTCTGCATAAGGTTTTTGAGAATCATCCAGCTCTTTGAACTTGAATCCTAACTCTCCTTTATAAGCTGTGTGACATTTAGGCCAATTATTCTGCTCTTGTTTTCTTCGCTGAGTAATGGGACTGCTGTGAGAATTGATATCAAGGTGCCTGGTGCGGTGTTCAATAATTATATCAGAACGACCACAAAGGATGTAATTTACATCACTATGGATTTTCCCTTCATCTTCTTATCAAAGGAAGGAGAGAGTAACTGTGAAGAATAACTGTGAAGCTGCTGCAAACAACATTCAAGTGCAACATGTTCTATGACAGGAATCAGCACAAAGAAAACTCTATAATCCCAGTTTTTAACTATTGAACTAAAATGTTCTCCTGGGAAAATTGATGGCAAATACAGAAAATTGGTGGCAGCTGTCTTTGAGTTCTCTGCCCTAGGTTCCATTTTTACTCTTTTAGAGAAAGATAATTTCCATGAAGTTAATAATTCCAAACAGTTTCCAAGAAAAGGACGCAATGTCCTCTTTCTCCTCCCCTGGAAAAAGACACAATGGGAGAGCAGAACCAAAGGCCTCAAGGAGCTGTCCTGCAGAAGATGAATGCAAAAAACTAAATTAAAAAGCGAAGCCTTTCTCCTAAAGGAGATCTCATCATTCCTGACCTGATTTTCATTAAGTGAAAAATTGAGATATGAGAGGAAAAGCTGAGGAAGCGCTACATATTCCCTTCTTGATTGCTTGCCTCCGACAAAAATCTTTTTCTATTCATGCTAGAAAATGATTGACATTCATCCTTTTGCATTTACTACTGCTCTTCCTAGTTTGCTCCTTTAGCCCTCTGCCCATCTTTTCCTCAGATGTACTTCCATGATATTATAATGTGAACCTTGAGCATGTTATAGCAGCACTAGTGTACTCAATCCATTGATCCCTATCCTGAGAGTCACTAATTGCTGTACCTCCCTTCACCCAGTTTCGTAACTGTTTGCTCAGACAGGTCTTTAACGCTTTTATTATTGGAGTGGCTTGTTAGGCATGCAATGGAAAAGGTGGAAAAAATGTGCACAAAGAACAGTTTTAAATAGCCAATGTTTGGCTCCAAGAAATAACAATTCCTCTGAGTTTTTAACAACTGTTCTGCTATGGATGGCAAATTATTAACATGGACATGTATATTAGAAATGCCATGGTGGGAAAAAAAGGCAGGATATAGATGGACACATGATTCCACATGATACTTGATACAATCAGTTATAACTCTTGAGTTTGCTTATTGCACTGAGTATAATAATATTTACCATAGATGTCAAATTTCTCATGAAGACATTGTTAGATAAGGATATACTTTAAGGTATACTTTAGTTTCTATTCTTTCATATGCTTACAAATGTTCTATTGCTTATTTTATAATAGAAATGAAAAACATAATTAAGACTTTAATGGGAACTTAAAAATAAACGTGGGAGGGGGGCATGAACATTATCAATCTTAATTTTGATACTGTTCATGTTAATCGAGTTTCTCCAAATACCTCTCTGTGTCAAAGGTTGTCAGTGTTCAACTAATCTCTAGGTGCTCTGTTGTATGCCCCCACCCTTATACATCCAATCTCTATAGCTCCTACAACTTCCTCTTACCAATGGAAGCCATTGAAGTGAGGTTAATCTTCATCCAATCCATGGTAGCTAAGAGTAGGTGTGCTCTATCCCTTTTCCTTGTGGTTTAAAATCAAGAAACCTAAGACACTACTTTCATAAGATGAAAGAAGTCTGAGGCCTGGAGCTTCAAGGATAACCACACAGAAAGCTTGTCAGTTTTCTTCAGAGAAAGAAGTAACTGCAAATCACTGATGAGGGTTGGTCCATCAGGTTAGTATTAATTACACCGATAAACACAGGCTCCTTTCCACATCTGATTATGTAAATGGGACTGGTGTAATGGATCAAAACAGAGACAGTTTGCCAACTTTTTGGCCTTGGGAAAAACCCAACACCATACAGTGTGGAGTACAAAGAGGTTACAAGTTATTGCTCCAAATTCAGCAAACAGGCTGAAGATATCTGCAGATCCATTTGTGTCCTTTTTCTATTGTTATTTCTGTGTGGTGTAAAGTAGGGGTGGATGGTAACAGGCATAAACGTTTCACTTCCCACGAAGAACATTATCCCAGAGTAATACTTTCAGGGACTATTTTATCTCTTGCTTTTCAAATTCTAATCGAGGCATAGCAATTAGATTTCCATGTTAGAACATAAAAATTTTATTGGTTTAGGAAAGTTTTTGGTAAGGTTTATGTGGTAAGTTCTAAGTATTACATTTTTGGCCTGTTTATTGCATCCCAAGGTAATCACCATATTAAAAATTTAAATGCAAAGCTGCTAATCATAACATCAGTGTTATGCTAGTGGATTAGAATAATTTTTCAACCACTTAAAAATTAATTTTATTATTTCTTTTAAAGTCTAACATTGGCAAATTTTTATTACTTTTTTTCTCTAAGAATGCTATCCGAAGAATGAATCTTGGATCTTCCAGGAGAATGTAGTAGACTAATTTTTCAGGTATGAGCACTGAAAGTATAACTAAATAGTCTTGCCCACTGTTGCCTCTGGAGGGTACAATATCTGTTCTCTAGAAAAGCAATCATGTCTACTCCTTTCACTGACAAACATGAGTTGTACAAGAACAGACAACTTCTTTCTTTCTGCGGCTAAGGGAATACAATGATTACAATAAAAACTACAAAACATTATGCACCAGTGTTTGTTGAGAATTTACTGTGTGATAGGTATAAATTCTCAATATGGACCAAAGAAAATATATGTAGTGAAGTCAATTCCTCATCTAGCAGAAGAGATATGATTTAAGTTCAGTATATTTATTGATTTAAAATAAAATATATCACCTAGAAATATAACTTATATAATGATTATATATGTTTATACACACATATATGAATGCATACATGTACATATGTGTTTACCTCAAATAGCAATACTGAGAGTTATTTTTTCCTATGTGATTATGTGATTGCAAACTTTTGTTTTCTTTGCTAATGTGCTAAATTGCAAAAAATAGGTACAATTCTCAAAAGCCACCTGTCTGTATGGTTCTTTTATGATGTCACTCTGAAGCTTCTCCCATCAAGAGGTGGCAGCCATTTCCCTATTGTGTGGAATTTGGGTTGGACCTAAGACTAGCTTTGGCCAATGAATGTGATGATGTGGCAGTTCTGAGTCAAGGTCTCAAGAAAGCTTACATGTACTCTCTCTGTCTCTGTCTGTCTCTCTCTCTCCCCCTCTCTCCTGTTAACCCTATATCAATTCTAGCAAGTATGCATATATAAACAAATCCAGGGCAGTCTGCTAGATGGTGAGATACACTTGGCCCAGTAGCCTCCCTGTCTCTGCCTCATGGCCCAGCCAATAGCCAGTCAACTCTCAGAGATGGAGCCACCCTACTGCTGACTATAGATGCATAATGATTAGAGTATTTGACTAAGACCAGAAGAGCCGCCCAGTTCAGACCAGTCCAAATTGTTCACCAACAGAATAGAAGGCTAAATAAACTGTTGTTTAAAGTTACTAACCTTTAGCATGGTTTGTTAAGCAGCGAGAGATAACTGATGCAAACAATAAAAGACATTTTAATCTTTTCATTAATCATGGCATAATTCTAAGTAGGCTGCCAAATAACATCCTACTTATTTTTTTTTTTTTGAGAGCGAGAGAGAGAGAATATCTTTTTTGTAGATGGACACAACATAATGCCTTTATATTTATGTGGTGCTGAGAATTGAACCCGGGTCTCGCTCGTGCTAGGCGAGCGCTCTACTGCTGAGCCACAATCCCAGCCCCTTACTTATTTTTTAAAAGTAGTTTTTCTTTCTCCTTCCTAAAACCACAATCCTCCTTTCCTTTAGTGCTCACTTAGTGAAGACAGACTTTGTGTGGAACTACATCAAAACTGCTGCTTTCCTTTTGTCTGCAGGTGCTTTACCTATCTCTGCAGATCCCTCAATTGATCCATTCTAAATCCCTTTGTTTGGTGTGTCTCTCACAGACCACATAACAATCGGGTTTTACTTCATCAGCCCTTTGTTGAAACAGATGATGTGACAATACAGCAATGATATGACAGACATGCTTGACATCAACTCTGTCATATTTTAGGTTATTTTATTTACTGTGTTCTATTCTCCAAATACTCTGCTTCTTTACTCTTTAAAAAAAAATAGTTGATACTTAGCAGGGTTTGCATTTGTTCCAAACATTAATTTTATTCGTCACCTTTCATAATTATCTTAGTCCTTTTTCTTAATTTTCTATTTGGTTTGTTAAGCTTAAACTCAATCTTTTGCTTCCCAATTATTACCCATATGACAAATAGCTTATCTTAGTTTTATCTTTATCTGTTCCTTCTCTATTTCTTTTCTTTTGGGGTGGAGGGGGGTTAGGGGGAATGGGTTACCCTGGATTGAACCCAAGGGTGCTTAACCACTGAGCCACATCTCTAGCACTATTTCATATTTTATTTACACAGGGTCCCAATGATTTGCTTAGCACCTCGCTTTTGCTGAGGCTGCCTTTGAACTCTTCATCCACCTGCCTCAGCCTCATGAGCCGTTGGGATTACAGGTGTATACCAGCATGCCTGACAATAGTCTCATTTTGAAGGACAAATTTTATTAAAAACAATTTTCATTTAAAAACTTAATTATTTTTATCTGACTTACATGTTTAATATGCAAAAGTTCATATAAACTTCCATCAATAAATTTATGTCATCTTTTTTCTTTTTCATCAAGGAAAAAACCCTTAACTTATACACAAAGATGTGTATATATAGGGCTGGGGATGTGGCTCAAGCGGTAGCGCGCTCACTTGGCATGCGTGCGGCCCGGGTTCGATCCTCAGCACCACATACAAATAAAGATGTTGAATACGCTGAAAACTAAAAAATAAATATTAAAAAATTCTCTCTTTCTCTCTCTCCCTCTCTCTGTCTCTCTCTCTCTCTTTAAAAAAAAATGTGTATATAGATGCCAATACCAGAGGTTTGGTACTACAAGTTGGAATGTACAGTTAACAGCATCTCTCCTATTATTTCCCAAGAGAATAAGGAAGCCTCTGGTTCATGCTCTAACCAGAGCTATAGTAACACTTCTGACTTACAGTTCATATAATAATGATTTCATCTCTACTATAGATAATGGAGAAAATGGCACATATAATTCATTAAGTTTTATGAGGAAAAAAAATCACCTTCCTTTATTTAGAGAATATAAACTGGTTATGGAAGTTATTCTTTATGGGCAATTCATTAGAGAATATTATAAAACCTATTCCAACTTCAAAAGAAAACTGAGAATAATAATATATCAGAAGGCTTCCTTCACTGTTCCCATTCCCAAAATAGGCCAGTTGCCCTATTTTAAGTGAACATAACATTCATCACCCCTACAAATACAATTCTAAGTGGACTGTAAGCCTTGGGTGTAAGGCTTCTGTTTATTTAGTTTACATTTTGTTCTCAATGCCTGGAAGGGTGCTTGGCACAAAAACAGGTACCAAATGTTGAAAAAATTAATAAATAAATGAATTGGGATTGAAATTAAAAGTCTTCATAATGCATAGTTCTACTTGGTTGACACAGTTCTACTTGGTTGTCACTACTTATGTGACAAATTATATACAACACTACTTACAAATATATGTAGGGAAACATACATAAAATATATTTTAGGGGTATAAATACATTTTTAAACATTCACTGCTAATTCTCTGTACATCGCTTAGAATGACTATCACCTCTACTACTTCCATCACCTCCACCATCCTCATCACTTTCAAGACGAGCAATCCAAGGAATCACTAATAGTCTCACATATTGACTCACTCAGCAGTGCCAAAAAACATGCAAGAGAGGAAACTAGGAAAACACAGTCATCATCAGTCATGATTAAGCAAATGGTCAATGATTTTGTGCCATGGCTGGAGGAGATCGACATTTCCCTCTCACAACTCTGTAATAACTGAGATGCAGTTTATGACAAAGTCTGGGGTTGCTGCTCCTATTCAATATCTTGCAGGTTTCACTACAGGCTCTGAATGTTAGTGCAAGCTATATAAAGAAAACATTATTAGCTCCTATGGAATTAAATGTCCAAGCTCCTATGGAATTAAATGTCCATTTCAACAGAGTTTCAGAGGATTGAGATTCCTCAAGATCATGAATGATCTTGCTTAATCTAAACATTCAAAGCTATTCTACATTTCAAGTTCAACCTTCCTTTTTCCTTTGCCCTCAAGTTTAGCTTCTTTTAGACTGGCATGTTTAAGAATATCGTGGAAGTTATTTTCTAAGTGTGTCTGAGGAATTTCCTAGGAAGTTCTTAATAATTCATAGGGGAATCATGGATGGTGATGCCTATACTCAAACCATCTGCAGAAACTCAGCTATGAGGGACTCAGAAGTAATAACAAATAGAAACAGCAAATGTGACCATATTTTCTTTTCTAAAAGCAGCTTCCCTAATTATAATTTCCAACTATAATTATGAAAGTTGATGGATTGAATTATGAAAGGACTCTATTATGCTGAATTAATATTGTTTAACACACATGCCAATTATGACATGTGTCAAAAAACTCTCAGGGTTTCAACCCACTCAAGTAGGTACTATATTACTTGCTAAATATTTCCTTCACTATTCCTCATTTTCCATTCAAATGCAGAATATTCACTGTGTTTCTTTAAATCTTCCTTGATTGCTACTCTATTCTCCAGCTATATCAGCCTTCTTTCTCCATCATTCTCTTGCTCTCTCATTTTATTTCCCTCATTTCCCCTCTTTTGTCCGAGACTCTGCTAAATCACTAGGGCAAGATATATCCCATGTCTTAAATATGAATAGAGATCAGAGTTAGAAATAGCCATATCATATTTAAGAAAATATGATCTGGTGCAAAGCCACTATTTAATGTTTGTCCATTTAAAATGTCCCTGGCTACATGAGTTGAGATTTTATTTAAATCCAGGTAATTAGTATTTCAAAGATGACATTATTCAGGGCTTTTTCTTTTTTTTTTTTTTTTTGGATCATGATGATTAGATTCTGAAAATTCTTTGCATATAAATTGTAAATTATAAACAGAAAGGCAGGGAAGTCAGAAATGCAGAAAAGAAAGAAGAAATCAGAGCCTGTCATAGACAAGGGAGGAATTGTGTAGCCTGACACTGCTGTAGTGCCTGAAAGAACAACAGAGAGTGCAGCAGAGGCTTTATCTTTAGCTGTCTCCAATTGTCAGGCAAATGTGCTGTCTGGGATGTGCAGACCATTAAAACATTAGCAGAGACATGTTCATTACTTTGGCTAATAGAGTTCAGAGTTCCTAGGAAACATAATATTGGCCAGATAGCTTTTGATGAGGTGAGGATGGAAATAATCTCTTTGTTGGAAGGAGACTGACAGAGAGATTATAAGGGAAGAGAGGCCAGGAGCCTGTGTCTGGCTTGGTGGGGTGTGACAGTAAGAGACTCAGAAAGCTGATAGAGATTATGAAGATCCTGTGTGCCTTGGGGATAGAGGGGGGAGGTGGGCATGTTCAATTTCTCTTTTCAGTGATTAGGAGACTCAGGAAGGAGATGGGTACACAATAAGATGGGGGTGAACCATGGTTACTAAGTGAGGGTTTGAGAGAAGTAGTTCTGTATACTGGCAAGAGATAATGGAGAATTATAGACAGGTACCAATTGTAAAGTCCAAAGGATGTCCCAGATGGAAAAAGAGAACAGTGACCACACAAGCATGTTAGAGTGAGTTTGGAAACGGGGAATTGGAAAGATACTTGGCTACAATACTAATGCAAAATATTTAGTACTCAGTAACAAATGAGCCCCCACCAATCAGAAGGGATGCCAGGCAAAGCTTTTAGAATAATGTCCTAAAGCTCACCACCTTTAGGGTGTTTAGTGCCTGGACTATAGGGGTGTTCAGGAGCTCCCAGTGGAGCAGCTTGTGGTAGATGCTTATGGAACTTGAGACAGCATAGCAGTATGGCTGAATAACAAAGACATATGCTAAGAAGTGGCTGTCTAGCCAGGAAATTTCGAGATTCCCTTTTCAGCAAAGTGGGCCATGTGACTAATTCTTGCCAACTAAATGTGAAAGAAAGAGATACTTTGTTCACAGTCATGGTGATGAAGCATTAAGTATAAGATCATTTTCTCAGTGTTGATAGGATAAGCTTGATGGATGGTGAAGCAATAAGATGGAAGCACCCTGGGGCCTTGGGTCACAATTTAAAGAAGTCAGAACTCTTACCAGGAAAATCATAATTGGACTTTGCATGAACCAAGAAATTAAATTTTATTGTAACAACTTCCAGATTTGGGATGTTTATACTCTGCCAAAAGAAGAAAAAAACACGTGACATAAAATACGTTAGCATTTAACGCCTTCATTACATATTGGTAAATATGAGCAGATTCCAGGTTCACTGGTCTCCCTGAGAAGTTGTCAAACATTCTAGAAAGATTTTTAGGTAATGATTAAAATAAAAAGTTTCTTGATCTTGTGACTACATCTTTTTAAGAAATAGGAGAGGATTTTATTTGTTTTAATTTTCCAGCATTCTAGAGGATGAACTCCATTATTATTACAGAAAATAGAGAGATTCTATTTGTATGGAGAAGCTCATTTCTCAAATCCAAAACCCACATGACCATGTGTCACACTGTGATCTCTGTAAGGGAGAGAGCAAAACGAGTCTTGCTCATCTTTATATTCATAGCACAGACTCCATAGGACTCATCCAATAAGTGTTGGTTAAGAGAATGAATGAATGACGTCATTGCTACTAGAAAAGCAATGTACTGAGGAAAGGTAAATTAAAAGGCAATTATGGTTCTTGAATTTACTTCTTGCACTTTAGGACTCTTTAAAACTAAAAAGCTTATTCTCAGCAAAAGATAATCATTTAGGTGAAGAGAGAGTCTTCAGTATAGGAGCAAATTTTTACCTCGCATACATCAGATAGAGCACTAATCTCCAGGATATATAAAGAACTCAAAAAACTTAATACCTAATTCTACATGATGAAGATTTGGGCCTAATTTTTCCTTTATTAGGCTCCAGGTCTCTGGACTAATTCTTAGGTCCTTGATCCACTTTGAGTTGAGTTTTGTGCATGGTGAGAGATACCAGTTTATTTTCATTTTGCTGTTTATAGATTTCCAGTTCTCCCAGCACCATTTGGTAAAGAAGCTATCTTTTCTCCAATGTATGTTTTTGGCACTTTTGTCTAGTATGAGATAACTGTATTTATGTAGGTTTGTCTCTGTGTCTTCTATTCTGTACCATTGGTCTACATGTCTATTTTGGTGCCAATACCAAACTGTTTTTGTTACTATAGCTTTGTAGTAAAGGTTAAGGTCTGGTATTGTGATGCCTCCTACTTCACTATTCTTGCTAAGGATTGCTTTGGCTATTCTGGATCTCTTATTTTTCCAAATGAATTTTATGATTGCTTTTTCTATTTCTATGAGGAATGATGTTGGGATTTTAACTGGAATCACATTGAATCTGTATAGTACTTTGGATAGTATGACCATTTTGACAATATTAATTTTGCCTATCCAAGAGCATGGGGAATATTTCTATCTTCTAAGGTCTTCTTCAATTTCTTTCTTTAGTGTTCTATAGTTTTCATTGTAGAGGTCTTTCACCTCTTTTGTTGATTCCCAAATATTTTATTTTGTTGACCCTATTATGAATGGGGTAGTTTTCCTAATTTCTCTTTCAGAGGATTCATCACTGATGTACAGTACTGCATTTGATTTATGGGTATTGATTTTATATCCTGCTACTTTGTTGAATTAATTAATTAATTCTAGAAGTTTTCTGGTGGAGTTTTTTGGATCTTCTAAGTATAGAATCATATCGTCAATAAGACTTAAAGTCAGAATACTATAGCAATGCAGCCCCATCAATGTTCATAGCTGCTCAATTCACAATAACTAAATTGTGGAATCAACCTAGATGCCCTTCAATAGATGAATGGATAAAGAAACTGTGGTATATATATACACAAGGAAATATTACTCTGCATTAAAAGAGAATAAAATTATGACATTTGAAGGTAAATGAATGGAGTTGGAGAATATCATGCTAAGTGAAGTAAGCCAATCCCAAAAAAACAAAGGCCAAATGTTGTCTTTGATAAGTGGATGCTGATCCATAGTGGGGAGGAGGGAGCCATGGGAAAAATGTAAAAACTTTGACTGGGCAAAGGGGAGGGTGGGGAAGGTTCATGGAGGCAAAAAAGACAGAGGAATGAGATGGACACCATCATGCTAGGTACATATATGACTGCACATATGGTATGATGCTACATCGTGTACAACCAAAGAAATGTAAAGTTGTGCCACAGTTGTACACAATGAATCAAAATGCATTCTGCTATCATATAAATCTAATTAAAATAAATAAAATTTAAAAAATAAATTTATCTTCACAAAACTGCAAACAAACAAACAAACAAAAAAACAAACCTCACAGACTTTCCATCCTTCAAAAGTTCATTTCTGAAGTATTTCTTATGTGTCATGGTACATAGAAGATACACAATGAAATTGATTCCCTGTTGTCTAGAATAGTAATTCAATAATAAATCACAATTTTTATCTCTCTCAAAAGAAAACTTTAATTCTTAAAAAAAAATCAATAAATGGGCCAAGGAACTGAACAGACATCTCTCAGAAGAAGATATACAAGTGATCAACAAATATAAGAAAAAGTGCTCAACATCTTTAGTAATTAGAGAAATTCAAATCAAAACTACTCTAAGATTTCACCTCACTCCAATTAGAATGGCAGTTATCAAGAATACAAGCAATAATAAGTATTGGAGAGTATGTGGGGGGAAAGGTGCACTCATACCTTGCTGGTAGCACTGCAAATTGATAGAACCACTATGGAAAGCAGGGTTGAGAGTCTTCAGAAAACTTGGAATGGAACCACCATTTGACCCAGCTATCCCACTCCTTGGTCTATACCCAAAGGACTTAAAATCAGCATACTATAGTGACATAGCCACACCAATGTTTATAAGAGCTGAATTTACAATAGGTAAACTGTGGAACCAATCCAGATGCCCATCAATAAATGAATGGATATAGAAACTGTGGTATATATACATAATGGAATATTACTCAGTATTAAAAGAGAATAAAATTATGGCATTTGCAGGTAAATGGATGGAGTTGGAGAATATTATGCTAAGCAAATTAAGCCAATCCCCAAAAACTAAAGGCTACATGTTTTCTCTGATTAGTGGATGCTAATCTATGATGGAAGGGGCCATGGGAAGAATGGATGAACTTTGGATTGGGCAAAGGGGAGGGTGGAAGGGATTATGAGGATAAGAAAGATGGTGGAATAAGTTGGACATCATTACCCTAGATACATGTATGATTGCATGAATGGTGCATCTCTATACTGTGTACAACCAGAGAAATGTTGAAATGCTACACTCCATTTGTGTACAATGAATTGAAATATATATATATTTCAACTAAGTATATTACAAAACTTTTTTTAAATAAAATAAATAAAAGGCAATTATGGAGATGAACCATAGGTCTTCTCATAATTTCATTATGATACAGAATTCTCCATGAACGACTGGGCTTCATTTCTTTAAAGGACTTTGGTGGCTTTCATTTTAATCCACATTTCCAATGAGGGATGGTAGATCAGAGACCCATGGAACTATTTAGTATCAACCTTTAGAGGAAATTTCTGGTTTTCATAATGCAAGAATAGAATTATTTTCCCCATACTGCATCATTTATTATTTTTTACTTTTGTTTGTTTTTCATCCATGAAAATATGGAAGATAATATTCTTTAAACCTCAAATAGCTTATATAAAGAAACTATGAGGTAATTTAGAAGCATCATATTGCACTTCATATCAAAGGAACACGGTAACCTTCAATCTCTAGACTTATTTAGTCAATTCAGATCTATTTAGTTAATTCAGGTACATGCGAGGCTGTGTGGATAATTAAATCTGAGGGTTGGGATTATCTTCAACTTCACTGTGTCATTAAAAAAATTCCTATGGTACTTATTTATCCTGGACTCAATACAATACCATCTGTTCTCAGATATTCTTGTGAGGATGCCTGAAGGCATAAATTGTCAGCCAAAGTATAGAACTCAAAGTTTAGAAGCTATTATTCTGTTCATCCTAAAATAGCCGGAGTATTTTATTAACTAAAAAGCTGATAATAGGGATTTTTATCATCCTCAGGCCTGACTTTTCATTTAATTGACTTATATGCCTTATCCAATAGTTCTTCAAAGGTCTGGAATTGCCCTGAGATCCAGCTTCTAAAGAGGAATATTGGATCAAGGAACACACTGCTCCTTTATAACTGAATGCTTTCTGGGTGGATCTAAAGCTCCCAATCACAGCCTGCAATGTAGGATGTGCAATACAGAACATGATCGTTATTCTCCTTAGCTGATTCTCCACACTTTAAAATGATAACAGCAGAGGTGCCAGGGGGCAACTAGTGGAGAACATGATCCTAATTGAATGTGTTGGCCATGATTGATCACAGGTCTCACTATTTAATGAAGGCAGTAAAACCCAGGCTACTGAGACCAACCTTTACCGCCCCGACAAGTGGTGAGGGGGATGACGATGGGAGGCTGGAGGAAAAATTATTTTGATGCCTTCTATTTCCACTGCACACCCTGCCCTCCTATTTATAGCACTTCCCACGCAGGTTCAACAGCTTGGCACACACGAGTGAAAGGCTTGTGCTCTCTCTTCCCCCAAGTCTGGAAGTCTGCCTAGCACCCATGAGACCATTGTATCTGCTTTGCTCTATGGTTTATGTGTGAAACTTGCCCTATTAACAGAGGTTTTCCTTGGAAACCTCACATATAACCAATTTTCTTTAAATTCATCAGAAAAGCTAACTCATGACCAAGTGTTAACATGTGCTAGGCACTGGGCCAGGTATTAAGGACACAAAGGTAATGAATAGACACATCCTTTCAAGCCCTTCAAGAAATTCAGACAGAAGCTGTTTTGAAGCACCAGTTACAACACATATGGTGCTAGGTGCAATGAGAGAAGGTGGCATGAGAACAGCTCTGGAGAGGGACTGATGGGCCCTAAGGCTTCCCCACTTACAGAAAAAAAAATCTAAAACAGTCATGGAGCATAATGCTCCATCATGGGAAAATCAGTAGGCTCTTACCTTTCCTGTGAAACCTGTAACAAAGTGAGATTGTAAGCTGGTTGGATTTCCCATAGGCTGCGGACTCTCCATGGCCCTGCTCAAATTGCAATAGGGGGAAGTGAGGGTGAAGGAAGCTTGCTTCTGGAATCACTCTCCCCTCTCCTGGGTGGATCAAATAGCTTGGGTCACTCACTTTCAGTTCTTGCTTGACCACTCTTGTCGACAGTATCCACTACTTGGAACCCCAAGCCCAACTGGACCTCCTTCTGTTCCTTCCACCTGTAATTCCCTGCCCCTCCCTCTGCCCGCTCACTCCCAATTAATTTCTGCTTGACCTAAGGGCTCAAGGAAGTTATAAGTTCTTCCGGAAAAGTTCTTGCACGGTCACATAGAAGTGCTCCCGTAACACCCCTGCCTGGCTCCTTCTAGTTCTTTGCAAATTACACTAATAACTCTGTTTCATATTTTCACTCTTGACCTGTTCAGGAAAACAGATCTACGTAGTCTTTTCCTTTGACCATAGGCCCTAGAAATCAGTGGATGCTCCATAACACAAATCTGTAGGTTGGGTTGGTGGTAGGTGGATGGATGGATAGATGATATGAATGTTGTGCCCTCATTTTTCTGTCACCTTTAAAGAGCCCCAACACAAAGAGTTACTGGTGCTCTGTTTCTTTTTCCAGGCTTCCAGCTAAGTGTATTTCATGCATCTGTGAATCTGAAACATATTTTTTCCTATTAGAAATGAGACACATGATTGGTCATGGAAATATATGCTCTACACATCCATTAAGGAAAGCTACAAGAGAAAATTAAAATTCAGTGATCTCTCAATTTGTATGCTGTGGCATTAATAATCAGTACACAGCACTTGCTGACGTGCTGCAGACACCACAGAAGGAGACCTATTTGATCTCACTGCAACCTAATATGTCGACTGGCTGTCTAGTCTTCACCACCCTTCTTGTCCTGATGTGTCCACTGCCTGAGACACTCTCTTGGAAATTAAGTTCCTCAAATGACAGCTGGTTTTAATCATTTTCTCGTGAATATTACTTGGTTCCTGAATTGCTTAGTGGTTATTAATCAACAAATAGTCAAATCAACACTTAGTTAACAGTGTGGTTCCTGGGACAGCCTTTCCCCATGCTGTATGCTCCTGTTGAGTTGGCCTGACCCTCCTGCAGTGACCCATGTAGTAATGTGAAAAAAAAAAAAAAAGACAGAAGCCTGCAACAAGGACTCTACCTGCACAATTTGCAATAACTTCTTTTCATATTGATCAAAATATTATGCATATTTTTAATACCAGAAATAACATGAAAATGAGGAAATAAATTAGAAGAACCAAGAGAAACAGATTGGAAACATTTCTTTTCAATCCCTGATCTTCCTTTCCAGCTGGGGGCCATTAGCGACCAGGACACTCCTAGCATCTCTGGACTCCTCACTCAATACCACCCAGAATGACTCATCCAGTTAGTGAGACAGGGGAGAAAACAAAAACCAGCATACGTCAGGAGTGCTGCAGGAGTTGGTCTTCTGCTCTGGTCCTCAGGGATGTAGGTTTCATGAGAAGCTGCTGCTTCGGGATGGCCAGAGGAGGACAGTGTCTTCTCTGGGGTTCACACCCAGGCCACCATCTCTATTTAACGAAAGTGGTTTTCAAAACTCCACCTATTAACTGTTTGGAGTTTGACAATTTTTTGTTATTGTTTTGTTTTCCAAAACTCAAATAGGGAAGAGAATTATCACCTTTGTTTTTTACATTGTAAATTTTCTAGAATAGATCTGATCCATGCCAGCTTGTGGGAAGTGTGGTCATTAAAAGCACAGGGTCCCTCAGTTCATATCCTGGCTCTTCCATTCATCAGTTATGTGTTCTTGGGCACACGGCTTAACTTCTCTGTGTCTCAGTTCCTCTCTAGAAATTGGGGAAGAAAGTAACGGTACTGATAGGGTGATAGAAAGCTCACTGCCCCTATCTAGCCTAATAGATCTTTCTATGGGCCATTTTGGATTATAAAGTCACACCATTTGCTGGTGGGATCTTTTGGCTGTCAGCTTGATTTTGATTCTAAACATGATGAATGGTTTAACTTGAGCCATTGCTACTGAATCATAGAATACTAGAACCAAAAGGGACTTGGGAAAATCTCAGCTTTAGATTCTAGTCGAATGGAGGATGAGGTTTCACTTGGTGATACCATGGGCTGGATTCCAGACTTACTGATCTTACTGATTTTCCTCTACCTTAGCTTCCTCTTTTGTAACAATGATCTTTGTTTACTGCTCTTCTCATATTTGTTCCACTTGCCTATTGAATGCAGTTATTAAATCTAATCACAAACTTCATTGTACCTCCCAGGATTCAATACCAAGCCTCAATAAAATTTTAAGCATTTTAACAATAACAGATATTGTTCCCTGAAGTTCACTGTGTATTTTCCTGTTAGAGAAAACTGAGGTGAGACTTGCCTAGAATAATCACATAAAAAACAAGAAAAAAGCCTAGAAGAACAGTGCTTTCTAGTATCACTGTACTGCTTTGTTATTTGCAACCAAGAACATCTTTAAAATCAGATACTTATTTTCTGATTGTTCTTAAAACCTCACTGTTTCCTCCCTGGGGAACTCACTCTGCTGTGTGCAATATCCCCAGGGGTGAAAACTAAATGTAGTATTAAAGTAAAATCCCTGCATAGTTAATTAACTATTTTATGGAAAGTGAAGCAGGAAATCTTTTCAGAAGTAGTATCGAAATTAATTAGATGTGGCCACACAAAGGTGTGATTTCAGAAACAGGCAATTTACAATAGAGAATTTAGAAGGTCACATGTAGTGACCTGAAAAGTAGAAAAGCATTACTCTCAATCATACATCAGTCTGAAAGCCAAATCAGACACTTTAATGTATGTTTTCAACTGAGTACAATTTGCCTAAATTTCAAAAAGGAAAATATGATACTTTGCCAGTAGTCTGTCTGTACAGCTAATTACCACTTATATATCATTAAGAATTTGATATATGTCGAGTTGGAACCTTAGATTTCCCAGTATGGAGCATGTGGTTGAGCACACTAACAGATAATTAGAGTCCTAATAACTAATGGGGCATTGTCCTTTTAAAGCCCTTAATATTACTTCAATATGGAATACTCCTTTTTTAGTGAGTTTAAGACAATAACACAAATAACAGTCAGCCAGCTTATTTTAAGTTACATTCAGCTTCTGGTGACATGTGCAGCTGTTTTTAGAACCCAAATAACGAATAACCTGCTTTCTCTTTCTACATAACTTGAAGAGTTGTTCTTCTACTTGTTTATAAAGCTGGGAGCAAGCTAAATTGGCCACAGTGTTACCAAGTCATAAAGCTGACTGAATGCAGATTGCAAAATTAAGATGATTTTCACTAAGTTTCATCTATATCAAAATGTTTAAATTATCAAAGCAATATTAGCTTTTTGTTGTTTTTTATTGGTTCTTTTTAGTTATACATGACGGTAGGATTTCAATCCCAGCTCTGCCACATACTAACTAGGTGACTACAGGGCACTTGTATTTCCTGAGCTTCAGTCTTCCCTTACAGAGATAGTGATATTGACTTCGGAAAGTGCTGTGAGGATTAAATGGTAGGAGGTGTGTAAGATGCTAGCCCAGTGCTTGGTAGGTCAAAGACATTGGAGTCATCCTTTTAATATCTGAGGCCATCAGGATCAGAGAGGAAAAGTCCATCATTTTTAATGAAACTTAGTTCCATATTAGAATTTAAATTTGAATGGCTGTGGTATAGAGTCATCAAGTGGGACTCATGCATGGTTCTGAGGTTAAGATCAGAGTTAAGGTTTTGGAGATATAAATAGGTCAAATATAGGAAAACCAAGTAAAGGCTAAAAAAAAAAAAATCAAAGGAAAACCCCAGAAAGTCCAAATATGAATAAAATGAGCAGAAGGAAACAATAAAAGAGAACTAGAAAAAAAAAGTGGGCAGAATCCTGAAAGATCCAGGAAATTTTCATGCCATGGAATCTAAAGGAAATCTAAGCAGAAACTGGCTGAGAGGGAGTACATGAGATCAGAACAGCTCTTTGTACTGATAAGTAGGATGTAATTTATAGCCTTAAGGTAAATAGTTTCCCTGTCCGGAGGGGACAGAAGCCAAACTGAGTGAATACTGACTGCATGCCCAGGAGAGGAGATGGTGGTTGCTTTCAAGCATTCTGGCAGGAAGGAAAGAAAGAAGTGAGGGCAGAGAACCTGGGAGAGGAATGCACACAGTCTACTGTGATTGACCAAATCCTGCACAGGCAGACACTGTTTCCCAGCTTTTACTATTCGGTGTGGCCATTCTGCTTATTCTGGTTAAAAGGAATGTAAATTAAAAATGTATACCAAGGGCTGGGGTTGTGGCTCAACGATAGAGCACTCGCCTAGCACATACAAGGTGCTGGGTTCAATCCTTAGCACCTCATAAAAATAAATAATAAAAATAAAATAAAGGTATTATGTCCAACTACAACTAAAAAAAGTATTTAAAAAATGTACACCAATTTGGGGCAATATGTTTTAAAAATAGATGTACCTTTTCTAAGATCTCCAAAAGAAGTGCCCTACTCCACTGTTCCAATATAGGCACTGGCTCCACCCCTGGCCATTTTCTTTGTCCTCAGAGCTCATGGCTTCATCCATGGTGGCACTGGGAAGTATGCCCACCTTGGGAAATGCACAGCTTTGGCTTCCCACTCTTTGCTAGTATCAAGAATTGTCAAAAAGTCACAAGGTTTTTAGGTATGGGGGGCAGGCCTCTGATTTCTATGGCAATACAATTCCCCCAAATAAATGATAAATGTATAATGAATGAATTGTAGGCATTTTAGCACCACTGGGAAATTAATCATTATCTGTAAAATTTTTCAATGGGGAAATGTGTTCTAAATTCCAAATGATGCAAAAAATAACATGCTGAAGTCTGTGTACATTTTTAAGCTAGAGATTGCATATAAGGCGAATGTATAGGATTGTTCTAAACATTCTGGCATATTATATTGTGAGGATATTGGTGTTTTGGGTTTACTAAGTGTTCTGAGAATAATATATACATATACTAAAATGGAGAAAAATTAGGGCACAATCACACAATCTCTTCTATTGCTGAGTCCAGATGGATCCCTGCTTTTTCTAATGACTTCTCTTCCTGGTCTTATTTGCACTACAATTAGCATGGTTGATTTTTATTATTCTCAGATAAGAGAGAAGAGGTAAGATAGTTTGATGGACAGGAAAGTGCTCAAGTGCCCCATCACCTCTACATTCTATAGACTACTGAGTATAGACTGAATCAGCAGCATCCAGCCTCCATACTTTTAGGTGTCAATTCATTTTACTATAAGAAGTTTCCCAATCATATCAGAATCTATTATATGAAGTTGATTATAGTTGATGATAGTCAGCCTGCTGGGGAGATCAAAAGCACTAACATGACTCCAGGATCCTTCATTTGATGGAATAAATCAAAATCCAAGGAAAGATCTTATGAACAGAATCTATATTTTCTTGTTCCTAGAACAAGAGTGCAAAATACCAACCATGTAACTCAACAAAAATTTCTTTTTGGAAGCCTACTTTGTCTTATGATTAGAAATTCAATATGATTATGATATTGCACTAGAGTTATAGTTTACATACTACAACAACAACAACAACAACAAAAATCTCTGTCTTCATTCTTTAATGCTGTGAAATGTGGTTAGCATCCTGTAGGAAAGGGCACCTTCTCTGAAAATACTGTCCCTGAAGGACATTTGAGTTTTTATTCTCTTCTTTCATTTCAGCATCCTTTGGCCATGCTTATGAAAGTGTTTTAGAGTCAGCTATTTCAGCTACATCTTACATACTACCTGAAGCAAGGCAACCTCAAATAGAAACACCATTAAGCATCATGGAAGTAATTATTATTTATAATTACTTCCTCGCGGTATGCTGGCTCATAAATTTTAATGGAGCACTCTCTGCAACGGTGATTGCCAACCTTCCTGGCATTTGTGGGATAAATGTTTATCCAAGCAAGAATAATATAGTCCACAGTGATTTCATAACCTGAATCTTACCTTTGTAACTCTACACTAGAGGTTATTTTAAAGACATAGGATCTGGGGAAATGGGAGCGGTGTTGGCTACCCTACTTTGGAAGTTCTGGTGTGTATGCAGTGACTCCTGATATTTTTCTGCCTGGCAGAGATATAGGTCAGTGCAAAACAGCTCCAGGGCAGGCAGACAAATTTACTGCCAGCAGCTGGAGGGTCATTCATTCCAAGAGCCAGGAATGGCTTGACTTCGAGAACAGACGCAGGAGAATTATTCACAGTTGGCTGGAAAAGGGGTGGGGAAGAAATCACACTGTCAGAAGGCACTAAGGATGGAATGTGTCTTTGCAAAAAGAATACCCAGCACGAGCAAACATGTACATTATGCCTCCATGTATCATAGTTTCCCTTTACGTAGTGAGTTTATTTAATACATTTAAAGTTCATAGATTATTAGGCAGAATGTCAGGATACAAAGATTAGAAATACTAGGAATCCCTGACAACGAGCAATTTATTTGAGAAGAAAGAGTGAATGTCTTTACAATCATAAAATAGATCTTTGAGAAAATATGATTTTTATATCATCCAAATACCATTAAAATATAGGCTTGTAAGAAGACCTTGTTTGAATCTGAGTTCTCCACAAATAGAGTCTCAGAGAAGAACTAGGGAGTAAGTGGTTTATTTGGTAGGTAATCCTGGAAAAAAAGTGAAGTAAAGGGAATGTTATGTGCTGAATGCTTTGTGCCTCCCCTCAATCCACACATTGCAGCCCTAATTCCCAATGTGATTGTATTTGGAAGTGGGCCCTCTTGGAGGTAATTAGATTTAGATGAGATTATGAGAAAGTAGCACCCATAATGAGATAATGAGATTAGCACGCTTATAAGAAGAGAGACCCAAGCTACTAAGAGACTAAAACAGGGAAGTGAGACAGGAAGAGAAGATAATGTAAGGACATATATTCCATGACCTTGATATTTTTTCATGAAGATCATAGAAAATATATCTTTACGTTATCTTTTCCCCATTTTCTTGTTTCACTCTTTCTGCTGAACAAGGATATCTCATTACTGCTACAATCTCCTTAAAAGTATAAAAAAGTGTTCCAGAATTGTCCACCTGTAAGACAGAAGGCTAGAGGATTTATCCACTTGCTCCCTATCCTTGATTAATTGAGGGTTATTAGAGGATTGGGGGAAGGAGATTTATAGGCCTGCAGTTTCAGACCATAACTGCAAAAATGGATCTGTTCAGCTGAGCTGTCAGACAACGCCATGGTAGATTGCAGAAGGGCAAGTGTAGTGTGCTTATGGGGGACACTGAGCATGCACACATCTGCCCACTACAGCTGGGGTTAAACCTTAGAAGCAGGCCGTGCAACCCTAGGAGGGCCTTGGAGGCACCTACTTATAAGTATCTACTGAATGAAGAAAGATTTTCAAACAAGGTCAGCTTCTCTAAGAATTTATAACAGTATTCCATATTCCTCCATTGAAAGGTTTATATGTTTTAGATAGCCAAGGTGATGTATAAAACCTATTTCCTGCATTTTCAATTCTAAAATTTGTGTCCCTGTTCTGACATTGTTGTCACACAGGTTTTTAGTCTGCTGAAGTTTCCATTATGCTTATATCTAACATTTTAATTACATTGTAAAGTGGATGGTAATTTTAAAAGAAGTAGTATGTATTTGTAATTTCATGATGGTTTTGATATTAGTATGGCTTCTTTATTGAAAGTACTAATTTTTTAAAGGAAATAATTGATAGATGTGACTTCATAAGTTTCTTAAAAAAAGGATGTCCAGAACATATCATAAAATTGAAGATAAACAATTAGGAAACCTTATTTGCAGAAAACACAAGCTTATTTGTACAAAGGAAAACTGTGACACATCAATAAGAAGTTAATAGCTTAAGTAAGAAAAATTGCAAATGGCAAAAACAATGTGAAAAAGATACACAGAAGATGAAAAGAAAAATAAATTGTATTTGAAATTGTCAATCGAGAGAATGCTCATAGCAATGCATGCAGGGTTCAATGAAAAGGCATCTCTTGCTTTTATCAGAAGTATAAATCGATACTCAGGATGTCTACTTGGCAACAAAATTGTGAGAACCCCCAAATTCTATTACTTGGAATTTATCCATTCCAAGAGGAATTCATACCATTGAAAAATTCTCATTATTTAAAATAGCAGCCAGGCATAGTGTCCTACACCTATAATCCCAGCAACCTGGGAAGCAAATTCAAGGCCTGCCTTAGCAATTTAGCAAGGCCCTAAGCCACCTAGCAAGACCCCTTCTCAATAACAATAAAAAGGAGGGAGGGGGAGAAAGAGGAGTGGGGGGAGAGAGGGAGGGAGAGAGAGAAAGAAAGAGAGAGAGAGAAGCCAGAGATAACAGATTGGTAAAACAAATAATTTCTATATTACCACTTACAGCCAGGCTTCCAAGGTATGTTTAAACATTTTAGAAAATATTCATAACATATAAAAAATGCACTTAGTGATATAGCCAGTATTTTGTCGCTAAAATATAAAAAATACATGTAGAAAAAAAACACAAACTTATATGCCAAGGTATTTATAGTATTTTTTGTTAATAATATTTTTGGTGATTTCTTTTTCTTTCTGTTGTGTATGTATTTGCAGATTTTCTTCAGTTAACATGTACTTTTAAAATTCTAATAAAAGCTAATCAGTTTTAATTGATTTCAGGAGTCTGGGGGTGTTTTCCAGTAGTTAGCATTTGTCTAAAATGCATGAAGCCTGGGGTTCTATCCCCAGCACTCCTCCAAAATTTTACTTCAGTATTAAAGATAATTATAACTAAGTCATTAGTGAGTAGCTACAAGTACTTCTTCTTCATTCCCATCGTTCCTTTTGCAGAATTTTCATCTTTTAAAGGAATTTTTTTGAAGTTTGAAGTTTATCTGGAATTTAATTCCTCCAAACTCTGCTCCTCTTTTTCAGCTAAGCCCTTTTGCAGGAAAATTCCAGAAAGAATTCAGAGGTATCGGGGATAGAAAACACAGAGGTTTTATGGTTCTAGCAGAATACACAGGTATAATAAATATGTAGCTATTTAGAGAGACAAAGACCAAGAGAACAAAGAGACAGATGAAGACAACGAGACGAAGAGAAAGAAAAGCAAGCACAGAATGAGAGGATCTTGCATATTTACCACTTGTTTTGTTTTCCTTCTTGAGTCTTAAGTAATCAGAAAGTCTGAAGATTGATAAACCTTTTGGTTTTCTAAATATGATACCTTTGTGTATAATAAAATATGAGGGGAAAATAAGTTTTAAAATTGGAAAGTAAAAATGGAAAAAAAAATTGTTCTCTGAACTTAAAAGAACAAAAAAAGGATGATAATGCTTTCAATGACTACTATCCACTAGGTATGTAGTTGACAAAATAGTAACCTGATCTATTTTTACCAAAAGTTCCTGTCCTAATATTTGTTCTGATCCCCACATGCCCCAAATCTGCTTTTTTTCAGCATTTTAAGATGATATGGTGAATATGCAAAAATTATGCAAAGGTATAAACTTAATAAAAACTTTAATGAAAAAAAAACTGACACAAACAAAAATTTTAAAAAATATTGAAATGTTCCCTGAATTCCATTCTATCTGGTGATCCCTCACTGACATCTCAATGCAACAGGGACCCCCTTTAAACGGAAAGGAGACAACTCCAAGGACTGTGATCCACCAATTTGTGGAAAATCCATTTTTGATCCCGGTTTGGCACTTTTTTTTTTTGGTTTGTTTCATTTTTCACCACTAGGGAAGGATGGCAAAATGATCTCAACATGATTGAAAATAGACTGGAAGAAGCACGTTGGCGGCTGTGGAGTCCAAACAATGGGCTGGGGTATGGGAAGTCAAATCAGAAAACCCAAGAAAATTTGAGTGCAAGAAGAACAATGAAGCCAAGTAAAATACAGGGACAGAAGTGCCAAAGCAAGGTGATGGTGCATCAAGAGAACAGAGTAGGACAAGAGTCAAAAGATAGCATTCAGAGGTCAAGTTCTTATGGGTGCTTGATCAGAACCCATACTATTTGTTGAGATTAGCAGTCAGGGCAGAAGTGTACTTTCTGAAAAGACACAGATGCTCAGGAAGGAGACCCAGACAGGAGCCCATCTACTAGAGAAATGGGATGGAGGATAAAGAAGAACAGGAATGAGGGATACCAGAAAGATCTCCTTGAAACTGAAGAGGTGATGAAGTAGGTTTTGATTCCTATATTTGCTTCATCAAAGAAGAGCTGGTCTCCAAGTTAGAAGGTGGAGGCAAACTAGGAAGTCATTATTTCAGCTATCCCGAGTTTCCAGTTTTGAGAACAATGAGCCAAACAGATGATTAATATAATGCGATATTCTCTTTGGTCTTCTAAGTTTTTTTTTTTAAATTTTAATGACATTTTATTTTTAATGTACTTGGAAATGTCTAATATCTTCTATTTTTATTGGTGCTTATAATTATACATAATAGTAGGAATCATAATGCCGTATTTGTTTATGCACAGAACATAATTTGATCAACCTCATTCCCTAGTACATTTCCTTTTCCTCTCTTCCTCCGTCACTGGATCTCCTTGTTGAACTCTACTGATCTCTCTTCTATTATTGTTATTATTTTAATTGTTTTATTATATTAATTACATATAATAGCAGGATTCATTGTGGTATATTCATATGGACACAGCATACATTGGTAGATTTTTATCCCCTGGTACTTTCCCAAGCTCTCTCCTACTCCCGTCCTCTCCATCCCCTTTCTCTACTCTATTCCAATGTCTTTTAATGTACTCCCCAAACACAGCTATACATTAGATGATCAGAATTAAATAATACATTAACAGAATGTAACTCGTGTTCCTTCCTGTTATTTCAGAGAACTCATGGTCATGTACTGCCTTCTCAAAAGGTAACAGAGGGATAATTTATTTTCCTTTCTATGTCAGATATAGAAGCAAAAGCGTAGGGACCACTGTTTTGGAGGTAAAGAATGCTCTAGAGTGCAGCTTCAGGGACTAGAAGAAGCAGCCAGGAAGAATACGAGGATGTGAAACCCACTCTCCTGACCAACCAAGTCCCAGGAGATTTCTAGGTCTAGACACAATTAGTCTGAACTTGATCCCCAGGATGACAATTCGCTGTCTGGCTTAAAAATATTCCAATTTCAATTCTCTAGAAATTGTTCTTGTGAGCTCAAGGATCTATTCTGCAGGCCAGACAACACCGCCCCACCCCACACAAGGAAAAAAAAAATTTATTGGAGGCAAGAATCTTTATAAGTCACCAACTTACTACTCTGCTTCCTTTAAATCATTATATTCAGATTAAGATGGACTCATTTAGAAAGTTTCCATTAAGGTTGGAGTGTAACCATACTGCGTTCCACAAAAGACATGCTTCCTTGTGTGTCTGGCCATAAGCTTTCCCCCACCCGCTACCCCCGCTTTTCGTCAGCACATTATAACTATACCTAACAGTGGGATTCGTTATAATATGTTCACACATGTACACAATAAAACCATATAATCTGATCAGTTTCATTCCTCAGTACTTCCCCTTTCCCGTCCTTTGCCCTTCCCTCCCTCCCTTGATCCTACTCTTCTATTTTGCTGTTCTTCCCTCTATTTTCTTTTAATTTGTTCTAATTAGTCATACATGTCAGTAGAATGCATTTTGACACATTGTACACAAATAGAGCACTACTTATCATTCCTCTGGCTGTATATGGTGCACAGTCACACCAGTGGTGTAATCATACATAGGGGTAATAATGTCTGTCTCATTCTACTATCCTTCCCATCCCTACAGCACCACCCCACCCCTCACTCCCCTCTCCATAGTCCAAAGTTTCTTCATTCTTCTCTACCCCCACACCCCACTATGGAACAGCATCCCTTTATCAGAGAAAACATTCTGTTTTTGATTTGGGGGGGATTGGCTTATTTCATTTAGCATCATGTTCTCTAGTTCCATCCATTTACCTGCAAATGCCATAATTTCCTTCTTCTTTCAGGCTGAGTAATATTCCATTGTATATATACCACATTTTTTTTTATCCATTCATATGTTGAAGGGAATCTGGGTTGGTTCCATAGTTTAGCTATTGTGAATTGAGCTGCTATAAACATTGATGTGACTACATCACTGTAGTATGCTGATTTTAAATCCTTTGGGTACAAACTCAAGGAGTGGGATAGCTATGTCAAATGGTGGTTCCATTCCAAATTTTCTGAGGAATCTCCATACAGCTTTCCATATTGGTTGCACCAATTTGCAGTCCCACCAGCAATGTATGAGAGTACCTTTTTCCCCATCCTACTTCAACACATATATTCCTACTTTGTCCTCTGAAAAGAGAGAACACTTGATCAACTTTACATATAGATGATCTTTGCCTACTTTTACAAACAGTGAAGCTCAGGTACCAAGAAAGAACTGATCCAGGACCAAAGACTCTGGATACCAAAGTCTGCCAGTGCTCAAGCCCTATAACACGGTGTCATGGTTGCATATAACTCAGGCACATCCTCACATCTATTTTAATTCTCCTCCAAATTATTTATAATACCTAATGAGATAAAACACTATGCATATAGTTTTATTATTTAGGGAATATTGATAAGAAAAAAATTTATACATGTTCATTACAGATAGAATTATTCTTTCAAATATTTTAAACCCCAATTAGTTGAATCAGAGGATGCAGAATCCTTGGTTAGTGAGGGCTCATTGTCTCGTAGGTGGCTACGATGTCTCATTCCTTTAACTCATTTGGAACATGGGGACAGCAGGCTTCCTTTTTGTCTCTCAGAATGTTCTTAAGACAAGCATTTGCCTTACTGTGACACTCAAATTGAATTTAAGAAATGCACTGTTACCAAAAAGTGTTGCATTTTACATAAATTGTCTCACATTCTGTCTCTCCTCACTAATGATTAATTGGGTGGTAACTGTGGAACACGGCTCTTTTAGTGCAACTGTGAGTCTTTGTTTTGAAAGACAGTTCTTTTTCTGTAATGAGGATCAACAATCTCCAACCTATTGTTACTGAACAGTCTCAGCTTTTCACCCACTGATCTGGAGCAAGGGATAGACCCATGTTTTGTGGATCTCATAGTTTATACAACTGGAGGGTGCCCACTATCTGGCAGAACAAGTTTGTTGTGGGTAGGGAATCAGAGAGGTATGTTCCTGAGTAGTAATATGGGGACAATCTAACATAGTAATCTTTTATTAACAGGGGAAAGTTTCATAGTGACAAAGCATTAAGTTTGCTGTGTTTTCATTTGGTCCAAGCCACAAATGATAACTAATTGAGGACCAAATAATATTTCTTGAGTCTTATTCTCTATAACGTGCTGTATTAAATGAACTACATGTTTTATGCTGATTATTCCTCATAAGTAGATAGATATTCTAATTGTGTCCATTTTACAGATGAACAAACTGGATGTGAGACAAGTGAAGAAGGCGATAGAATGGAGCCAACTCAGGATTTGAATCCAGGCAGGTAACGTCCAGCCCATGCTCCTAAGCAGAATGCTGGGGGGCAGAGTTCTTCTGGGAAATCTTTCCCTCCAGCACTTCAAAGGCCTGAATAAATATCCCTCAACCTGAACAACTGAAATAAGGAAAAGGAAGAATTGTGATGATTTTGAGAATGGAAAGGATGTGTGTTATGATGTAGATATGAGGTGTCCCCCAAAAGCTCATATGTGAGAAAATGCAAGAATGTTCAGAGGTGAAATGATTAGATTATGAGATCTTTAACTTAATCAATAGATCAATTCACTGATATGGATTAACTTGCCTGGTAAACATAGGCAAGTAGGGAGGTCCCTATCTGTGCATAGTAAGCAGAGCTCTGTTCATACTCTCTCTCTCTCCCTCCCTCCTTCTCCCACCCCGCTCCTCCCCCTCTCTGACTCATGGTTGCCATGTCTTGAGCTGCTTCCCTCTGCCAGGCTCTTCTGCCATGATGGTCAGCCTCATCTTGGGCCCAGCGCTAGGGAGTTGGTAGATCATGAACTGATCTTCTAAAAGCATGAACCAAAATAAATTTTTCCTCTTCTAAATGGTTTCTTTCAGGTATTTTGTTCACAGTGAAGAAAATCTAAATAAAACAATGTGAATAAAATTTAGAGGTACAACCACACAGGCTTCTCAACTAAATGTTTACAGAATAAATGAGCACAATCATAACCCAGTTAAACAAATCATGCTTATTCAGACATTCAGGGTGTACTGGTATCTCCCAGGGACAAAGTGGGGGGAAAAAAAACACACACATTAGAAAGTCAACATCTAAATGACAAATTGTTCAAGTATCTGTGTTATTAAGACTTTTATTCATATATGGCAAGTATTAACTATTGGTCTCATCTTGATTTGTTCCTCTTCTTTATCTGGAAAGAATGTCCATATTAAATATTTTTCCTGGCACTACTGAATCCTCATCACATATATACAGAAAATACCACGGTCATGGCCGATTCCACTATGGGTGAAATGTCTTAAGCTGATGTCTCCCCTCCACTTTTTTTCCTATCACTTAGTTTTAAGAGATCCTGGGGGCAGGGGCAGATCTCCATAGGATCTGTCATCTCCCAGGGGGGTTACTTCATGGAAAGAGCTAAGGATAGATGCGCCCTATGCTTACCAGCCCACATTCTAAGAGATATTATACAATACGAGTTTTCTAAGCCAAGTCCTCTCTGCCTGGGTGGGAGATTGGGAAACTGAACTAATGGTACTCTGGACTCCTTACCCTGCCCTGCTCAAAGAGGTCAGTTTCCTCAAGTCATTGAGACTTTGACAATGTGACTCTATGACTTAAATTTAAAAACAGGGGCATTTGAGTATCACTATAGCAAATTCCAGAGCTTGAGGAAACAAACCTGTCCTTGCTGAAGATACAGGTAGTTCTGGAACCTCCCCATTTAGGGCATGTTCTCAGATACAAAATTAAAAACTAAGCTGAAGGGGAATAGAAGAAAAATGCTTCTAGCCTTTAATATCCAAAAACGTGGTGAATAGAGGAGAAAACAAGAAACCAAAGAGAAATTTAACAACTAGTGGGAGTAAAACCATATTTGGCCTTGAAGAGAGGAAAGGGTGATAGACTGGTAGGGAAAGAATAGGAGATGAAGGAGCAAGTAGACCTTTTGTCAGACAGAATATGCTGGAAGTCCTGATACTTTGAGGTTATTCTTCCAGGCTTATGTTCTCTCTGTGCCCAAAGAATAGGTCTCTGTACTCCAAAGAATAGGCCTCCAGCCAGCAGACACATTTGGGACAACCTATGGCTATTCTCTGGCTCCATAAATGAAGAGGAAGTCTGCAAAGAATACCTGAGTCTGCCCTCCTCCATATCTATCCTTCATCTTAATAGACTAAAGCAGACTTACCTTCAGCTCAGCATGAGCAGACAGAATGTGACAAGAGGTATATCAGAACACCTGGGACATGTTCCTTAAAAGGGTAGTTATTGTTGGACACTTATGAGAAATCCAGAGTTCCTGATTCTGTTCACAATGAGATTCAGATTCCCAAGACCTGGGATAAGACCTAAAGTCTACATTTTTAACAAATTCTCTAAATCATCTTACAAAAGATTTTTGTTGTTGGGAAGGGCCAGAATCACTGACCAGACCCTCTTCTGGGAAACAACAATGCTGATAAAGCCCCAGTGGAACAAAACTGTCTACCCAGGACCCTACTTTCTACAGCCTTCTTTGATTGCTTTCACACACCACTCTTTACACTCTGAAATGAACCCATCTGCAAAATCCATTGCCTCCTAACCAATGGCCTTCATGCTCCTCCAGTCCTGTGTCAAGGTCATGCTAAAAGGTGTCAGCTGGTCTTGATTTTTACCAGTCCCTGAGCAAGAAGCCTCTCTCCCTTAATCTCTGTTATCAACCTTTTGTAGCTAAGTTATTGCAAAACTTCAGTTTTGAAATTAAATCTCAGAACCACAGATGCAGACCTCATTACAGCACTCACAAAACCTGGCCACACAGTAAAATCAATGAATGAACAAATAAATAAATATATGCTGCCAATTCTCACTCTCTTGTTTCCAATTGATTATAAAAGTGTGATGCATTAAAGGGTAGAAATGAAATCCTTGGAGTTTTGTCTTGACGCAAAGGTTAATTGCTTTGAAAAAAATTGAAGGGAATGGGAAGGACCTTCAGACATTTCCTCTCCTTAAAAGGGAAGGACAAGATGCTGTGGCTGTAGCTCAGTGGTAGAGCACTTAGTATGCCCAAGGCCTAGAACTGTGAGAGAGAAGGAGAGGGTAAGAGCCAGAGATAGATCTATGTCAGCTTAACCAAAATGAAATTATTTCTATCCATGCATCTCTCCCCTTCATTGAGGGTAAAGTGTCAATAATATGCCAGGAGTCTGGGTTAGGTTTCTTCCTAGGTGGTCAAATTTTAAAGAGTCCAGGAAAGGTGACCCCACCATTCAACTTGCTGCTAAAGCTCATTTACTCCTTGGGTTAACAATCCGCTGTTTTAAAATTCGAATATCATTAGAACATCTAAGACATTAATCTCCTAGTTGTGCAGAACTTCATAAAAATTGACATTGAGCTTCTGATAAACTCTGAAAAACAAGGATTTCGGGATCCAGGAGTTTGTTCTTCCTAGCTATGCTTATCTCTCGGAATTCTGCCAGGAAACCCAGTGGCTCTTCCACCCCAATTCCCAGTTTGTAAACTAAGTGGGGGTGGAGGGAAGGAGGATCCCTCATACCCATCACCTGCCTCGCTTCCTAGAATTAGGGAGACACTTGCTCTGATGGGCCAGATTTGATAGTGAAGGTGGGTCAAGAACCTATTTTCTAGTCCTTTCCACTGGCCATTACCTTATGGCTGGTAATTGCCAGGCATAAAGAGCCCTGGGCATTTGCTTTCCATAACTCATTCTCTCATTCAGACAGTAAAATGCCGAAAGTAAAATACTCCTCTGGTTCTGCCTCTATCTGCAAAACACACTATGCCCTGATCCTCAATCCTGGCTTCCAGGAAAGATTACCTGTCTGATCTGTCAGCATATGGGAGTTTTCCAAACATGGACACAAGTCCTCTCTATAAAGAAGTGTCCAGGTGGCATATGCCACCACTGCTGAGATCCTCTTCGAACATTATTAATAATTTATGTCAGCACATTCTATGGCCTCCAGCAGAGTTCCACTGGGGATTTTCAGCACCATTGTTTCTCAGAGGACTGTCTGGCCAATGACTAGCCCAGAAACCATGGCCTTTCCAGAAACCAAGTGTCTCTTGTGTGAATCATTTGGGAAATTTGAGCACACTCTATGGCATAAGGGTTTATGGTCCGAGGGACTTGAAACCCTTTCAGAGATCCTCTGAGGTCCAAACCACTTTCCAACAAAGTGAAGTTATCATTTTCCTTTTTCATTCTCAGTCTTCCACAAGTATACAGGGGAGATTTCCAGAGGTTACAGCAACAGATCAAATGAGGAAGTAGATGTAAAGATCCACATTTTTATCAGAGATCTGCAAAAATGTTACAGTGCCTCTTTTCTCACTGTTACTGATTTTCAAACTGTAGTCATTTTTTTTGCTAAATATACCTTATTTTTGTTTATATGCAATGAATTTATTGTTGTTATTTTAAGTGAAGTAATAAACAGTTTACTTTTTTTCAGTTTTGGTCTTTAATACAGGAATATCCAGAGGTGTATTAAGAGTCATAAGCATGTACACACAAAGTCCTGAATTGATGTCCTCAATAATTTTTATGGGTGTAAATGGATCCAAAAAGTATGTCAATGCTATCAGAGGCACATTACACATATTGTATTATTTCTCAAAACAATCTTACAAGGCAAATGTTATTATCTTCATTTTATACAAAATTAGAACCAAAGCATAATAGATTTAAACAATTTGTCCAGCATCTAATTATCAGACACTCAAAACCCCTTATTTTCCTTGTACTGTCTTTCTCCCTGCTCTTAAGTTGCCCTTGGGTTTAGCTTACTCCTCGTGTGAGACTAAATATACACCTGGATAACAGCCAGACAAAATATAAAAATAGAACTTTGACCCACAACGTGTAGCAAACTGCCCAGGAAACCAACCTCTTTATCTACAATAAACAACCCAGGAAGCCAACCTGCTAGAAGTCACACTGTTCCCTCCAGTGACAATCCAAGAAGCTGAACAAAAGCTTCTGTAGCAATCAGCACAAACAGACCAGGACTTAACGATTAACTAGCAGCCCTTCTTCCAACTTAGGGCCAAAGAAAGCCAAATATGCACCCCTAACCAATTTCATAGGACACCCACATCCAGCTGGCCCTCCACAGCTTCTCAATGACAACAATTTCTGATCAGGACACACCTGAAGGTCTACCGCCTCACTCCCGACCCCGTACCCTGCACCTCCAAAGCTCTCCCATTGCAGTGGCTGCTTTTAAGATTGGCAAATGCAAGTAAGTGATGGTGGCTGATTCCTTTGCTATAGCAGATTTAGTCTCACTTGGTTGGTCTTTATTTCCACACTTGTTTTGGTGCTATAGGTCACTGGAAGATAAGAAACTGAAATACTTTTGGCTCCCTGGCTCTAGAGCCTGGTACTTTGCACAGAAATAGAAATCACTCAGAAATACCTGATGCTGGAAAACAGCCACATCAATGTTTATAACAGTACAATTCACAATAGTTAAACTGTGGAGCCAACCTAAATGCCCTTCAGTAGATGAGTGGATTAAAAAAATGTGGCATACATACACAATGGAATTTTACTCAGCAATAAGAGAGAATAAAATCATGGCATTTGCAGGCAAAGGGATGGTGTTGGAGAAGATAATGCTACGTGAAGTTAGCCAATACAAAAAAAAAAAAATTCTGAATGTTTTCTCTGATATAAGGAGGCTGATTCATAGTAGGGTAAGGAGGGGGAGCATGAGAGGAATAGATGAACTCTAGATAGGGCAGAAGGGTGGGAGGGAAAGGGTGGGGGCAGAGGATTAGCAAGGATGGTGGAATGCGATGAACATTATTATCCAAAGTACATGGATAAACACAAGAATTGGTGTCAACATACTTCATATACAACCAGAGGTATGAAAAATTGTGCTGTATATGTGTGATAAGAATTGTAATGCATTCTGCTGTCATTTATTTTTTTAAAAATCAATTAAAAATTAAAAAAAAAAGAAACACCTGACACTTTAAGAAAGCTGTATTGGTAGCTGTTTGACTAAAACACATCACTGTGAGGCTCTCTGGGTATCTTCTCCATACCATCTGGCTCACAGGGGTCAATATCCCTAACCCCTCCTTGTCACTGGTTCCCAGACATTTGGACTTCCAAGATCATGTTAAGAGGGGCTGCAGTTGTGGCTCAGCAGTAGAGCGCTCGCCTAGCACATGTAAGGTGCTGGGTTCCATCTTCATATAAAGAAATAAATCACATCATAAATAAATAAAGTGCCCAACTACAACTAAAAAAAAATTTTTTAAAAAATAATGTTAAGAATAGATAAATATAAATGGGTAATTAAAAGAGGATTTCCATTTATCTTTCTGTGAGAAATATTTTTTAAAATCTACTAGATTACCAAAGGATGAGGAGGAATTAAAAAAATAAGTAATATTATATTATCTTAATTAAAAATGTTTCATAAAATGGAATACATTTAGTTTTATGGAAATGAAAAAAAGCGTTGTGTTACTCTTCCTCTGGGTACACGTTTGTCAGAACTCACTGAGGATGAGTGGGTGGTGTTTGGGAACACAGCTCAGGTGGCAGGGAATGCGCTGGTCTTCCCAGGGTAAAGGCTGGCCCTGAATCCCCATTCTTACATACCACACCAGGCTCTCCTGGTCTCTAATAAAGCCTATAACCCTCATGGCTGTTTTTGCTTAACTTCTTGGGCCATTTCTTTTCTCTTTAAAGAGGCTACTGGAACATTTCAGAGAGGGCATCTCTGAGATGAAGGTATTTCTGAGGGCACTTTTGTATTATTTTCTACGAGGACACTCACCTAGTTTTGAGTAAAAATCAATCTACATATTTTATGAAGGAGCCATCAATGGCTATATATTTATTCAAAGTGCCAACTAATTATCAATATCTTGAGAGTGTGATTGAATTACCCAGTGAATACCCTCTGGAAATTAGGGAGGATCATGTGGCCAGTCAATGAAAAACAAAATATAAATTATACAATTTATTGTATTTTTCAAATAAGGGTATAAATATAAAAAATTAAATCCATGATCTTATTTCCCTAAAATGTTATTTGCCTCAATGCTTCTTATTTAATAATTGAAAATTTTGTATAAAAGTATTAATAAAAAATTACCTTCTTCATTCTACCAAATATGATCCTTTGCCTCCTAGACCCACTGTGTATCAATCCCACCTGACATTGTGCCCCAGTTTCCACCCTTGATGGTTACCCTAGATGGGAGTGAGCCAAGCAGAGGCACAAGCAAGAAACCAGAGACCAGGATGGTGAGAGGTGGAGCATCTACTACCACGTCCCCTTCCCTGATTGGCCATTAAGTGGCAGTGGTTGTGTTCAAAAAGGCCAAAGTTCCCATCTAATGTCCCTACTCTTGTAGCTACAGGTCTCTCCTGGCCCCAGTAATAAATTTTCCCCCACTTCCCTTCATTCCTAAAAGGTGGCGATGATTCTTTGATGTTAACTTTGGGTCTGTACCTTCCCTTATCCCCTTAATCCTGCACACACTTTTGCAAAATTATTAAACTCTCCTAAATTTCCCTGTGTCTCTCCCCATAACCCTGCTTGATACTTTATCTGCTTCAATTTTTAATTTCATGTCTTTGTATTTTATATTTAATTTATACCCTGTTGCTTTTTACATGATGCTTTTTAAGTATTCAGTTGCTTTCAAGAATGGTCAACTTCCTTCTATTGCTCCATAACCATCTGCAGCTTGAGCAAATTGATTGCTATCAGTTGATGCTACATTTGCCATCTCTTTTATCTTACTGGTTCAGTCACCACAATGATAATGCAGATGGCATTATTAGTGCCATGGGAGCAAAAGGGGAAAAATAGATATTGCTACTACTGAAAATAACTGCAATCCAACTAGGGAAATGCTATATTTTTTTTCCTTAAATCTGACTTGAAAAATAAATATATGAAGTAATAAATGCTTAATATGCACCATAATTTAAGCTGTGTTTACTTACCACCAAAATAACTGGTTGGCTGTGTATAACTTTAAACTTATCAATAGAAATATCAATAGACTCGATGGCATAGGCACAGCTCGGCTCACATGTTATAGACTGGAAGCTGCCAGCATCAGTAGGCAGTATCTGAGGAAATCATAATCTAGCATTTTAATAACAGATCTCTATGGATCCAATAATTTATAATTTTTTTGTTCTAGGACAGGACATCATTTTTAAGAGCATTTAATAAACAAGCAGTATGGGTTTGCCTTCCCTGTGCAGTTGATGACTCTATTTAAATGCACAGATGGCTCCAAAACACCAGGAAAAACCTCAACAACACAGCTGACTGCACTTGGGCATATTAGAATCTATCAGTGACCAGTGAGAGATGCCAGGGTGACCAGAAGATGTTTTGCCTTATCAGTATGCTTATGTATTTCATTATCACATGGGAGTATCGGAAATAAAGTTCTTTACAAAAATACCTGCCTGTATTGGACCTGGAAATTTATGGCCCAAGATGTCCATTTTCAGTTCTAGAAAATATAGTTAGATATGTACGTGATGCTCATGCTGGTAAAATAAAAGACATGAGAAATAATAATGGTTTTTTAATTGAGTACTTTTTTACCAGGTATTATATTGAAAATATCACAATTTTTTAATTTAACCTTTGTTTAATAAGACAGTAAGCAAAATATTATTATTGCCCCCAGTTTCCAGATGGAAAACTAAGACACAGGAAAGTTAATTAACTCATTAAAGTTAATAGAACAAAGATTTGAACTCTGAAAGACTGGCTTTGGAGTCCATTCTTAATCACAAATCCACAGTGTGATATTACTGTCTTAGGGGGATTTAGATCCAAGCAATTCTAGAATAGGCCTAAGGCCAAACTCGCACCAATGTGTTCAGACAGGCTAGACAGTTTGGATGGTATAAACGCAGAGGGAGTAGCAAAGAGAGGCTTCTATGAGGCCAACTTAGACTTCCTAGTACCTAGACAGCAACATCCATGCATATCAATTAAAAAAAAAAAAAAGATTCTCAGACTGTACTCTAAGCACTTTTACTTCAATTTGACTAACAATGACAAGGAACTTGATTTATGAGAAAACAATATAATGGAGGTAAAAAAGAAAATATCAGAAAAATAGAGGAACACAGCTAGAGACATGACTCTGAAAAAAAGAGAAGCAAACATATAAGAAACATATCTAAGAAACATATCTAAGAAAACAGATAACATCACAGGACCTCCACCAAGCGCAGAAGTCATCCCCAAGGGATTCACTCATACTTAGTGTTCATTTACTTCTTTTTTCCTAATCCTTCTATGGTAAGAAAATGTCCAACACGTGTTAGATGAGAGGATTTTCATTCAGATATGTAATTTATTTAAAGTTCTGGCAGTTGAAAGCTTCAATTATATGAAACTTCAGTTACGCAAAATTTCCACTCTTTGTTACCAAAGATGGTGCACCAGTTGTTAGAAGGTTGGAGAGCTGCGTGGGGGTCTTGCATAGAAATCCTATAAGAACTCAGCTAAGTAGAGTATTATAAAGAATATCAGTCTGGATAGAATATAATGTCCCAGTTTCTTCATTTTTATCACATACATTTCTGGAAAAATTATTTCTCCATGGATTGTTGGCACTTCCGGTCTGATATTTTTTTTATTTTAACCAGTTATAAACTTTAACATTATTCTATTTATTACTAATCTTCCTGAGTCTTAGTTTCCTCATATCTTTCAAAAGAGCAGTATTAACAACAATATTTCCTGGCTGTTGCAAGCATCGTAAGTCTTGTCCAGAGAAAGAGTGTAGCAGAATAGGTTAAGGGCAAAGCCCCACCACCCAGAGGGGATCACCCTCAGATCCTCTGACGGTTCTTAGCATGTGTGACATGGGCAAGGTATTCATGCTCTGTGCTTCGGCTTCCTTATCTGCAAACTGAAGATAAAGAGTAGCATCTATCTCACAGGATTTTTGTGAGGAGTAAATGTTTACTACCTAGAAAGCACATACAACTCTACCTGGATCAGAAGGTATGGCTGAATGCCAGTTTTTGTTTCTGTTGTGTTTTCATTTAATCCAACTCTTTCATTTTTCAGATTGGATAACTAATACCTCAAGATATGAAGTAAGTTCCTCCACAGTCCTGGAGTCCCGTCTCCTGCCACAGTGCTCTTCCTTTGTCCAACTGTGTGGACACCTTTGCCTGCACACTCCCACTGTACATTCCTGTACATTCCAGGGCTTCTCATCTCCCACTATGTTCTTCAGTTCCCACAGACAGACAGGCATTTTCCACAAAAGTGAAGATGAATTACCAAGAAGCCGAGGGAAGATTGGGATTGAGGCTCCTTTTAAGTGAGCCCCAACAATGTGTTCACGTGGTCATCTGCTTTTGGACACTTTTACCAAAGATACCTTTGTATTTCTTTTCTTAAAATGAACCAACAAACTGTAAAAGCTTCAGCTCCCAGTAATTCTAAATCTACTCATGCTCAAAAGGATGGAAATATAGGAGGAAAGCCAGAAATTGACAAGCAAGTACTTGTAGGCAATAAGTGCTCATAGGTGACTCTCATGGTCAAAAAGAAAACCTCTCTCCTCCATTCAAGAGGACAGCTCACCCCAATTCTACAAAGCCTCACTCCTTATCTTCCAGGTCTCATGTCAGGTATCATCTTGTGTGAACCCCCTTGATCAGCTAAGACAGCTCTTCCCATCCATACTCTTGTTTTTCAATTATGAGAGTGCACAGGTTATTTCTCCATGGTACTTAAGACACTCTGTATGTTTTTGTTTGTTTACTTTCTTTGTATACATGTGTTTTATAACTTTATTTAATTAATTTTTTTATTTATGTAGTGCTGAGGATCTGATCCAGTGCCTCACATGTGCTAGGTAAGTGTTATACCACTGAGCCACAACCCCAGCCCTGATTTTTTTTGTTGTTGTTGTTTGTTTTAATTTCAATTCCAAATTCCTTCACAGGGTCTGACATACAATGAAAACTCAATAAATGCTGCCTGAATAAGCAAATAGTTCATTTTCATTGGTCAGTTCTTGGCTTAGATATGGATGCCCTGGGAAAGATGCCTGGAGTCAGGACAGGATGGGCATCTTTTCCTGCACCTCCTGTGCTCAGGTACTCTGGATCATTTACAACGGCAACTGGAATTCAATTTCCCCATGGGATGGTGGGCTCCAACAGCAGACCCAGCACATTCATTGTTGTGTCCCCAACACTTACCACTGTGCCTGGAACCCAACAAGCATTTGATTCAATTTAACTGCTAAACTGAGTACTAAAGACTTACCATTGGGAAACTATTTTGAGAAAAGAAGAAAGTAAGCATTTGTTGATTGCCTATCTTGTGACTAGTACTGTACTAAGAGTAATTATTTATAACAGCAAATACTTAGTAGCTATGGGGTAGGTGTTATATCCTCCCCACTTCACAAATCAGTAAACAGAAGTATGGAGTAGTCTTATGGTGTAGCTGTGGTATCCCCCAAAAACTCATGTGTGAGACAGTGCAAGAAAGTTCAAAGGAGAGATGATTGGGTTGTAAGAATCTTAAGTGAATCAGTGACTTAATTCTCTGATAGGGATTAACTCAGTAGTAACTGAAGTGGTAGGTTGTGGTTGGAGTGGGTGGGGACTGGGACATGGCTTTGGGTATATATTTGTATCTGGTGAGTAGAGTCTCTCTCTGTGTGCTTCCTATTCACCATTGAGCTGCTTCTGTCTGCCACACTCTTCCACCATGAAGATCTGCCTCACCAGGAGCCCTGAAGAATGAAGCTGGCCTTCTATGGATTAAGACCTCTGAAACCGTGAAACCCCAAAATAAATTTTCCCTCCTTTACAGTTGTTCTGGTCAGATCCTTTAGTCACAGCAGTGAAAAGTCTAACTAAAACAAGAAGTTAGGGCTTGAGGTCACCCAACTAGTGAAAATCAGGGACAGCCTTTGGACCCTGGATCACCAGACTTCTAAGTCCTTGCTCTGGCCGCTTTGCCTCTCTACTCCTTGGCAGAATAAGGTCACTGATCCACTGGGTGATCCTTTCCATCACATTTGTTTTCCCATCTTCTCACACAGTTGGCAAGCTCTATTAGTCCCACAACAAAGCCCTCAAGATCCTCTCTATTTTGTCCGTGCTGAGGAGAGTGGTTTCAACACAATGAGATGCAACGGTTGCAGCTCTCAGCTGCCTGGCGGAGTGAGTCGTTTCATGCATCTTGATATTTTGCACACAGTATCAGCTTCTTCTCAGAAGGGAAAAGAAATCTCGCCTTTCTCAATCTCTCAGGAGAAGCAGATGGTAAGTTAGAGGAAACGTGATGGGAAACAGAGCATACAAATGACAGCGCTGAGAAAGGCCCTGGCAGCTGTCACTGGCTCCGCTGGTTCTCTTAAGGAGCTAGACTGGGCAGAGCACGTTGGTTCCTTATAAACAGTCTGGAGGATTTGAACACCACCCTGAAATCAGTGGACAGGCGCTAAATGAGCTCAGAATGCAAAGGTTACAAGCACGAATATCTTCCCACCTGCATGTACTCCACACTCTTGGTTTTATTGCAAGTTCCTCAACAGTAGAAATAGGCATTCCACAATGTACAGGAAGAATTTTTGAGGCCATCCTACTGGGCTATCTATGTGTTTTAAACACAAAACAGATAATGCATGAAGTGTTCCTGCTGGCAGAGAGTAAGCTCCAACTGACTTTTTTTCTCAAACTATAAATAATTTCTTGGAACAGATAATAAGGGAATACTGAAAGCTAATGAGCAATTACATAGTGTGGAAAAAGCATTTGCTTAGGATTAAGTTGTTCAGGATTTAATATCAGATCCCCTGAAGAGTCCAACAAATCTTGGCCTCCCTGAACAAATGTACTATGATCAAGTACAGGGGCTTTGCACACAGCATGAGGGTTGGGAACCTGCTGTTGATATTTTGGCTATGACCTTGGACAACATTTGTACCCTTTCTGATTCTCTTTTTCCTCATCTATAAAACATACCTATAACACCATTTGGTTGTGCCAAAAAAATAAATTCTAAAAAAAAAATGCATATAAAGAACATTCTTTATGGTTCAATAAACATTGCCCGTATTAATGATACTCTTAGTATCATTGATACTCAATGGCAGGGCTGGACCAGCACATTTGTAAGATCTTTTCCTGACCCAAGGTTCTAGGACCCCAAATACTGAGAACAGAAATATACAGGGCCTGTGATGACAGTGTTCAGAATTACAGCATCTTCCAGGGTAGAGTCAGTGACCCAGGGATCTGAAAACCTTTGTTCTGTATTAATCTTGTCTTCCATTTGTTTACTTTTTATTCTGAGGCTTTGACACTGAGGCCTTACTGACCCTAGGTAAACTGCTCTCTCTGGGTTAGTCATTCTAAAGACAGTATACAACTCATTAGGGTCTGCTTTTCAAAAGCAAACCAACCAAACCATCTCCCTGTGGGGCTCTCATACTCTGGGCTATTGTTCACTTGCCCTGTCACCCCAGGGCCATGTACTAGACAACTAGGGACAGCCAAACTAGCCAATCCTAAGCCTGCTTTCCTGCCTTTCCCATTCTTTCCTATAGAAATCACAAATAAGATTATTATGGCTTAGATAGGAGGTGGCCCCTAAAAGCTAATGTGTGAGACAATGTAAGAGTTGTCAGAGGTGAAATGATCAGATTATGAGAGGTAGAACCTAATCAGTGGATGAAGCCACTGATATAGATTAACTAGATCCTGTTAGCCAAGCAGGGTGTGGCTGGAGGTGGTATGTCACTGGGTGTGTGCCTTTGATGTTTATATTTTGACTGAATCTCTCTCTCTCTCTCTCTCTCTCTCTCTCTCTCTCTCTCTCTCTCTCTCTCTCTCTCTCTCTCTGTCTCTCTCTGCTCTTGCCATGTCCTGAGTGGATTTCCTATGCCATGCTCTTCTATCAGGATGTCCTGACTCATCTTGGGCCCAAATGTATGAAGTCAGTTAACCATGGGTTGAATTTCTGAAACCACAAGCCTAAGAAAAAGTTTTTTCCCTTCTGTGTTGTTCTTGTTAGGTCCTTTGGTCACAGCAACACAAAATCTGACTAAAGCAGAAGCCCCTTTCCACAGTTCCTGCCTCCGATCACCATGAAATTTCTGATCACCTGCGTGCACCCTAACCATGCACCTTTCTTTTGCAATCCATGAATATAACAAACTATCATTTCAATAACAGTTCTTTCCTGATCTGTTTGGCTTTCCATACCTAAAAAGAAATAAAACATATTTTTTAAATACCCTCTTTCTCTAGGCCTCCACTTGGGAAGCAAAGCTGTTATTCTCTGCTGGGTGAATTTACACTATCTTTTCACTGGATTCTAACACAGTCACTGCTTTCGTATGTAGTTGCTACGTGAATCTAAATCACCTTTGGTTATATGCAGAGCTGTCAGCACATAACTAATGAACAGATAACATTTTTATGAAAAGGAAGAGGCACCCCTTTCTGGAGACAGGCACAGCTCTAAACAAATGCTGGAGGCTGAGCCGGGAGAGTTCTGGCCGGAGAGCTGCACACTGGACTCCTTGGTTGATGCTCTTGTCCAGTGCACAATGTGAACATCTCTATCAGATGGCTCTGACCTCTGAACATCCTGAGGGTGAGTTTCCCAATAACTCATCCTGGTCAGAGCTCACAAATGAGGGGAAGAAGGGGAAAGAGGGAAAGAAGAAGACAAAAGACAAGAAGTGGCCAAGAGTGAGAATGGGAAAAAGCAAAAGCAATAAAAACTTATTCTAATTTTTAAGAAAATAATAATTCCCTTTGCTGACCTGCCCCTGCCTATTTTAATTTCTATAACTGAACTATATATTTTGCAGGCTGAACTTTCCATTACTTAGAGTTAACCCTGAGTTTTGAATTTGAAGAGCATAAACCCAATGAAACAGGAAAAATAGAAAAAAAAATCCATCCTTTCTTTAAGCAAAGGAAATTGTCATTTCAGTCAAGGGACCCACAATGTCACATCTGGCCATCTAGAAAGTCAAATTTCAATAATTGCCATAGTTTGCCAGCATTTCTCTAAGCCTCTCTTGTGCTACTGATCTAGACACTGAAAATAAATACAGCAATGACTACTATACTGTTTTTCAATCTTTGGGATGAAATCAACTCCACATAGCTTTTATTAAATTGTTTCTTAAATTACAAGCAAAATATTATAGATACAAGGTATATATTTTATATGATTAAAGTGAAAAGTCATCATAAATTTCTAATACATTCCTAGCAGCAAGAAGTGCACATGCACACACACATAAAAATACACACAATGAAGAACTAGCCCAAACACTGGAATCTAAAATTTTAAAAATGTTTGATCTGTGAATCATAAAAATGATAACAAGTTAGAAATGTGATAAGAAATGTTAATATGGCAAAGGACAGAGGGATCCATAAACATGCAGGGATACAAGGTTAATAACTAAGTACAAATGAAGGATGAATGACCTTTCTCTAAACAAGTTTATTCCAAGGTAGTAATGAACTACCATAGAGAGGAGGTATAACATGTCCAGGAAGAGATGTAAATGTTTCTAGCAGTTAAAATGCTTTAGTTGGAGGGCAGACTGGTGAAAACTCCAGTAGTTCCGTTTGTAGAATCAGAAAATCTCTATGCAGCACATGAAGAAAAACCAAACCATCAAGGTAGAAATACCAGGGGAGTATTCCCAAAGGCTCTTCCTTTCTGACATATTAAAATACTATATGAAATCTGGCCTCAAGTTTAATTTTTCTATGCCCAGTAGATCCCGCTGGCAACTGGATGTGAGATTTATCAATTCTCAGGAATAGCATTTACCTTAAGAGTCATCTTGGTGTAGAAGAAATGAGACTGGCCCACTTAGCAAAAAGCCTAGATTTTAAATTTTGCTCTGGCACTAACTATAAAATCACATCACTTCACTTCTCTAGAGCTTGGTTTCCTAGCATGGTTCTATTTTTTTTTTTTTTAGTTATAAATGGACACAATACCTTTATTTTATTTTTTATGTGATGCTGAGGATTGAACCCAGCGCCTCACATGTGCTAGGTAAGTGCTCTACCACTGAGCCATGACCTCAGCCCAGCTTGTTTCTATTTATAGTTAATTAAAGATTAATAGAGTTATCAAAATCACATCAATATCTACAACCTATCTTGGTAAAGGTAATCAGACAGTGAACTAATCCATGATGGTTTTCATACTATGAAACTGTTTTGCTTGATTGAAGCAAAACAGTTTATATATAAAGAAATATAGAATAGGCTAAAATGATGTGACCATCTTAACAGCTTAGTTACACAATAAAATGTAAGTGCGTAAAAGTACTATAGGCTTGGAAGGGAAGTTAATTGGTTCATAAAACAATGAGATAACAAATCATCAGTGTTAAACATGTTCCCAAGGAAATGATTTGTCAAACTTGTTAAGCACTAATAACTATACTCAACTAAATATTTTACAGCACAAATGCATTATATCAAAAGCAAGCATACCACTGTGTTAATTTCTTATTATATTTCCTCTTGAATGCTGCAATTCATTGAGAGAGTCAGACTCTTTCAAAAAATATTTTCAGTATCCCAGGATATACTGACCAAGTGCTCTTCATAAAACACTACTGTATTCAAGGCTTCTTAATCATATCAGCACAGTGGTGAAGGGCACACACCCAAAACTGGCATATGATGATGGATCTATCCCAGAATCTCTTCTTACCATTCACAGGATATGACCCTAAACAAGTTATTTAATTTGTCCCACCTTCAGATTTCTTAGGCAAAATAGAAATTATAATAAATACAAAGTTGGGTTGTTGTGAGAATTAAGAGATAAGGCATGGAGAATGTTTGTTCAATAATTGATAGATGTATACACTGTTGCTGCAATTTGGCATCTGTTTGTAGAAATATATAATTGTTATATAAACATTAATCTTTCCTTCTAACTATGCTACAGGGTCAATAATCCCAAAATCTTTGTATAGTACTTCTTTTAAATATTTCACAATCTAGTAGAGCAAATGATAGTAGTATAAAAGTAATTTTTACTCCCCTAGATTCATGTGCATTAAGAGCTTTGTGTGTGACTGACCCTGAGTAGGGTGTGTGTGTGGCGGACGGGGGGGGGGGGGGGGTCCCCAGAAAAACGGAAGGAGTCCTGGAATGAGATCCTAAGTTATGAAGAAACACAGAGGTTTTAGAAAAAATGTTAAATAGAGGATTAGAGACAAATGAGAAGAGAATGCTACATCAGAGGCATTGTGTGAAGTTACAGAAACTGGGAAGCATGAGAAAGTAACAGAATAAAAGAAATTAGAGGGTCCCAATCGGGCTGTGGTTAGCTCAGAGAAGGAAGGCTTTGACAGAAATCCCTGAATCTCAGTGTCAAAACAGTGAATGAAACTAGCCCTGGTCTGGCTCAGCACTATGTTTTAAAAAAAAGTATTTTCATAATTATGATAAATGATCTTCTTTACATTAAGGATAGATAATTTTGCATCACAACAAAGATTTCTGTCAAAAATCTAGATTGAGGACTGGGGTTGTGGCTCAGTGGTACAGTACTTGCTTAGCATGTGTGAGGCACTGTGCTCAATCAACAGCACCACATAGAAAAACTAAATAAACAAAAAGTCCCATACCTTAAAAAAAAATCTAGATTGAAAAATTACTAACAATTATAAGACTGGTTGAATACATCATGTTGTTGTTTTGTCTAAATGATTACAACATTTTAAAATATCTCTAAGACAAACAAGAGAAGAGAAAAACAGAAGCTTTCAGCCAGAGGAATGACTGTTCTTTCATATTAGTAGAAAGAACACTGTAATGGATTTAAGAGATGTGTGGCTGCCAAATACACCAAAGATACTGAGAGTAAACGGGCCTTTCTTAAATCTGATCATGAAATTTATCATATGATGTTTGGTTGCCTAAAGCTCAAAAGGGAAAAAAACAAAAACAGGTCCCAAATGTGAAAATATTTGCTTTGGTTCTTTTCATCTCCATCCACAGGGGTGTATGGTTGGTGTCTATGTTGACTGAAGTCAAGCTCCTAAGCACAAACCCTCTCAAACATTAGGAGATGGTGGAGCTTTGAAGGTGCTCTCTCTGAGACCCAATTGTCCAAGTTCTAATGAGTTCCACTTAGACTTGCAAGGCTCCAGAGTCAGAATAAGTGAAACACTAACAAAGAGTTAGTGATTAAATTTGAAGGTCATTCTGTTTATATAAATATTTTTATAAATGGCTGTTTTATTTTTTAAAAAAAGCTTAAGTTTTGTCTCTCTTTAAGCTTTCCATATTGAAGAAAGAAGACTTACCATCAGTCCTACATCATGGAACCAGCACCAAATGGTAGTAGCTGTCAGTAGTATCTTGGAAGGAGGGAGTAAACACCTCTTAGGAAATGCCTATTTATAGCTGGAATCATCTGAGTGGTGGAGGGGCATGTGAACAGGAAAAGGGGTCCAAAACTGACTGCAAAAACATTTTGTCTAAGTACTTACTTTGGAGTCCATAAAATATTTACTACTTAAACCCTTCGTGTTGTCACCGATCTGGTTTTACTTCATCTCTTATATTACCTTGGACTTATTACCCAGATATATTTTTCTTCTGTTTTTTTTTTTTCTCATGCGTCTCCTAAATTTAGTTCAACCATTTAATTAAGAAACATCTGATCTTCTTCAGGCAGTGAAAGGAGGCAGAAATCTAGCCAAATGCTCTCAAAATTTGTGGGCTATTTTCTACCTAGAGATGACCTGTTTCAAATAACTATTTTGTTTCATTTGAGGGTAAAAACATAGTTTTTTAGAGTTGAAGACACAAAGTTTGTGAACTACAAATAGACCATGTACAAAGTCAGAGCAGGAACTTTATGAAGGATCAGATCCCAGCTTTTCTTGTAATTTGATTGTTAACCTTCTGTTTTACAATGTCCAGGGCAGGCTACTTCCTGGGTCCTAAAAGGTCAGACCTGCATTGCCCATTTTATAGACTGTAGAAATGTCACAGGAAAAACTCACGGACTTGTTTGAGGTCACACAGCTCATAAAAGGCGGAGCTGGACTTCTCACTGAGTATTCCTTCTGCCACAAGACAACATAAGTTTAGCTTTTTTCTCCTTCTTAAAACTGTTAAGGAGCATTACTTGACAACAAAGCATAATTTGTTCTCCATGACTTCAAAAGGTGTCACCCTACTGTTTTTGAAACAGAATGTTCTACCGCAAAGCAACTAGAAATCAAAGCTCGCAGATCCCATGAAGACAGAAAAAGGCAGAAAGTTTTTCCCTGACACACTTATATGTCCACCACCCCAGACTGAAGAACACTGTCAGTTCAAAGTCACTTACCCAAATCTGGAGCTTGATTCTCTTTTCATTTTTGAATACAGTTTTTACTTTGAAATCGATCCCAACTGTGCTGACGAATGCAGATGTAAAGGAGTCATCCGCATAACGGAACAGAAAAGATGTCTTCCCCACACTGCTATTGCCAATGATCAGCAATTTGAACATGTAGTCAAAGTTCTGGTCAGAGGAGTCTTTCTGACCATATCTGGCATCTTGGGCGGAGGCCATCTGTGGAGGAAAAACAGGTGTGCATCAGTCTCCCATTTGATATAAACTACTAGCACATTCCTTATTGGCCTTGCCAGAAACAGATGTCAGACACTCAGGAGGCAAGTGGATAGTGCTCCCCAGTCTTTCTCTGATGCTGGTATCCATGGCAATAATTCCCTGCTGGAAGACAGAACTGCAAACCTTACAGCTCTTTCCAGCTGTGTTGGTGCTTGTCACTGCTCAGCATTCAGAACCAATCAAAGACACCAAAGGAGACATCTCTAAGGGTAACATGAAAAGCAAAGATGTGAGGAATCGGTCAGACCATGAGTGCTCTGAAACTTGCAATCTCAGTGATGAAGACACCAAAGTGACTAAACAGCAGGGTGTTTCTTCTTGAATTATCTAAATTATTAGTCTCTCTTATTTCTTAGGAAAATACACCCAAAGTTTTCCATCTATTAATATCATATCAAATCAGCATCTTTACAAAGGACAGTCTCTTTCAAATTAAAAATAATGATAGGCAATTCTGATGGTTTAAACAATATGCCAGATGTTGTTAACTTACTTTACCCTCATAACAAACCAGTGAGGTGGATGCCTTTCTTATTTCTATATTAAAATGAGAAAATTAAGGCTTACGTGGTAGATGCAGGATTCAAATCAGGCAGCTGGTGCCAGAGTTCATGTTTCTGACTCTGCTGAGCACCATGCTCTACCAGACCAGTTGAGGAATATTCACTGTGAAAAGCATTAGTGCTGAATCTTCCCTGGACTCCAGTCATTGGCTCTACCACTTATTGGCTTAAAACTTTGGCTTTCTTATTAAATTGGCATACCATTTTCCTCTCTTGCAAGATATGGGGAAAAAAATCTAATTTTAAATGCTTATGAAAATCATAGATGATAGATTTGTTATGCAGATCTTCAAATCAGTATACAATATAGAATGGTCTTTTACTAACTGTAAATACTTCAGTTAATTGGGTTATTTTTATTTATTAATAATGATTTTAACATCTAGCAAAACTGATATAACATTTGAGTATCACTGAATTCAATGTAGAAATTTCAAAACGGTGAATTGCAGTGATGATTAATGCATTTCCTCAGTACATTTTCTGATGCTGTGAATTCTTCGAGGATTGCTGTACTATTCAGTATGATAGCCACTAGTCACATATGACTATTTAAATTATGTTGAAATTAAATAAATTTTAAAATTTACTTCCTTAATCACATGAGCCACATTTGAAGTACACGATAGCCACATGTGGCTGTTAACTACTATATCAGATACTTTAAGTACAAAATGTTGGCATAGTCGCAGACAATTTTATTGTATAACATCAAGCTAGACATCTATTTTTCGTTTCTTTAAAAGTTAATTAATAATTATGTCCTTCCCTTTAGAAGAGCTATGGATTGGATATGATTTGAGTGTTTACACAAATGTCATGTGCTAGGAGCTTAGTCCTCCAAGTGGCAGAGTTGAGATGGTAAATTCTCTAAGATGCGGGACCCAGTAGAAGGTCATTAGTCATTGGAAATCACGACTCTCAGAAGGGAATAATGTAGTTCTCAAGGGACATTGACTAGTTTCCAGGAGAGCAAACTGGACCCCTAAATTGCTCTGGCCTCCTGTTTCACCATGTGATTTCTCACTCCGGCACGCACTCCTACCATGGTTCATCCACCATGTTCTGATGTAGCCAAAATGCCCTCCCCAGAGCCAAGCAGATGCTGAAGCTATCTCTTGGACCTCCAAACTGGTAGTATACACAAACCTCTTTGTAAATAAAGTACCTAGCATCAGGAATTTTATTATAGTAACAGAAGAGGGACTATTAGGGGCTGGGGTTTTGGCTCAGTGTAGAGTGCTTGCCTAGCATGTGGGAGGCAGTGGGTTGGACCCTGGGCACTACAGAAATAAATAAATAAATAAATAAATGTATTGTGTCCATCTACAACTAAAAATATTTTTAAAAATTAAAAAAAAATGAACTGATTCAGGTAGTAGGAAGGCAAAAGATGCCCCAGAAGATGGTGAAATACTAGAAACAGCTAATAGTACTCAGGCTGGCTCATCTAAGATAACAGCAGCTGTCTAAAATCAGTAGTATACGTGTGTGTGTGTGTGTGTGTGTGTGTGTGAGAGAGAGAGAGAGAGAGAGAGAGAGAGAGAGAGAATACATTTTGATTGACTAACATTTTCTTATTAAATATAAGCTTAAGTATTTCTCTTTTTAAATCCATGCAATCATACTATATTCAATAATTATGACAACTTGTGAAAAGTGTTTGCTATTGGGCACAAACGACATCTAAAACAGACAGATATTACACCCTGTTTGCCATAACAGCAGCCCATATGCTAAGGTAAACTCCCCCAGCATAGGTAGCCAAACAAGGGCAAATGCAGCTACAATGCTTGACTATCGGTCTGAACAATGAGTTTTACTCTGATGACTTCTGATGCCCTGAAAGCCAGATACCTACTTCGTTTGTCACTGTCATTCCTGCAGTTATATCCATTTTACCAATTAATACTCACTGTAGGAGCTAGTATCTAAATCAACAGGCCTGCAAATGGACTTCATTAAGAAGGTCCTTTTACATTTTTTTCAGCCTAAATTCCAGATTCTGGATTCAGAATGTTCAGTTAAGCTGCAGTCAGAAAAGATAATGCTTGAATTTCTTAGGGCTGCTCATATACTCAGCCTACGATACCCTGCACTCCATGACCCTGAGGTGATATTCCAACTGAGGCCTGTGGATTTCCAGGTGGCTTTTTTAAAAAATGTGATGAAGACTGTTGCATTTAACCAGGTTCTGTTCCAAAAAATTAGATTGATTCCCAAGCTGAAGACATACAGGCATCATCAATATATGGACTTTTTAAAATATAATTGTGGGGATACAGATGGAGAGAAACATACTAGAAAAGCAAAATCAGCAATTTTGAGAGCTGATATACCTTTCTGTATTGGTAGAAAATCATGTGATGAGAGCATAAGAGGGTGTCCAAGATGAGGGAGATGGAACCGTTGGAGATGTGTATCCCGAGGAATCCTCTTTGGGTAAAAGCCTTTGAAGGACTAATTAGAAGAATTTACTAACCCACTAATTCTTGAAGACCATTTTTGTAGATTGGTTTGTTTGTTTTCACTATTTGAAAATGAATTTGTATTCCTAATAAGATGCACGAGTGGCCAAAAATGTGAATTGGGAATGCATGCTCATTTTGTAAATTTCAGAATAATGAAATAAATCCTCACCCAGAAAATGGAGAGACAGTCATAATCTTGCTGAGAATACAAATGAAGCAATTTGACAGCATATGAATGTCAAAGGGGCTCAAGGACAGTCACAATGCAAACTTACTGCAACCTCTCAATACTAAGTTATGTGAACATTATCAAATTTTTATGGGAAAATATAGCTGAAATGTGAAAACATGAATAGGCATAAAGTCATCTCACAAAGAGCAAATCACATTTCACAAAAGATCAATAAAAGTAATTCTTGAAATAACATTAATCTTGAATTTCAAAAATGAAAGTTATCATGGAGTTTGATCTGTGAAAGATCTTAACAAAGAGGCCCTTTCACAGCATCTTAGCATCTCAAGTCAGAGTGCTAGCCCGCCCTCCATACTGAGTGATAGGAGGTTCACCATGTTGAAAAGCAGCCTGCTGAACAGCTACCACGATGACAAAGTTCTTTCTTATAGTAAAGATAGACTTCCTTGTATCCTCCACCAATGTGTTCTAGATGCTGCCTTCTGACTTAAGAGAGTCAATTCCTTTGACACCTAGAGACCATCAGGGATCTATTGAACCAATCATGGTTCCATAAGCTTTCCCTCCTCCTGCTTAGATGACACCAACTACATTAGCTCTTCTCCCCACTCAGGGTGTATCTGAAAACTACCACACATCCCACCAGGTTAAAACTGACATCCCTCCAGAGTGTCCAACTCCCCTGTGTGGCACCCATGACTGGTCACAATGTTCCAGGTATTTACCTGGTCAATGCAGAGTACAATGAGTACTCACCACCCTTGGATTGACAGTAAAGTCTCCTAAAGTGACAGCTCGTTTTTCATGTTAATTGCTATGAACACAGGCCTCCCCATTTCTCAGGTCACAACTGGAAAGTTACTGTTCGTATGGAAGTGTTGACCTTTATATGTAACCTATTTATATTTATGCTTGCTTTTTAATTTAAAATTCAATTCTGATCTCATCATTTCATGCCTTTTCATCAAAAAATATTAATGAGCCCTTTCATATTTGTATCATTCCTAAATTTTATCGATATGTATTTTATAGATTCATCTAAGACCTTCATCAAAATGGTGATCACCATCAGCTTTTTAATCTGTTGAATATATGAACCTATAGATGAGAGTTCCACAATATGTCATTTCAGAATTCAGAATGTTTGCAGCTCATCCTTAACTTGTGAGAGTCACTCACTGCCTTGGAAAGCAACCGTGCAGTTGTTTCAGGTTCATTAACAGGTCAGGCATCTTACTGAAGTGCCATTTTAAATTTCAATTCTAATTTCTCCAGAAGTCGTACTGATGAAGTCCTACTGACAAAGTCCTACTGACCAGAGATCGCCTCTGACTAATACATACAACCAAAGTCTACTTTGACATTTGCTTTTGAAACTAAGGGGAAATGATTAATTTAAGGAATTCACTTGGGTCCTTAAAAATCTAAAGTACTAGGGATATAGGTCAGTGGTAGGGCACTTTCCTAGCACACGTGAGGCCTTGGGTTCCATCCTCAGTATAGGGGCCAGTGGGTGGAAAGGCATCTAAACTATACTAAGCCATTTTGTGGATCTAATAAGAAAAAGAAAAAGAAGTCATTTGAAACTTACCATGTTCAGCTATGACTATAGACAACAGCCTGAGGATGAATAGGAGGAGGAAGAAGGGTAAATTATCCAAAGGGAGAAAAAATATGAAAAAAAAGTGTAATTCTTTAAAATTACAAGGATCAAAGTAAAAATGAGACATAGGTATTGGAAGTTTAGACACATCGTAGTTTTAAATCTCAATCATTAACATCTGGGGAAGAAGGAAAATATAATAATTATTCCTGAGAGATCCAAACACTAAAGTTTTAAAGCCAAGAAGGAAAATATTAATAGTAGGACTTCCAAACATCTGTCATCTGGACCCCAGGTTGTTTCTTCTGGCAAAGTCCTCATCTGCACACAGGTTTGTCTGCCTCCCTCTGTGTTTCTGAGATGGACTGAAACCTTGGAGCGCTGTCTGCAGTCTTCAGCCAGCAATGTCTCAATGTGTCTGCTACTGTCTGCTCTGGCAGGAGCCAGCGGAGAAGCAGTAAGACCTACTAAGGTCACAGTTAACAAGTCACCATCCAGCTGAGAGGATGCATTCCCAAGAAGGGGAAGTGGCCAAGACTTGGAAGATTTAAACCATAACCCTGACTTCTGAAGTAAATGGCCTGAAAAAGTAGGTCAGCCTTCAGAAATCACCTTTGCTTCTTTCTCAGAGAATGAGTAAGCATTTCACAGGACTCCCAGGAGACTGCACATGATGGTGTGCCAAATGATGGTAATTCTTCCAACATGCAAATCATCACACCTTTAAAAAGTATTCCTAAAGCTCCCCTTTCATAGTTGTCCTTTAAGCCTCTCTGTGGACCTCTATCTTATGTATACCTTCTTTAGTAGATGTGGATAAGGTATCATTAGTACAAGAAAATGGTTAAATTATAAAAGCAACACAGCTCTCACAGGCACTGGGCTTAATACACATGTCACCCCCAATCCTTTCACTATCCTAACAGGTCTAATGAATGGGATTCACATTTTGAGTGCTCTAGCATATTTCAAACTGGCTACTTTTCCCTTTCTCTCTGTTGGAACCATGAGGAGACTCTTCTCTGGTCTTCACTCTGAGAACCTGGTGAGGTTCTAAAAGGTAAAATTCGCAAAAGTGTCAAGGGGCCCCCTAAGATTGGAACACCTTTGGAATTTTTCCATCACAGACTTGCCCACCATGATCAGCAAGTGATTCATCAACTATAATTTCAGATTTCCTAACCTGAGAATGGTTCACATGGAAGTTTCTGCTCTGCTCAATGTGGTTCTCTTTATCTTCTTGTCTCTCCAAAAAAAAAAAAATTTTTTTTGAGGGGCAGCTTTTTGCCTAAAGACTTCAGTTCTCTGATGGCTCAAAGAATTTTGCTTTCCAGTTTGTTCAGTTTTTTTCTTACGTGACGACTGAAGTGATGACTTTTGAGCTCTTTAGATACAAACTCGAGTCATCATCCCCACTTTAAAGAAGTTAAAGGACTTGGAGAGGACACTAAAGGAAAATGGTCCTTGTTTTTCAATAGACTATCTTCATTCCTCTCAGCCTGTGTACTGAGCCTTCACTGCCTGAACTCTGTGTGTTCTATAAGAGTTAGCCACAGACAGGCTCAGCTAGTCCATTCTGCTCTTCAACAGATTAACAAGTCTGAAACTCAGAGCACAGAGGAGAATATTGGAAGGGACAAGAGAAATTCTTTCTGCTTCTAGAAAGCCTTCATTTCTTTTGTTGAAGAGCCATGATCTAAATCATATGTGTGTGTGCTTATGAGTGAACAGGCATACGTATGTGTGTATGGAAAGAGAGAGAGAGATGCTCCTCAAGTTAACATGTCCTGATACACCTGAAAATGCATTTAGCACACTGAACCCACTTGGCAATGCAGAACAATGTGGAGTAATTTTACCCTCATGATTGGGGACCAGGGCTCGCTGCTGCTGCTGCCCAGCATCATGAGTCACTGGCCCAAGAAAAGATCAAAAATCAAATTTTGCGGTACAGTTCCTACTCAATGCATGTTGTTTTTGTACTATCACAAAGTAAAAAAAAAAAATGTAAATCACACCATCATAAGTTAGGGACTGTGTGTGTGTGTGTGTGTGTGTGTGTGTGTGTGTTTTAATGTATTATAATGGTTACTGATCTGCTTTGAAATCTGTAGATGTATACTTCAAGAGTGTCAAGAAAAAAATAAAGTTACAAACCATGTAAAAACCCTTCCTATTAATATCAAAGACTAGTATTTTCTCAGTACATACTATAGCTCACTCCTGGTCTGGCTCTACAGAGTTTTCAGACTGGGAAAGAGTCTGCACTGGGGCTGAGCAGCAATGGGGTAAAAGGGCATCCAGACCTCAGAGAGAAGGCAGTAAGTAAAGACTGCTCAGAAGGGAAGCACAGTGGCTAGGAGAGTCCCAGGATGGTGACAATGCTGTTCTGAAGACAGTGATGACATACCAGCTTCTATACATACTCAGATGCTAAAGCCAGAAGGTCATAATTCCATTCCTGGGATGCTGATGATCATCACCTAGGCCTTATAAATCAGAATGAAAAGAAGTTCAAAACAAAACAAAATATTCCATCTGTTTTCTAGCAGTTCTAAAATTATATGCATGCAGACACACCTGTGAAAAAGAGCACACCATATTCTCATGTGATGTGAGTGTGGGTAAAGAGTGTATACTCTGCACTCAGGCTGGCTGAAAAGGAATCCCAGTTTTGATATTTGCTATGTTGCTACTTGTGTAAACCTAAGCATGTTTGTTGATCTTGTATTCTAGGCTGCACTTTTCTGCTAATCACAAAGTAAAATTTTTGGTTGTGTTAAGTGCTTCATTAAAGGTCTCATCATCATCTTTGATATTCCTTTCTTATACTGAAATGATGCACAGGGAATTTATTTTTGTCCTAACTCCCACCAATGCTGTTCTCTGAAACAGAATGGTCAGCTTTGCAGAAAATATTTCTCCTATGTTCCTAATTTCAGAGGGCAAGGGGTTTTGACATCCAATACTTCCATTCTGTAGACTTTTGTAATTACTGAAATTAATACTTTAATTTCACATACTATGATATGATAGACAACAAAGAGCATTCATCAATATACTTCCCAGGGCAGAAGCTGAGACACTGGAAGATCAATGTGCAGACAGACATGTTCTGTGATCGAGAGAGGCTAAGGGAAGGAGAATATGGCAAAGGCCATAGAGGAGGGAGGGATCCTCTCGTATGGCACTGCCTGAACCCAGTAGTAAAACCTATTGCTTTAGTCAGCTGTTCATTGCTGCGACCAAAAGACCCAACAAGAACAATTAGAGTAGGAAAAGTTCATTTGGCTCACAGTTTTAGAGGTCTCAGTCCATAGAGAGACAACTCTATTGCTCTAGGTTCAAGGTGAGGCAGACCATCATGGCAGAGAGTCTGAGAGAGGAAAGCAGCTCAGGATGTGGCAACAAGGAAGCAGAGAGAACATTCTGCTCATCAGGGACTGAATATATAACCCAAAGGCATGACCAGTATCCTCTAGCCTTACCCGACCTGACTACAGTTACTGCCCAGTTAATCCCTATCAGGGATTAATACACTGATTAGGTTTAGGCTATAAAGCCCAATCATTTCACCTCTGGGCTTTCTTGCATTGTTTCACACATGAACTTTTGGGGAACACTTCATATCTAAACCATAAAACCTACTAAACTCATGAAACCCATGAGTTTAAGTGTAAATTTGTAAAAATTGAAAAAGACCTGAGTTTTATGTTTGTAGTAATAAGAGAAAGAATCCAGGTAATATATGATGAGAAAAGGATCCCTAGAAACTCACAGTACTGGGGGACACTGTCCTCTCATAAAGCCTTGGAGTTGATTTTAGGTAAAATTTAACCCAACCTCTGATAATTCAGCAAATCACCAAAATCGACACTATATCAGTATTTCAAAATTGGAACTCATATATATGATTTTATACGTATATATAAAGTATATGTGTGTGCATATATACATACATATTTATATAATCTAACATTCACAGTGGTTACCTTCATTCTTTCTCCAAATCCCTCAAAAACAATGATAAATGGTTTTTTAAATATACTTTTAGTTGTAGGTGGATACAAAACCTCTATCTATCTATCTATCTGTTTATTTATATGTGGTACTGAGAATCAAACCCAGTGCCTCACATGTGCTAACCAAAGCACTCTACCACTGAGCTACAACCCTGATAAATGGTTTTTCATAAAAGCAGAAATCCTTGTGGGCAAATACTAGATAGAGCAGAAAAGAGAGGTCAAAGAGAGTTGGGATCTAGAATTGAATGAACTAGAAAAAGTGAAATCCTAAATCTGCTGCAGAAGCCCATAGGAACCCTGATTCTGCAGAACCTTGAAGGGCTTTGTAATTGGAGACACTAAGTGCCTCGGCAACAGAGTGTGGCTAGGATGGCCAAGAATCCTAGTTCTCCTGGGCCTGAGGATTTCACATCTGGTCTTCCAGTGCTAAAACTAAGGAGCTGGATGGAATGCTTGGTCATCCCAGCTGTGTCTGCTGCAGATATACTGGAGATTGATTGAAAGTCCAACTCCCACATCTCTCCCAAAAGCCAAGCAACCATTTTCTCCATATGTGACTTTGAAAAAACAAAATTAAATTTAAAACACAAGAAAAACCATCAAACATATTTGACATTCACACTTTCTTTATGCATATGCCAATTTATAAAATGAAAGGGCCTCTCTCAGCATCAAAATGGAAAGAATCCCTCCAAATTTTTCCTGTGGATAAGGATAAAATACACATAAGCTTCCTCACCATTTCTTGGCAGCAAGAAATATCAGACATCATGTTCCCAAGTACCTGTTTTTCTAGTTTGATTTTTTTTTTCAGGAATACAAAACTAAATGCTTTTAGGGGATACTTGATCCAAGATTCCCAAACATAAAATATGCTACCCAAATTCTGCAATTGAAATATTCTGGATGGAGCCAGAAATCAGTAATTTTCAAAGCTCCTTTTGATCCATCAGGCTTGGAATTCACAAACATCCACATGTAGGCCAGGGTAGGTCAATGCTCAGGGATCTATATGTGAGGAGAGTGAGTAATCTGACATTTAAACCAAGGTCCTGGGGTAATGGAAATAGGATCCTAAAGTGCTGTATTCAGCACAGTGACAGCAGAGCTCACTATCATCATGTGGACTCTAACAGGGAAATGCCACACCCTACAGAGGCCCCCCTGCTAGAGGAGCTGAATTCTGTGAAACATGTTTCATCAATTACCTCTATTCTGGTAAGAGACAACCTTCTGAGGACCCATGTAGCACCTTATCAGACTAGGAGAAGATATGACCAAGAAAGACATAGTCATCATGTTCTAAAAGCATATGCAACTCTGCTCTACTTAACTCTGCAGAAAGTGGCTTTGACTTATCAGCAGTCTATTTTTTTTCAATAACAGAATTGTATTTTACCTTCCTTTACTTCATTAGAAAGCACAACTGAAGGAGGCGAGTATTCACACTGAGACCAACCACAAAATGATGAAAATGTCTTATAAGAATATCTTTGAGAAGAAAATAAGATGTCAACAATATGAGCAAAACCTCTTCTAAACACACATAGTGAGGGTGACACACGCCTGTAATCCCAGGGGCTCGAGAAGCTGAGGCAGAAGGATTGCAAGTTCAGTCAGCCACAGCAACTTAGTGAGACCCTGTCTCAAAAATTTTTAAAAATTAAAGTACTGGAGATGTGACTCAGTATTTGAGTGCTCCTGGGTTCAATCTCTGGTACAAAAAGAAAGAAAGGGGAAAAAAAAAACTACTAAAATTACTCTGCAAGTTCCTAGTGAGGAGAAAATAACTCTAAATTTCATTACTGATATATTTGTTTCCCAAAACACTTTTATTTTTAGATATTTTCAAAACATTAAGTTTCATACTTTAAAACATACTTTAAAAATATGTGAACCCCTGAAAAATACTTCTAAGAATTTTCTATGAACACTTCTTCTGGATCTTGATCTCTCTCCTCTTTTTTCTGTTCATCAGGGCAAGACCCAGTTGTCCACACATTTATGAGACAAGTAGATATCTAGACCATTTATAGGGAACTTGGTGCTTTTTAGTCCACATATTTGCATTTGTGTCTCCAGATTGTATGAGTCTACCGATTAGACTTTCAGAGCCAATTTTCTAGGGATAATCATCCCTGCTTTTCATTTAAAAACTACTGCTACAATTATTTACTACAAAAAAAAAAAACTCAGCCATGGGTTTATAAAGAACATTTATAAAGAGCATTCACATCCACAGGTGTGCTGTTTCTGTTACTCCTTTTCATCAGTCCCGCCACTCAGACAGGTGTTCAGTGACTCAAACATTCAAAAGAACATCCATCTTTTATTTTTAGTGCAATAGACAGTGTCATTGAAGAATCATAGTTTGCCAGTTGGTACTTAATGAAACCTTTCTTCAAGCTCTTTAAGGCTCCTTGGGCTATAACCATATAAGCAGAAATTATTCATCAGTGGTGGTTTACAGGTTTCTCTAGTTCAAGACCAGATGAGCATCTGAGTCACTGGGTGACTAACAACAGACATGAATCTACACTGGGCTAGAGTTAAAACTAAGAGCAGCAAAGAATTGATGGGAGCCACATGGCCTTATCTCTTAAGGTTAGAGTATAATTTTTCTTTCTAGACATAAAAAGCTGAGATTTTGAGAGGTAAGTGGCTATCATTCCAGATTTTTCTCAGGAACCCAAACACACACAGCATAAGGGTTGACCTAAGTTCCTAATGCCATACTAATCCAATCAGTTGGCTGGAAAGTGCTTCAGGAAGCTACTGATCTAATCTTTTTACCATTATTTAGAGGCCATTTAGAAGCTTCTATAGCTTCAATGTTTAGAGTCTAGAAAAATACTTCATAACTTCATTGAACTAGCACGACACTTCAAACTAATGGTGTTGGATAGGCATTTGAATTCTGCAGAGTTGAAACTACTAAGGAAGATATAAGTTGGCAAGAGATGGTAATTATTAAAATTATTTTACTTTTACAATTTTGCAACTTGCTCAAATTTCAAAAAAATGCATTAAAGCTCAGAATGGTTTTTTTAATTTGTTCTTTTTAGTTACATATGACAGTAGAATATATTTTGACATAGTATACAAACATGGAGTATAACTTCCCATTCTTGTGGTTGTACATGATGTGGAGTTACACTAGTCATGTATTCATATATGAACACAGGAAAATAATGTCCAATTTATTCTACTGTCTTTACTATTCGAATTCTCCTACTTTCTCTTCACTCCCCCTTTGTCTAATCCAAAGTACTTCTCTTCATTCCTTCTTTGTCTAATCCAAAGTACTTCTATTCTTCCCTAACCTCCCATCCTTTATTGTGTGTTAGCATTCACATATTAGAGAAAATATTTTGGCTTTGGTTTTAGAGGATTGCCTATTTCATTTAGCATGATAGTCTCCAGTTCTATACTTTTACCAGCAAATGCCATAATTTTCTAGTTTATGGCTGAGTAATAATCCATTGTGTATATGTACCACATTTTCTTTATCCATTCATCTGTTGAAGGGCATCTAGGTTGAATCTATAGTTTAGCTATTATGAATTGAGCTGCTCTAAACATCGATATGGCCGAGTCACTATACTATACTATACTATACATATACCTTTAGGTATATGCTGAGGAGTGGGATAACTGGATCAAATAATGGTTCCACTCCAAGTTTTCCAAGGAATCTCCATACTGCTTTCCATAGTGTTTGCATCAATTTGTAGTCCCACCAACAATATATGAGTGTACCTTTTTCTCCAAATCCTCCACCAACATTTCTTGTTTTGTGTATATTTGATATTTGCCATTCTGACTGGAGTGAAATGAAATTTCAGTGTAGTTTTAATTTGCATTTTTCTAATTGCTAGAGACGTTGAACATTTTTTCATAATTTGTTGACAGATGGTATTTCTTCTCTTGTGAAGTACCTGTTCAGTTCCTTTGCCAATTTATTTGTTATTTCTTATTTTAATGTTAAGTATTCTGAATTCTTTATATAGCCTGGAGATTAATGCTGTATCTGAGGTGCACCTGGCAAAGATTTTCTCCCATTCTGTAGACTTTCTCTTCATGTTCTTGATTGTTTCCTTTGAAGGATAACAATTTTTATTTTAAAGGCACAAAAGTATCACAGAAAAAAATAATCAATAGAAATATAATTAAATGATAAAGATTTGAATGCAAACATAAACATTGCCAAAGAAAATCTACAAGGACTATCCAAAGCACTGGAATTATTATTTTACATTTCTATTTTGCCTTTCCTATAAGAAGCTTAGTTAATCATTTGTCTTCTTGGTTTCTGCACAATACTATAAATGGGTATCATTAAAATCTTCCAATATTCAAATCTCTCATTCCAAGAGCTAATATCTATATTTTCTTGGCAACGTGTTTCTACTGTAAAAGGAGCTAATAATGAGGCTAAAAGGAAAAGTAAAATATCTGAAATAAATAATCCCTGGATAGGCTTAATAAAAGACTGCAGAAGGCCAAAGATTCACTGCACTTGAAGACACAGCAATAGAAATCATACAACTTAACAGAAAGAAAAACCTAGAGGAGGTGATCAGAGCCTCAGAGTCTTGTAGAATAACATCAGAACTCTAATACATATGCAGTTGGAGTCTCTGAAGGATAAGAAGGGAATACGGGGATGAAAAAAATTACTTAAAAATATAGTAATTACATGTGCTTCAAAGCTGGCAAAAAAAAAGGATGAACTTACATGTCTGAGAAGCTCATTCAACCCTCCAAGATAACTAAATATTAAAGAAAACTATATCTATCCATATCCCAGTCCAAGCACTACAATTCAAAGTTAGAAAATCTTGAAAACAGAGGGGAAAAAGTGACATAGTATTATGAATAATAAGAAGAGCAGAAGCTTTTGCAATACAACAGAGGCCTGCAAACAATAAAATTATGTATTTAAAGTACTGGAAGAAAAAAATCATGAGAAGATTTATATGCAGTGACACTTTTACTCAAAATAAGATGGAAATTTTTTTAAAAAAATTATCCAATAAACCAAAACTCAGAGAATATGTTGGCAGCAGAACTGTACTATGGGAATAGCTAAGCAAAGTAGGTTAGGTTGAAGGAAAATGACATTATACAGAAACTCAGATCAACGGAAGAGTAAATAGAAAAAACAGGAAGTAGACAAATATAAATAAATATGTATGCATATATATTTCTTTTCTTAATAGGAAATACACATTACTGTTTAAAGTTAGAATTATGAAACTGTAATGGGGATTTATAGTAAATGCCAGTGTAAATCTACAACAATTCCAGAAAGGATGAGCTACATGAAATAATATCATAGCAAAGTCACTTTATTTTATATGACTAATATAACATTAAGTCTAGATAGACAGCATAACAACTTGAAGATGCATATAATAATCCTTTGAATGAATACTTAAAATGCAAAGGCATATATTCAAAACAGCCAACAGGAACTAAAATATTCACAAATATTTAATTAAGCAAAATGAAGAGAGGAAAGAAAAAAACAGAGGGAAAAATAGCAAATAAAATAAATTTTAAACAAATAGCAAAATGGTAGACTTAAATGCAACCTCAATGACTATTGTAATATATAAATTGAATCAAAATTTTAATCGAAAGACTGAACTTCTCCTGACTGGATTAAAAATACAAGGTTCAACTATAGATTGATCATAAGACTTATATACTTTACACCTAAAGACACATACAAATTAAAAGTAAAATATGAAAATTCATGTATACCATGAAAACAGTATTATGAAAGCTACGGTATCTATCAATGTCAAACCCAGTAGACTTAAGGTAAAGAAGAGATTCCAGATATAAAGAAAGTTATTTCACAATAACAAAAAGAAAAATCCTTCAAGAAGACACAACAATTACAAATGAGTGTACAATTGCTAACAGAGCTTCAAAATAGAAGAAGCAAAAAATTAAAAGAATCAATGGAAGAAACATAAAAATTGATATAGTTTAAAATTTGAAAACCTTTTTCTCAGTAAGAGAATAGATAGACTAAAAATGAATCCGGATATAAAGGATCTTAGCAACAGCACACAACAGCGTGACCTAATTGACATTTAAAGGCCACTACACCTCACAACTGTGGCCCACATGAGTGCACACAGACTGCATGACATGAGACCACATGCTGACTAAAAAACATGCTTAAAATTTTCAATATATTGAAATCCTACAGAGTATGTTCTCTAGTAGCAATAAAATTGAAAATACTCAAGAATTTTGAAATTAACCACAGGTATAAACCCATGCATTAAAAAAAATCCCAAGGAAATGAGCATATAATTTGAAGGGATGTATAATCAAATACTACATTCAGACATTTGGGAGTCAAATAAAGTAGTATATAGAGGAAAACTGAACATTTTAAATGCTTATATTCGTTACAAGAAAAGAAATATTTAAAATCAGTGGTCTAAATTTTTACTTGAAAAGCTAAATAAAGTTCTAGTAAAGTCAGGGTAAAGAACTCCATTATTGAAAAAAATACAAATACAAAATAAACAACAGAAAAGTTAAAGGCAAAAGTTTGTTATTTGAAAATGTTAATAATTTTGATAAACATCTAGTAAAACTAACAACTGAAAGAGGGAGAAATTTTAAATTAGCAGTAATAAGAATGAGAAAGAAGATTTTATTATAGATCCTAAAGAAATTAAGAGGGAAATAAAAATACCTTGAACAACTTAATTGGAAAGTTAAGAGAAAAGATAACCTACAAAACTAACTCACAATAAAATAGAAAAAAACGTATAAATGCATCTTTAGTTTTCTATAGCTACCATAATGGCTGTTTAAAACCACATCCATTTATTATGTTTTGAACCAGACTTTTGGACATGGCTTGACTTCTTCGCTGGGTTCTGTGTTCATTATTCTAAGACCCTACAAGGCTTGAGCCCAGGTATTGGCTGGGCTGGCTTTTCATCTGGATGCTCTAGGGAAAGTTCTACCACCAAACTAAGCTGTCAGCATAATTAAGTCACTTGTGATGACAGGACTGAGGTCCTGGTTCCTTGATAAAAGGTCTTCTTCATCTTCAAGTCAACTATATTTCTCATGTCTTGAAACTCTATTTAGGCCACACCTCTCTGACTCCAACCAAAGGTAGTTCTCTGCTCTTAACAGCTCATGTGATTAAATGGGACCCATTAGATAAACTGGGTTCATTCCCTATTTTAAACTCCATTATATTAATTATATCTGTTAAGAGCTTTTGGATATATAATGTAGTTTATTTACATGTTCCAGAGTTATACTATGGATACCTCGTGGGACTAATTCAGCCTAATAATATATACTACAGGAAAATAGAAAGATAAAGATTCATAGATGAATAGTGATAGATATAAAAATGTTACTATATCAAAGAAATTGAATTTGTCATTAAAATTTACACAAAGAAAACTATAGGCTCTAGGACCTTATTAAATAAAAAACAAAATACAACAATGTTACAACAAAAGTCATTCAGAAAACAGAGGAGAAAAAAGAACAATTCTCAGCATGCTCTACAAGAGCCGGCATAACTCCCTGAGCACAAACAAAGACAGACAAGTGGGACTGAACCAAACTAAAAAGCTACTACACAGCAAAGGAAACACAAAACAGAATGAAGAGCTGTTCTATGGATTTGGAGAAAATACTTGTAAATCATACATCTGATAAGGGTCTCATATCCAAAAACACATAAGTAACTCCAAGAACTCAATACCATAAAAACAAATAACTCAATTTAAAAAAAAAAATGACAAAGGATATAAACAGCTATCTCTCAAAAGAAGAAATCTGAATGGTCAAAGGGTATATGAACAAAATTGCTCAGTATCTCCAGTCTTTAGGGAAATACAAATTAAAACTATAGTGAGCTATTACCTCATGCTTGTTAGATTACCTATGATCAGAAAGATCAATGACAATAAATATTGCCAAGGATGAGGAGAAAAGGGAACCCTTGCACACTGTTGGTGGAAAAGTAATTAGTATGGCCATTTTGGAAATCTTCATAATTCCATTTTTGAAAAGCAGTATGGAATTTCATCAAGAAACTTTATAATTCAGTAATTCCTCTTTGGGGTTTTATTGGTCAGTTTTTCATTACTATAACAAATAACCTGAGATAAATTACTGACAATGAAAAAGGATTTATTTTGACACATGGTTTGGGAGGTTTCAGTCCATGATCTAGTACCCCTGTTGCAGTACACCCTGGAAGCAGTGTGTGGCAAAGCAGAATCATTCACCTCATGGCCAGGGAGTGAAAGATGGGAAGAAAAGGGGTCAGGGTCCCACAAGCTCTTACACTTCTCTAATGTCTGGAAAACTTGCCACTAAGCCCCACCTCTCAAAGGTCCCACCAACTCCGAATAGCAGCAAGCTGAGGACAATGCCTTTAACACCTGGGCCTTTGAAGGACATTGCAGATCCAAACTTAATCATGGACACATATCCAAAGGAATTGAAATTGGTGTGTCAAAGAAATACCTGAATTCTCATGAGGATGAGCATTTAGTAGTCTTTGGGGAATAGTCTAGATCCAAACTGTAGCATGGGTATACATACAAAGGAACTGAAATTGGAATGTCAAAAGAGATTGTCTATACTCCGATGTTCATTTTAGCATTATTCATAATAGCTAAGATGTAGAGGTGTCCTTCATTAGATGAACAGATAAAGAAAATGTGGTAGTATGCACAATGGAATACTACACAGCCTCAATAAAAAAGAAAATTCTGTCATTTGTGACATGGATAGAATTGTAGGACATTATTTTACATATAATAAGCCAGGCACAGAATGATATATACTGTTCGAGCTCACTTATATGGGAAACCTAAAAAATTCAAACTCCTATAAATAATAGAAAAATGGTTACCAGAGGCTAGTGGGGAAGGAGAAAAGTACGGAAGAGGAAAATCAAGGGTACAAAGTTTATGTTTGATGGCAGGAATGTTCTAGTGATCTACTACATGGTGACCACAGTTAATAGTGAAGTGTTGTATAATTCAAATGTAATAAAATACATTTTAAACGTTGTCAGTACAAAAAAATCACAAAATGGTAAATTAAGAGATGTACTAATTAGCTTGGTGAATTTTTCTGTAATGTATAAAAATATCAGAATGTTACATTGTAGCCCATAAATATACACAATTATTATTTGTTAACTAAAAATACTTTAAAAATCTTGCATCCCAATGTACATAAATATTATCTCAAAATAAAACTGTAAATCAATAAGCAAAAACACTGACAATTTTTTAAATTCCAAATAACAAAGATTTAATCTTCACATGCCGTAGTATCATTGGTAATGGAGTAACCTATTAAAATGGGTTATCTGAACTAAATTAAGTAATGGGAAAAATAAGAGAAATGGACGAACAACCTTTAATAAATACAGGAATACAAGAAAACTTTTTAAATTCAGTGAATTGTGTAAGGAGCAGTCCCAAGGAAATTCATTCCTTGGGAATGAATATATAAAATAAATGAAAATGTATTTTTCTTTTATTGCTACTGAAGATTGAACTCTGAGCCACACTTGGCTTCTTTATACACACACACACACACACACACACACACACACACACACTCATATATATATATACATACTTTTTTTTTTTTTTGGAGACAGGATCTCACCAAGTTGCTGAGATGACCATGAACTTGTGATCCTCCTGCTTCAGGACTTCCAGGAACTGAGATTACAGTTACGCAGCACCATGCCCAGTGGAAAACCATTTTTTCTTTTATTTTTTTAAATTAAACTTTTTTATTCTAATTTGTTATATATGACAGCACAATGCATTACAATTCGTATTACACATATAGAGCATATTTTTTCATATCTCTGGTTATATACAAAGTATATTCACACCATTCCTGTCTTCATACATGTACTCAGGGTAATGATGTGCATCTCATTCCACCATCTTTTTTACGTCCCTTTCCCCCTTCCTTCCCCTCCCTCCCCTTTACCCTATCTAGAGTTCATCTAATCTTTCCATGCTTCCCCTCCCAACACCACTATGTATCAGCCTCCTTATATCAGAGAAAACATTCGGCATTTGTTTTTGGGGGGATTGGCTGACTTCACTTACCATTATATTCTCTAATTTCATCCATTTACCTGCAAAAGTCATGATTTTTTTCTCTTTTATTGCTGAGTAATATTCTATTGCATATATATATACCACATTTTCTTTATCCATTTATCTACTGATGGGCATCTAGGTTGGTTCCACAGTTTAGCTCTTGTGAATTGTTCTGCAATAAACATTGATGTAGCTGTGTCCCTGTAGTATGCTGTTTTTAAGTCCTTGGGGTATAGACTGAGGAGTGGGATAGCTGAGTCAAATGGTGACTCCATTCCAAGTTTTCCAAGGAATCTCCATACTGCTTTCCATATTGGCTGCACCATTTTGCAGTCCCACCAGCAGTGTATGAGTGTGCCTTTTTCCCAACATCCTTGCCAATACTTACTGTTGTTTGTATTCTTAATAGCTGCCATTCTGACTGGAATAGATGAAATCTTAGAATAGTTTTGATTTGCATTTCTCTAACAGCTAGAGATGTTGAACATTTTTTCATGTATTTGTTCTAAGAAGTGTCTACTCAGTTCCTTGGCCTATTTATTGATTGGGTTACTTGTTATTTCGGTGTTTAGCTTTTTGAGTTCTTTATATACCCTAGAGATTAGTGCTGTATCTGATGTGCAAGTTGTAAAAATTTGATCCCAAGCTGTAGGCTCTCTATTCACCTCACTGATTGTTTCTTTTGCTGAGAAACAAAAGATTCAAAATTTAGTTTGAATCCATCCCATCTATTATTTTTTTATTTTATTAATATTGTCAAAATGACCACTACCAAAATCACTACACAAATTTAATGCAATTCCAATCAAAATCCCAATGACATTTCTCATAGAAATAGAAAAAGTGGTCATTAAATTCATCTGGAAGAATAAGAGACCCAGAATAGCTAAAGCAATCCCTAGCAAGAAGAATAAAGCAGGTGGCATCACTATACCAGACCTTAAACTATACTGCAGAACAATAGCAACAAAAACAACATGGTACTGGCACCAAAACAGAGGGGTAGACCAATGGTACAGAATAGAGGACACAGAGACTAACCCACATAATTATAGTTATCTTATATTGGACAAAAACATGTTTTGGAGAAACGATAGCCTCTTCAACAAATGGTACTGGGGAAATTGGAAATCCATATGCAACAAAATGAAATTAAACACCTATCTCTCACCATGCACAAAACTCAACTCAAAGTCAATCAAGGGCAGAGGAATTAAACCAGAGACCCTGCATCTAATAGAAGAAAAAGTAGGCCTCAATCTCCATCACATTGAATTAGGCCCCTACCTCCTTAATAAGACTCCTATAGCACAAGAATTAAAATCAAGAAACCCATTCTTACACCACAAAAGTTTGTAAAATAGGTTAATTCCCCTCTCACTTTCCTTTTTAGAAGTGAGGTAAATCTTGAAGAACTGGCCCAAATAGAATAGGAAAGAATTTCTTGTTTCTCCAGTGTCTGCTAGGGACTTCCTTTTTCTGTAAAGAATGAGGACTAAATTTCCATTTCATATTAATATAGAGTGATTAACTTTGCAGATAAACATGGAAATTCAACAATAATGAAATGTAAAAAGGTCATATACATTCCATAGACAAATGAAACCATGATATTTAAACATTCATTCATTGTAATTTGGTTTGGTGTATTAATATCCACCTAATAGTTTTCACCTAAACTTCATTTTCATTCTGCTCTACATTCTTTCCTCAATCTGCACACATTTTGGACTAAACAATCTTTTCTGGTACTTTCCTGGTACTTTCCTCCATGCTTTAGTAAGACACTGTTCTTTGAAGTTTCCTAAAAAGAGGCAACTCTGCATCTATGAGATAATCCAGAAAGTTCGTGATAACAAAACTTAAGAGTAAGCATGTAGGCAGAGACAACAGATTCCACTTTGATACTGCAAGAGGGTAAGTAAACCTACAAAAAATTATAAGTCTAGATGACAGAAAGTAAGCCGTCTTTAAAACACTGGCCCTTCTCAAATATTTGGTTTAATTTACAGCAGATTATTTTATAATAGAAGATAGTAATAATATAGATTTATCTTTCTTCTGAACCAACTGAATGAATCACATTTATCTACCTTTATACAACCCACTCATGTCTTCTTGGGGAACCCAAAATAATAAAGGAAAGAACATGGGCATGTTGGACAGGGAGATCTGGCAGAATTTTAACTCTTACATGTTGGAAAAGTTATTTAATCCTAAAAAGCTCCAGTATCTTGCTTGTAATTAGGGCAATGAGAACACACAGGATTTTAAGTATATTTATAAATATTTTGACCTAAATATAATAATATATGATTGTTTTATGCACACACACAAATATAATAGGATGCAAAGCACAGTGGCTGGCACAGAGAAGGCACTAGATAAACTGAAATTTGTTCAGTCTGGCTCCTGAATAAATGACAATCTGTTTGCAAAGCCTTGCCTTCAAGTTATGGGCACTCATATTTCCCCCTTTTACTTGGCCCTCAGGATTTATATACACACTACATGAGAAGATGCAAATGACCATCTCCTGAATTGAAATTCTAAGCTCATCAACTGGAACACACTTACTAAATGCTATTCCTATTTACTTAGTTACAAAGGAAATACATACCTCTCAGACTATCATTACCTATTATTTTAGTAGTCATGTAAAAAAACACAATTATTATTTCTTCTTTTCTATCAATTTAGAGGAAAATATTCTTCAGAAAATATGCACATATCAAAGGCAACTACCTTGAACCAAACACTAAGCTATTTATGTAGGCACAATACTTTTAAAAGAACATTGTATATTTTAAGCCCTTCTTTAATTTAAGAAAAATGTAATAAATTAGGAAATGAAATCTATAAATCAACAAATACGTTAAATATTTCAAAAGAAAAAACTCTGAGGATAATTAAATTATATAGTGAGGTTTGGCTTGTGACTCATCTATCAGAAAACCTGTTGAGAAATGTTTGGGGCCTATATTTAAAATGATATTGTTCAACATTTACATGAAAAATAAAAGAATGGCAACTATTGTCTTCTTGTATTTTCATACTTCAAGTCACCTGAAATGTGATTATGATTTAGAAGTATAGATGCTGAGGCATTACTTGCTGTTTAAAAAAAAAAAAACAACTTAAATCATGCTTATTGATTTTATTCTTCCTATCATAATATATTTTCAAAAATTCGTTAATTATTATGCAGAGTTCACCATCACAGCAATAAACTGAATCAATGTATGTGCTTTAATTAAATGTACTTTAAAAAGTCATTCTTAAAATATACATGTACTTCATGATAGCATTTGGGATTTTAAACTTTCAATTTTTTAAGAATCTGCTCCAATGAATAAAATGCACCATAAATTTGAAAAACAATTCCACACATGAGTAAATTAATGTCATCTTACCTAATATTTATATTAATTCTTAATTTAAGTCCTAAAATAGGACCTTACAATACCTATTATATAGTGGTGGACACATGAAACAACTTGAAATATTTTCTAATGCACTAATTTTGCACAATTCTATGATATTCAATGGCCCCTCTGAATAAACAACATTTAAAAGAAAAAATTAATATATAATTTGGTTGTTTGTTCAGTAATTTGTTTTGACAGAGTGATTTCAGTGCCTATATAGATTGTACTACAAGTACTAATGATCCACCTTATTTTGAATTTTGGAGAAGTTCTTACAGTATAAATTTAAGATGTACAACATGAAGTTTTGATACACAAATAGATAGCCAAGTGTAACAACCCACTTTTAAAGTCTACTGCCAATGTTTCCTCATAATCAAATATGATTAATTTAGCCAGTTGGCTCTTGGCAATAATTCTAGTAATGGAAAATTATCATAAGCCAATATGTCTTGATTGCAAAGCCTGCCCCTTTATTGTCTGCCTAGATTCTTTTCACATCAGGTCTATAGTGAAAAGTGAAGTCACAAACAGAGGTATTAGAACGCGCACAATGGGACCACTGTTCCCTGGAACAAATCAAATTTTCAATAACTCTTATGGTAATTTGAGGGCTTCCATTATATAATCCTTCAAAAAAATTATATATTTTTTTCATTGAACAATCTAGTGAGTGTACCTTAATATACACAACAAGTAAAATAAATTAAAAGTAAATCAAAGCATATGTTTAAGTCCTGGGTTCATGAAGAAAGCATGAGAAATGTTTAAGCCTCGATTAATGTCAAATATTCAAGTTGTTGGGTTTGGCGACAGAGGTGGATTCTCAAGAGAGAACACATTCCAAATGGGATGTTCTATTCTCCTCTCAACCCCATTCATAAAACGCCTTGCTGTTATGCAATGGGATCACTCTGCGTGGGTAATGAACATACAGGCTGATGTTCAGCGTTGACTGGTTGCACACAGAACTGAAACATCACTTATCTTTTACTTAAAAACAAAACTTAAGGGAAGATGTTTAGGTAGAAGCACTTTTGCAGGGAGTCGTTTGCATTTCTTAAGGAAACAAACCAAAGAATGTGACTGAAATGAGGAATCCAAAGGCACAACAAATGAGTACTTCACACAGGAAAGCTCAGAGCAAGGGTCTCCTGGAAGGAGTAAACCAGTTATGTGGCCATAGATAAAGGGCTGGCATAGCTCTGGGAGAAGCCAAGCCTGAACGTGTTCGCTATTTTCAGCTGATATTGAAGAAAGGGGATTTGAGAACCCTAACATTGGCTTCCCTTTTCTTAATGTGACCGTAACCGTGCAGAATTCTCTCTATCCCAACTCGGGTAAAGAGGTCTCAACCCCGAACCTAACTCGCCTGCTTTAAATCTCAAGAGTTTACACCGCAGTCACAAATCTGGGAAACCAAGAGGGATGATCAATGCCAACGTGAGACTGCATGTTCTTTTGACTTTTGTTTGCTGGGGTTTTCATTTTCGATAGACATCCTCACTCTCCTTATGGAGCTGGGAAAGATAATGAACACCCATATTCCTCATTAAGACAGCCCCAATTACAGCCAAACGAAACCTAGAGGACCCAAATCTGTCCCCAGAACCGAATCACAGAGCCGCCTCTGAATGGGTGGCCACCTAGACCGTCCCTTAGGTCGAGCACAGTTTGTGCCTGGAACGAGGGGAAAGCATCTCTCTTAATTCCTCCCCAGACCACTCTTTCTGTATAGACCCACCTGCATGGGCGCTTCGTGTCTCATTGTAGGCAAATGTTCTTTCTTTCTAGGGCAGCGCTGGCCGGGACGCCCCGCAAAGCGTGCACAGCCCGCGCGTTCCACGCTCCACACTGCACTCTCGGGGTTCACTAGCCGGTTCCAACATCAGCACCAGAGCTGTCCTCTCCTGGCGCCCGCACACGCGTACTGGCTAGGAACCCCGAGTACTCCTGGGAGTTGTAGTCTTGTCCTGCAGGTCTTTTATGCAAACGGGCAAGCAGTGAACTACACCTCCCGGCAAGCAAGAAAGACTTTAAATAGGCTCGGTCTTCCAGTAGCACTTGGCCGCGGATCCTCCCTTCTTCGCCTTATGGGTTGCTCCTGGCTATTATCGCTCTTAGCTTCCTCTGCCCCTTTCTTTGCAAGGCTCCAGCAGAAGTGATCCCAGCGATCTCGGCTGGAGATTTTTCTTTACTAGCTATTCCCCTTGGGAAGCCAGACTGAAATTCCCTAGTTGGGAAGCGCAGTCTTGGTGTTCATTTCCAATACAAATGATACCTTCTATGATTCCCCGCCTCACCTCTACCCATCTCAAATCGGAAAAGTTTATACATTTCCATAGGATGAGTGGGGTAGTTTTACTATTTTATTCAATAAACACGAGAAAGAAAGGAAGGCAAACATATAAAGAAAGTGTTTTATCTGCATAAATGCATTGAGAAGACTCGAGGACGCGCGCGCGCACACACACACATATATACACACAGAAACCGACACACGTCCCAAAGTCCGTGAAAGCGAGATTTCTCGCTGAATACACTCAAGAATTCCCTTCATTTGCTTACCTTTCCATAGAGCTCCATTGCAGCTGGAGGTTCGGAAACTCTCGAGTAAATCTCCCTGCAGCAAACGGAGTGAAAGTCTTACGCAGCAAGCGGGGCTAAACTGAAAGGCACAACACAATGGAAGAGCTAGGGGTAAGCGGCTCCCAGAGAGAGAAACGAGGGACGTGGATAGGACAACTGATTTAGATGGATAACTTCTTTCCTTAGGTGGGGGAAGCGCGGAGTCTTCAAGTGGCAGCTGCAGAGAAAGGACTGAGAGTCTCTTAGGAAGTGTCAGGGGCGATCGCGCTGGGCAGCCCCTCCCCAATCCCTCCCCCAGGAACCTTCCACCGTCATTAGTGCGCACACACAGCCACCGCTGGCCGCAGGCTGGAGAGCTGATAGGGCACCGGGTTATTTATCCAAAGCAAGTCACATAAAATGAACACATTCATCACCAGAGCCCAGAAGCACCGCCAGGGAATGAGATGGGAGACCTCTATTAAGTTATTCTGTCCTTTCTTTAGCACAGAGCCATTCCTTATATTACAATCGCACTCCTCCTAGATTAGTTCATAGCATGATTTTCAAATCTCTGAACTACATTTTTGTTACGTGTACCCTTTCCCATCAATTGACTACCATGTATGGCTATTTATGTACTCTATACCTATCTAAAGATAGCCCTCTCCCCTTAAGAGTAAACGTTGATCATCCAGAAATGATGCCTGTCTTGGCATGAGGTCAAATGTATTGTATTGGTGGTGGAGTAGAAAAGGAAACAATCATTATACTTGCAGGAAGGCATGAAAGGAATAACTTGAATCCGCTTTAAACTTCACCGCATTAGACAAAGCAGTAAAAGGGAGGTTCTGGAATTTAATACATTTGACAATCTCTTTGGGAGGGAGGGTTGAAATTCGTATTTTCAAACTCTATGTAGAGATTTTGATTGACTATATCTGATTAGAGGTCTGGGAATTTTAAACAAATACCCTAGCAATTCTGATGAAACCGGCTCCTTTACCTTAACTTGAGAAACACTACCTTAAAAGATTCGTATGTAAGACATTTTCCACCACATTTTAAGATACAAACCTTGAAAATTTCACTGTATGAACTTAATACTGCAACAACCCTGTATGGGGAACCTATTCAAAATATTTAGTTAATTAAAGTTTGGGTTTAAAAAAAAAAAGAGTCTAAGATCTATCTGCTAATCTATGATTAGTGAGAATATAATGTGACATCATCCAGATAAAGAATTTTTATAACTACTCAGAAAAAGCATTTTAAAATGCTCACTTCATAATGTGGAGGATTATGATTAGAAAAAATTAATTTTAAATAGTCAATAACAAAATGAAAAGTGAAACGGAATTCTATAACAATATGTTTCATGGTAGCAACTTACTGCAAGTAATACAGAGTGTTCTATTAAGACATATCTAAGAGTGTATCTCTTTATGAGTTTTTTCCAAGAGAAATACCAATTAAATAATACTGATACTTAAATGCATATAATTGACATTTAATATTTGTTCAACTACTGAAAACATGTTTCTTCAGAACAATTTGCTGTATTTTTTTCTACCATCAACAAATTTCTTAAAAATCAGAGTCTGACTAAAGTATATTTAAATATCATGACTATTTAACTTACAAATTTACTTTTCTTTGAGAAATTTATCCTTTCTCAGCATTTTACTAAAATGACATACATCCTTGATGTATTTAAATATATATATTCTAGTTGTAAATGGACACAATACCTTTATTTATTTTTTTTATTTTTATGTGGTGCTGGGGATTGAACCCAATGCCTCATACAGGCTAGGCAAGCACTCTACCACTGAGCCACAACTCCAGCCTACAAATTTTGATTTTTTTAAGTGTGTCTTTAAGTTTGTAGAAGTATCCATAAAAATTAAGTTTAAAAAACTAGATTTGCAAAAGGGCTTTGGGAACTAAGTTCTGTCCTACTCATAAATGTGTAGGAAAAATAAAATAAAATAAAGTCAGAAGTCTGCTAAACAAACAACAGTGAACCAGAATTAACTGTCTCCTGAAAGTCAGAGCAGTCTGATTTCGAATGTACCTGTTCCCGGCATCTCTCTTTTAATTTAACAGAAATCAGTTTAAAATTAAATTAAATTTTAACTTTAATTAAATTCAAGGGATTACCCAATGTTAGCATACCATGTCTCCCATTGAGCAAACAGGGTAATAGAGAAACATTCTTCACTTAGATTTGAATCTGGAGTTGATATTAAAAGGAGTTAATATCAGAATTAACAGAAGGAAAAGGGGCCACCAGTGACATGTGACATGAATACCTCACCATCTCAGAATGTAGAGCAGGCTCAAAGTGACCTCCTCAGGGTCATGCAGACAATCCAAGGGATAGCTAGGTTGAGAACTCTAATCTCTGCTTTCAGATTCACATTTCTTTGCCACTCCCCATGTCCCTGCTCAGGCACCAGCTTTTTGCTTCCCTGCATTTACCTAGTATTCACTTTGTTGTTGCTTTATTAGTATTTGCTTTGCTTTTTTTCCTGAATTAGGACTTGGGCTGAAAACTGAAACTACTGAAGTTTGGCATAAGGATTAAGGACACCCTCCAGGATTCTCTATGCCCCTCATGAAAACCTGACTCAAATCCACAGTTCGTGGATGGGAGTCTAATCTTAGATATTCCTGGGACCATATCCAATTGAGGGCAGGATTCTTCTGGCCTGAGCCCTGTTACCTTTGTCTGACTCACCATATTTGAGGTTGGTTTTGATTTCAACCCCATGCAGCATCCATACCAAGAAATGCTATTGATCGTTTCAGGTTCCCTTTAAAAGAAATTAAGTATTTCCATGGAACTATTGATTTTTTTTTAAATTAAAAGGCAAAATTATTTTAACTCATTCCTACTCGAGAGGTTTTCAACACTATAAATAACCATTATAAGTAAGGTGCTTTGTAAAAAAAAATGTAAATGTACTAAAACCAATAAATATGGTATTATTAATAATAGCCCTTTTAAACACCTGTTTGGTTGTAGGCACTTGTATATATTATTCCATATAATACTTAATAATATTGCAAGGTTATATAATTAACCTTATTTTATAAAGAAGAAGTTTAATAATGGGTTTAAGGACAAGTATTTTGCTTAAGGTCAGGAATTGAAGCTCAGGGTTATCTGATTCCAAAACCCAGACTATTACCCATGTTTTTCCTTGTAAAAGGTAATGTTACTTAAAAATAGTATATTTTATAATCTCTTGGAAATAAGGTTTACTGGACTTTGTTCTTCTTGACAAAACTGATACAACTATAGGTATCTCATGGAATTATAAGATTGCTTATATCTTTTAAAGAAATACTTTTTAATTTGAAAACTGCCAACATTTTCAGATAAATAGCAATCCATTTGATTTAGCAGAATGAAAAAATAAATTAAAAGCTCACCGCACGAGGTTTAAGTGATGACTACAGACTGAACCCTTTAAAACCATGAACCCAAGCACATCTTTTCTCTTTTAAATATATTTTTTCTCTAATAATACAATTTAAAGTCCACAGTCATTTGGCCCCATCACTGTGAGCTTGTGGTGAAACTCTGAGAACATCATGGCAGGGAGATTGTGGTGGAAGAAAGCCACATGGCAGTTGGGTAGGGAAGAAGCAGGCAGCAAGAGAGGGAGCAAGAGAGAAGGACCAAACAAGGATGAGAGGTGGGAGGGAAAGGGAGAGAGAAGGGAAATTGCATGGAAATGGAAGGAGACCCTTGGGGTTATACAAAATTACATACAAGAGGAAGTGAGGGGAAAGGGAAAAATAATACAAGGGGGAGAAATGAATTACAGTAGAGGGGGTAGAGAGAAAAGAGGGAAGGGGAGGGGAGGGGAGGGGGGATAGTAGAGGATAGGAAATGCAGCAGAATACGACTTGAGTATGTCAATATGTAAATCAATGGAAGTGTAACTGATGTGATTCTGCAATCTGTATATGGGGTAAAAATGGGAGTTCATAACCCACTTGAATCAAAGTGTGAAATATGATATATCAAGAACTATGTAATATTTTGAACAACCAACAATAAAAAAAAAAAGAGAGAGAGAGAGAGAGAAGGACCAAGGATAGGATTTACTTGTCGAGGGCATGCCCCGAGTCACTCACTTCTTCCAACCAGACCCCACCTTCCCCATTTTCCACCACCTCCCCAATAGTCCATTCAATTATGAATCCATCAACAGATTAATCCACTGATGAGATTAGTGCCCTCATGACCCAATCACTTCCAAAATATTCCACTTCAGAACATTGCTACTGGGGATTCAAGACTTCAACACATGAACCTTGGGGGATCCCAATGCAAGCCATAACATCTGCTAAACAATAATCCCCACCCTTCATGCAAAATGCTTATTGAAGAATTGGTTTCAAACTGATATTATGTTCTCTACCTCTTTAATAAATCTGGAGGTACCTCCAAAGAGACGATTCTCATTATCTTTACAAAAATTCATTACTCTTATAATGCTAGTATAAATTTTGATAACAATTTTATAATGAAGGCCTTTCTTAACTATGTACAATGTAGATGTTGAGCTCCCCAAGAGGCTTTTGACCTGGTGAAAGAGAAACAATTCAAAAAACTGACTCTGAGGACACAGAATAGCCTTGGGCAACATATTTCAGAAGACTCATAGCAGTATAGAATTGATGCCATAAGATTGGAGAGCATGCTACTGGCACCCAACCTGATTACCCATGTCAGTTAGTCAGCATGCTTTCACCTGCATGGGTGCCTAGAGCTGCCTCACTACAGCTCTAAACTAAGCTTCCCTCTCAGAGCCAAACCCAGCTGAGCATGAGATTCCTAATAAGCATCCCTGACCTGAAGTTACACCGAATTTTTGAACAGTATACTAGGAAGGCATCTTGCACATACCTAGCTAAATAATTTCATTCATGGTTAAGAAATTAGTACCTGAATAGTGCAAAAATCTGCTCAAGGTCATCTGATGTTATCATAAATATCAGGAAAAAAAACACAACTCTTCTGAAAGTATATGGTAGTTTATTAATATGATCGAATGTTATGTGTGTCAACAATATTCATTAAAATAATTTTAGGTTTACCTCTTATAATTCAAAAATGAGAGTCAAAAAGGACACCATCCTCATCCCAGAGGGGGCTCCACGTTAGTCCAAGAGACCAGACATGTAGGTAGATAAAAAGTAACTAAACAAAACTTCAGTGGCAGAGATGATACCAAGAGTTGCCTGGTTAGGTGCCTGACTGCTCTTATCACCAGTAACTTCTTTAAAGTTTTATAGGAGAAAGTAGTCAGTTTACAGATATGCTATGGAAAAATAAATATCTCAAGATACATGTGTTTGGGAAGATCATCCAATTGTAAATATAAAATGGGAGACATAGCCAGGCACAGTAGTGCACTCCTGTAATCTCAGCAGCTCCAGAGGTTGAGGAAGGAGAACCACAAGTTCAAAACCAGCTTCAGCCACTTAGCAAGGTCCTGTTTCTAAATAAAAAACAAAAAGAGCTTGGGAAATGGCTGAGTGGGTAAGTGTTTCTGGGTTCAATCCCCGGTACAAAAACAAAACAAAACAAAACAAAAAGATAGGAACATAGAATAGAAATTCAAAGGAACGTAAAGATTATTTAGTACTTCTTTTTTAGTTTGAAGACAAAGAAACAATGACCTAAAGATCAGTAATGAGTCACATAATATCATTCTAATTAGTAACAGAGCCAGAACTAATTATAACTCATGTGACTTCAAGTCCAGTATCCTTTCTAAATTTACAACATTTCAACAATTACTACTTTTAACTTGAATACTTATTTGCCACCTTATAAGTTGGCCATATTTCACCTCAAAGATAGGGAAATCACTACACATTAAGTCAGAAATCAACAGCCTCTCCCAGAAAGGTGTGATCTGATGATTATCTTTCACGGATGGACAAACAGGGTATAAAATCTAAGAAGGGTTGAAATACAATACTTTTTTCCTTCAAATAAGGGGTTGGGAAATATTTTAAATTTTAGTTCTTTAAAATATTGTCTATTAAGCTACAGAACCCCACATTTTTCTAATTAAAATTATATTTCACCCAAATCCATACATGTTAAGATGGTCATAAAGTTCATTATCCACTGATTTGTCAGGAGCAAAGAAGGGGGAGCTGCTTCTTCCTCCTTGGATTCCACAAGAACCGTGGAACATAGGCTTAACAGAATGTGGTGGATGCTGGGCAGCTCTCTCATCTTCAGTGCTGTTCCTCTTCATGTCAACGTGGCCTATTTGCACACAGGTAGCTCCATTCTCCCCATGCCAAGCAGAGTCACAGGGATCCAGAAGGACTTGGATGCAGGAAAGAATGGGGAATGGAATCATTGTTGCAACCTACCACACACAGGTCAGCGTACCTATGGAATCTCCACCACCTTAGAGGCTCTACATTCTGGTATAAGCCCCTGCCTCTGTTGCTTTCGACCAAAAATCCCACCATCTTTTTTAGTTTGTGTCCTATCAAGCTCATAGAGGCTTGTCTTAATCCTCCATCACAGTACCTTTTCCTATTGATTTTCTCTTTGAGAAATCCAATTTTATATTTACATGGACCTAAACCTTTAATAACAAAGACAAGATGTGTTCAGGAAAGTTCCTCCAGCACATCCTTGACAGCTGATTACTTCTCCTTCTGACTGTTAACTACCCCTGAAAGTTGAGTTCCTAGACAGGACTCACAGATCTAATCATTCTTACTGCAAAAAGACAGCATCTTTTACTCTCCCATGATCAACCTACAGAACAGAAAGAGACCTAGGCATTTCTCAATAGCTAATCTGTAACAGTAAATTCTCAGGTCATCTCTTGTCACAAAATTTAAAAGAGACTTAAGCTCAAAATAGTATTAATGATTTCAAACACTAAAGTTTGCAAGAAATATTTTGTCCACAAAGATATGTTATCTATGTCCCCAAAATCTGACTTCTCACAACTTATTTTTTTCTTCTGTTTCTTTATATCTTTTGTTGGATAGATAAGAAGAGGAAGAGAATATCATTCTAAAGCTTACATTCAACTCTAGTTGTAGCTTCAGTTATAGCTGAAGTATGTTTTTCTTTTTATTTGTATGAGTTTTTGGAAGATGCAATTTCTTAATTTTATTTGCAAATGACTTTTATGTTAGTAGTACGTTTTCTTTGTAATAATAAAGGCCTCTTGAAGGAGAAGTATATTAAACTACATTAAGTCACATTAAGCAAAAATCCTATAATAATTGATCAGAAGGAGAAGGGGCACAATAAAGCTGCATCTATCTAAGACTTATCTTTATACAAGGGACTGTGCTAGGCACTTCATATAATTTAGCAGCATTTACAATAGCAACAGGTGGCATGGTCACACTGGGTAATTTGTAAATAATTTATTAAGGCACTATTTACAGAAGCATAGGTGGTGTTGATAGTAACCAGCAGAAGGAGAATATGATGCCTTGGGAACAGGAACAACAGGGAACCAGAAAGAAGTTCAAGCAAGAAGGGCCATTGTGCAGGAAAATAGCATTACTTGGAATCAGGAGAAACTGATGTGGAGGACAGAGCCTGCAGGGGAAGGCTATAACTGATTCCCTCCACACTTTTATCTCTTGCTAGCTCCCAGCTAGCTGAAGCCCCTCAGGATCCAGAGCCACCCACCTCTTGACACATCCCATGGAATCAGTCTCCTAAAATGGAGCAGTATGGAGGGTAGAGAAGGAGACAAACTAGGAGACATTGGAATATATATAACCATTACATAAGCAATTTGAAACACAAAATGAAATCATTTTTGTAGGTATCAGAGGTAAAATAATGTTAACTTTGGTCTTCCTCATGTCAACTACCTTTTGTGTACTTTGACCATAGGAGTGTTTTCCAACTCCATTTCCTCATTTAACTTTCACATTCATGTCCTGCTCAGGACTACATTTTACCTAGACCCTTAAGTAAACTTTATATACCATCTTCTTTTTGTCTGCTTTGATTATTGTTTCCTAATATAAACAGTTTCACTGCCAATTTTTAAAATCAAGTTAACAAATATTTATTAATTGCCCAATGCATACCACTACTGATTTTGACAATGTAGATAATACAAGTGAAATATATAACATGGTATGAACCTTTACGTATTTTTGTTTGTTTGTTTTTGAAATGCTAAGGATTGTACTCAGAGCCTTGTAAATGCTTGCTAAGTGACCACTGAGCTAAACCCCCAGGCCCACGTAGTCTGTATCTTTGAATATTTATAATCTTTTATTCCCCTCTGTATTCTTCAGGAGAACCCAAGGATCATGTCTGACTTGTTCATTATGTTTTAGTCAGTATCTGGAAGAGTGCTTAGTATATAGTAGGTGCTCAGTAAATACTGATTAATTAAAGAATAATGGGGGTATAAAATACTGAAATAAATTGTAACAAAGCCCATAAATATGTGGCACATATACTAAAGGGTTAGGAAGCTTGGGAGGATGAAGATCAGGGATGATCACCAAAGACATTTTCAGAAATGGAGATGTCCAGATGAGCTTTGAAAGATGAATGAGGTTTAATAGATACAGAAGGAAAGGACAGTGGGGTACTTTAATCTTGAGAGGAGAAATGGCTCAGGCGACTAGGGTTTTCCCACAGGACATCAATCAAACGTGATAAAAGGGGAGGATTGTTCTGGAGGAACCTACTGTGCCTCTTCTGCTGCCTTTGCCAGTCTCTTTCATTCCCGTCAGTTCTTTCTGATGATCCTCCTCCCACTGTGAAATATGTCCTTTTCCCAGGTGTTTCTTCTGTTTTAGGTCACATGATATTCAGGAAAACCTATCTCACTTGTGTAGGTCCCAGCGTAAGGCTTTATTTGGTGGCTTCTAGCACTAAACCAAGAATTGAACTGTTTAGTTTAAGGTCTCAGGTTAGCTGTCGCTACACTGCGATGCTTTTCTCTACCTCCGGACTCCAGGTATAGAACTCTCTGTGCGCCTACAATTCTCAGAGGAGCTCCTGCATCACAGCACTTACTGTTTAGAAGTGGTTTGGATTTTAGCCTCTCCCACCACAGTAAGTGGCAAGAGATCTGGTATTGTTTGTCTGCTGCCAGATGATGTATAAAAGATTTTATGTCACCAATAATCCATTGGAGGATTTAAAGTCATTTTACGAATATAATGATACTTCTTTCTTCTTCGATGCTGTTCTTCAAGCTGATAAAGATGCTTCTTTTTTATTATTTAATGAAAGAGGTTTTGGAAATATGAAAATTACAGTGTATGCATAGCTAGGAGTAGAACTAACTTGTTTTGAGAAATAGAAAAATTAACCATTTTGTTTAATACATGCCTGGGGGTTCTTGGGACCTGGGATTTTCAATGCCAAATCCAGGAAAGTCTCAGGCAAACCAGAGAGAGTTGGTCATATCCTAGTGGGAAATAAAAACATAACAATAAGTTTCCTCTGTGCAATGCTCTGTGCCTCAATTCTAGCCAAGATTATATTCTTGTTCTGCAATGTTACTTATTTATTTATTTGGTACCTGGGATTGAACTTAGGCCACTTGACCACTGAGCTACATCTTCAGCCCTATTTTGTATTTTATTTAGAGACAGGATCTCACTGAGTTGCTTAGTGCCTTACTTTTACTGAGGCTGGCTTTGAACCTGTGATCCTCCTGCCTCAGCCTCCCAAGCCACTGGGATGCAGGCATGCACCATTGTGTCCGGCTGCAATGTTATTTTTTAATCTCAACTTTTTTCCATCTCTTGACTAATGAATCATTATATCTTGATAGGAGAGCACTCGTTGAATAGAAGCCAGTCAAGGCTTAAGATTCTTAGATTCTGTCTGTGGTTCTTAGCATGCCACAATAATTGGTCACCCTTTTCACCTTGTGATATAATCAATATCAGAATTTTCAAGTAGGGAGTTTTCCTTTTAGATATTTTGTTATAGATGCATTCACAGGAAGTGTTTTTGTGGTTGTTGGTTTGTTGTTCTTAACTCTGAATCCACTTAAGGAAGAATTATCTTCATCTGTCAGAAGGAGATACTGAGCTGGAACATCACATTCAGACCTAAAAACTTCAACACCATTTGAATTGAACTAAAGATAATTGAATTTTGGTTCAATTCACTCCATTATATCCTTATTGAGTTCCTTGTTTCTGTCTGCAGAAAAAGAGGTTGATGGGCAGATAACAAAGATGAAAAATTGCACAAGAGGAATTGATTTTCTTATTCAGAGCATGAGGGGGACAGAATAATATGTTGGAATTACTCTATAGTCTAAGACTCAAAATTGGGGGAGAGGAAGCTGTTTTGTTCTTTCAAAAGCATGGAATCCATAAAGATTATAAATTTGACTCATGTGGCCCAGATGATTTTAAGGGACATTAGGAATAGGATATAAAAGAAAGTTTTGCCCCCCACCCCACTGTGAACTTTATGTTTTTTACACTTGTGGATGACTGATGCTCAGATTGATAGTTTAATTGTTGACTTGTGCTTATGAACCACGGACACATATCAGACAAAGCTTAAGTTGACTTTTTTTTTTAAGGCAGAAGTCTAGCAATACATTTAATAGGTGGTCTTCTGGGAGCGTTTACTCAGCATTTAATATATGCTATTTTATCATTTTCTCACATAAAAGTCACAAGGGAGATATTAAGATGATCTTTGTTTATAGATGAGAAAATCAATTGCAGCTTGGGAAATTTAAGAAGATTGCTTTTTCAGAAGCATTCACATCAAGGGCTCAAGTCCAGATGTTCTGACTCCAGAGCTACATGATCAGTCACCCTTCCACCACCCTCTCATAGGTAGGAGCTAGGATCCCTGCACTTTTATACAGAGAAATGGTGGGTAGAATGATACCTGAAGTTCTTGGATCTTCCCTACAACTTCATAGACGTAGGTTTGGTACTTCATTTTTCAATTTCAGAATTTCTCAGTTTCTGAATTAAAAAAAAAAAATACAAGCCAGCACATGCATTTCCAGTTGTCCTAATTTAATGCATAATGTACATGAAATCTAGTAGCGGCTTCCTGACAAGAATCTCCATCCTAACCTCCACAACCTAAGTTTTGAATTAAAAAAAATGATCAATTAAAAAGATAGGAAAGTAGAAATGTAATGTGAGATAAGAATTTTAAAAGAGCAAATATTTTTACTTATTAAAAAGTTAATATTTTCTAAGATTCACTAGGTTCATGATTTTATACACAAAGTTCACGTGTTCCCCTTTTTCAAAAACATTACATTTCTTATGTCAGAACATCTAAGATAAGATACCTTCCTTTTAAATAGATGGATTCTAGATAGAGCAAAGGAGTGGGAAGAAAAGAGAGGGGGCAGGGGAATAGCAAGGATGGTGGAATGTGATGGAAATCATCATCCAAAGTACATGTATGAAGACACCAATTCATGTCAACATACTTTATATACAACCAGAGATATGAAAAATTGTGTTGTATACGTGTAATAAGAATTGCAATGCATTCCGCTGTCATTTATTTTTTTTCCAAAATCAATAAAAAAGAAAGAAAAAAAATACCTTCCTTTTAATAATTCTATCACATTGTATTCAAGTCATTTAAAGTGAGATTATCAAAAAATTGAGAGATAAAAGTTATAAGTAACAATTTCTTATATCTTCGTAGTAATGATGATGAAAACATTATTATCATAGCTCACATTATATTATATAGCTGAGGAAACAAAAACACATAAAACACATGGAAGACCTCAAACTGAATGCAGTTTTACTAAAGAAGCCATAATTTACATGGAACTTAGTAACTATCCGAGGAAATACAAGTCAATTCCTGGGTCATCACTTCAGTCCTCGCATTTCTATGGGAACTGAGGAGTTAGAACCTAATTGTCACCACTAAAGGAAGTTAGTCACTCATGCTACCATGAGCATTCACCAAGACCAAAGGCTCTGTCTCTGATGACATACCTTCTATATTCACACCTAAGTCTGTTTTCTGTTTTCATTGATATTGGAACTGTTCTGGACTGATTTAATTTATCTGCATTAAAAATATATACATTGTTCATGATGAATTTTTTTAAGCAGGGTGTTACAACATTGTAGTAGGATAGCCCTGTCTGACAAATAAAACTCCAATCGTTATCATCAATAAAATAATGAGAATACTCTTTTATTATGAGTGCTATTTGACATTTACAAATCACTTTAATATTGATTTGGTAATTGATTCTCAAGACAAACTTTTGGTTGGAAATATGTTGTTAATCATATTTTGAACTTTTGTGGTTAGGGATGAGCAAATAGAATATTTATAGGTGACTCCTTCCTGTAATGATTCATAAATTTATATATAAATAACTTCAAGGGTATTTCAGCAATATTTTGTTAACTTCTGAATTATACTGTGCTTCTCACTGAATTTCCTTGTTACTCGTGTTTAGAATTCTGTTGACAAGATTTAGTAACTTAAAGGTTCTAAAATAACACCCCACTATTTTAACTATATGGCAAAAGGAGTCTGAAACTAAGGAAGGAAAAAAAATCCCACTAGTGTTAATGTTTATTTATTACTTTATTTTCAGAAGGAACTGTACACCCTCTGGCAAAAAGTTAATGTGTTCTGAGAAGTGCTTGATGTGCATAATCAGAGGTCTATTTATGCTTAAACAAATTAAAAAAAAAAAAGAAAAGAAACTGTCAGTAAGTCATGGCCCATGAGAATTTAGTAAACTGTTATTTACTCGGAGTCAGCAGGCATTGAAAGCTGACTCTATAGAATCCAAGGACCCAAATACAAGTTCAGCTACTTCATTCTTGAGATAAGTAAACCTCTCTCATTCATCAAATTCAATCAATCAACAAGTATTGGCCCTACTGCTATCTAAATAAATCTCCAATTAAATCCTTCTCTCTGTGTCTACTACTTCAACTCAGGCTAGGCTGCCATCACCAGTCACTAGTATCATTTCTACTCAATCTTTACTTTCTCCCTATCCATTGTCCACATTGTAATCTTAATGATCACTCTAAAATCCAAAGTTGATCAGATTTTCCCTGTTCTTTAAACTCTCTAATGCTTCATCCATGCCTAACCACTGAACATGATTTGCAAAGATAATGCATGATGTATCTCCCACTTATTCCCTAGTTTTCCTCTCTCATCCGACACATTCACTCTGCACCAGGTTATGGAGTCATTTTCATTCTTCCGTAGTTCCATGCTCCCTCTTGCTTTCAGGCTTCTAGCACAGGGGACATGTTCTGTTAGGAACACTTTACCACTGTCCTTCTTGCAACACACACACACACACACACACACACACTTTATTTTCTTGATTCATATTGAAATTTTAGCTCTCAAATTAATCTCACTTCCAGGAATCTTTCCTTATCCATACCACTCTGAAATCTAGGCCAAGTTCTTGTACTTTCACTATCACAAAACTTGCACTGTAATGGGTTACTACCATGACAGCTTCACCAAACCATACAATTGGTACAATTTCTGTGTCTGTCTTATGTGTCCCTCTCTCTTTGTGCATACATCAGAGTTAAACCAGAAAAACAGAATCAGAAGGAGATACATATGATAAGATCTGTATTAAGGAAATGACCATGTGGTTATGGGAACTGGCTGAGCCAGTCCGAAATCTGCAAGGCTGGCAATCAGGAAGTCAGATTGGAACTCTTGGACATGAATATGGAATTACAGTCTGCAGAATGTCTTCTTCAGGAAAATCTCAGCTTCACTCTTTAGGCTTTCCAACTCCTTGAGTCAGACCCATCCAGATTAGTTAGGATAATCTTTCTTAATTAAAATCTGCTGATTAGGAATTTAATCACATTTTCAAAATACCTTCACAGTAAAGTGCAGATTTTTTTTTTTGATAGAATGTGAAACCATAATCTAGCCAAAATGAAAGACTTACATCCCATAAAACCTTGGCACCTTCTACAGGGTAGGTACTCAATAAATATTTGTGAAATGAGTGAATACACAAACTATTTTGTTCCATAAGTACATCCCTGGAATCCATCTGAGATATTCCACTTTATACTACTTGAATCAACATTATATTATTTGTGGTTTTTTTATGTAACAAAGTTTGTTTTCTTTTTCATTTTGGTACATTTGAAAAGAAAAAATATACACTCTGCCCACGTATGTATAATTTGTCAAAATATACTCTACTGTCATGTATATCTAAAAAGAAAATTTTTTTAAAATGTAGAAAAAAGTATGCTCTGCACTATTTATGATCTGTCAGATTACTTCTGAGAATCAATTCACATTGGATGTAACTGACTTTGAGTTTCTCAAGGCACAACTGTGTTGCTATCTGTGTGAGCTTTTAGCTCTTCCACAGGGCAAGTGCACAATAGTTATTGAACTATTAGATTTGAATCTGTTGAAAAGATGAGATTAATTTGCTTGGGATTATAAAAAAGATAAGAGTTATAGCATTTGCTATTACACTTGTACGGACTTTCAGTTGATCTTGGACTTATAGCAAATACCTTAAAAAGAATCAAGAATATACATTTGGGAATAGACTTTTCTACAACATCAATGCAATACAGGATTCTACAGTATATTTAATAATTGCAAGATAATGGTTAATGTTATCAGTACATTATCTAAAAAGTACTCTAAGTGTAATAGCATCTCTTACATTTATTACAATACGGCAAATACAATTTGTTGACTAACTAAAACCAACAAGAATAGAATGTATTTTAAACATTTCATATTCTTTGATTGTGGTGAGGGGAAGAGGGAAGGAAGGTTAGCATATTTCATCAATTCTAAGATGCCATCAATTGCAAGAAACACCATTATTTTATTTAATATTAAGAAGAAGAAGAAAAAAAAATACCAATCAGCCCTTACTCATTATCAACTATAAGTTGCACCTCAATTTCAGATGTGGTAAATGTAAAACCAAAAAATAAAAAATCTATAAAACAGCACGACTGAGAACTGATCAAAGGTGATGAGTGGTCCTGATGGGTAGTCCCAGTGCATCGTCAGGGTGGTGACCAGGTACATGCTCCATGTTGTTCTAAGTGGAACATGAAAAACAAACAGGTATCATACTATGTTCATCACTCAACACAAATAATAAATGTCATTATTTTTTCTATTCAGTTATAGATAAGGACCTCTGTTTAATTAGTTTCCAGGTGACCTATCATTCTATCTTTGAGGGAAGATAGAATTTTTGCTAAGCCCTAAATTTTAGGATGCATCCATAACCCTAAAGATCTTTGCATTGGACATTAACATGCACTTCCTCTTTCTCCCACCAAGGGGCAGTAAATGATGGTGGTCTAGCTACGTGCCATAAAGACACCAGCAAAAATGGATTCTTCCCTCTCTAGATATAAATCAAGGAGTCTTTGGTGCTCTGATTTCCTCATCGGGAGAACATAGGAGAAAGAGCACTAGCCACATTATGTAGTGATGAAATGGTTGATATGGGTGCTGTGCTTAGATAACGTCTGATACATAGTCAGACTCCACAAATGCCAGTTTTATTTAGACCCACTGTTTAATTATTATTATTATATTGTTATTTATTATTATTATTTATTCTAATTAATCATATATGACAGTAGATTGCATTTTGACATATTGTACACAAATGGAACACAACTTCTCATTCCTCAGGCTGTACATAGTGCAGATTTTCTCTGGTAGTGTAATCATACATGTCTGTCTCACTCTACTGTCCTTTCCATCCCCACAGCCCCACCCCTCCCCTCACTCCCCTCTACACAAACCAAAGTTCCTTCATTCTTCCCTACCTCCATGTCCCACTATGGATCAGCATCCGTTTATCAGAGAAAACATATGGTTTTTGTTTGGGGGGGGATGTGCTTATTTCACTTAGCATGATACTTTCCAGTTCTATCCATTTACCTGCAAATGCTAGGGCCACTGTTGATTCTCAACAATGTTGAAGAACTTTAAGGAAAAAAAAAAAAAATATATATATATATATATATATATATATATATATATATATATATTTCTTTTCTGATGTTGCTAGTGTAACATCTAAACACACAGACTAATGAGAGAAAAGCTGGTTTCCTCAGACCTGAACAAATAGACTATCCCACTGCAGCTGGGGACTCTTTTGCTATTTCCTGTTAGGAATTCAGAAGATGAATTGACTGAACAAGCCAATACTAATAAGGACAGATGTCTTCACCTCCTGCTGGGCTCCTAAAATCTCGGTATTTCTGTGGCATTGCTCCAATGTTGGCTGACCTGCTTTCATTAGAACTGTTACGTGAACTACGTACAGCATTCTTTTTTGCTACCTTGATAGCAACACTTGAGGCACAGAGGTGGGCTATTGGGCTAATGGTGTGTGGCAGCACACTTCAGTTGAAAGTGTGTGATCTGAAGTCATACCACCCACAATATGGACTCTGTTTATATCCATGTACTAGATTTGTGACATTTTGTAAATTACTTGACTTCCCTGAATTCTGATGTGGGAGATATATAGAAATTTTTATTGGATATAATTACAGAAGAGTTGCAAAAAGAATACAAAGAAACCTCAATTCACTGATTACTAACACTTTCACATTTGCCTGATAATTCTGAGTGTGTGTGAATATGTGTGTGTATACATGTGTGTATGTATATGTGCCTACACAGTGAAAGGTATATTTTGCTCAATCATTTGAGAGAAAGATAAGAATATTCTTATATAACCAAAGTATCTTCATCAAATTTAGGAAATTTAGCACTAATATAATTGACAGACCATATACAAAATTCACCACTTGTCCCAATGATATTCTTTATTGCTCTTTTTTTTCCAGTCACAAATCCAATCATAACTATCACACATTTTATTCAGTTGTCTTGTCTTTTTCATCTTCCTGGGTCAGATTTTCATTAACTTTATTGAGCTTGACATTTTCAAAGAGTTTGGTCTGGTTATTTTATAAAATGTCCCTCACTTTTGTCTTGTCTGAGGTTTCCTCAAAATTAGATTCACTGTGTGCATCTTGGACAGGACTGTACAAAGCAATATATACCTTACATCATCACATCAGGGGGTATGCAAGGTCAGTCTGTCTCAGTATTAGCAGTGTTAACCATATTCAGAGTAATCATATTCTTCCCTACATCCCCCTTATTGTATGTTAGCATCCACCCATCAGAGAGAACATTCAGTCTTTGGTTTTCAGGGATTGGCTTATTTCACTTAGCACAATTAGCCTCCAGTTCCATCCATTTACCAGTAAATGACATAATCTCATTCCTCTTTATAGCTGAGTAATACTCCATTGTATATATTTACCACATTTTCTTTATCCATTCATCTGTGGAAGGGCACATAAGTTGGTTCTATAGCTTAGTTATTGTGAATTGAGCTGCTATAAGCATTGATGTGGCAGCATATTGGCCCTATTTTGTGATTGGAACTTTGTAAATAGCAATAAGCATATACTGAGCCATTTTTCTTTCTCAAAACATAGTGTGGCAGTTTAAAGAGAAGGCCTTGTCAGTTAAGTATCCCAGATCTTCAATTTTCCAGCTGTGTGATTTTTATCAAGTTACCCAGTTTCTCTGTGCCTGTTTCCTTATATGTGAATAGAAATGATAATAGTAATTACGGTTTGGGCTTTTGAGTAATGAATGTTCATAATTGTGTGGCTTACAATAATGTGTGGCATATTGTAAGCATCAGTGTTTGCTTTCATTATTTGGAGCAATTCTGACATAGGGGAGGGTCTTTAGTTTGAATAAAGATGTAGCATAAACAAAACTTAACTAGAAGATGAGTCATGCTCTAGAAGAATGGTCCTGCAGTCCTGGGAAGGGAGCTTGTGCTGAGAGACAGGAGCTAGCTGCAGATGTCAACTATTAGCCACATGCACCCAATAGGTGGTTGTGCGTAAGTTCTGTATTTCTCCATTTTATTTTTCCCGTGGAAAGCTGTTTAATATGTCCTCATGCGCTTCTCCCATCATCTCCTTTCTGAGATAATTGGATCGACCTCGCTGGTGTAAAAGCCATGTCTGAGTGAATTACGGGTTTGGCATTTATCTGATTCTCACGGTCCCTTTAGCAATAGAAGCACAGACTTGCTAGAACATAGTGCTTCTTTAATCCTTGTGTGGGCTGTCAGGTCACACCATCCCTGTGTGCGTTTTACCACCAGCCTCAATGTTATTCCACACACATTTCCAATCTTTGCTGAGTGGTTTCTACAAAAGGACAGAAAGAATTACATGCAAAAAAAAAAAGAACTTTAATTTTCATGTAGGCTGACCTCTTGAAAATGAAATATTAATAACCTAGCTTGTGGTTTATATGCTTGATGAAATTTGAGTTTTACCTACTATGTCTTCTTTACTGGGAAACAACTCCCTTGCTCACATTATTCTATAAACTAGAATTTAATTCATTTATTCTATATTCTTTTGAGAGTTTAGGAACTAATTTTTAAAGATATGGATGTATATTCATTATTCTTCTATTTTTATAAGCAGTTTAAGCTCCTTCAAACCCTGCGGTAATTATAAAATTATGTCAAAAAAATTAAAACCATATTACAAACTTCTGATTCGAAACACTTTTCAGCCTAGCTTTTTAAAATGATAAAGCACTTTTTATGCAAATTATGAGCATAATTTAGATATTAACAATTCTAAGTATTAAAATACAAAGTAAATATCTATAATACTACCAGCCAGAGACATCTGTTTTCTTCACATAGTTTTTCCAGAGTTATTTTTATGTCTATTATTGTGTCAAACAAAAGCCTCATTATTTAACGTCCATACCAGCAAAAATATTTCCACCTTATTTTTAATGGCTTTGTAATTTTAAGCCATCTTTATCATCAACTACAAGATACAAGATATACACATATGTACATGGTTAAAATGTGTATGTATATTTGAAACTTTATTTTGTATTTCTTTGTTTCACTGTATGTTCTAATGTTACTACCACAGTTCTTTAGCTTTTGTCACTTTACAGTGTTTTTTAATTTGAATAAGTACCCCTTCATTCCTCTTTTTTAAAATTTTTAACTAAATGATTATTATTTTCATGATCACTACTTAATCTTAGAAGAGAGTGATCAACTTAAATAATATTTCCCTGCTTTATTACACATATTTCACAAGAGCATGCACACACATATGTGCATACACACACACACACTCACACACACACACACACACACATACTTCAAAGCAGGGCTTTTACAGAAAAACAATGAAGTAACGTGTGCTGGTTTCAGCAGTCTCACTCCTTGCCTTACTTGAGCTTCTCCTCATTTTGGGAATTCTTCGAAATGCTAAGTTTTCAGATCTCTCTGTCAAACCTCCATCAAATCTTCTCATTTTGTGGTCTACCTGCTAGGTAGGAAAGGTAATCTTACATAAAACTTACCTTTTTTTGAAGTTATGCGTTCTCATGATATCCACCTCTTAAAGCCCCCAAATGACGTATTATTTCTGGAATTTCAGTTTTGTAGATATGAAACACCAAGTGTGGAATTTTTCATCCAAAGTAGTAACCACACATTGCTAAACTATGGTCCTGGCTCTGACTCTGGAAATCCAGACTTCTTATATATTATGCTATTTATCAATTTTTAAGATTCATTAAAATATTTTCCCAGCATTAAAATTAATAATAAGAGCTTATGATGATGCACAATGGAGCTTTTTGCATTTGTGGAAGCTATTGTGTGAACAGTTGACAAGGGCCTAGTAATGAGGAGCAAGAGAAGGAACTGGAGTAGGGGAGTGATATGTTTTGGATCTGGAAAGTTCACCAAAGACTCATGCATTGAAGGCTTTAGTCCTGGTGCAGTCATGTGCAGATGTGGGGCTTTATGAAAGTGACTAGATCATCTGACCTCATTGGTGGATGAGTCCATTGAGAGCTGAATGGACAACTGCAAAGCGGTAGAAACTGCAGGCTGATGGGGCACGGTTAGAAGAAGTAGGTCACTGGAGGTGTGCCCTTGGGGACTATTTTCATGGGCCTTTCCCTCCTACCTCTTTTCTCTGCTTTCTGGCTGCCATGAGCTGAGCAATTTTCTTTCACCATGCCCTTTTATTAAATATATTTTTATTTGTTCTAATTATTTATACATGATAGTAAAATGCATTTTGACACATCATACATAAATGGAGTATGATTCTGGTTGTACATGATGTAGAGTTACACTGGTCATATAACCATATATGCACATAGGGCAATAATGTCCAATTCATTCTACTATCATTCCTATGCCCATTGCCCTCCCCTCCCTTCACTTCCTTCTATCTAGTCCAAAATACCTCTTTCTCTCCCATTGTGAATTAGCATCCACGTATCAGAGAAAATATTTGGCCCTGAGTTTAGGGGGATTGACTTATTTTACTGAGCATAATAAGTATCTCTGTTCCATCCATTTACTGGCAAATGCCATAATTTCATTCTTCTTTAAGCTCAGTGATATTCCATTGTGTATATATACCCATTTTTTTATCCATTCATCTTTTGAATGGCATCTAGGCCAGTTACATAGTTTAGCTACTGTGAATTGGGCTATTATAAACATTGATGTGGCTGTGTCATGATAGTATGCTGATTTTAAAAATCCTTTGGGTATAAACCCAGCAGTTGGATGACTGGGTCAAATGGTGTTTTCTTAGAAATCTCCATACTGCTTTCCATAAATGGTTGCACCAATTGGCAGTCCCACCATCAATGTATGATGGTACCTTTTTCCCCACATCCTCACCAATATTTATTGTTACCTATATTCTTGATGATTGCCATTCTGATTGGAGTGAGATGAAATCTTAAATTAGTTTTGATTTGCATTTTTCTGATTGATAAAGATTTTGAAGATTCTTTCATATATTTGTTGAATGTGTTTCTTCTTCTTTGAAGTGTCTATTAAGTTCCTTAGCCTGCGTATTGATTAGGTTATTTGTTGTTTTGGTGTTAAGTTTTGGGAGTTCTTTATATATCCTGGAGATTAGTGCTCTATCTGGTATGTGCATAGTAAAGATTTTTTCCCATTCTGTAGGCTCTCTCTTCATGTTATTGATGTTTCCTTTGCTGTGAAGAAGCTTTCTAGTTTGATTTCACCCCAATTATTGATCTTGATTTTAATTCTTAGTCTTTAGGCGTGTTGTTCAGGAAGTCAGTTCCTAAGCTGACATGGTGGAGATTTGGGCCTACTTTTTCTTCTATTAGGCACAGGATCTCTGTTCTTGTACCTAAGACTTTGATCCACTTTTAGCTGATTTTGTGCAGGGTGAGAGATAGGGATTTAATTACTTTTTTTGCATATTAATTTCCAGTTTTCTCAGCACAGTTTGCTGAAGAGGCTATCTTTTCTCCAGTGAATGTTTTTGGCATCTTTGCTAGTATGAGACAACTGTACTTATGTGGGTTCGTCTCTGTCTTGTATTCTGTACCATCACCATGCCCTTTTACCATGATGCTCTGTCTCACCTTGGGCCCAGAACAATGGAACCAGCTGATCATGGACTGAAACCATTCCCTCCTTTAAGTAGTTCACTTCACGTCAGGTATTTTAGTCACAGAGATGAAAGGCTGACTTACACAGCAGGGATGGAATGAAACAGAGTCTGGGGCTTCAGTACGAGATCAGTGTGCAGGACAATTTGCATGGAAAGCGGTAAGGGTATGGTTTGGGTCAGGGGTTAGGAACCCCTGAGGCAAATCAGCATCATCTATAGAACATTTAACAGATGCCTGTACCTTCCACACAAGAGCAATTAAACCACATCATCTGGAAGTAGGGTTCATGTTTTATTTGTTTGCTTTGATGCTTTCTAAGTGATTTTAAAACTTATTTATTATTGTGATATGTGTGTGTATAGCATCTCTCTATATAGCATCTATATATATTTATTTATGATATATCTATCTCACATAAATATATATATACATATATACACACATATATCATAATTTTTTTAATCAATTTTACTGTTTTCATGTATACAATTTCCCAGTGTTTGCTTAGGGTCTAAGTGAGTTCTAGTTAAGGAAAGTGGTAAAGGTATATATGTCTTGGGAAGTTGGAAACCTTTTGAAACAATATAGCTGATCCTTGCAAGTAAATTAATGTGACAGCTGTGATATTTGACTGATCAGTTGATAAATTTATGGTGACTGCTATGTCACTGCTATGTCCCCGAGTTTCATGTGCTGGGAGTGTGGCCCCTGGTGTTGGTATTGAAGTGATAGGAGCTTTAGGAGGTGGGGTCTTGTGCAAGGTGATTAGATCACATTGCCCTTGGAGAGGATTAGCGCTGGTCTCAAAAAGCAAGTTCTCATAAGAATGGCTTGCTCCAAACGGAGGAAGCTCCACCCCTGAATCTCTCTGCTTTCTGTCCTGCCATCTGATCTCTCCCTTTCTCACATGCTCCCACCATGATGCCATTTTCCATGTTGTGATGTAGCCAACATGAGACCAAACAGATGGGACTGCCTGATCTTAGACTTTCAACCTCCAAAATTGTGAGCTTAAAAAAAAAATGTATCTTCTTTATCAATTATCCAGCATCAGGTGTTTTGTAATAGCAACAGACAATGGACTAATAAAGTAACTTTTATTAAATAACAAAAAAAAATAGGCCTTAAGAAGGATTAGAGTAAAGCATTTATGTAGGCAAAAGCAAAGCTTTATATAAATTATTTGTCCACTTCAGGAGTTCTTTGACTTAGGAATGCATTCTAACTTTAGTAATGAGGCCTTTTCATACAGGGTAGCCAATGTTTAAAGTCTGCATCATTTTGCTGAGTTACAGTCCTGCATTCTGGCAGTTGCTACATGGTTTAGATCTCACATTGTGTGTGTGTGTGTGTTTCTCTAAATAATTCCTCTGATTATCAATTCTAAATATAAATCCTCATCTAAAATATCATTAAATATTGCTATTACTGTTAAAAGCCAGTAATACACAGGCATCTTGTCTCACAATGATCTAAATTAAATCAAGTTAAATCAGATTGAATGCTTGAAATAAGATTTTCCTCAACATATGTTAAATCTGCAAATGTAAAAAACTTAGGTTTTTTTTTCCATTCCCTTCCATTTTATTTCCCAGTTTCAGTAACTACTATCTCACAAAAATAGCAGCAGTATTAACCCTTGTAACTTTGGTACTTGGGTTCATGTTATCGGTCAGTAAGTGTGCAGCATCAGAATTCATTCAAGACAAGCAAACTACTATGATCTGGTAAGAATCACCATGTCAGAATGTGGGAGGGAATAGCTTATTTTTACTGTTGCCTTATAGAATTAAAATAGAGCAAAAGTGTCATAAAGCAAGTGGTCAGTGGCCCAATGAATCAAGGTACAATGAATCAATTAGCAGAGCAGTTCATCAGACTTAATGTGCAAGATGTTTTCTTTAAGATTGAGAAGATCATAATGGCTGGGTCAATTCTGGATAAATCAGTCAAATTCCTGAAAACAACCCCTTCCCTTTGAACTTAAAAGTCACCATATCACCTGAGCACGATGGGGTTGTCTGTAATCCCAGTGATTCAGGAATATGAGGCAGCAGGACCCCAAGTTCAAAGCCAGCTTCAGTAACTTAATGAGGCCTAAAAGAAGGAGGAGGAGGAAGAGGAGGAGGAGGAGGAGGAGGAGGAGGAGGAGAAAACAGAAGATTTGCATTTTCATTAGAAACAGAAGATTAAGAATTAAGATCTACTAAAACCTGAACCAGGTATTCCCAAATTTATCCCCAAATTTATTTATCTTGATATTTTTGTATCTTGTCATGACTCAGACTACCTTCATCAAAAAAATCCAAAGACCTTCTTCTCCTAAAGCACTTTGGACATTTTTTAATTAATTTTTTTATTTATATATGACAGCAGAATGCATTACAATTCTTATTACACATATAGAGCACACTTTTTCATTTCTTTTGTTGTATACAAAGTATATTCACAACAATTCCTGTCTTCATACGTGTACTTTGGATAATAATGTCCATCACATTCCACCATCATTTCTAACCCCATGCCCCCTCCAATCCCTTCCCACCCTTCTGCCCTATCTAGAGTTTGTTTATTCCTCCTATGCTCCCCCTCCCTACCCCACTATGAATCAGCTTCCTTATATCAGAGAAAACATTCAGCATTTGGTTATTTGGGATTGGTTAACTTCACTTAGCATTATCTTCTCTAACACCATCCATTTACCTGCAAATGGCACTTTGGACATTTTATGCTCTCAAGTGACTTAGACAACTGGGTGAATCTAAAATACAACATAAACAATGTATTCTGTCATAGAATGAATATCTGTAATGTCAAAGAAGCAGTAATCTATCAGTGATCTCCTTTCTTGAGATAATTACAATTATATACCTTTTTAGGGAAATTTTAAAATAAACTGCTAACAATGGAATTTCTCAACACTAACATTTGCATGTTGCACTCCTCAGTTTCACTGTTGTGAGACAAGGTGAAATGTCTCAAAGCTCTTGAGTATCTTAAGTAACCCTAACTAAATGTGACAGCCAAAGGCCCTACACGGCAAATGTTTTTGCTGCGTTTAGGGACTCTTGGAACCTCATGAGAGAAGGAGGTTAAGAACAGAATCACTCTCAAAGACCAGAATTTTCCCCTGTTGGCTTGGGTGCTCTCCCCCTCCAAGGGAGACACAGAGAACTTCTGTAACTGACTAGAGTCCTGGTTACAGAAACTACAAGAGAATTTCAAGCAGGCAAACTCGATTGCAAAAATGAACTTTGCCATGAAAAGATGATTTAAAAGCAGAAAATACACTGGAAATGTTTTGACTGGGGAATAAAACAATGGTGAACCTTTGAACAGGATGACAATTAGGTTAGGCTTAGCCAAATGATAATGGGGAGTTATTGAAGTATTTTGGGGTCAAGGAGTGATGTGATAATATTGTTTTAAGGAAGACAATATCATGTCGTGATGTGGGATGGATTAAAGAAATTGACTCCCGGCCTTGAGACCTGTCTGCTGAGAGGCATTGTGGAAAAAGAGTGAAATTTTAGTGAGGAGAAAAGTGTCACTGCAAACACTCAGTGTTGATGGAACAGTTAGGAGAGAAGTATATAGATGCTCCTTCTTCCTGGCCTGGAAGATTTGAGGTGAAGATGTTCCTCTGGTCCATGGTTATGTCACATTGACACATTCAACAGTTTGCTTGGTTCCTAACCTGGGAAAGATTACACTGTACAAAATTATTTCCCATCTTCTATGGGGACTTGTGTGAAGAATAAAACAGAATAGGAAGTTCTGCCCTATACTATTCCATTCTGAGTGCCTAAGCACTGGTAAGATAGACCCAGCCCTCTCAACCTGGACCACCCATCTGACTTAGACTTCAGGCTCGGCGTTAATGGCAATAGAGTAGAATAGAGGGAGACATTTACTGCTGATCTTTGGCTGAAAAAGAATGAGTATTATTATCAACTAGGGAAGCAGAGTCATTTTTTTGCCAGTACGCCATCTCCCTCACAAGAGACAGGGGACTTGGAGGGTTTGGTTTGAAGTAGAATATTAAGGGGAAAAAAATAGAAAAGAGATAAAAAGTGAACAGATGAACAGAAATGATGGTTAGCTTTGGACAATACACTACAAAAAAAAGAAGCCTGCCTATATAGACTATGTAACAGATTGCAGGTGTTTAATATGCTGCATGTGGACATGACTGGCAAATACATGCTTTCAGAATGATTAATCATCCCCTCGTATGGCCCTGGGCTGATGACACTGCTGAGAGCTGTTTAGCATTCCAGTTCCATTGCTGCGTTCTGGACTCTAGCGGCTGCCAGCCTCGTTAGAAAGTAAAGGAAGTGCTATGTCATCTCGAAGCGTTTTATGCCCAGAATTTAAAATGGAACAGTTTTAGGGCTGCCTTCTTTTTTGAGACAACTAGAGACCTTTGGAGTGACTAAAAGTTTAGCAGAGTCTGTAATAATGAAACAGCAACCTTGGCACTTCTTGACTTCATTTGTATTTATCAAAAATTGACCATAAGACGTTCCCCAATAAAAATCAGGGATGGTCAGAATGCCCTGTTCTGGGAAGGGTAATTCAGGCTTGCTCTCAATGCCCATCATGAATTGCTGGTAGGTGTTAGCAAGAACTTTTTAAGTACATTTATTCCTGTTGGTGATACACTCTGTCCGTCAGTCACCCACTCCGAGAGTCCTTAAGAGTGGAGAGAGTGCATAACAGCAGCCTTTCATGGGGCAGCAAAATGCAGCCGAGTCCTGTGTGACTCCTATCAACACCTTTTGCTTTTTAATACAAGGTGGGACTCTAAGTGCGTTCTGAAAGATTGCTCAAGTCAGAGAGGCTGATAAAAAGTAGGAGAGCCCAACGGGAATCCTACAGAAGGAAGCTGTAAAGTGGGAGGGACAATGTCTGTCCTGCTACCACATCTCCTATTTCTCACTCACAGGAAGTCTTCAACATGTTGTTTTTTTTTCTTTTTTTTCCAATAAGAGAATGAAAAATTGTCAGGTGAGCTTCCTGGGGCTAGCTAGCTCTGTTCTAAGCTGCATGAAATGGTACTTCTAAAAAGTTATCTAGATCTTATCATCCCCTTAAGAAACTAGATAGGGCTTTGGGAAGGGAGAGGAGCTACATTAATTACCAGAAGAAATATGCATATTTCTATGTCAAAATCCCTGGAATTATACCTTCTTGGTGCTGCTGTAATCATGAAGAGGAGACTGGAAAAGGCATGATACTGGTACTCAGAAAGCATAGCTCTGAGGTATCAGGAGGCAAGAAGGAGTCACTGTGCTCTAGCATTTCCAAACTCAGGTAAAACGCCCTTACACTTGAACATTCTTCTTTCCTTGTAATACCTTATAACTGGGAATGATGTGGCAGTAAGTCTAAGCCGGAAGAGGTAAAAATGAGGATGAGAGAAACCAAGGTATACTTTTAAATACATTTCTAGCATGGCTTACTAAAGATGGCAGATTGACCATCGGTATGTCTGTCCTGCTACCACATCTCTTAAGAGGACCATCTTAAGAATGTGTCTGCTACCACATTCTTAAGAGGACCATCCCCTGCCTCTTAAGAAGAGAGACTATATGTTGACAATAGATTTTTGATAAGTTTCTATAAGGCACAAAGAAATAAGTGATTCTGACTCTGGAGGCTGAGTTGAGGGAAGCTGCACCCTAGAATTCAGGCTGTGTGCTGTTTCCAAAAGAACTAATATCCCACCCAGTGAAGCACTAGCAATGATTTAGACTCAAATCCCAATGGAGGGAGTGAGAAAGGGGAATTCACTAAAGGTCTGAAAACCAACCAATCAAGACAGCCAGATGGCAGGCATTTATCCCAGAAGGAAGACATGAGGGTTCCTTCCTAAAGAAACTGAGAAAAAAACTATTTGAGAGGATTAGGGCATCCGGTGTGAATATATTTATACCAAAGCAAGGTGCATCATGTCCTCTCATTTGGGGGGATACCCACCATAATAATCAGCTTCTTACTCCCCCTAAAGCAATAGTAACCATGAATATAAACCAATCTGATGCAAAGAACCCCAAGATAGCCCGACCTTGTTCTGAAAAAACAAAATGGAAAAAAGAAAACTAACCAGGTCTTTAAAGGCAGATTTCTAAATGAAAGCAAAAGTAGACAATAAACGAGTTTTAAGAATTTCTCAGAAAGAAACACATTCTGGGAAGAGAATGTAAAATTCCAATCTTTAGAGAAATATGAGACAATAGTGTATCCACTAAATTATGAAAAGAATGCTATGAAAAAGGGGCTATCAGAGAATAGGAAAGAGATCTTGAAAATTTAAAAATACGATTGAAAAATATAAAAGTCATTATTAGATTTTTTTAAAAAACAAAGTCAAAATAACTTATTTTCCATATAGCCTGAAATTGTTCTAAGTGCTTCATCAACACAAGTATATCATGTAAATATTATTATGATTTTTAAAATATATATGTGTGTAAATATTTAAAATAAATATATATATGTATATGTATGTATGCATATACACACAGCTGAAGTATAGAGATTAAGCAAAATTCCTAAAGTCACTTAGCTAAGGAGTCACAATTAAAATCCACATGAGTCTATAAGCTTAACTGCTATTATATTATTTCCAGTAGTAATAACTACCACTGTCCATGTTTTAACTCATTTAGTTGTCAGAACAACCCAGTAAGTTAACATTGTTAATCTATTCTACACATGGAGATACCTAAGCAAGAAAAGTTAAGAAACTTCCATGGGTTACACAGAAAAGTGGGGAGGTAAGTTTTCATCATGTCATCTTGTTCTTGATCTTATTTTTCTATCTAAAGCTCAAGAAGGTAAAAAATATGAAAGGAAAAATGAGGACTACAACCAATCAGTTTAGTACCTAACTTAGATTAGGTTCAAAACTCTACTCCAAGGGCTGGGGTCTCTGCTCAGTGGTAGAGCGCTTGCCTCGTACGTGAGGCCCTGGGTTCGGTCCCCAGCACCACATAAAAATAAAGATATTATGTCCATCTACAACTAAAAAGTATTTTTAAAAAATCTACTCCAAAAAATAGGACTGAAGAAATCATTGAATAAATTTTAAAAGAGAAGTTCCCCAGCTAAAGTAAAACACAAAATTTTATGTGGAGAGGTCTTACTATAATACCATAAAGGGTAATTTTCAGGAGAAGAGCACCTAGACATATGCTTGTGGAATTTTAGAGCAGTAAGGGAAGAGAGAACATGCTTGAATCTCTATTTGTGTAGAGGCGTTATGATGGATCAAGGCTGGAAAAAAAAAAACAGGCAAAATGAGATTTGACTGACAATATGCATCTCATCTCCTCTACTGGTACAAGAAGACTGGGGCCATGACTGGAAATTCTGAGAGGAGCAGTGCTCACCCTGGAATTCTGCTCATAGGCAAATTAACAAGGAAATTTGATGACAAAGAGGAGACAGTTTAGATGTGTGTTAAGTGGGAAATGTCATCTCCTCTTGTCAGTAGTTACCTGAGGCTCTGCTCCAGCCTTGCAAAACCAGACAGGGTGGTGATGGAGGCAGACAAAGGATCCAGAAAATAATGGCTTCAACCCAAGTAAACAATTAGAAAAAACTCCCCCAGACAGCAGGTGCCAAGGTCAATTACTGTGGCTTGAAACAACAGCCTAGATGGCTTCAAATAGGAGAGGAGGAGAAAAGGGCAAGAATAAAAATGAAAAATGGCGATTTCAGGGAAACGCAAAGCTACACAGTAGAAAAGAATTGTAGTCCTGACTTTTCTACAGTGAAAATATATTTGTGTAGTAATGTAAATATTTGACATCAACATTCAACCTGTGAATAAAGTACAGATGATTGGGGTTACAAACAGAAATATAAAGGTTGAAAAGTACAATTGACAATAGTGGGAAATGGAAGGAGAGAGGGGGAACGGAAGGGTGACTTCAGGGCTTCGTGTATGGTTGCCTAGTGGGCACTGCACAAAGGTGCCCAGCTGGTGGTACAATGAGGACTAAAAGCTGACACCTGGGAGAAGATACATGCTTTCTTTGCACAAAGGAGCTGCCAGCCATGCCCAGGTGTGCTGAGTCCACCTGGAAGAGTATATTTTCCTAATTGATACAAATATGCTAGTACACTAATAGGAGCCTTAGCTGAAAATATTGATAGGGGGAGTTAACTTAAAAATGTTCAGATGCTACTTATAGGTGACATAATAAAGGGAAAAGGCATGCTATTTAATGTTACAATGGTAATAGAAAACACATCTAAATGTGAGAGGAGACTGACCATAGGTGTTAGCCCAAGCAAGAATGAAGAGCCAATAGACTGTGGAATATGTATATTATTTAAGCACGTGGTGATATTTATAAAAAAAAAATTAAATGTTAAAAATAGTTTCAAGTAAGAAGGAGAAACAGAGCCTGTCACATGCAGGGCCAATTATTTCTGTCTTTTCACTTTTACATAATTAAATTCTTTAAACTACTGTGTATTTCCACAAAGCAGGCATTTTAAAGCAATACACAAAGTGTTTTAAACTCAATATATTTTCCTGTCCAAATCTCCTTGTGTCTTCATTGTTATACTTTAAGTCTAAAGATCTGGAGATTACAGAATAAGGAAATATATGAAGCAGAATCACATACTAATCAACGAATATTATATCAGAAAAAAAAATGCCAAACCTTTGGTAGCAGAGAGATTCATGTACAAAATAATAACAGGAAGAGAAAAACATGGAAAACTGATAGGAAATTCAATTTGTTTTTTACCATGTGATTATTCATACTTTCAAAAGACATTTATTGAGCACTTACTCAGTGCCAGGCACTGTGATGGTAGATAATTGACTTATATGATACCTGCCCTTCGGGAATCTGTCATTTTGCAGGAATGGTAAGAATAGATCTCAGTATGCACAAAACGAGCCATGGAATAAAGTACAAATATAGAGCTTGAAGAGAGTTCAAAGGGAGGCACTATCTCCTTATGTGACAAAAGATGACCATGGTCAATGCTGAGAGCCATGGAGGCATCACAGGACAATATCTTTCTAAAAAAAGGTATATTCCTCACACACTTTAACCAGGGTAACAGAATATTTGAGGTTACAATAAAGGAAAATATCAAAATGACCAACCAGTTTGAAAATATATGCCAAAGTAATGTCATATGGTAAAAGTCCCTATGCCAGGGGTATCTACTGGGATTTTAAACGCTCTTCCAAAACCGTGATCAGGGTAGCAAAAACAACCTTTCTTTGAGGCATGAACTAATCAATCAATCAATCAATCAATCCAGTTATCTAACCAGATCTAACAATAACAGACTTCTTGGGCACCTTCTATTTTTAGGCCATAGAATTTTTATACACTTACAGAGTATAATCATGATTTTAAGCAAAATCTCAAGACTTGAGGTAACTTTAATGGGGTCACAATAGAGTCTTCAAATTTAGTCAAAATAAATGCAGTGTCTGATCTGACAAAGAGCCGATGACTAGAGTTGCAATATTGCCTTTCTATTGATTTCTTTAGCTAAAGATTCCATTTGTTATTTAATGAGGTACTCTCATATCCCTTTTATTTTTTCTTCCATGTGTATGGATATGACTTAGCTTTTCCCTTCTACCCTCTCACTCACTTTTCCAGGGATATTTGCGAATGGGGAAAGAGAAATGGCATGAATGTCTCCAGCCCCTTCCTTACCTGTCCTGCTATAAAATCCATTTGTTCACAGAAACTCACATTTGACTTTGCTAAGAGCCCCATAATGATAGGGGCAAGCTCCCATAAGGAAAAATGACAAATACCGGTTGTGTTGGTGTCCGTGCAAATCCTTCAGTGTGTGAATTTGTGATTTAGAGAGCCCACTTGCTCAGCCAGGCATGGAGGCGCACGACTGTAATCCCAGTGAGTCTGGAGGCTGAGGCAGGAGGATTGAGAGTTCAAAGCCAGCCTCAACAATTTAGTGAGACACTTGGCAACACAGCGAGACCCTGTCTCTAAATAAAATACAAAAAAAGAGCTATGTATATGGCCTAGAGGTTAAGTGCCCCGGAGTTTCATCCCTGGTACCAAAATAATCATAATCATAATAATCATAATCATAAAATAGAGAAGTCAAAAAGATGAGAAGTGTGAAGCATCTGCTGAACCAAACTGACATGCTGTCTGCCCTCGGGAAGCTTATGCTGTACAATGAAAGAGTGCGGAAACTTTTTAAAAATTAGAGAACCCAGACTCTATTTTATCACCAACAGTGTTTTATCCTTCATAATCTAGGATGTTGGGTAAATTTATGAGATATTCTAACAGTTTGGAATTATTTCAAAGTTAGTAGAAAATTATTATAACCACCATTTACAATCTTGGGAGAAAGACAGTGTTGTTAGTCCTGCTTTCTATAATGTGGGAAGACTGAGGCTCAGCAAGGCTCCACAGGCCAGAATCACGGAGAGGGGTTAACTCCAGTTCTTTTGACTTCTGAGTGCATTTTTCTAACCACACAATTTGTTTGCTCTCACAGTACAGAAAGTAGCTTGTGTTATATCTTTAGTGGATGACATAAACTTAAAGGATAAGTGAAAGTACTGTGATCAGGAGAGACAGAAGACAAATGTAACTCCCTCCCCTGGAACCCTATAGTAAATGCAAAGGGAGGAGAAAGCACAGGTGGAGAGAGCAGGGCTGAGGTTCCCTTGTGGGAGATAAACAAAGGTATAACAAACAAATCAGGATAAAAGCACAACCTCAGCAACCTTTCTTTTTTTTTTTTTTTACAAGATAAAACATCTTTAATATCAGTTTTAAAATGGATATGCACGTTGGGGTTTATTTGCTTTAAATAAAAATAATAACCAAAAAGAATGGCATTCATTTTCTGAGTTGCTGTATTTTAGAAACTCTTTAAGACTAGCAATTTTAAAATAAAGGTATACAAACTTATTTATGATGGCATGTTACAAACACGAGTTTGCTAAATATGCTTAATTTAATGTTCACCAACTTTTTTGAAAGACATTTTTAAACCTCATACAAATGGCAGGTTTTTACATTAGATATTCAAATGCTGTGTTGTAGCCACATTTTCACCGAGTACCTTTTCCAAAGAATCTCCCAAGGTTTAGGCCCTCCCCAGTATATTGGTGAAGCAGTTGATAATCCATAAATTTTAATTGAGAAAGAAAATGGAAAACCCTTTTCCTAGTTCCCCTCTTTCTTTCTTCCTTCCCTTATTAGCTCTGTGTCAATTTGCCAATGATGTTCAAATTCCATGACTAGGGGCTTAACTTTCTTTAACAGGATGATTATCTCCTTGGTGACAAGCCAGCACATTACTTTAGACAAAGAAAGTTGAAATATGGGCCAAGAAGTTAGAGGTTAGAAAAGAGTTAGATGTTGAGAAAGGGGAAGAGGAAGAAGAAAGGCCATGTTGAAAGGGAAGAGTACCAAATATAAAACTTTTGGCGTCACTACACAGACTGGCCTAAGATACTTGTAAAAGAGTATACTTTCACTATTTTTGAAAACATGAAGCTATGAAAGGCAACTTTTTAGACTGGAAAAGAGAAATGTTAAGTTGAATAAGGTTAGAAGAAACACAGAATCCACAGTATGTCGAAAACAGCACAAACATCAGAATGCAAACTCATTTAGCCATGTGTCAAATAAATTAAGATTTTTTTGGAGGAATCACCAACAACTTTCATAATTAAAGGATACCAGTTTCTTTCTTCAAAGAAATGCAAAATAATTTTAAGAATACATCCCCGAACACCTAAAAAATCATTTCTAGTCCTTGGGAAAGATGCAGAAAGCAAAAAGCATAAGAGAACTGATCCAAATGATTTAACCATTCCATGCTAAGAAAATGCTAATGGGGAATCTCTACCATGTGAACACTTAATAATTTTCTTGTGAGAAAGCTGCCTCTGGAGGGCTTTGAATCATCATTTCTCTCTTGGAATCTGAAGTATAAAATGAAGTACTCTGAGATGTGTGAGGTAAGTCCATTATCACTTAAGATGCCAGTGCACCTTGTCATGTAAGTGTGGTAACCAAAAAATTTTAAATATGAACTCTGTACATGCTTAAGTAGATGTAAAATTACAATTTGAAAAAATATGTAAAATACAATTTGAAAAATACTGTTAATAAGTTATAACTCTGATTCATTTTAAGAAAACATTCATTGAATCAGAAAGCTTTACTTAGCTTACTATATGCATTAAGAAATGAGTCTGTGATAGAAGCATAAATTGTATATTAGAATATTTTTCTATGCTTTTTTTTCCTGGAAGAAGTACTTGACTCTTACACAACATTCTGTAGTGAACTCATATTTTTGAATTTCCAGTTTTACTGTTTACTTTTGAGTTCATACTCTCTCCCCTATGGAAGAAAATACAAGATCCCTTGTTTTCTTTCCTAAAAGTTCAAAATTGAGATGCAACTTCTACCTGAAATAAATCATGTTTTTCCTGTGAATATAGGAATTTAAATGAAATTATAACTTCTGATTCAGTCCTTTTGGGTAAAATCAAAAGATGTGAAATTTGTGAGAAAGGCAGAACAAACCTGGTTTTAAACTTAAAAAGAATAAAATAGAGCTGTTCCTTTACTTAATGCTACTAATCAGGCTAAGACTGATAAAAGCCAGAGGCAGATGAAAAGTTTTTTTAAAAAATGTTTTGAAAGATGTTCTTAAGAGAAATTAACATTTATTAGGCATCTATGGTTGTGCCAGATTCTTTCCCCTAAGTCATCTTATTATCCTATCATTGAATTAATTTCTTTCTGTTGTTTTGCCTTTTCCAGGATCTTTTATATGGGAACAATTTTTTTTCCACTTAACATAATGCTTTTGAAATTCACTTAGCTTATTGGAAGAATCAATGCTTCCATTTTACTGCCGAGGAGTGTTTCATTGTATGGATGAGTCACAATTTTTCAATCCATTCCACAGTTGGCAGATGCTGTGATTTGGATGTGGTCTGTCTCCCAAACATCATGTGCTGGAAGCTTGGTCACCAGTACAGTGGAGTTGAGGTCGTGGACCCTCTAGGAGGTGAGGCCTACGGCAAGGTGATTAGATCAAGGTGGCACTGAAGGGATTAACCCTGGTCTCCTGAAGTGAGCTAGTTCTTCTGAGAATGGGTTGCTATAAAGCAAGGCCATAACAGCCCCTTCTACATGTGCATCTCTGCCATGTTGCACTGCAGCCAGGAAGGCCTTCACCAGAGGCCAAACAGATGGGAGTCACTGGATCTTGGATTTTCAGCTTCCAAAACTGTAAACTAAATAAACTTTTCCTCATAAAGTATCTAGCATTAGGTAGTTTCTTTTTTTTTTTTTTTTAATGACATACAACTGATGACTATAGTGGGTATTTTGGATGTCTCCAATTTGGGGTTACTATGAATAAAGCTGCTATAAATATTCATGTACCTGTCTTTGTGTGGACTTCTTTTTATTTACCTCCAGGAGTGAGATGGTTGCATCTTAAGTAAATGTATATTAAACTTAATAAGAAACTGCCAGACTCTTCACAAGTGGCTGTACTGTTTTGCTTTCTTGCAACTTATGTGAGTTCCAGCTGCTCTCAGCCTCCCCAGCACTTGATATGAAACTCTTTAAATTGTGGTGCATTATAGTAAGTGGTAGCTTCTTTTAACTTTCATTTCCCTATTGACTAATAATGTTGAAAATTTTTTCCATGTGCTTTCTTGCCAGCGACTCACGCTGATGAAATGAACTGGGTTCAAAAGACCTTGGCTGTAACACTAAGCTAAGGCGAGAGAGCACAGGGCACAGAAGTAATTTTCATGGGGGGTGGGTGGGTAGGACAGCTCTGCGACCTTAAGGGTCAGCTTCCATGCTGAAAGGGGCTAGAGAGAGAGCGTGCACCCAGAATCTCTTTATTTTTACAGGGGGAACGCACAAAGAAGTTTTGATAGAATGTTCTTCACCAAATAAGGCAGGGGATAAGGTTTCAAAAGGGAGTTGTCCAATCCCACTGGGTAATGCCCAAGTCCAGAGCTGAAACAAATTTCTTTGCCCAGTGAAGGTGAAGGCCACTTGCTTTGGATGTCTCCAATTTGGGGTTACTATGAGGTGCCAGATCGAAATTCCCCTTATTCCATGCTGAGAAGGGATGCTCAGCTCATGGGCAGGGCAGCCTCCCACGGTGCTTATTTGTCACCTGTATATCTTCTCTGGTGAAGTGTTTCTTCATACATTTTACCATTTTTAATTGGCATTTTTGCCTTCTTATTGAATTGTAAGAATTCATTACATAATCAGGATACTGCCTTATATCACACAGATATTTTTAAATTATTTTCTCTATCTCTGAAGTTTGCCTTCAAAATTTTAGCTTTTCCCACTCTATCAAAAAATTACAGATTTCCACATAGTATCAATTTTGCTGAACTTCCTAGGGCTTCTGAGATCCTTAAAGGTTAGAGTAGTTTTTCTATCATCTCTTTCTCCTTCCTTCCTTCTTTCCCTCCCTCTCTTCCTTTCTGTCTTTCATCTATTCATTTATCTGTTTTTCTATCTATTACCATATTATTAAATATTGAGGTACTATATAAGTTTTTGGAAAAATATTTGAAATTACCACTACAATGTAGAAGGCTGTGGTAGTTGTTTACTAGGTCAACTATGATCTTACTTTCCAAACATTTATTAAAGCATTGATGAGAAGCTAATGATAGTTTGCCCTGATAGGGAGATTTTAAGAACTCAGTGGACTTTTAGTGGACTTTTGGTGATCTTGCATTTGATGATGTCTGCATGCTATGATAAACAATTTAAAATTACCAAATTCTACATGATATATATCTAAATTTTTAATTCAATAACATGTGTATCAGTATGTACATCACTGATATTTATTTTATACTTTTTCAGCAATTATGATGTATACTCAGGAATTCTTGCAAAATGAGGAAAAAGATAACCTACAAATTATTTTCAAGCAAAATATGATTACTATTAAGTAAATGTAATATGCATCTTTTAGTACTTACTAATTTTGATTTTGAAGTTTTATTTTGTGCATTTCAGAGTCAAAATTTACTTTCTTGGTTACTTTTCTGGGGCCCTGTTTCCTTGAAAGACTCCCAGGTTCTGTTCTCTATACCTAAGTGAAAGTGCACAGGAGGAAATAACTCAGCCTTGTGGGGTAAGAATGCAGAATAAATGTCAGTGGATCACTAGAACTGCCCAGATGTCGTGAAGATGATACTTCTGCTTCTGCTTTGCTGTTGTCTTTTTTTTCCTCCCACAAAAATGACAAGGCTGAGCAGAAGATAGCAACAGCTGTAGTTGAGGTCAGATTCAGGGAAGGAAAAGGAGAATACATTAGAAAATTGAGCCTATGTAGGTAGTTATTACAGGAAGTAGAGAAATACAGACAACGGGCGATAAAGCTAGTAATTAGAAAAGACTTATGCTGCCAGAATTTCCTAAACACGCTAGCTAGTGTGATAGAAGGGAAAGAGGTCTCACCTCCACGGTGGATAATTGTAGTAGCTGTTAATTCTCTCCTGGTGAGTGCCTGGTGGATTTTCCAATCCAGGCAGAACCCGTGTCAAAGTGATACCTAATAAGTACTAAATTTGCTACACAAGTCTCTCAGATCATAAATAGCAACAGCCTGGTGAAATCTCTTGTTGCATGCACCTGACCAGTTAAAAACAAACAAGTGGAAAAAAAAAAAAAAACTCTAGAGAGATTTCTTTTATAAAGTACAGATTTCTCTGTTCTAGCCTGAAAGATTTTGTTTTATTCTGTGGAACAAACCAGAAATCTGTAGTTTTTAAGTCTTTTTGAGGACTTTTAGTGATAAGTCAAATATTTAGTGTACTAATTTTAGACTGGTTTTCCTCTGCTTATAAAGGAATATTTTATGTAGCATTTGAATCACAAATGGAAAATTGAGTCTCTAGGATTTTATATAATTTGTTATTCTTTTTAGTTGTTGATAGACTTTATTTTATTTATTTATATGTGGTGCTGAGAATTGAACCCAGTGTCTCACACATAGACAATTGCGCAACTTCTGTGCCCCAGCCCCAGCCCTAATTTGTTATTCTTTAGAAGGATACATGCTAAGAATTTGCTGTAATTTGGGATGAATCAGAGTATAGAAGGGCTGGGGTTGTAGCTCAGTGGTAGAGAGCTTGCCTAGCACACGTGAGGCACTGGATTCAATCCTTAGCACCATATAACAAATAAATAGTTATTTTTAAAAAGAATAAAAGCATATATATACACACACACACATATATTAAAAGAGAAAGAGAGAGAGAGTATAGGAACTAGGACCTTAAATTCATGCATCATGGGCAGGACTGAGTATATAAAGTACAGGGCCCAGTGCAAAATGAAAATGCAGAACCTCTTGTTCAAAAATGATTCAGACTTTCAAGAGAGTGAGCAGAGCATTAAACCAA